>NC_085930.1:102155000-102780000 GCF_028885625.2 Pongo pygmaeus | reverse complement strand
CTCTGAAGTCTTTTCTAATTGCATTTTACTCAGTTGAAAGGGCTTTATGCCTTGTAATGAAAATTAGAAATGTTTTATTCACCATATGACTGTTCCTTTTGGAGTAAGCTGCTATGACAACTCTAGATCCTAATAAAGCCACAGTGGGTGTTTTAAGGAAAGATGTGCATTTATCTATTTTTTTCAAAAAATACTATTGTGTCTCTTATTGAACATGACATTGTGATTTTAATATTCTCTTATGCTTTGTTTTAGGTTGGTACAGAGGAGTTTCAACAAAGAAGCCAAATGTGAAGGTAATGAAAAGTTTATTGTTACCTTTTCTAATGTAGGAAGGAACTACCTTATATGTTTGTTTGATATAATAACTCTTAGTGGTTCATCTTTTAATCTTTTACAGTAGCCACAATGATTCTTTCCTTTACAAAACTGCAGCAAACTCTTCTCTGTCTCAGCATATTAAAGTGTTTCTTCTGAAAGGACAGGAAATGCAAATATGGTCATAGCTGCAAAGCTTATCTTGAAAAAGCCTATTCAGGCTTTTAAATATTTTTTTCTTTAAGGTATTTGACGAAAAGTAAATTGACTTATTCACAGGCCTAGTCCTGTGGAACCATATAATTAGATGAATTGTTTCTAAAATGCACAATGGAAAATATTTTCAAATAATCCAATTAGATATTTCTCTAATCATAATTTATTGAAATATGAATTTAAACAAGTTATTAGTATAGAATGCTAGTTTTATGTACTAGATTTTATGTTTATTACAATTAATATTAATGAAACATAGTTTAATTAGCAGTTATAATACAGTTAGAAATAATCTTTCCCAATAATGTATTTGCAACACTTCTTTCTGCATATTTTTTCATGTAATTAATATTATCAGCTTTTCGTATATGTTTCTGTAGCTTAATATTTGATGCAGTATGCTTTTGTTTGTATAGGAAAATACCAAAATTATCACTTTTTTCATTCAAAAAGAAAATTGTTTAGAGTTCTAATAATCAGTTTTGCCAGTAGAATCATTCAGTTTTATTAGTTTTAAGGTAATGATTATAAGGAAACAGTATCTTTACATTTTAATGCCTCCTAGCTGTGGTTTCTCATTCTTGGCACTGTTGGCATTTTGGGCCAGATAATTCTTTATTGTGGGAGACAGTCTTGTGCAATGTGAGATGTTTAGCAGAGTATATGGCTTCTACCTACTAGATGCCAGCAACCCTCTGTCCCTTAGTGTGACAACAAAAGAGGACTTCAGACATTGCTGAATTTGTCTTGGGGACAAAATGACCCCTGGTTGAGAACCACTGCTTATAGATAATTTTTCTTATGTTTCTAATTTTGAAATACATTCATGAATGCTTATGTGGGAATAGTTTCTACTTGTGGTGTATTTTTTAAATTTTGATTTAAAATTGTTGAAAAGTTAGAACTGGAATAAATGAGGAATCTTATAAATGAATAGTTGTAATTTGTGATATTGCATGCTATTTATTTATTTTAGTAATATTTGTGGTCTTGGCCACCTCCCACTATCTTATTTCCAATACTAGTGTTTGAGGATCAGCGCGTGGACTGTGCTCGTTAAAATTATTGTATGTTTGTGGTTAAAGTATGAAATTGATGCAAAGTTTGTGGCTTGAAAACATTATTGAGACAGGAATGATGGTACCCTTAAAATATTAAACATAACTGTTTTGATTATATCTTCCTACACAATGAAGTACTCCAAAATTTGTGGATTAAACTAATAAACATTTTATCTCTTATGCTTTTGTGGCTTGACTGGGTCAGCTGGGTAGCTAGTTACTCTGGGATGTGTGAGATTACCTGTGGCAACAGTCAGCTGTGGGGTCAGTGTCCAAGACATTCTGGTAGGAATGTCCAAGAGAGTTTACTTATATGTCTGGCATCTTGGCCGGGTTGGCTGGAAGACTGTCTTCAGCTAGACCACCAAGATAACCAGGCTTCTTTATGTAGTCTCGGGGTTTCTCTATTTCCATGTGGCTTCACATGGTTTATCCAGCAAGTAATTAGAGTTTTATTTTAGAGTTAAGGAAAAGTACCTGGAACCTCATACTTAGTTCTTAATTCTCTTTCCTACAAAAAAAAGTTTTTGGACTCTGTGGGAGAGGCCATTTTGTGATTACTCTTAGCAGTGTTTTGACAAGCTGAACAAGATGAGGAACCTAACTCACACTACTCCAAAGAATGTTAGAGCTCATTTTATCTGATCAGACTCCTTTAATTTCATTAGTTTGGGGGCTAATGTGGTATTCAGAGATTGTATATTTTGGTAATATCTCTATTCTAGAATCTTAGGTTATTACAGCATTTATTAGCAACATGTATCTATATATCTTTTATTAGCTTGTATCTGTATTCTTAAACTTAAAAAAATATGGAAAGACAGTATTACTAACTAAATTTCATCCTGTGTCAGTGATATTTTATGGAACCAGGTATTTAGTGTTTGTAAAATATAATCATTTAGGGATACCACATCCTTAAAATGATACAAAAATAAATGTGTTTCTGTATATCCTTTATTTGTGCTAATATTATAGTCCTACTACACTTGTTCTTAGCCAAAAGGCTAAGAAGTGATCTTATTTCAGTCATAATAAGTAAAATTTTCTATAGGTTTTTCATAGATATTAGTGGTTAAAGGAAAAAATAAAGATGACTTATTAAAGTTTGTCTTTAGTCATGTATGATTTATACTAATAAGTAAAACACAAAATAGCTCAAATAAAATAATATCTGAACTAGACAGTGAATATAGTTATTTATTTATTTATTTATTTGTGAGTGAATGAACGAGATTGAGTCTCACTCTGTCATCCAGGCTGGAGTCCAGTGGCATGATTATAGCTCACTATAGTCTTGAACTCCTGGGCTTAGGCTACCGTCCTCCCTCAGCCTCCTGAGTAGCTGGGACTACAGGTGCATAGCACCACATCGGCTAATTTTTTTTTTCCACTTTTTGTAGAGACGGGGTATCTTTATGTTGCCCAGGCTGGTCTTGAACTCTGGAGCTCAATCGATGCTTCTGCCTCAGCCTCCCAAAGTGCTGGGATTACAGACATGAGCCACCGTGCCTGGCCAGCACTTAGATATATGAGTAAATGATGAAACAGTTCTTCCTATAAAAGTTTTTAAAAATTTGCAGAGCTTAATCTTTTTGTTCCCTGTATTATTTTGTAGTAAAACATTTAGAAGGAAAAACTGGGGTGATTATAAAATACCTTTTCTGTTATGACTATATATTAAAATTTTGCAGTTTAAGAGAAGCATGATAGGCAGGAAGTATAACTAAATTTTATGCTAGATGATTTTCAGAATGATAGTTTATTGTCTTTTCATTTTTTGAGGACTTTGTTTTTTCTGCATACACTTCTACATTAGAACTTACTTTAGTTTTATAATTTTAGAGACCAAAGCAAGGTTTTGAGACATAGTGTTCTGTTCCATTGCCGAAATGCCATGTTGTATATTTGTTAGAGTCATCAAAATATTAACTTTCTGGCCAGGCATGGTAGCTCTTGCCTGTAATCTCAGCACTTTGGGAGGCCCAGGCAGGTGGCTCACTTGAGGCCAGGAGTTCGAGATCAGCCTGGCCAACATGGAGAAATGCTCTCTGTAATAAAAGTACAAAAATTAGCCTGGCTTGGTGGTGCACTCCTGTAATCCTGGCTACTCAGGAGGCTGAGGCAGGAGAATCGCTTGAACTCGGGAGGTGGAGGTTGCAGTGAGCTGAGATCTCGTGGACAACAAAGGGAGACTCTGTCTCAAAAAAACCCAACCAAACAAAAAAACTTAAGAGCATACATGAAGAATTAAAGAATAAGACATAAAATTGAGAAAAAAGGACAACAGATACTTGATTTTATTTTTGTGCTTTTTATAAAATATATGCTCAAGAGGAATAATGAAATTCAGTACAGTTTATATTTACTTCCATTTTGTGATTTCAGGATCAGCTTTTATCAATAATTGTGAACAGAATGCGTAGTATTCTGTGAGATAGGAACAGGGCCTTATGGAATGTTTTGCACAGCAAAAAATTGCAAGACATGTTCATGGAATAGTAAAAGTTTTAAGCTGGGTAAGGCATAGTGCAGGAGAGAGTGATGGATGGTAAGGCAGGAAAGGTAGATTGGACCTATATATTTAGAGTCATACACCAAAGAAATCTAAGGAATTTACACTTTGGCAATAGGGAATCTGTCATTCAACAGAGATGTGGATCCATTACTGTCATACAGTATAACTATAAAATAGGGTTTATCAGAAAAAAGGTAAATATTGAAGGTATTTACTGTCAAGAGATCGCTTGAACTCGGGAGGCGGAGGTTCAAGCGATTGAACCTCCTTGAATATTTAAGGTAAATATTGAAGTATTTGTGGATAATTTCTGAAATTTTCTCTAAAAATACTATAATGGGTAAAATATATGTAGATTGATGAGTCAAGATTGGCAAAATGTTGATAATTGTTGAAGCTGAGTAATGGATTTGTGGGGATTCATTATACTGTTGTCTAATTTTGTCTGTGTTTGAAATGGGTTATTACTTGTCTCATGGAATTGTAATGAGGAATCAATGAGTTGATATGAAGCCCTTATTGCAGTGCCTAGCACATAAGAACATGATAATTCTTTTGCACTATCGTCTTTTACTATTAAAGGATAGCACTGCAAATGAGACTGTAAAGACTGACAACACTTTGGAGGACAGAGAAAGAGGAACTGGCAAAAAAAGACTAATGGAGGTCATAGTTGGCCAAGGAGAACATTTTTTAAAAACAGGGGTGATTAATGGTTTCAGGTACTGTGGAGTAGGATGAGTACTGAATAGGGGCATATAGTTGTACTCACAGCTATGAATTATTACAGTGAAAAAATAGAAAGAAAAATCAGCAAAGGGGAAAAGGTGTTGGGGCAACAGTCTGTGATGAATTATCTTTTGATGTGCTGCTGGATTCAGGTTACTAGTATTTTGTTGAGGATTTTGGTCTGTGTTCAGGGATATTGGCCTATAGTTTTCTCTTTTTGTTGTGTCCTTGAAAGATTTTGGTGCTAGGATGATATTGGTTTAGTAGAATGAGTTAAGGAAGGGTCCCTGTTCCTTGATGTTTTGGAATAGTTTCAGTAAGATTGGTGGCAGCTCTTCTTTGTACATCTAATAGAGTTTGGCTGTGAATCTGTCTGGTCCAGGACTTGCTTTGGTTGATAGGTATTTTATTACTGATTCAATTTTTGAACTTGATATTGGTCTGTTCAGGGTTTCAATTTCTTCCTGATTCAATCTTGGGATCTTGTGTGTTTCCAGGAATTTATCCATTTCCTCTAGATTTTCTAGTTTCCAGTTTGCTGTAGATCTTCTCCGTGTTCCTAATGGTGTTTGAGGATCTTTCGTATTTGTGTGGGATTGGCTATAATGTCACCTTTGTCATTTCTGATTGTACATATTTGGATCTTTTCTCTTTTTTCTTTCTTAATCTACCTAGCAATCCATCAATCTTGTTGATTCTTTGTGTGGATTTTGGGTTTTCAATTTTGTTCAGTTCTGCTCTGATTTTAGTTATTTGTTTTCTTCTGCTGTCTTTGGGGTTACTTTGTTCTTGTTTTTTCTAGTTCCTTCAGGTGTAATTGCTAATTTTTTTTCTAACTTTTTGAGGTAGGTGTTTAGCATTATAAACTTGCCTATTAACTCTGCTTTTGCTTCATCCCAGAGGTTTTGGTATCTTGTGTCTGTTCTCATTTATTTTAAATAATTTTTTGATTTCTGCCTTAATTTTGTTGTTTACCCAACATTCATTCAGGAGCAAGTTTTTAAATTTCCATGTAATTATGTGGTTTTGAGCAATCTTCTTGGTATTCATTCCTGTTTTTATTCCATTGTGACCTGAGAGTATAGTTGGTATGACTTCCATTTTTTTGAATTTATTGAAACTTGCTTTACGGTTGAGCATGTGGTCAATCTTGGAATATGTTCTGATTCCATTCTCTTCTGTAGACGAGAAAAATTTGAGAATGTCCCGTGATTGATGGGTGGAGTATTCTGTACATGTCTGTTAGGTCTGACTAGTCAAGTGTTGAGTTTAAATCCAGGTGTTGTTTGTTAGTTTTCTGTCTCAGTGATCTAATGCTGTCAGTGGGATATTGAAATCCCCCACTATGGCCAAGTGCAGTGGCTTATGTCTGTAATTCTAGCACTTTGGGAGGCTGAGGTGGGCAGATCATTTGTGGCCAGGAGTTCAAGACTAGCCTGACCAACATGGTAAAACCCCATCTCTAGTAAAAACACAAAAATCAGCTGGGCATGGTAGTGTATACCTGTAGTCCCAATTATTCAGGAGGCTGAGGCAGGAGAATTGCTTGAACCCAGAGGCAGAGGTTGCAGTGAGCTGAGATTGTGCCACTGCACTCCAGCCTGGGTGACAGAACGAGGCTCCATTTCAAAAAAAAAAAAATGTCCCACAGTTATTGTGAGGTTGTCTAAGTCTTTTCGTAGGTCTAGAGGTACTTATTTGAGGAATCTGTGCGTTCCATTGTTGGGTGCGTATGTATTTAGGATAGTTAAGTCTTGTTGAATTCAACTCTTCATCATTATATCACCCTCTTCTTTGTCCTTTTTTTTTGTTGTTGTTGGTTTAAAGTCTCTTTTATCTGATATAAGAATAGTAACCCCTGATCTTTTTTGTTTTTTATTTGCATAGTAGATCTGTCTTCAGCCCTTTACCTTGAGCCTATGGGTGTTGTCACATCTGAGATGGATCTCCTGAAGATGGCAGACAGATGGGTCTTTTTGTTGTTGTTGTTCAACTTGCTACTCTTTGCCTTTTAGGTTGAGTGTTTAGACTATTTACATTCAACATTAATACTGATATGCGATGTTTTGATCCTATCGTGAAGTTGTTAGCTGGCTGCTTTTTAGTTTCTAATGTGTAGTTGCTTTATAAGCTATATACTTAAGCGTGGTTGTGTGACAGCAGGTATCGCTCTTTTTGTTTCCATGTTTAGAACTCTTAAGGATCTCCTGTAAGCCTGGACTAGTGGTAACAAATTTCCTTGGTGCTTGCTTGTCTGGGAAAGATTTTGGTTCCCCTTTGCTAATGAAGCTTAGTTGGCAGGATATGAAATTCTTGGTTGGAATTTCTTTTCTTTAAGAATGCCTAAAATAGGCCCCCAGTCTCTCCTGTTTATAAGTTTTCTGTTGAGAAGTCCACTGTTGTCTTGATGGGGTTCCCCGTTGTATGCAGTCTGATGTTTTACTCTAGCTTCCTTCCAGATTTTTTCTTTAGCATTGACCTTGTTCAGTCTTGTGGACTATATGCCTTGGTAATTTTCATTTTGTATAGCACCTCACAGGTGTTCCCTAGAGTTCTTGTGTCTAGATGTCTTCCTTGCTAGTAAGATTAGGGAAATTTTCTTTAATTATTTCCTCAAATGTGTTTTCCAGATTGTTTACCCTTTCTGCTTCTTTCTTAGGAATGCCAGTAATTTATAGATTTGTTTGCTTCACATAATCCCATATTTGTTGAAGACTTTGTTCATTTTTAAAAAGTTCTTTTTTCTTTATTTTTGTCTGGATGAGCTCAAAAAACTTTTTTTTTTCTTTTCTTGAGATGGGGTCTTGCTCTGTCACCCAGGCTAGAGTACAGTGGTGTGATCATGGTTCACTGCAGCTTTGACCTCCCAAGCTCAAGCGGCCCCTCCACTTTAGGCTCCTGAGAAGCTGGGACCACAGGCACATGCTGTCATGCCTGGCTAATTTTTTAATTTTTTGTAGAGACAGCGTCTTGCCACATTACTAGAGCTGGTCTGGAATTCCTGGGTTCAAGCAATCTTCCTTCCTCAGCCTCCCAAAGTGCTGGGATTACAGGTGGGAGCCACCATGCCTGGCCAAAACACACACACACACACACACACACACACACATATATGGCAGCAAATATATATATATTTGCTTTATGTATTTATTATTTTGAGACAGGGTCTCTCTCTGTCACCCAGGTTGGAGTGTGGTGGCATGATCACAGCTCACTGTAGCCTTGACCTCCTAGGCCTTAGTGATCTCCCACCTCAACTTCCTAAGTAGCTGGGACTACAGGCACATGCCACCATGCCTGGGATACGGTAATTAAACAGGCACAGGAATTGATAAAAAATATCAATGAAGACTAGAATATTCAAAATCAGAGTAAATGCTATTGAGAAAATCAGTTACACTTTTGGAAAACGTAAAAATTAGATGACTTTTTCACAGCTTTCAGAAAAACATATTCCAGAAGGATACAATTAAAAGCATACTTGTCAGCTAGGCAAGGTGACTCATGCCTGTAATCTCAGCACTTTTGGAGTCTGAGGTGATGGGATAACTTGAGCATAGGACTTTGAGACCAGCCTGGGCAACATAGCGAAACCTCGTCTTTAAAAAAACCAATATTTAAGCTCTGACATTCTCTCTTCTGCTTGGTTCAGTCTACTGATAAAGCTTTCAATTGTATTTTGAAATTGAGTTTTGAATTCTAGAAGCTCTGATTGATTTCCTTTTAAGATGTTTATCTCTTCCGTCATTGCTTGGATTGCTTTAGAAGTTTCATTGTGTCGGCTGGGCGTGGTGGCTCACGCCTGTAATCCCAGCACTTTGGGAGGCTGAGGCGGGTGGATCACCTGAGCTCAGGAGTTTGAGACCAGCTTGGCCAACATGGCAAAACCCCCATCTCTACTAAAAATACAGAAATTAGTCGGGCATGGTGGTATGTGCCTGTAGTCCCAGCCACTAGGGGGGCTGAGGCAGGAGGATCACTTGAACCCAGGAGGCAGAGATTGCAGTGAGCCAAGATTGTGCCACTGCACTCCAGCCTGGGTGACAGAGTGAGACTCCATCTCAAAGAAAAAAAAAAAAAAAAGTTTCTTTGTGTTGATTTTTAACCTCATTTTGGATCTTGTTGAACTTCCTTATAGTCCATGCTTTGAATTCTTTATCTGTCATTTCTGAATCTCCATTTTGGTTAGGGACCATTGTTGGAGAGGTTGTGCAATTCTTTGATGGTGTCACTATATTCATGTTTTTCATGGTGCCAGAATTCTTGCCCTGGTTTTTTCTCATCTGGAGACACTGGCACTTCTAATTTTAAAGATTATTTTTGTGTGAATAGGATTTTTTCTTTTTATTTATTTCCCTATGATATTGTTTTGTTTGTTTTCCCTCTCTCCTTCTCCTTAGGATGTGCAATAGTAGAGAATGCTGGGTGGGGACTTTTCGCTTTGCTTTTGTAGTCCTGCGCACACACTTTGGCAGGTTTTATATTCAGCTGTGCAGTTCAACCTACAAGCCAATAGATGGCGCTTATAGGTAAGAGCCACCTGTGACCAATGGGACTGAGTATGTACTTGATCTTTGTTTACTGGCAGAAGTCTCTCTTGCTTCAGGCAGTAGACTGATTCATGAAATACACAGTGGTCTGAGCTCCCTGCTCAGCCCCAGGGAAGTGGGGTCCGTGATGGGTAGGGTGGACCATGCAGGTCTGCCTATAAGTCCTCTAGTGCTGGCACAAGCACCAGCACTGAGGGAGAATACAGTGGGTGGCCACCGAGCACTCAGAAGAGTGTCTAGGTGTGGAAATGGGAAACCTCCTTGGCCCCAAATTCTCTGCATATGAATGGTGGGGTTGAGGGTGGCCTAAACTCCTAATCCAGGAGATTGGGTACTCTAGATGCCTGGAGACCCTGCCTGGGCATGTAGCAGGGAAGGGCCCCTTTGCACCAGGATTTATGCACAAGAGGGGTGGGGCAACTCAGGCTGCCAAACCAGGCAAGCAGGTGCTCTGAATGCCTGGATATCTGCTTGGGTGTAGCAGAGAGGGCTTCCCTGCACCAGGATCTCTGCACAGTAAGGGTGGGGCAGCTCAGGCGGCTGATCCAGATGAGCTAGAACTCCAAATGCCTGGAGATCTACCTGGGCATGGAGTGGAGAGGGTCTTGCTGTACCATGGTCAATGTCCATAAAGGATGGGATGGCACAGCCTGCTGGTCTAGGCAAGTGGATGCCCCATATGCCTGAATTTCTGCCTGAGAGTGGAATGGAGAGGACCCTGCTGCATATTGATCTCAGGGAGTCAGGCTGGGGCATCCAGCAATGGCACATGCAGAATGGTTCCAGGTCACCAAGCTGGCCCTGGCTGCCAGTCTCATTGCCCTGGAGAAACTGCAGTTGTAGCAGTTCTCCCACCACAGGCTTGTGACAGGGTAGAGCACACTTCAAGTACCTATTGCTAATGTGCTTTCCGCAGTTCTGTCTGTGGAGGCCTCTACCCTACTTCAGAACAGGTACTCTGATCTCTGGTTCAAGACTAAAATGCCTAGATGGTCATGCTGCCGGGTTGCCAAAGAATGGCTTTGTATACACCTGGATTAAAAATGACATTCTGCTCTTGGGCCTGGGCCTGGAAAACCATATGCATCTTTTCCTGGTGTCTTTTTCTCACAACATCTCCAAGACTCTCCCCAATTTAACTCCAGTGCTTGGGAGAAACAGAGTACTTTCCCTTGGCCTGGCTTGCTTAGATCCCCAGTGGAAAGGTAAGTTATAGAGGGAGATTCTCTGCCTCTTGCACGTACTAGGGCTTCACTCACTTTTATCAGCTAGACACTGTCACAAGAGTTGTTTGCTAGTATTTTCCTCCCTGGGATCTGAGGTTTCTTCACAATTCTGGTGGATTTGTATTTTCCTTCTTGAATTAAAGCTCAGAGAGTTGATCTTTATGCATGATCTTGCTGTTTCCAAATGGCTAAGGCATGCTAAAAGCCTCTAATCTGCCATTTTCTGAATTCTTCATTCTAAATACTAGTCCTTCTTTCAATATATGTAGCCTGTGTTTTTGTTTTCTTCATGTTGTGTTTTGAGGAGTAGATACTAACTTCAAGGAAGTCCAATTTGTCATTTTAAACTTTTTGTTTATTGTTGAGGTTTCTTATGTTTTGTCTTCATTATGGTTGTCTAACTTATCATCTGTTGGTTTTGGTCAGTTTATATTTTAAGAAATCTGTCCACTTTACATTTTTGGATTTGTTTTAATTAATCATACTGTTATTTTTTAATGCATGTGAGGTATTTAGTGATAATCCTCATTTATTTCAGATTTTAGGAATTTGTGTTCTCTCTTTTTCTTGATCAAGTCTAACTAGGTTTTTGTTGCTTTTGTTGATGTTTTAAAAAATCAACTTTTAGCTTTCTGATTTTTTTGTATATTATTTAACATATATCTGCTCTTATCCTATTCATTTTACTGACTTAGGGTTTATTCACTTTTATTTTTAAAAGATATTTTTATTGGATATACAATTCTAGGTAAAAATTTAAATACATCAATTTATTGTCTCCTGGCTTTACAGTATTTCTTTTTTAAAAAATTGATATATCATAGTTGTACATATTTATGGGATACATGTGATGTTTTGGTACTTGCATACAATGTGTAATGATCAAAACCAGGGTAATTGGGATATATCCATCACCTCAGACATTCATATTTCCTTTCTGTTGGAAACATAGTTTTTCTCTTCTGGCTATTTTGAAATATACAATAAATTATGAACTGTAATTTCCCTACTGTACTATCGCATACTAGAACTTATTCCTTTTAACTGTATTTTAGTACCTATTAATCAACTTCTTTTCATTGCCTTCTCCCCCTTCCCTTCCAGCTTCTGGTAACCATCATTCTACTCTGTCTCTTTATGAGATCCACTTATTTAGCTCTCACATAAGAGTAAGAACATACAGTATTTTTCTTCCTGTGACTGTTTTTTTTCTTTAAAATTATGGATTTGGAGGGATACATGTGCGGGTTTGTTACATGGGTATATTGTGTAATGAGGGATGGGGTTTGGGCTTCTAGAAAACCCATCATCCAAATAATGAACATAGTACTCAAGAGGTAGTTTTTCAATTTTTGCCTCTCTGCCTCCTTCCTGCTTCTTGGAGTCCCCATTGTCCACTGTTTTCCATCTTTATGTTACGTGTACTCATTGATTAGCTCCTACTTAGAAGTGAGAACTTGTGGTATTTTTTTTTCTGTTTCTGTGTTATTTCATTTCAGATAATGGCCTCAGCTGCATCCATGTTGCTGCAGAGAACGTGATTTCATTCTGTTTTATGGCTGCTTAGTATTTCATGTTTTATATATAACCACATGTTCTTTATCCAGTCCACTGTTGATGGACACTTAGGTTGATTCCATGACTTTGCTATTGTGATTAGTTCTGTGATAGACATATGTGTGCAGGTATCTTTTCGATAAAACAGTTTCTTTTCCTTTAGGTAGATACTCAGTAGTGGGATTGCTGGGTTGAATGGTAGTTCTATTTTTTTTTTTTTTTGAGAAGTCTCCAAATTGCTTTCCACAAGGGCTGAGCTAATTTACATTCCCACCAAAAATTTGTAAGTGTTCCCTTTTCTCTGCATCCTTGAGAACATCTGTAATTATTTGACTTTTTAATAATAGCCATTCTGGCTGGTATGAGGTGGTATCTCTTTGTGGTTTTAATTTGCTTTTCCCTGATGAATAGTTATATTGAGCATTTTTTCATGTATGTTGGCTGCTTCTGTGTCTTCTTTTGAGACGTGTCTATTCATGTCCTCTGCTCACTTTTTAATGGGGATATTTGTAATTTTCTTGTTGATTTAAGTTCCTTATAGATTCTAGATAGTAGTTCTTTGTCAGATGCATAGTTTGCAAATATTCTTTCCCACTCTTAGATTGTGTGTTGACTCTTGATTGCTTCTTTTGTTGTGTAGAAGCTATTTAGTTTAAACCCCATTTGTCTATTTTTGTTTTTTTTCCATATTTGCTTTCAAAGTCTTAGTTATTATAATTATTTGCCTAGGCTAGTGTGTAGAAGTTGTTTCTTTTACTCCCCTCCCCTTCCCCCCCCCCCATCATTTTTTTTTATTTTGGCGAACAGGGTCTTGCTCTGTCATCCAGGCTGGAGTACAGTATTGCGATCATAGCTCATTGAAGCCTTGAACTCCTGGGCTCAAGTGATCCTTCTGCCTCAGCTTTCAGAGTTGCTTGAACTACAGATGAGCACCATCACACCAGTTTTTTTTTTTTTTTTCCTTCTGTGGTTTCATTTCACTATGTTGCCCAGGCTGGTCTTGAGCTCCTGACCTCAAGCAGTCCTCTTTGTTTTGGCCTCCCAATGTGCTGAGATTACAGATGCGAGTCACTGTGCTGGGCTTTTCCTATGTTTTCTTCTAGGATTGCTATAGTTTCAGGTCTTAATTTAAGTTGTTAATCCATATTGAGTTAACTTTTGTAAGTGATGAGAGAGATCTGTTCAGTATCATTCTTCTGCATAGGGCTAGCCAGTTTTCCTAGCACCATTTATTAAATAGGGTGTTCTCTTCCCATTGTTTACTTTTCTCAACTTTGTCAAAGATCAGTTGATTGTAGGTATGTGGCTTTATTTCTGGCTTTTCTATGTTTCATTAATCTATGTGTCTATTTTTGTACCATTACCATGCTGTTTCATTACTCTAGCTTTGTAGTATAGTTTGAAGTCAGGTAACGTGATGCTCCTGGGTTTGTTCTTTTTGCTTTGGATTACTTTGGCTATTCAGGTGCTTTTCTGAATAATTTTTCAATTATTTTTTCTAATTCTGTGTAAAATGATATTGGTAATTTGATAGGAATTGTGCTGAATCTGTAGATTATTTTGGGCAGCATGGTCATTTTAATGATACAGATCTTTGAATTAGCATTGAATGTTTTTCCATTTGTTTGTGTCATCTATGATTACTTTCATTAGTGTTTTGTAGTTTTCCCTGTAGAGATCTGTCACCTCCTTGGTTAAATGTATTCCTAGGCATTGTATTGTATTGTATTGTATTGTATTGTATTTTTGTGGCAGTTGTAAATGGGATTGAGTTCTTGATTTGGTTCTCAGCTTGAATGCTGTTGAAGTATAGACATGACACTGGTTTTTGTATGTTGATTTTTGTATCCTGAAACTTTACTGAAGTAATTTATCAGGACTAGGAGACTTCTGGAGGAATCTTTAGAATATTTTAGGGATAGGGTCACGTAGTAAGTGAACAGATAATTTGACTTCTTCTTTTCCTATTTGGATGCCTTTTATTTCTTATTTATTTATTTATTTCCTTCAACTTTTAAGTCCAGGGATGCATGTGCAGGTATGTGGAGGTTTTTTACGTAGGTAAACGTGTGCCATGGTGGTTGGCTGCACGGATCATCCCATCACCTATGTATTAGGCCCAGCATCCATTAGCTATTCTTCCTGATGCTCACCCTCCCCTTACCCCCACCTCTGACAGGCCTCAGTGTGTGTTGTTTCCCCCCATGTGTCCATGTGTTCTTATCATTCATCTCCCACTTATAAGTGAGAACATGCAGTGTTTGGTTTTCTGTTCCTGTGTGAGTTTGCTGAGGATAACAGCTTCCAACTCCATCCATGCCCCTGTGAAGGACGTGATCTCATTCGTTTTTCTGGCTGCATAGTATTCCATGGTGTATATGTGTCACATTTTTAAAAATCCAGTCTGTCACTGATGGGCATTCAGGTTGATTCCATGTCTTTGCTATTGTGAATAGTGCTGCATTGAACACATGTGGTTGTATTTTTATAATAGAATGATTTATATTACTTGGGTATATACCCAGTAATGGGATTGCTGGGTCAAATAGTGTTTCTGCCTCTGGGTCTTTGAGGAATCACCACACTGTCTTCAACAATGGTTGAACTAATTTACACTCCCACTAACAGTGTAAAATTGTTACCTTTTCTCCTCAACCTTGCCAGCATCTGTTGTTTTTTGATTTTTTAATAATAGCCATTTTGACTGGCATGAGATGGTATCTCATTGTACTTTGGGTTTGCATTTCTCTATGATCAGTGATGTTGGGCTTTTTTTTTTTCATATGTATGTTGGTCACATGTATGTCTTCTTTTGAGAAGTTTTTGCTCATGTCCTTTGCCCGCTTTTTAATGGGGTTTTTTTTTCTTGTAAATTTGTTTAAGTTCCATGTGGACTCTGAATATTAGACCTTTTGTCAGATGGATAGATTACAAAAATTCTGTAGGTTGTCTGTTTATTCTGATGATAGTTTCTTTTGCTGTGATGGCCTTTTATTTCTTTCTCTCACCTGGTTGCTTTAGCTAGGAATTCTAGTAGTATGTTGAATAGAGTGGTGTGGGGGGACATTCTTGCCTTGTTCCAGTTCTTAGGAGGCATGCTTTCAACTTTTGCCTACTATGATGTTGGCTGTGGGTTTGTCATCTATGGCTCTTATTATTTTGAGGTATGTTCCTGTGATTCCTAGATTGTTGAGGGTTTTTATCATGAGGGATGTTGAATTTTATTGAATGCTTTTTCTGCATCTATTTGAGATGATCACGTTTTCTAAAAAAAATTTATGTGGTAAACCACATTTATTGATTTGCATGTGTATAATCATCCTTGCATCATAGGAATCAAACCCTTTTGATAGTGATGAATTATCTTTTGATGCGCTGCTCGATTCAGTTTGCTAGTAGTTTGTTGAGGATTTTTGCATCTATGTTTATCAGGGATATTGGCCTATAGTTCTCTATTTTTGTTATGTCCTTGCCAGATTTTTGTTCTAGGATGATAATAGTTTAGTAGAAGAGTTAGGAAGGAGTTCCTCCTCCTTGATATTTTGGAATAGTTTTAGTAAGATTGGTGGCAGCTCTTCTTTGTACGTCTGGTAGAATTCGGCTGTGAATCTGCCTGGTCCAGGGCTTTTTTTGCTTGGTAGGTTTTTTATTACTGATTCAATTTTTAAACTCGATATTGGTCTGTTCAGGACTCCAGTTACTTCCTGGTTCAATCTTGGGTGATTCTTTTCAAAAATTATTTATTTCCTCTGGTTCGTGCACAGAAACTAAAGAGCTTCTGCATGGCAAAAGAAACTACCATCAGAGTGAACAGGCAACCTACAGAATGGGAGAACATTTTTGCAATCTACCCATCTGACAAAGGACTAATATCCAGAATCTACAAATAACTTAAACAAATTTACAAGAAAAAACCCCATCAAAAAGTGGGCAAAGAATATGAACAGACACTTCTCAAAAGAAGACATTTACGCAGCCAACAGACACATGAAAAAATGTTCATCATCACTGGTCATCAGAGAAATGCAAATCAAAACCACAATGAGATACCATCTCACACCAGTTAGAATAGCGATCATTAAAAAGTCAGGAAACAGCAGATGCTGGAGAGGATGTGGAGAAATAGGAATGCTTTTACACTGTTGATGGGAGTGTAAACTAGTTCAGCCATTGTGGAAGACAGTGTGGTGATTCTTCAAGGATCTAGAACTAGAAATACCATTTGACCCAGTAATCCCGTTACTGGGTGTATACCCAAAGGATTATAAATCATGCTGCTGTAAAGATACATGCACACGTATGTTTATTGCAGCACTATTCACAATAGCAAAAACTTGGAACCAACCCGAATGTCCATCAATGATAGACTGAATTAAGAAAATGTGGCACATATATACCATGGAATACTATGCAGCCATAAAAAAGGATGGGTTCATGTCCTTTGCAGAGACATGGATGCAGCTGGAAACCATCATTCTGAGCAAACTCACTAGGATAGAAAACCAAACACCGCATGTTCTCACTCATAGGTGGGAACTGAACAATGAGAACACTTGGACACAGGACGGGGAACATCACACCCTGGGGCCTGTCGTGGGATGGGGGGCAGCGGGAGGGATAGCATTAGGAGAAATACCTAATGTAAATGACGAGTTGATGGGTGCAGCAAACCAACATGGCACGTGTAAACCTATGTAACCTGCACGTTGTGCACATGTTCCTGGAACTTAAAATATAATAATAATAATAATAATAATAATAATAATAAAAAAGAATGTTTAGTATAGGCTCCCAGTCTCTTCTGGCTTATAGGGTTTCAGCTGAGATGTCTGCTGTTGCCCTGATGGGCATCCCTTTGTAGGTGACCTGCACTTTATCTGCCTTTAACATTCTTTCTTTTATTCAAACCTTGGAAAATCTGATGGTTATGTGTCTTGGGGATGATTTTCTTGTGTAGAATCTTGCAAGAGTTCTCTGTATTTCCTGAAGTTGACTGTTGGTCTCTCTAGCAAGGTTGGGGAAGTTTTCATGGATGATATCCTGAAATATATTTTCCAGGTTGTTTGCTTTCTCCCCCTCCCTTTCAGGGATGCCAATGATTCATAGATTTGGCCTCTTTTTTACATAATTTTATACTTCTCAGAGGTTTTGTTCATTTCTTTTTATTCTTTTTTTCTTTATTTTTCTCTGTCTTATTTTAGAGAACCAGTATTCAAGTTCTGAGATTCTTTCCTTAGGTTGGTTATTCTGCTGTTAATACTTGTGATTACACTGTAAAATTCTTGTATTGTGTTATTCAGCTCTGTCAGACCCATTAGGTTCTTTTTTATATTGGCTATTTTGTCCTTTAGCTCCTGTATCACTTTATTGTGGTTCTTATTTTCCTTGGGTTTCATATTGTCATCCTCCTGACTCTCGATTATTTTTGTTTCTACTTATATTCTGAATTCTGAATTCTATTTCTGTCATTCCAGCTAGTTCAGCCTGGTCAAGAACTCTTGTTGGAGAACTGGTGTGGTTTTTTTCTTTCCTTCTTCTTTTTTTTTTTTTTTTTTGAGACAGAATCTCACTCTGTCGCCAGGCCGGAGTACAGTGGCGTGATCTCGGCTCACTGCAGCCTCTGCCTCCCAGGTTTAAGCGATTCTTCTGCCTCAGCCTCCCAAGCAGCTGGGACTACAGGCACATGCCACCATGCCCAGCTAATTTTTGTATTTTTAGTAGAGACTGGGTTTCACCATGTTGGCCAGGATGGTCTCAATCTCTTGACCTCGTGATTCAGCCGCCTCGGCCTCCCAAAGTACTGGGATTACAGGTGTGAGCCACTGCACCCGGCCCGGTGTGGTTTTTTTGTAGGACATACGACACTCTGGCCATTTGAGTTACCAGAGTTCTTGCATTGGTTTTTTCTCATCTCTGCATGTGGGTGTTCCTTTAACTACAGTGTGGATTGAGTACAGTCAGTTGACTTTTCTGGATGTTTTCACCAAGCTGAGGCTTTGTGCGGGGGTGTTATTTGAAGCTGACTTCTTGTCTCTAGTTTCAGAGGGGGTTATGTTAGTGAGGTATTTTTGGCGTTGAAGTTTTGGGATATAATCCAGAAGGTGACACTTAGGCTCATTGGTCAGTTGGTACACTCTTGCTCGGTTGTGTGGCTCCCCTGTGTTTCCTCATAGTTGCAGCCATGTTCCCTCTCAATGCTGTGGAAGTGTGGGTTCCTCTCTTTTGAGTGCTGGCTGTAATTTATGACTCTGTACTTCTTGGCTGCCCACTGCAGCTCTGTGCCGAGTGTTTATGTTTCTTGCCCAGCTTAGAGGCAACAGAGGAAGAGATCTTGGTACTGGTTGTGGCCAAGGGTCGTTTGGTTGACACTTGGGGACCCCAACCCAGAGAGATGCAGGTCAGAATTTGCTCAGTGCAGTCAGTCCATGATGGAGGATTTGTACTGTGGGCCCAAGTCAGGGGTTCCTTGTCTGGTGATGAGCCGTGGGGATTGTATGGGACCTGCAGGAGACAGAATGGCCTGCTCTTTTTGGGTTGACTGCAGCTTGTTGGAGGTGTGGATAAGGCCCTTAGGGTCTTTTCTTCCTCTATTCCGAGGGTAGGAAGGGCACTTCCACTGCAGAAGCAGTGCCAGAGAGGCTTTCAGTTGCCCCTGGAGGCTCTGCTTAGGGAGTTGTTGAGTTGGTACTGGCTTGATAGTTCTGGCTCTATAGTTGATAGTTGAGGCTCAGGCCTGGAGGACTTACCCAGTGAGGAGATATGGGAACAGGTACTCATATAATAATCTGGCCACTTTTCCAAAGGGCTGCTACTGTATGCTTGGGGTATACTCAACTGGCTGCTGGCCCAAAGCCACTTGTAGGAAGTGGCTGGAGACCACGGTTGAGAGGTCCTGTTTGGTGAGGAGTAATGGGTCAGGACCTACTTAAAAAAGCAGTCAGGCCATGTTTTGGTAGAGCAGATGTGCTGTGCTTGGGGTCCTGTTCAGTCCCTGCTCGCTTCAGACTCCAAAGCCCAAAGTCTGGAATGGCCAAGTCGCCCCAACAGCAAAGATGGCAGCCTGCCCCTCCCCCTGGGAGATCCTTCTTAGGGAGGTTCAGTGCCACTACTTGTAGCTGGCTGGAATTCCAAGCCAGTGGGTCTTATCTTCTGAGGTGCCATGGAAGTGGGGCCTGCAGGCCGTTGCTGCTGAGCTTTCTGGATTCAGTCTCTTTCCTAGGGGTACATACAGCAGTCTAACCTTCCACTTTGCTGTAGCTCTAGTTACTTTTGCTGGAAGCCCAAGTATCTAGGGCTCCAGGGTCTCCATGCATGCCTGAGTGGCTGCTCTGCTGAGACTCTACATAGCTCAGACTGAAGACTGAAAGTCCTGGTTTAGTGGGATCTCCTGATCCGAAGGTTGCAAACATCTGTGGGAGAAGCATGGTTTTCCAGGGTTGCTCATTCGCTCACCACTTCACTGGGTGGTGGAGGATCTCCTGGCTCTATGTTGCTCTCGGGTGGGTCATTGTCCTGTCTTGCTTTTCTTTGTTCTGTGTGGGTCAGGTTGTTTCCTTGATTAATCCCAATGTAAGTACCTGGATGTTTCAGTTGAAGGTGTTGTATTTACTCACCCCTTTTGTTCCTGTGAGAGCCACATACACTAGCTTCTTCTAGTCAGCCATCTTTGCCACTCCCCAATGGTCAATTTTTGAGAATGTTCCATGCGCAGATGAGAAAAAGGTATATTCTGTGGTAGTTGCTTGGAGTATTCTGTAGATGTCTATTAGGTCATTTGGTGAAGAGTTTAATTTAAGTCCACAGTTTCTTTTTTCTCTGTCTCAGTGATGTGTCTAGTTCTGTCTGTGGGTATTGAAGTTCTCCATTATTGCTGTATGGCTCTCTGTCTCTTTTTGTAATTTTGGTAGTATATGTTTTATATCCTGGGTGGTATGATATTGGGTGTGTATATATTTGAGATAGTTAAATCTTCTTTTGAATTGAACCCCTTTATCATTATATGATGGCCTTCTTTGTCTTTTTTTTCCTGTTGCTGGTCTTAAGTCTGTTTTATCTCATGGAATAAGAGCAACCCCTTCTCTCTCTCTCTCTCTCTTTTTTTTTTTTTGCTTTGCATTTGTGTGATCTTTATCCCTTTATGTTGAGCCTTTGGGTGTCATTACATATGAGATGGCAGCAGAAGGTTGGGTCTTTTTTTTTTTTTTTTAAATACAAATTGCCATTCTGTGTCTTTTAAATGTGCCATTTCATTTATTTATGTTCAGGGTTGATATTGCTATGTAAGGTTTTGTCCTTGTGATAGTATTGTCAGCTAGTTGCTTTGCCGTCTCGATTGTATAATTGTTTCATATGATACGTGAGCTTTATACTTAAATGTACTTTTATGGTAGCAGGTATCTTTCATTTTCATCTTTAGAACTCCTTTGAGCATTTCTTGTGAGATTGATTTGGTGGTGATGATTTCTTTTAGCAGTTGCTTGTCTGGATGTGCGTAATTGTTTGGCTTAGTTCCTGGGTGCTTTCAGGGGGCCAAAGCTCTGTATGGGTTCCCTGGTTGTGGATATCTTCTGTGTGGCAGCTTTCTCAGATACTGTTTGTTGTAGCGATGTATTGGATGAATTAGCTTACATATATCCTTCAGGGCAGAGGATACAGAGAACTCAGGAAACTTATCTAGCACCAAGCCCTTCGGGCAGCGTATCTTTTATTTGGTGGTACAGTTCAGGCTGAAATCCAGTAGGTGGTGCTTAAGAGTAAGAGCTGGTTCTCCCTTAGTTAGGCTGATGGTAAGTGGAAGCACCTGCCCTGATGTGGGGTTGGTGGGAAGCGATCCTGTTGGAGTGTGCTTAGTTCTTAGGGGAGGGGCTGAGGAGTGCATCAGCTCCTTGTCATTATTCAGTGGGAATGCAGTCTGCTTCCCTATCATGCCTTTGTTGCAGGACTCATGACCTTCACTTCATAAAGACTTTGTCTTTTTCATTCCTGGCTGCAGTGTGGCTGCAGGCTGTGGATATGCCCTTCTCATGACTACCACCGAAATGAGCCCTGGGCAGAGCCTTTCCCCCTAATCCAGAGGAGGCAACTCCATGAATTGGCTGTCCTTTATTGCCAGGACACTGCCATTTTGTGTAGGGATTGGGAGTTGGACCCTTCCTTTCATGTAGGCCCAAGTGGCACGGACTCACATTCAGCAAGGGTGGAGCCACCATGAAAATCACAAACAACACTTTCTCCAAGTACACATGTGTCATCCTCCAGTGGGAAGAACTACTGCTGCTTCTGCAACAATCGATGGGAGCAGTTAGGGTGGGAGAGGACCCATTCTCCACAGCCATTTCCAGGTGTTGGTGCTGGCCCCTGCAGTGATTGGCGCTACTCCTATGTTTTATTTGTGCCAATGAGGGCTTTGGTGGGCTGCACTTCCCCCTCCCTTATGGGTGGCCCACACTGAGGGTTAGATCTCCAGGCATCCTGCAGCTTCCCAGGGACTTGATGGTTCTCTGTGTTTGTCAAAGTCAGAGTGGATTGTAGGGTATATTTGCAGGGGATCTGGTGGTGCTGTGACTCAAGGGCAGAGAGTCCTTGGGCATGGTAGTGGCTTACGACAAGTGCCGAACCTGTATGGCATGGTCTGTCTCAGTTCAGGTCTGAGGGGAGTGCAGGTAGCCTGTGTGAGCTGGCTACCCGGTTCTTTGTGCTTGACAAGTTCCCAAATAATCATCAATAGCATAGCTCTGGGTTACAAGGGCAGAGGGTCTTTCCAACAGTTTGGTGATTCATAGAATGTTACAGGGGTGAGTGCAGCAGAGAAGTGCTCCCACCTACCCTTTCCATGAGACTCCAGTTTTCCAGGGGTCGATCTTTGCTAGACTCTTGATGCTTTCCTTTTTGCATCCCATATCCTTCCCATGGCTACTGTGACAAGTCCTGGCTACTTTTTCTCAGTTTTTCTTTTGGGATTTGTCCATTCACCAGTAACTTTGATCTTCTTTCTGAGAAGAGCTGGCACCTGACATCCCTAGTCAGCCATCTTGAGAACAAACAAACTCTGTGACTGTGTTATTTCACTTAACCTAATGATCACTGGTTCCATTTATGTTGCTGCAAATGACAGGATTTTGTTTTTATCAGTGAATAACATTCAGTTTTGTATATATACTATATTTTCTTTATCCCTTCATGTGTTGATGAACACTTAGGGTGATTTCACATCTTAGCTATTGCCAATAATGCTCCAATAAACATAGGTGTGCACACTCATTTCTTTTTCTTCGGATATGTACCAAGCAGGGGATTGCTGGATCATATGGTAGTCCTTTTTTAGTTTTTTGAGGAACCCCCATATTGTTTTCTATAATGGCTGTGTCACTTTACATTTCTGCCAACAGTGTATGTGCTTTCCCTTTTCTCTACATTTCTTGCCAGTATTTGTTATTTTTTGTCTTTCTAGTAATAGCTATTGTAACTAGGGTAAGATGGATATCTCATTGTAGTTTTTATTTACATTTTCCTGATTATTAGTGATATTGAGCATTGTTTAATATACCTGTTGCCATTCGTACATCTTTTGAGAAATGTCCATTCAGGTATTTTGTCCATTTTAAAATTGGATTTTTTTTCTTTTTCTATTGATTTGAGTTCTTCATATATTCTGGTTATTAATCCTTTGATAGATGGATAATTTGCAGATTATTTCCTTTCGTTCTGTAGGTTGCCTCTTCACTTTATTGATTGTTTGCTTTGAAGAACTTTAGTTTGATGTAATCCCATTTGTCTATTTTTGCTTTTGTTGCCTGTGATTTTTCAGGTCTTCCCCAACAATTTTTGCTCAAACCAATGTCCTGTAGCATTGTTCTAATTTTGTTTTGTTTTAGTAGTTTAATAGTGCCAGGTCTTACATTTAAGTTTTTAATCCATTTTGAGTTGATTTTTGTATATGGTTGAAGATGGGGATCTAGTTTGGTTCTTCTGCATAGGGATATCCAGTTTTTGCAGCACCATTTATTAAAGGGACTCCTTTCTCCAATGTATATTCTTGGTTCCTTTGTTGAAAATGAATTGGCTGTAAGTGTGTGGACTTATTTCTGAGTTCTCTATTCTGTTCTATTGATCTATGTGTGTTTTTATGCCAGTCATGCTGTTTTGGTTACTATAGCTTTGTAGTAGTATATTTTGAAGTCAGGTATTATGATGCTTCCAGCCTTGTTTTTTTTTGCCCAGCGGTAGCTATTTGGGGTCTTTTGTGGTTCCACATACATTTTAGGATTTTTTTTTCCTTTCTGCGAGGAGTGTCAGAGGTTTTCTCTTTAATTTTTAATGTTTAATTTTGGGGGATACATAGTAGATTTATATATTTATTGGATAAATGAGATGTTTTGATACAGGCATGCAATGTGTAACAGTCACACCATGGAGAATGGGGTTATCTATCCCCTCAAGCTTTTATCTTTTGTGTTACCAACAGTCTAATTATACTATTTTAGTTATTTTTAAATGTACAATCCAATTATTATTGACTGTAGTCACCATGTTGTGCTTTCAAATTTTAGGTCTTACACATTCTCCCTATTTTTTTGTACACATTAACCATCTCCACCACACCCTCTGTTTCCCTACGACCCTTCCCACCCTCTGGCAACCATTCGTCTACTCTCTGTCTCCATGAGTTCTGTTGTTTTGGTTTTTAGATCCCAGAAGTAAGTGATAACATGTGATGTTTGTCTTTCTGTGCCTGATTTATTTCACTTAACATAATGATCTCCAGTTTCATCCATGTTGTTGCAGATAACAGGATCTTATTCTTCTTTATGACTGAATAGTACTCCACTGTATATGTGTACCACATTTTCTTTATCCATTTGTCTGTTGATAGATGCTTAGATTACTTCCAAATCTTGGCTGTTGTTAACAGCACTGCAACAAACATGGGAGCACATGTATCTCTTTGATATACTGATTTCCTTTCTTTTGGGTATATAACCAGCAGTGGGATTGCTGGATCATATAGTAGCTGTAGTTTTAGTTGTTGGAGGAACCTCCAAACTGTTCTCCATAGTGGTTGTACTAATTGACATTCCCATCAACAGCATACAAGGGTTCCCTTTTCTCCACATCCTCATCAGCATTTGTTATTGTCTGTCTTTTGGATATAAGCCATTTTAACTGGGGTGAGATGATATTTCATTGTAGTTTTGATTTATATTTCTCTGATGATCAATGATGTTGAGTACCTTTTCATATGCCTGTTTTGCAGTTGGTATATTTTCTTTTGAGAAATGTCTCTTCAAATCTTTTGCCCATTTTTTGATCAGATTATTTGATTTTTTTCCTATAGAGTTGTTTGAGTTCCTTATATATTCTAGTCATTAATATTTTCTCTTATTCTGCGGGTTGTTTGTTCATTTCGTTGATTGTTTTCTTTGCTGTGAAGAAGGTTTTTAACTTGATGTGATCCCGTTTATCCAGTTTTTCTTTTGTTGCCTGTCCTTTTGGGGTATTACTTAAGAATTTTTTGTCAGGGTCAGGTGCGGTGGCTCACGCCTGTAATCCCAGCACTTTGAGAGGCTGAGGTGGGCAGATCACGAGGTCAGGAGATTGAGACCATCCTGGCCAACATGGTGAAATCCCGTCTCTACTAAAAATACAAAAATTAGCTGGGCGTGGTGGCATGTGCCTGTAATCCCAGCTACTCGGGAGGCTGAGGCAGAAGAATCCCTTGAACCAGGGAGTCAGAGGTTCTGGTGACAAAGCGAGACTCTTTTTTTTTTTTTTTTTTTTTTTTTGAGACAATGCTTCGACCAGACCAATGACCTGGAGAGTTTCCCCAAAATTTTCTTTTAGTAGTTTTGTAGTTTGAGGGTATATTCAAATCTTTCATCCATTTTGATTAGATATTTGTATATGGTGAGTGATGGGGTCTAGTTTCATTCTGCTTATGGATACTGAGGTTCCCCAGCACCATTTATTAAAGAGAATGTCTTTTCCTCAATGTACGTTCTGGGCACCTTTGTTGAAAATGAGTTCACTGTAGGTGTGTAAATTTGTTTCTGGGTTCTCTCTTTTGTTCCTTTGGTGTATATGTCTATATTTATGCCAATACCATGCTCTTTTGGTTACTATAGCTCTGTAGTATAATTTGAAGTCAGGTAATGTGATTCCACTAGACTTGTTCTTTTTCTTAGGGTAGCTGTGGCTATTCTGTTTCTTTCGTGGTTCCAAATATATTTTAGGATTGTTTTTTCTGTTTCTGTGAATAATGTCATTGGTATTTTAGTAGGGATTTCATTGAATCTGTAGCTTTCTTTGGGAGGTATAAACACTTTAACAGCATTGATTCATCCAATCCATGAACATGGAATGTTTTTTATTTTTTGGCATCCCTCCAATTTCTTTAGTCAGTGTTTTATAGTTTTTATGATAGAAATCTTTCACTTCTTTGGTTACCTCATAGATTTAATTTTATGTGTGGTTATTGTAAAGAAAATTACTTTTTGAATTTCTTTTTTAGATTGTTCATTGTTGGCATATAGAAATGCTACTGATTTTTGTATGTTCATTTTGTATTCTGTGACTTTACTGAATTTATCAGTTCTAAAAGGTTTTTTTGTGTGGAGTCTTTAGGTTTTTCTAAATACAGGATTATATCATCTGCAAGGATAACTTGACTTTTTTCTTTCCAAATTGGATTCCCTGTGTTTTTTTCTGTTGTCTGATTGCTGTACCTAGGACTTCCAATACTATGTTGAGAAACACTGCAAGTGGGCATCCTTGTGTTCCAGATCTTAGAGGAAAGAAAGGCTTTCAGCTTTTCCACATTCAGTATTATACTAGCTGTGGGTCTGTTGTATATGGCCTTTATTATGTTGAGGTGTGTTTCTAGTTACCTGGGTTTTTTTTTTGTTTGTTTTTTAGGGTTTTTATCATGAAGGGATTTTGAACTTTATCAGATGCTTTTTCATAATCAGTTGAAATGATCATATGGTTTTTGTGTTTTATTCTGTTGATAATGATGTATCACATTGATTTGTGTACGTTGAACCATCCTTCCATCCCAGGGATAAATCTTACTTGATCATGATGAATGATCTCTTTAATATATTGTTGAATTCGTTTTGCTAGTATTTTGTTGAGGATGTTTGCGTCAATGTTCGTCAGAGATATTGGCCTGTAGTTTTCCTTTTTCATGTGTCATTGTTTAATTTTGGTATTAGGGTAATAATGGCCTTGTAGAATGGTTTAGATGTATCCCCTCTTACTCTATTTTTTGGAGTATTTTAAAGAGGATTGGTATTAGTTCTTCTTTAAATGTTTGGTAGAATTCAGCACTGAAGCCATTGGGTCCCAGGCTTTTCTTTACTGGGAGACTTTTTTTTTTTTTTTTTTTGAGACAGAGTCTCACTCTGTCGCCAGACTGGAGTGCAATGGCACAATCTTGGCTCACTACAACCTCTGCCTCCCAGGTTCAAGCGATTCTCCTGTCTCAGCCTCCTGAGTAGCTGGGATTATAGGCACGTGCCGCCACACCCAGCTAATTTTTGTATTTTTAGTAGAGACAGGGTTTCACCATGTTGGCCAGGATGGTCTCAATCTCCTAACCTCGTGATCCGCACACCTCGGCCTTCCAAAGTGCTGGGATTACAAGCGTGAGTCTCCATGCCAGGCCTGCTTTTGTTTTTTGTTTGGAGACAGGATCTCACTCTGTCACCCATTCTGGAGTGTGGTGGCATGATTATGGCTTACTTCAGCTTCAACCTCCCTGGGCTCAAGCGTTTCTCACACCTCAGATCCCCAAGTAGCTGGGACTACAGGCACACACCATCACACCTGGCTAGTTTTTGTGTATTTTTTGGAGACAGAGTTTCACCATTTTGCCTAGGCTGGTCTCAAACTCCTGGGCTCAAGTGATCCACCTGCCTCAGCTTCCCAAAGTGCTGAGATTATAGGTGTGAGCCACTGTACCAGGCTGACTTTTTATTATGGCTTTGATCTTGTTACTGGTCTTTTCAGGTTTTGGATTTCTTCATTGTTTAATATTGGTAAGTTGGATATCTAGGAATTTGTCCATTTCTTCTAGATTTCCCAATTTATTGGCATTGGCATATACTTGCTCACAGTAACCACTAATGATCCTTTGTTTTTCTGCAGTGTCAGTTGTAATATTTCATCCCTGATTTTATTTATTTGGATAATCTATTTTTTGTTTTTTTTTTGGTCTAAAAATTTGTTGCTTTTGTTTAACTTTTCAAAAAACCAACTGTTTTTTTTTTTTTTTTTTTGAGGTGGAGTCTTGCTCTGTCGCCCAGGCTGGAGTGCAGTGGCTCGATCTCGGCTCTGCCTCCCAGGTTCACGCCATTCTCCTGCCTCAGCCTCCCGAGTAGCTGGGACTACAGGCACCTGCCACCATGCCTGGCTATTTTTTTGTGTTTTTAGTAGAGATGAGGTTTCACTGTGTTAGCCAGGATGGTCTGGATCTCCTGACCTCATGATCACCCACCTCAGCCTCCCAAAGTGCTGGGATTACAGGCATGAGCCACCGCGCCTGGCCAAAACCAACTTTTTTCATTTTTTAAAATTGTTTTCTTTATTTCAATTTTATTTATTTCTGCTCTGATTTTTTTTTTTTTTTTTTTTTTTGGAGATAGGGTCTCAGTGTCACTCAGGCTGGAGTCAGTGGTGTGATCTCAGCTCACTGCTACCTCTGTCTCCTAGGCTTAAGTGATTCTCCCACCTCAGCCTCCTGAGTAGCTGAGACCACAGGTATGTGCTGACATGCCCAGCTAATTTCTTGTGTTTTTGGTAGAGACAGGGTTTTGCCATGTTGGCCAGGCTGGTCTCAAACTCCTGAGAGCAAGTGATCCACCTGTTTTGGCCTCCCAATATGCTGGGATTACAGGTGTGAGCCACCATGTGCGACCTGATCTTTATTATTTTTCTTCTACTGATTTTGGGTTTGATTTGCTCTTGCTTTGCTAGTCCTTTAAGATGGATTGTTAGATTGTTCATTCAGAGTTTTTCTTCTTTATTGATGTAGGTACTTATATCTGTAAACTTCCATCGAAGTACTGCTTTTGCTGTATTTTTCTTTCCAGAAATTTGTCATTTTTTTAAAATTACTTCACTGATCTACTGGTCATTCAAGAGCATGTTGTTTTATCTGCATATATTTGTTTAGTTTCTACAAGTCTTTTTGTTATGATTTCTAGTTTTATTCCATTGTGGTCAAAGAAGATGCTTAATATTGTTTCCATTTTTAAAATATTTTAAGAGTTGTTTTGTGACCTAGTTTGTCCCTGAGAATGATCCATGTGCTGAGGAAGAGAATGTATATTCTGCAGCCTTTGCATGAAATGTTCTGTAAATATCTATTCGATTCATTTCATCTGTAGTGCAGATTAAATCTGATGTTTCTTTGTTGATTTTCTGCCTGGAAGATATCTCCAGTACTGAAAGTGGGATGTTGATGTCTCCAGCTGTTATGGTATTAAAGTCTATCTTTCTCTTTTGCTCTAATAATATTTGGTTGGTATATTTGTGTTCTCCAGTGTTGGTTGCACATATACTAAAAATTGTTATATTCTCTTACTGAATTGACACTTAATTGTTATATAGTGTACTTCTTCAACTCTTCTTATAATTTTTGTCTTGAAATCTATTTTGTCTAAGTATAGCTACTTCTACTCTTTTTTGGTTTCCATTGGTATGGAATATCTTTTTTCATGTTTTTATTTTTAGTCCACATGTGCCTTTATAGGGTAAGTGTGCTTGTAAGCAGAAGATCATTGGGTCTTGCGTTTTCATTTATTCAACCATGCTATATCTTTTATTGAGAGTTTAGTCCCTTTCCATTCAGCATTATTATTGATAAGTAAGGACTTATTCCTGTTCTTTTGTTATTTGTTTTCTGGTTGTTTTGTTGTCTTCTCTTTTTTCTTTCTTTCCATTCTATCTTCTTTTTTGTGAAGATATTTTTCTGTGGTGATATGATTTAATTTTTTGCTTTTTTTGGATCTCTTGTATTTTTTTTGTTTGTGATTACCATGAGGCTTGCAAATACTACCTTATTATCCATTATTCTTAGCTGATAACAGCTTAACACTGTTAGCATAAACATACAAGCAAAAAGAAAACTTAGAAAAACTTCACTTTAATTCCCCTGCTTTTCAACTTTTTGTTGTTTCTTTTTATATTTTATTATACTGCCTATCCTGAATAGTTGTTGTAGTTATTATTTTTTGTGGGTTAATCATTTTGTCTTTCTAGTTAGGATAAGAGTAGTTTACATACTGCAGTTACAGTTTTATGTATAATATTCTGTATTTTTCTGTGTACTTAGTATTACCGATGAGTTTCGTACCTTCAGATGATTACTTGTTGCTTGTCGTCATCCTTTTTCTTTCTGATTGAAGTACTCCCTTTAGCATTTTTTGTAGGACAGGTCTGGTGTTAATGAAATCCCTTTGCTTTTGTTTATCTGGGAAAGTCTTTATTTCTCCTTCATGTTTTAAGTGTATTTTCCCTGGATACATTATTCTAGGGTAAAAGTTTTTTTTTTTTTTTCTTTCTTCAGCACTTTAAATATGTTATGCTACTCTTCTTGCCTGTAAAATTTCCTTGGAAAAGTTTGTTGTTAGACACGTTGGAGCTCCATTGTATGTTAGTTATTTGTTTCTTTTCTCTTGCTGCTTTTAGGATCCTTTTTTTAATCCTTGATCTTCGTGAGTTTGATTGTTAAATGTCTTGAGGTAGTCCTCTGTGGGTTAAATTTTCTTGGTGTTCTGTAACCTTCTTGAACTTGGATATTGATGTCTCTCGCTGTGTTTGGAGAGTTCTCTGTTATTATTTCTTTTAGTAAAGTTCCGAACCCTATTTCTTTCTCTACCTCCTCTTTAAGGCCAACTCTTAGATTTGCTCTTTTGAGGCTATTTTCTAGATCCTGTCGTTTTGCTTGTTTTTTATTCTTTTAACTTTTGTCTCCTTTGTGTATTTTCAAATAGCTTGTCTTAAAGCTCACTAATTCTTTCTTGTGCTTGATTCATTCTGCACAATGAGTCATTCTTGATTCAACAGACTCTGGTGCATTATTCAGTACATCAGTTGCATTTTTCAACTCCAGAATTTTGGCTTGATTATTTTAAATTATTTCGATCTCTTTGCTAAATTTACCTGATAGAATGCTGGATTTCTTTTCTGTGTTATCTTGAATTTCTTTGAGTTTACTAAAAACAGCTATTTTGAGTTCTCTGTCTGAAAGGTCATATATCTCTGTTTCTCTAGATTTGGTTCCTGGTGCCTTATTTAGTTTATTTGGTAAGGCCATATTTTCCTGGATATGGTCTTGATACTTGTAGAGTTTTGTCAGTGGTAGGCATTGAAGAGTTAGTTATGTAAGATAGTCTTTGAGTTAGTTATTTGTTGAGCTTGTTTGTCTTTCTTAGGAAGGCCTTCCAGATATTCAAAGGGACTTGGATGTTGTGATTTAAGCTGTATCTGCTTTAGGGGGGACCCCAAGTCTAGTTAATGCTGTGGTTTTTTCAGACTTGTAGAGGGACCACCTTGATGGTCTTGGACAATATCTGGAAGAATTCTCTGTATTACCAGATAGAGACTCTTGTTCTCTTCTCTCACTTTCTGCCAAACAAGCAGTCTCTCACTCTGTTTTGAGCCACCTGAAGCTGGAGTTTGAGTGACACAAGCACCTCTGTGGTCACCACCACTAGGACTGTGCTGGGTCAGACCTGAAGCCAGGTCTCACTGGGTCTCACCCAAGGCCTGCTGTAACCACTCCCTGACTACCGTATATGTCTGTTCAAGGCCCTGGAGCTCTAGAATGAGCAGGTGGCAAAGCCAGTCACGTCTGTGTCCTTCCCTGAGTTTCCCCAGTTCCTGTACTAAGTTTCCTGTACTGAGTTTCCCCAGTTCCTGGGTGAGTTTAGAGGTGATATCTAGGAGCCAGGGACTAGAGTCAAAAACCTTAGAAGTCTACCTTGTGTTCTCTTGTACCATAGCTGAGTTGGCACCAAAACCACAAGACACCATCCTTCCCCTTCTTTCCTCCCCTTTCCGAAGGCAGAGGAGCCTCATCCTGTGGCTCCTGCCATTACAGGCCCACGGGGCCTACTGCCAGACTACCACCAATATTTTAAGGCCAAGAGCTCTTTAGTCAGCTTGTGGTGACTCTTTCCTGGCCTGGGACTCACCTTCAGGGCAGCGGGCTCCTCCCTGGTCTAGGACAGGTCCAGAAATGCTGTCCAAGAGCCAAGTCCTGGAATCAGGGACCCAAGAGCCTGCTTTGTTCTGTACCCACCTGTGACCACGCTGGTTCCTAAGGTGCAAGAGAAAGCCCTGTTTCCTTTTCCCCTCCACTTTTCTCAGGCAGAAGGCTTGCCCGGTAGCCAACACAGCTGGAAATGTGCTGAGTTTCCCCCGAAGCCAGCAAGTCTCAGATTCTCACCCAAGGCCTTTGATGTGTAGTACCTGGGTATCACTCCCGATTATTCAGGACCCCAAGGGCTCTTTAGTTAGCAGATGATGAATTTTGCTAGGATTTTTCCCTTCCCTTCAAGGCAGCGAGTTCCCTTCTGGGCCAGGGTATGTCTAGAAATGTCATCTGGGAGCTAGGGCCTGGAAAGGGCCTAGTCATGACCTCACGACTCTGAGCAGTGCCTTATCCTGCTGTGACTGAGCTGGTATCCAACATGCCAGACAAAGTCTTCTTCACTGTTTCCTCTCCTCCCCTCACACAGAAGGAAGGGGTCTGTTGGAGCTGCAAGCTGTGCAGCCTGGGGTTAAGGGAGAGGTGATGCCAGCACTTTCTTAGCTACCCTAGCTGTTATCTCATTAGATTGTGTGTTCCCTAATCCACTGGCTCACGGCCTGGTTCACCACTGGGACTCACCTAGGAGTTACAGTCCTTGTGGCCTAGACTGCCTTTTAAATTTATTTAGAGCCCCAGAGCCTTTAGCCTGAGGTGGTGAGACTTTCAGGAACTCAAGTTCCAATCACTGAGATCAGCTATTCTCCTCTGCCTAGGGCTGGTTTAAATGCTTTCTTCATGGGCACACATCAACCACATTTATTCTGGTTTTTATTTCTGCTCTAATGGAACAGCTTTGAGTTCAGTGCCTCCCAATTTCTGCACTCTTTTTCCCCCAGCATACAGAATTGTTTTCTGCACTATGCAGTAGCTGCTATGGGTTGGGGGAAGGGTGGTGTCTGTGATTCAAAACTGTTTTTTCTACTTCTTCATTTCTCTTTCAGTAATGTAAAGTTAAAATCGGATGCTGTAAGTACTTGCCTGAGTTTTGGTTTTCGTGAAGGTGTTTTTTTTTTTTTTTTTCTTTTCTTTGTTTTTTTGTTAAATTGTTGTCCTCTCAGTGGGGTGATCAGTGGAGCCTTCTATTTTAGCATCTTGTTCCATCTTTTTCTCCTGTCATTGGTATTTTGATAGGAATTGCATTAAATGTATAGATTGCTTTGGGAAGTATAGATATTTTGCTGGATGTGATAAGTCACACCTGTAATCTCAGCACTTTGGGAGGCTGAGGTGGGAGGGTCACTAGAGTCCAGAAGTTCGAGACCAGCCTAAGCAAGATGGCAAGACCCTATGTCTGCAAAAAATTAAAAGAAAAAATTAGCTGGGCATGGTGGGTGTATTTGTAGTCCCAGCTACCTGGGAGGCTGAAGCAGGAGGATCCCTTGAGCCTAGGAGTTCAAGGCTGCAGTGAGCTAATTGTTCTACTGCACTCCAGCCTGGTGATGAAATGGGACCCCGTATCTTAGAAATAAATAAATAAATAAATAAATAAATAAACGAAAAAAGTATAGGCATTTTAACAATATTAATTATTCCAGTCCATGAATCTGGCATATCTTTCCATTTATTTTGTGTCCTCTTCAGTTTCTTTCATTAGTGTTTTGTAGTTTTTCTTGTAGAGATATTCCACTTATTTGGTTAAATTTATTCCTAAGTATTTTATTTTATTTTTCGTAGCTATTGTAAATCAGATTGCTTTTTTGATTTTCCACTGGTAGTATATGTAAATGCTACTGATTTTTGTATGTTGAGGTTGTATGCTGCAACTTTACTGAATACGTTTTTCAGTTCTAAAAAAGACTGTGACTTTCAGTTTTGTGACTTTCAGTTCACAAAAAAGACTTCACCACTTTTTTGTGGTGGAGTCTTTAGGTTTCTCTAAATATAAGATCATTGTGGCCATAAAAACGAATGAGTTCATGTGCTTTGCAGGCACACGGATGAAGCTGGAAGCCATCATTCTTAGCAAACTAACACAGAAACAGAAAACCAAACACCACACGTTCTCACTTATAAGTAGGAGTTGAACAATGAGAACACATGGACACAGGGAGGGGAACATCACACACCGGAGTTGTGGGGGAGGGGTGGGAGAGCATTAAGACAAATACCTGAAGCATGAGGGGCTTAAAACCTAGATGACAAGCTGATAGGTGCAGCAAACCGCCATGGCACATGTATACCTACCTATGTAACAAACCTGCATGTTCTGCACATGTATCCCAGAACTTAAAGTAAAATTAAAAAAAAAAATTATGTTGTCTGCAAACGAGGATAATTTGGCTTTTAAAATTCCAGTTTGGGTATCTTTTCACTTCTTTCTCTTGCCTGTTTGTGCTGGCTAGGACTTGCAGTACTATGTTAAATAAAAGTGGTGGAAGTCTTATCCTTGTCTTGTTTGAGATCTCTTTGGAAAGACTTTCAATTTTTCCCTGTTCGTTCAGTATATTAGTTATGGGTTTGTCATCTGTGGCCATTATTGTGTTCAGGTAAATTCCTTCCATACCCAGTTTGTTTAGAGGTTTTATCATGAAGGGATTTTGAACTTTATCAAATACTTTTTCAGCACCCATTGAAATGATGATACGGGTTTTGTCTCTGATTTTGTTGATGTGATATATCATGTTTATTGATTTTCATATGTTCAACCATCCTTGATTCCCTGGGATGAATCCCACTTGATCACGATGAATGATGTTTTTGATATGTTGTTGAGTTTGAGTATTTAATATTTTGTAGAAGATTTTTGCATTTATGTTCATCAGGATTATTGGCCTATAGTTTTCTTGTTTGTTGTGTCCCTGTCTGATTTTGGTATCAGAGCAGTGCTTGCCTCATAGAGTGAAGTTGCAATCATCTCTTCCTCTCTAATTTTTTGAATTAAAAAAAAAAACAACTGTTGTATTTTGAGAGTCTTCACCTGTTCGCTGTTGAGATAATATGAAACATTTTCTTGATATATTGAACAAGAACAGAGCTGAATAATCCAGCTCTACTGGTGCATTAAAAAAAATTCTTTACCATAGTGTAAGGTTTAAATGCAACTGGCACGAGGGTGCATGCTATGTAAAACATAATAAGATTACTGCTGCTATACCAAGTATTTCCAGCCTGTCCTCAGGTTCTGTTGAAATACTGGTAATATCAATATTTTTATCAGAATTATTCATGTTAAAAAACCATTTAAAAAGAGAAATCAAAATTCCGCAGTAATCATGTATTCAACTCAAGCTTTATCTACTTAAATTAGTTATATTTGTCTCCCATTTGTAAACCTGTATTTCACTAAAACCAGAGCAATAAATCTTCCGTACTTAAGTATCTTCCTTGCCTAATAATTTAAAGGAAAAATACAAAATGATTATTAAAGAAAAATATATGAACTAACACATCCTTTTGTTTTAAATATTTTTAAGGTTTAAAATATTTAGTATTCAGTATAAATATTTAGTGAATAAATATTTAGTATTTTATTATAGTTTGTAATTTCTAGCAGGAACACATGATTTGAATGAATATCCTAATGGCAAACCACAGTAAAATATTCAGCTGCATTTGGGGAAGAGGGGTAGAGATGATCTTCAAAGCCTTCTAGTTGTCTTGATCAGAGGTACACTGGTTTGTATTATTGTAACATTTATTAGGTGATCTAGTTTGCTTTTCCTTCACCTAGGGCCTTTTACTTGTCCAAAGGACATTTTGCTTCACTTTAAAAATTTGGCTGACAATTTACTGATGAGATTCATAATTTTTTTTGGTTGCTCTGGTGTTTTGACGTATTTGCTGTGTTCTGGGCCACATCCTAGAAGATCACCGTAACTTCTGTTTCCTGCATGGCTGCGAGAACCTCTAGGTCAAGCTTGTCCAACTCATGGGCCATATGCAGCCCAGAACAGTTTTGAATGTGACCCAACACAAATTTGTAAATTTTCTTAAAACATTATGAGATTTTTTGCGATTTTTTAAAAAAGCCCATCAGCTCTTGTTAGTGTTACTGTATTTTATGTGTGGCCCAAGACAATTCTTCTTTGAGTGTGGTCCAGGGAAGCCAAAAGATTGAACACCGCTGCTCTAAATCACTTAAGAATTTCATTGCATCCAGGCATTTCTGCCATTCCAGGCATTGCTCCAGGAAAATTACCAGGCATTCCCCTGGGAAAGCCACCTGGAAAAGAGCCATATTGAGCTCCTAAATGTCATCTGGCTTCTTCCTCCCTCTGAGCTCTCTCATGATCTTATGGAGCCTTCTTAACCCTTTTTATTCTTTCTTTGATTTCTTACTCTTGATATTTCTATTCAGCCTTTTTCTAATGTCGTGCAATTTTCTTGGCCCTCAGTTGAACTTCTTTCAGCATTGTACTAGTATCTTCATCATAATCCAGTTTATAGTCAGGGGCAAGATTATAGCTGCTTCTTTCCAATGGCCCAGAAATCTGTGTGCTTTCCCTCACCACTTATAAGGCTGAGCCAAATCAGAATCTATTTCATTTGTTCTGTCAGTCTCGAATGGCAGCATTTGACTTCTGTAATGTGATGAAGACACTGACTCTCTTGACATACAGAATGGTCAAGCGAGGATTCAGCTTGATGGCATCTCTGAACAGGACAGTGGCTTTCTGTAGTGCACCATTATCTAGGGCTTCAATGGCAGCCACTTTTTTCTTTGCTTTTTTATGATGGAGTCTCGCTCTGTCACCAGCCTGGAGTGCAGTGGCGTGATCTCAGCTCACTGCAACCTCCGCCTCCTGGGTTCAAGCGATTCTCCTGCCTCAGCTTCCTGAGTAGCTGGGATTACAGGCATGCACCACGACGCCTGGCTAACTGGAAGTAGCCTAACTGGGAGACATCTCCCAGTAGAGGCTGACTGACACCTCATACAGCTGGGTGCCCCTCTGAGACGAAGCTTCCAGAGGAAGGATCAGGCAGCAACATTTGCCGTTCTGCAATATTTGCTGTTCTGCAGCCTCCGCTGGTGATACCCAGGCAAACAGTTTCTGGAGTGGACCTCCAGCAAACTCCAACAGACCTGCAGCTGAGGGTCCTGATTGTTAGAAGGAAAACTAACAAACAGAAAGGACATCCACACCAAAACCCCATCTGTACATCACCATCATCAAAGACCAAAGGTAGATAAAACCACGAAGATGGGGAGAAACCAAAGCAGAAAAGCTGAAAATTCTAAAAATCAGAGTGTCTCTTCTCCTCCAAAGGAACGCAGCTCCTCGCCAGCAACGAAACAAAGCTGGAAGGAGAATGACTTTGACGAGTTGAGAGAAGAAGGCTTCGGACGATTGGTAATAACAAACTTCTCCAAGCTAAAGGAGGATGTTTGAACTCATTGCAAAAAAGCTAAAAACCTTGAAAAAAGATTAGACAAATGGCAAACTAGAATAAACAGTGTAGCGAAGACCTTAAATGACCTGATGGAACTGAAAACCATGGCACGAGAACGATGTGACACATGCACAACCTTCAATAGCTGATTTGATCAAGTGGAAGAAAGGGTATCAGTGATTGAAGATCAAATTAATGAAATGAAGCAAAAAGAGAAGTTTAGAGAGAAAAGAGTGAAAAGAAACGAACAAAGCCTCCAAGAAATATGGCACTATGTGAAAAGACCAAATCTATGTCTGATTGGTGTACCTGAAAGTGACAGGGAGAATGAAACCAAGTTGGAAAACAGGATATTAACCAGGAGAATATCCCCAACCTAGCAAGACAGGCCAACATTCAAATTCAGGAAATACAGAGAACACCACAAATATACTCCTCGAGAAGAGCAACTCCAAGACACATAATTGTCAGATTCACCAAAGTTGAAATGAAGGAAAAAATATTAAGGGCAGCCAGAGAGAAAGGTCGGGTTACCCACAAAGGGAAGCCCATCAGACCAACAGCGGATCTCTAGGCAGAAAGTCTATAAGCCAGAAGAGAGTGGGGGCCAATATTCAACATTCTTAAAGAAAAGAATTTTCAACCCAGAATTTCATATCCAGCCAAACTAAGCTTCATAAGTGAAGGAGAAATAAAATCCTTTACAGACAAGCAAGTGCTGAGAGATTTTGTCACCACCAGACCTGCCTTACAAGAGCTCCTAAAGGAAGCACTAAACATGGAAAGGAACAACCGGTACCAGCCACTGCAAAAACATGCCAAATTGTAAAGACCATCGATGCTAGGAAGAAACTGCATAAATTAATGAGCAAAATAACCAGTTAACATCATAATGACAGGATCAAATTCACACATAACAATATTCACTTTAAATGTAAATGGGCTAACTGCTCCAATTGAAAGACACAGACTGGCAAATTGGATAAAGAGTCAAGACCCATAAGTGTGCTGTATTCAGGAGACCCATGTCAGGTGCAGAGACACACAGAGGCTCAAAATAAAGGGATGGAGGAAGATTTACCAAGCAAATGGAAAACAAAAAAAAGCAGGGGTTGCAATCCTAGTCTCTGATAAAACAGACTTTAAACCAACAAAGATCAAAAGAGACAAAGAAGGCTATTACATAATGGTAAAGGGATCAATTCAACAGGAAGAGCTAACTATCCTAAATATATATGCACCCAATACAGGAGCACCCAGATTGATAAAGCAAGTCCTTAGAGACCTACAAAGAGACTTAGACTCCCAGACAATAATAATGGGAGACTTTTAACACCCCACTGTCAACATTAGATAGATCAACGAGACAGAAAGTTAACAAGGATATCCCAGGAATTGAACTCATCTCTGCACCAAGTGGACCTAATAGACATCTACAGAACTCTCCACCCCAAATCAACAGAATATACATTTTTCTCAGCACTACATCACACTTATTCCAAAACTGACCACATAGTTGGAAGTAAAGCACTCCTCAGCAAATGTAAAAGAACAGAAATTATAACAAATTGTCTCTCAGACCACAGTGCAATCAAACTAGAACTCAGGATTAAGAAACTCACTCAAAACTGCTCAACTACATGGAAACTGAATAACCTGCTCCTGAATGACTACTGGGTACATAACAAAATGAAGGCAGAAATAAAGATGTTGTTTGAAACCAATGAGAGCAAAGACACAACATACCAGAATCTCTGGGACACACTTAAAGCAATGTGTAGAGGGAAGTTTATAGCACTAAATGCCCACAAGACAAAGCAGGAAAGTTCTAAAATTGACACCCTAACATCACAATTAAAAGAACTAGAGAAGGAAGAGCAAACACATTCAAAAGCTAGCAGAAGGCAAGAAATAACTAAGAGCAGAACTGAAGGAGATAGAGACACAAAAACCCTTCAAAAACTCAATGAATCCAGGAGCTGGCTTTTTGAAAAGATCAACAAAATTCATAGACCGCTAGCGAGACTGATAAAGAAGAAAAGAGAGAAGAATCAAATAGATGGAATAAAAAATGATAAAGGGGATATCACCACTGATCCCACAGAAATACAAACTACCATCAGAAAATACTGTAAACACCTCTCTGCAAATGAGCTAGAAAATCTAGAAGAAATGGATAAATTCCTGGACACATACACCCTTCCAGGACTAAACCAGGAAGAAGTTGAATCCCTCAATAGACCAATAACAGGTTCCGAAATTGAGGCAATAATTAATAGCCTACCAACCAAAAAAAGTCCAAGACCAGACGGATTCACAGCTGAATTCGACCAGAAGTACAAAGAGGAGCTGGTACCATTCCTTCTGAAACTATTCCGATCAACCAAAAAAGAGGGAATCCTCCCTAATTCATTTTATGAGGTCAACATCATCCTGATACCAAAGCCTGGCAGAGACACAACAAAAAAAGAATTTTAGACCAATATCCCTGATGAACATTGATGCAAAAATCCTCAATAAAGTACTGGCAAACTGAATCCAGCAGCACATCAAAAAGCTTATCCACCACGATCAAGTGAGCTTCATCCCTGGGATGCAAGGCTGGTTCAACATATGCAAATCAATAAACGTAATCAATCACATAAACAGAACCAAAGACAAAATCCACATGATTATCTCAATAGATGCAGAAAAGTCCTTTGACAAAATTCAACAGCCCTTCATGCTAAAAACTCTCAATAGATTAGGTATTGATGGGATGTATCTCAAAATAATAGCTATTTATGACAAACCCATAGCCAATATCATACTGAATGGGCAAAAACTGGAAGCATTCCCTTTGGAAACTGGCACAAGACAGGGATGCCGTATCTCACCACTCCTATTCAGCATAGTATTGGAAGTTCTGGCCAGGGCAATCAGGCAAGGGAAAGAAATAAAGGGTATTGAATTAGGAAAAGAGGAAGTCAAATTGTCCTTGTTTGCAGATGACATGATTGTATATTTAGAAAACTCTGTCGTCTCAGCCCAAAATCTCCTTAAGCTGATAAGCAACTTCAGCAAAGTCTAAGATTACAAAATCGATGTGCAAAAATCACAAGCATTCCTGTACACCAGTAACAGACAGAGAGCCAAATCATGAGTGAACTCCCATTCACAATTGCTTCAAAGAGAATAAAATACCTGGGAATCCAACTTACAAGGGATGTGAAGGACCTCTTCAAGGAGAACTACAAACCACTGCTCAGCGAAATAAAAGAGGACACAAACAAATGGAAGAATATTCCATGCTCATGGATAGGAAGAATCAATATCGTGAAAATGGCCATACTGCCGAAGGTAATTTATAGATTCAATGCTGTCTCCATCATGTGACCAATGACTTTCTACACAGAATTGGAAAAAACTACTTTAAAGTTCATATGGAACCAAAAAGGAGCCCGCATTGCCAAGACAATCCTAAGCCAAAAGAACAAAGCTGGAGGCATCATGCTACCTTATTTCAAACTATACTACAAGTCTACAGTAACCAACACAGCATGGTACTGGTACCAAAACAGAGATATAGACCAATGGAACAGAATAGAGCCCTCGGAAATAATACCACACATCTACAGCCATCTGCTCTTTGACAAACCTGACAAAAACAAGCAATGGGGAAAGAATTCCCTATTTAATAAATGGTGCTGGGAAAACTGGCTAGCCATATGTAGAAAGCTGAAACTGGATCCCTTCCTTACACCTTATACAAAAATTAATTCACGATGGATTAAAGACTTAAATGTTAGACCTAAAACCATAAAAACCCTAGAAGAAAACCTAGGCAATACCATTTAGGCCATAGGCATGGGCAAGGACTTCATGACTAAAACACCAAAAGCAGTGGAAACAAAAGCCAAAATTGACAAATGGGATCTAATTAAACTAAAGAGCTTCTGCACAGCAAAACAAACTACCATCAGAGTGAACAGGCAACCTACAGAATGGGAGAACAGTTTTACAATCTACTCATCTGACAAAGGGCTAATATCCAGAATCTACAAAGAACTCAAACAAATTTACAATAAAAAAATCAAACAACCCTATCAAAAACTGGGCAAAGGATATGAACAGACACTTCTCAAAAGAAGACATTTATGCAGCCAACAGACACATGAAAAAATGCTCATCATCACTGGCCATCAGGGAAATGCAAATCAAAACCACAATGAGATACCATCGCACACCAGTTAGAATGGCGATCATTAAAAAGTCAGGAAACAACAGGTATTGGAGAGGATGTGGAGAAATAGGAGCGCTTTTACACTGTTGGTGGGACTGTAAACTAGTTCAATCGTTGTGGAAGACAGTGTGGCGATTCCTCAAGGATCTAGAACTAGAAATACCATTTGACCCAGCCATCCCATTACTGGACATATACCCAAAGGATTATAAATCATGCTGCTATAAAGACACATGCACACGTATGTTTATTGCAGCACTATTCACAATAGCAAAAACTTGGAAGCAACCCAAATGTCCATCAAAGATAGACTGGATTAAGAAAATGTGGCACATATATACCATGGAATACTATGCAGCCATGAAAAAGGATGAGTTCATGTCCTTTGTGGGGAGATGGATGAAGCTGGAAACCATCACTCTGAGCAAACTATCGCTAGGACACAAACCAAACCCTGCATGTTCTCACTCGTAGGTGGGAATTGAACAATGAGAACACTTGGATATAGGGTGGGGAACATCACACACCAGGGCCTGTCGTGGGGTGGGGGAATGGGGGAGGGATAGCATTGGGAGATATACCTAATGCAAATGACGAGTTAACGGGTGCAGCACACCAACGTGGCACATGTATACATATGTAACAAACCTGCACGTTGTGCACATGTATCCTAGAACTTGAAGTATTAAAAAAAAAAAAGCCATTTTGCTAAATGTCTGTGAATGGCAAATAATCATGCACAAAGAGAAGTTTTTTCTTTCTCTTTATAAAAAAAATAATGTTTGCTTCAACCATCAAACCTAATTAAGAAAATTCAAGAGAAAAAATGAATGTCTATTATATTTACCCATGGGTTTGCTTACATTTTTTGTTTTTTTCTTAGTGTAGTTCCATGGTTTTTTGTTTTATCATTTTATTTCTGCTTAGAGAATTTTCTTTCACTTTTTTTTTTTAGGGTATTTCTGTTGATGACAAATTCTTTTTGTTTTCCTTCATGTGAAAATGTTTTGATTTGTCTTCCATTCCTGAAATGTATTTTTGGTAGATATAATATTTTAGATTGACAGTGCTTTTCTTTCAGCATTTGACAAATGTGCCACTTCCTTCTGTCTGCTATATTTTCATTGAAAATTATAGAAATTTGTATTTTAAATATTTTATACGTATTTTTCAAAAATCTAGAATGTAAAATACACATAACATTTACCATGAGTGACATTTAGTACATGCATAATGTTTTACAAACATCACCATTATTATGTTCCAAAACATTTTCATTTCCACAAACAGAAACTTCCAAGCCCATTAAGTGGTCATATTTTTTCATCCTCCTGCTCCTGACAACCATATGACTTCTTTCTGTCTCTGTGTATTTGCCTATTCTGAATATTTCATGTAAATAAAATTATGTAATAGGTGTCTTTTGCATCTGGCTTCTTTCATTCAGCATAATGTTTTCTGAGTTCAGTCATGTACATTCCTTTTTATGGCAGAATAAGATTTCACTGCAAGTATATACCATTCTTTTTTTTTTTTTTAATTTTTGATATGGAGTCTTGCTCTTTCAGGCTGGAGTGCAGTGGTGCCATCTCGCCTCACTGCAAACTCTGCCTCCTGGGTTCAAGCGATTCTCCTGTCTCAGCCTCCTGAGTAGATAGGATTACAGGCATCTGGCACCACGGCCCGCTAATTTTTGTAGTTTTAGTAGAGACAGGATTTCGCCATGTTGGCAAAGCTGGTCTTGAACTCCTGACCTCAGGTGATTTGCCCGCCTTGGCCTCTCAAAGTGCTGAGATTACAGGCGTGAGCCACCATGCCTGGCTGGATATATACCATTCAATAATATGAACAGCTCATTTATTTATCAGTTGATAGACATCTGGGTTGTAAACAGCTTTTGGCTATTGTGACTGGTGCTGCTTTTATGGTTTTGATGAAAAATCTGCTGATAATTCAGATAGGTTTTTTTCACTATAGGTAAGGTGCTGTTTCTCTCTTGTCAATTTTTTTCTTTGCCCATAGTATTCCAAAGTGACTATGTTGTAACTTGTGTATTTCCTTGGTTTTCTTCCTGCTTGGGATTCATTCACCTTCTTGAATGTGTACATTTATGTCTTTTTCCAAATTTGGAAAGTTTTGTGTCATTTTTAAAATTTTACATTTCAGATTAGACTTTATTTTTTAAAGAGTTTTAGGTTTCCAAAAACATTGTGCAGAAAGTACAGGCTTCTCCCCCCCCCCCCCAATTTTCCTATTATTAATATCCTGCATTAGTGTGGAACATTTGTTATAATGGATGAACCAGTATTGATACACTATTAATATTATTTATTATTGATATTAGGGTTTGCTCTTTGTGTTGTACAGTCCTAAGGGTTTTACCAAATGCACAATGTCATGTAGCTATCATTACGGTACCATATAGAATAGTTTCACTGTCCTAACAATGCCCTTGTGTGCCACCTGTTCATCCTTTCCCACTTCCCCCAGGAACCTTGGCAACAACTGTGTTTTTTGCTGTCTCTATGGTTTTGCTTTTTCTAGAATAGTCATACAGTATGTGGCCTTTCAGATTGATTTCTTTCACTTAGCAATATGCAGTTAATGTTTTCCCCATGTTTTTGTGGCTTTATAGCTCATTTCTTTTTATTGCTGAATCATATTTCATTGTATGGATGTGCTACAGTTTGCTTATCCATTCACCTGTTGAAGGACATTGTAGTTACTTCCAAGTCTTGGCATTTATGAAGAAAAATGGTATAAGCTTTTGTATGCAGTTTTTTTTGTATGGGCATCAACTTTTCAACTCATTTGGGTAAATACCTAGGTGTGTAATTGCTGGATCATATGGTAAGGCTATGTTTAGTTTTGTATGAAACTGCCAGTGTCTTTTAAAGTGACTATACCATTTTGTATTCGTACCAGCAATGAATGAGGTTGAGTCACATCCTCACTAGTATGCCATTATTTCTTCATGTACTTTTTCAGTCCAACTGTCCCATTGGGCAGTTCTGATACCACCAGAGAAGGTGACGGAGGGAGTCCTATTAATGCTGGTTAGGAGTGGAAGTCCAGATAATCCAGGCAATCTCCACTGCCACTGTGTGGTGGGAGCTTATTAGCTACTAGAGTAGAAGGTTTTGGGGTCCCTAAACAGTCAGCCACCTCTTACGTTACCCCAATGTGGATTTGAGTGCTTCGTTACTGCCTGATGATGGTGAAAGTCTAGTATCTCCAATTGACCTTACTCGTGTGGGTGGGGATTAGGTCACAGTTTTGTGGGGTGGGGGGCAGAGGGGGATGCTGTTTGACAGCAGGGTAGTGGTTATTGTTTAAAAATTTTCTGTCTTAATAGGATGACCTTTTCCTGGTTCTTTGGCTAGAGAGAGCAAGTTTTTGTTGGAGTTTCTTTCTTTCTGTGCCTGTTGGTGTTTCCAGGTTTCCAGCTTCTTCACTTTAAAATAGCCTGATACATATGGCAAAAAGATAAACTAGGGAATTCACCACTATGTTATTTTGTGTCTCCCACATTCCCTAGTTGGTCTGCCTTCTTCTCTCCACCTTTCAGAATATTTTTTATTTTGGAGAGATATATATATATATATTCCAGAGTTTTTAGGTATGCACTAGGTGTTATTCGGAGAGATACTGAAAAGTATGTTTATTTCATCTTCCCAGAAGTGTATGCCGAGCGTGTATATTTTAAAGTTTTTTACTATCAATTGTTTTTTTAAAAACAGATAAACAATAGTCATCATTTCGCTATGGTTACATGCAGTTGCTTTTTAAATCCTTTTTTTAAGTCTCTATATTCTCCCATATTAGGATTTTACGTTAGTATATGCTGTCTTTTATTATGAGCCAAAATACAAAACTCATTACTGTAGTCTAATTGCTTATAGCCTTCATTTGGGTGATTATTGGTGGTAGTGTGGGCCAAAGAGTATAAAATATATTTAGGCCATGGGTGTGTGCGTGTGTGTAAGACAGGTTCTTGCTTTGTCATATAGGCTGGAGTATAGTGGTGCTATCATAGCTCACTGTAGCCCGAAACTTCTGGGCTCAAGAAATCCTCCCAAGTAGCTAGGACTACAGGTGTGTACCATCACACCTGGCTAACTTTTTAATTGTTTGTAGAGACAGGGTCTTGCTATATTGCCCAGACTACTCATGGAGCCCTGGCCTCTAGCAGTTCTCCCACCTCAGGCTCCTAAAGCACTGGGATTACAAGCATGTGCCGCCAAACCTGTAAGCCATTCGTGTTTTATTTAAAGAGCATTTTATACATCAGGAGATGGGGGCGAAACATTGATTGGAAAACTGATGTGGTTTTTTTTTTTTTTTTTTAAATACGCTACTTATTCTTTAGGAATTGAAATCAAATTATGGTAAATAACAAAGTAGAAACAGTTTTGGAAAGAGTAAAAGAAGACATATTTTAGAAGTTCTCGAATTGATTCACTCCTGTGAATATTAATGTTAGCTAGAGTCTGAGAATTGTTTTTCTAGCTCAGAGCTAGATAATCTGTAAGTTGTTGGTTAGATGATGATATTAGTTTTGGAGATACATGACAAGTTCTGTACATAATACTATTTCTGGAGAGTGAATTGATGGACCATCTCTAATCTATAACTCTTTTAAAATTAAAATTTAAAGTTTTATTTTTGCAGTGCTAAAGATCACAGTTGTCTCCTGAGGATAAATTTTGATTGCATGTGGCCGTGGAATTCCTACCTAATATACTTTGTACAGCTCTGCATACTTAATATGCAAAGTGGTTGCTGTAGCAGGAGATCTACTATGTTTCTGTGCTGAAATCTGATTGCTATTTTTGTATATATGGAATGTTAATCACAATTTATTTTTTCTAACAGGAAATATTTTCTCTTTTACAGGGGATCTTTCCTGCAAATTACATTCACTTGAAAAAGGCAATTGTCAGTAATAGGGGGTAAGTAATTGGCCTTGCTAAATTTATTTACAATTTTTATAGGCTACAGAGGAAGATTGTTTTTCCTTTTGGTTCATAGTATAAAATATACAATTGATATGTTTTCCTGGCAAAAATGTACATGCTTTATCATGTAATTTTGAGGGAATAATGTTTTCTTAAAATACAGACAACTTTAATCTGTTTTCTTGTATACGGAAGAAATGACGTTACCTGTGAATTTTATAAAATCAATTAGGCATGCAGTATGTTTTAAAAAATTATGTACTATTTTGAGCATAGTCATTCATAGAGTAGGAGTTAAAGATAAATATGTCATTTTGTTTTTACAAAGTGAAAGAGACTTTTAAAATTTTTTATTTGCAAGTTGAAATTGAAAAAGTTTAAAGATATACCTTAACCATAAGAAGACAATATACAAAATGGTTTGATCACAAATTTTAAAAACAAAGCCTAAAAAGAGACAATAAATAAATATGTCAAAATGTTAACACTTGTTTTTGCATGTTGGGAATATGAATGAGTTTTCAAAAAATTCTTTGTCATGTTTAATAATATTATAGTTTCGATTTTATTTTTCAAAATTTATTATTTTAAAACATAAAATTTAAGTACTGTATAATTTGTAACCAAGGTAGCTTCCTAAAGTAGAAATACTGTTCTTGACTGGAGGGTGAGTAAGCATCAGAGCAACCTTCTGGTCAGTTATGGTTCATTCAAGAAAATAGAAACATGAGTCACTTTATGAGGTGGAATTTAATGTGGGAAATTATTTACACACGTTTGAAGAGTTAAAGAACAAAAGAGGAAATACTGATGTAACCCATAGATTATAACTGCATAAAGTGGCCTACACATTAATAATGGTGGAGATACTGAAACACAGGAACTCAGAAATTAGATCTTGAGATACTGGAGCTCAGAAATTTGAGGAGGGAATGTCAAATAGCTGCTGTTGGTATGTATAAAGAAGGTGGTAATGAGGCTGTTTTGGGGAATGCCAAAAGCAACTGGAGGCTGGAACCACTTTTCACTGTGAAAGAAATTGTTTACAGGAACAGCAGGAAACACACCTCTTTACCTTCTTTTCCCCAGTATCTTTCTAATGCTCCCAGCTGGCAAAGGAGACTGCAAAACACAGCTTGCAGATTGCAGCCTCATGATTAGTCCTTAGAAGAATAGATTTGGAGATGATAGTTATTATTAATTGTCTTGTATGCCTTCCAATATAAAATTTGTGTTGGGGAAATAGTAAGAATATAACTTAGAAGATTCTGATATGAATCCACAACTAGCATACTTATTATTCTTCCCCTTCTCCATTTACAAAACATGTAAAGCCATAAGGACATAAAAAAGAAAAACAACTTACACATCTCATGTTTATGAACCTTTGCAACAAATAATCTGCCATCTCAAGTTTATAAGTAAGGACTATCAAAAGTATCAAGCCTGGATAGAAGTGTGGGAAAAGGAAAAGAGAGTATTTCGACTTGGAATTAGCAAAGCATATATTTTGGAAAGTGCTAAAAACATTTTCTGAATGTGAATGGCTTATCATAAAATTCAAAAATAATATCCTTTATTTATCAGTAATGAGGCTGATCAGAGCTGAAAGTGGGCAGAAGCTGTGAGGGACCAAGGTGAGAAAAGGAGATAATAGATAATATCTAGGGATGCAGAAATAGAGTGCCTTAGAAAATACCAGCAAAATCATACACTTTCTGATGATGAGAAACTTATCCTAAGTTTATGAGTCATATGTCACATTTATAATAGTTATAAAGGACATTGGGGAACACTTTGCTAGCAGAAGAATCCCTACCTGGATTGAGTTTGCCTCAGGAAAGTAGAAGTGATATGGCTGTACATAAAATTACACACAGAGCAGCCATGTTTGCTGGAAGTGGGATATCAATCTTAGAAAGCTATTTGGAATTGACCTCCATATCCAAATGTCCAATAAGTTGCTAATCCAGAATAAGAATTCTAAAATCTGGAGAAAATATTAAAAAACAATTGTCTGCAGGCACTGGAGAACAATTGGTTGGGCAAGATCTTGAGGGGCTATGATCGTTGAAGGAAGGGATGCGCACGAGAGCTTCATGTTTACTTTGGCCTTTTTCTCCAGATAATTTTTCATTTACTGTGTTGTAGTGGAATAGAGCCCAACCAGAAAGTAGTGGTCTTTCATGACATCAGCAGTTTGGCAGAATAAGAAGTTTCAGCTCTCATCCCCCTACAGAAACACAGATTTAACAATGGTATACCAAGAAAAATACCTTTATAAGAGGTCCAGTATCCAGTGAAGAAGTTGCAGTACTCCAGAGGAGCACAAAACAGAGAGTAGACACAATGAAATGGCTAAGAAGAGCAATTTCACTCTTACCTTTGTCAGTCCCTTCTCCCAGCTGGTTAAGAGAGAATTTGTCCCAGATTGTGATTCTTCCAGTGGGGCAAAGAAAAAGAGGACTGTACATCAAACATCTCCAGCATTTGTGGGTGCTGCTTGAATGACCTCTTTCTATCCCACCTCACCCAGAGTGCTGGAGTAGCCATAATTTAAACATGCAGGGGAAGCTAAGAACAAAGAAAAGGAGTGAGAGGCTCACTGCAGCTAGCTTGCCTCTGCAAGATCGGGAAAAGTGCACAACCCTAAGATTTCTGCAGGAGGGAGGGTGAGGAGTGGGAGCAGCATCCCATCATTTCAATGCATCACTCTAGAAAAAAGTGGAGGGCAGGCAACTGTGGCCAGTAGAGCTCTGCAGGGTTGGGAGAAGATGCATATCTGTGAGTCTTCTCCCTCAGAAGGGAAAGAGAAGAATGAAGCATACATCCTGGAATTTTAGAGTACTGCGCTAGGGAAAAGAGATGGGCAGCTTACTGTGGCCATCATTTCTTTGAGAGATTGGGAGAAGGCCCAGAACCTTGAGACTCTCAGGCTGGATGGAGGAATGAAGTGCGTACATTCATAGAAAAGGTTTGAGAGGTTCCCAGAATCTGTGTTGGGCTGATTGGTGAGGGTGTTTGTCTATTGAAGTCAGTCCATAAAGACTGGGGAAGTGGTTGTTTCTTCAAATGTGCAGGCCCCAAAGCAAAGCTGCAAGGAAGATGAAGAATCAGGAATACATGACACAATCAGAGCAAAATAAATATTCAATAACAGACCCTAAAGAAAAGGAGTTCTATGAATTGCCCTCAAGACAACTCAAAATAATAAAGATTACTTAACTAAATGAGTTACAAGAGAATACAGACAACTAAATTAAATGAGGAAAATGAAAAGTGAAAATAATGAGAATACCAACAAAGAGATAGAAACCGTAAGAAAGCAAAGAATCAAACAGAAATTCTGGAGCTGAAGAATACAATAAGTAATGTGAAAATTCTATAGAGAACTTCAACAGCATTCTTGATCAAATAGAGGAGCGAGTCAACTTGAAGATAGGTCATTTGAAATGATCCATTCAGAGAATCAAAAAGGAAAAAGAGTGAAGAAATCCTAAGAAACTAATGGGACACCATCAAGCAAACCAATATGCTCAATATGGAATTATCAGAAGTGGGGCAGGAGAGAGAGGAAGAGGGAGAGCAAGGAAAAGAAAGGAGCAGGAAACTTATTTAAAGAAACAATGGCTGAAAACTTCCCAGATCTGGGGAGGGAAATGAACATTGATCCTTGAAGTCCAAACAACCCCTTTAAGATGTTCATGTCCTTTGTAGGGACATGGATGAAGCTGGAAGCCATCATTCTCAGCATAGTATCACAAGGACGAAAAACCAAACACCACGTGTTCTCACTCATAGGTGGGAATTGAATATGAGAACACTGGGACACAGGAAGGGGAGCATTACACACCAGGGCCTGTCGTTGGGTGAGGGGAGGGGGCAGGGGGGAGGGGAGAGGGATAGCATTAGGAGATATATCTAATGTAAATGACGATTTAATGGGTGCAGCACACCAACATGACACTTGTATACCTATGTAACAAACCTGCACGTTGTGCACATGTATCCTAGAACTTAAAGTATAATTTAAAAAAGAGGAATCCAAAGAAATCCATGTTGAGATGCATTGTGGTCAAATTGTCAAAAGTCAAAGAGAATTTTGAAAGTAGCAAGATGAAAAGGACTTGTCTTATATAAGAGAGCCTCCATAAATCTGCTATCAGCAGATTTCTCAGCCAAAACCTTGTAGGCCAGAAGGGAGCAGGATGATATATTTAAAATACTGAAGGAAACAAAAAAACTCTGTCAACCAGTACCCAGCAAAACTGTCCTTCAGAAATGAAGTAGAGAGAAAGGCTTTCCCAGACAAACAAAAGCTGAGGGAGTTCATCACTACTAGATCTGCCTTATAAAAAATGCTAAAAGGAGTTCTTTAAGTTGAAACAAAATGATGCTATACAGCAACATGAAAGCATACAAAAGTATACAATTCACAGGCAAAGGCAAATATATACACATATACAGAATATTTGAATACTGTAAAGATAGTATATAAATAATTTTAGTATAAGAGTTAAAAGACAAGTATTAAGAATAACTATAACTACAAAAACTTGTTAGTAGATGCACAATATAAAATATGTAAATTGTGTCATCAACAATAAACCATTTGTTGAGGGAATTAAGATTGTCAGGTTTTTGTTTTTGATTTTTTTTTTACAGCATGCAAATCTTTTAAGTTTAGCAAATCTTAATTATTTTTAAGGGAACTGTGAATAATGACTGGTTCTGTTTACATAGTTGGTTAATTAAGCTTTGTTCTTATATATTCTTCCCATCTGTTAGGTCACACAATTCTTAAGTGTTAAAACAATGTTCTGTTGAATTTTAGGTCTCCCAGCTGTATTTGACTATTTGGTTACAATTCCAAATTGTTATTCTGACTGCTAAGTGATTTACTTTCAAAGTATTGCTCCAATAATGTTAAAGGTGTAGTTTCTACCACTTCTTCTTCAATTAAAGGAAATTTTAATGGCTTTTTTTCTTTATCAATTGGGATAAAAGCCTCAAACAAAAAACATCAGAAATGAATCACATAAAAGAGTAATCTTAGTTTTTATTTCAGCATCTGTATGAAATGCTTAGTTACCTTATTTTAACCCCCTCCCCCCCCCCTTTTTTTTTTTTTAGAACTTGAAAAACTTTTTTTCCTTCACCTTTTATTTTAACTTCCAGGATACATGTCCATCATGTGCAGGTTTGTTATATAGGTAAACGTGTGCCATGGTGGTTTGCTGCACAGATCACCCATCACCTAGGTATTAAGCCCAGCATTCATTAGCTATTCTTCTTCTTCTTTTGTTTTTAAGGAAATTATATTTATTCAGGAATGAGCATTGCAATGGCAGTACACAGGCCTTCGTAAACTGTGTACCCATGTGCATGCTCAGGGAGGTAAGGGGATACAAAGATTTCTTTTTTTAATTATTTTATTATACTTTAAGTTCTGGGATACATGTGCAGAATGTGCAGGTTTGCTACATAGGTATACATGTGCCATGGTGGTTTGCTGCGCCCATCAACCCGTCATCTACATTAGGTATTTCTCCTAATGCTATCCCTCCCCTAGCTCCCCAACCCCCGAAAGGCCCCAGTGTGTGATGCTTCCCTCTTCATGTCCATGTGTTCTCACTGTTTAACTCCCACTTATGAGTGAAAACATGTGGTGTTTGGTCTTCTGTTCCTGTGTTAGTTTGCTGAGAATTATGGTTTCCAGCTTCATCTATGTCCCTGCGAAGGAAATGAACTCATCCCTTTTTTATGGCTGCATAGTATTCCATGGTGTGTATGTGCCACATTTTCTTTATCAAGTCTATCATTGAAGGGCATTTGGGTTGGTTGGTTCCAAGTTTTTGCTATTCTGAACAGTAGTGCAATAAACATATGCATGCATGTGTCTCTATAGTAGAATGATTTATAATCCTTTGGGTATATACCCAGTAATGGGATGGCTGGGTCAATTTGTATTTCTGGTTCTAGATCCTTGAGGAATCGCCACACTGTCTTCCACAATGGATGAACTAATTTACACTCCCACGAACAGTGTAAAAGTGTTCCTATTTCTCCACATCCTCTCCAGCTAATGATTGCTATTCTAACTGACATAAGAGGGTATTTCATTTCGGTTTTGATTTGCATTTCTCTAATGATCAGTGATGATGAGCTTTTTTTTCATATGTTTGTTGGCCACATAAATGTCTTCTTTTGGAAGTGTCTGTTCATCTCCTTTGCCCACTTTTTGATGGGGTTGTTTTTTTTCTTATAAATTTGTTTAATCTTTGTAGATTCTGGATATTAGCTCTTTGTCAGATGGAGAGATTGCAAACATTTTCTCCCATTCTGTAGGTTGCCTGTTCACTCTGATGATAGTTTCTTTTGCTGTGCAGAGGCTTTTTAGTTTACTTAGACACCATTTGTCAATTTTGGCTTTTGTTGCCATTGCTTTTGGTGTTTTAGTCATGAAATCTTTGCCCATGCCGCTGCCCTGAATGGTATTGCCTAGGTTTTTTTCTAGGGTTTTTATGGTTTTAGGTCTTACATTTAAGTCTTTAATCCATCTTGAGTTAGTATTTGTATAAGGTTCTGTAAGGAAGGGGTCCAGTTTCAGTTTTCTGAATATGGCTAGCCAGTTTTACCAACACCATTTATTAAGTAGGGAATTCTTTCCCCATTGCTTGTTTTTGTCAGGTTTGTCAAAGGTCGGATGGTTGTAGACATGTGGTGTTATTTCTGAGGCCTCTGTTCTGTTCCATTGGTCTATATATCTGTTTTGTACTAGTACCTTGCTGTTTTGGTTAATGTAGCCTTGTAGTATAGTTTGAAGTCAGGTAGTGTGATGCCTCCAGCTTTCTTTTTGCTTAGGATCGTTTTGGCTATATGGGCTCTTTTTTGGTTCCACAGGAAACTTAAACTAGTTTTTTTCTAAACTGTGAAGAAAGTTAGTGGTAGCTTGATGGGGATAGCATTGACTCTATGAATTACTTTGGGCAGTATGGCCATTTTCATGATACTGATTCTTCCTACCCATGAGCATGGAATATTTTTCCATTTGTTTGTGTCCTCTCTGATTTCCTTGAGCAGTGGTTTGTAGTTCCACTTGAAGAGGTCCTTCACATCCCTTGTAAGTTGTATTCCTAGGTATTTTATTCTCTTTGTAGCAATTTTGAATGGGAGTTCACTCATGATTTGGCTCTCTGTTTGTCTATTATTGGTGTATAAGAATCCTTGTGATTTTTGCACATTGATTATGTATCCTGAGAGTTTGCTGAAGTTGCTTATCAGCTTAAGGAGATTTTGGGCTGAGACGATGGGGTTTTCTAAATATACAATCATATCATCTGCAAACAGAGACAATTTGATTTCCTCTCTTCCTATTTGAATACCCTTTATTTCTTTCTCTTGCCTGATTGCCCTTGCCAGAACTTCCAACACTATGTTAAATAGGAGTGGTGAGAGAGGGCATCCTTGTCTTGTGCCATTTTTCAAAAGGAATGCTTCTAGCTTTTGCCCATTCAGTATGACATTGGCTGTGGGTTCATAAATAGCTCTTATTATTTTGAGATACATTCAGTTGGTATAGTTTATTGAGTGTTTTTAGCCTAAAGGGGTGTAGACTTTTATTGGAGACCTTTTTTGCATCTATTGAGATAATCATGTGGTTTTTATCATTGGTTCTGTTTATGTGATGGATTACGTTTATTGATTTGTATATGTTGAACCAGGCTTGCATCCCAGGGATGAAGCCAACTTGATCGTGGTGGATAGGCTTTTTGACGTGCTGCTGGATTCGGTTTGCCAGTATTTTATTGAGGATTTTCACATCGATGTTCATCAGGTATATTGGCCTAAAATTTTCTCTTTTTGTTGTGTCTCTGCCAGGTTTTGGTATCAGGATGATGCTGGCCTCATAAAATGAGTTAGGGAGGAGTCACTCTTTTTCAGTTTTTTGGAATAGTTTTTAGAAGGAATGGTACCAGCTCCTCTTTGTACCCCTGATAGAATTTAGCTGTGAATCTTTCTGGTCCTGGGCTTTTATTGGTTGGTAGGCTATTAATTACTGTCTCCATTTCAGAACTTGTTATTGCCCTCTTCAGGGATTCAACTTCTTCCTGGTTTAGTCTTGGGAGGGTGTATGTGTCCAGGAATTTATCCATTTCTTCTAGATTTTCTAGTTTATTTGCATAGAGGTGTTTATAGTATTCTCTGATGGTAGTTTGTATTTCTGTGGGATCAGTGGTGATATCTCCTTTATCACACTTTATTGGGTCTATTGGATTCTTCTCTCTTTTCTTTTTTATTAGTCTGGCTAGCGGTCTACCTAGTTTGTTAATCTTTTCAAAAAACCAGTTCCTGGATTTATTGATTTTTTGAAGGGTTTTTTGTGTCTCTATCTCCTTCATTTCTGCTCTGATCTTAGTTATTTCTTGTCTTCTGCTAGCTTTTGAATTTGTTTGCTTTTGCTTCTGCAGTTCTTTTAATTTTGATGTTAGGGTGTCAATTTTAGATCTTTCCTGCTTTCTCTTGTGGGCATTTAGTGCTGTAAATTTCTCTCTACACACTGCTTTAAATGTGTCCCAGAGATTCTAGTATGTTGTGTCTTCATTCTTTTTTGTTTCAAAGAACATCTTTATTTCTGCCTTCATTTCATTACTTACCCAGTAGTCATTCAGGAGCAGGTTGTTCAGTTTCCATGTAGTTGTGCAGTTTTGAGTGAGTTTCTCAATCCTGAGTTCCAATTTGATTGCACTGTGGTCAGAGAGACTGTTATGATTTCCGTTCTTTTGCATTTGCTGAGGAGTGTTTTACTTCCAATTATGTGATCGATTTCAGAATAAGTGTGATGTAGTGCTGAGAGGAATGTATATTCTGTTGATTTGGGATGAAGAGTTCTGTAGATGTCTGTTAGGTCCTCTTGGACCAGAGCTGAGTTGAAGTCCTGAATATCCTTGTTAATTTTCTGTCTTGTTGATCTGTCTAATATTGACAGTGGGGTGTTAAAGTCTCCCACTATTATCGTGTGGGATTCTAAGTCTCTTTGTAGGTCTCTAAGAACTTGCTTTATGAATCTGGGTGCTCCTGTATTGGGTGCATATATATTTAGGATAGTTAGCTCTTCTTGTTGTATTGATCTCTTTACCATTATGTAATGCCCTTCTTTGTCTTTTTTGATCTTTCTTGGTTTAAAGTCTTTTTTATCAGAGACTAGGATTGCAACCTCTGTTTTTTTTGCTTTCCATTTGCTTGGTAAATATTCCTCCATCCCTTTATTTTGAGCCTATGTGTGTCTTTGCACCTCAGATGGATCTCCTGAATACAGCACACTGATGGGTCTTGACTGTTTGTCCAGTTTGCCAGTCTGTGTCTTTTAATTGGGGCATTTAGCCCATTTACATTTAAAGTGAATATTGTTATGTGTGAATTTGATCCTGTCATTATGATGCTAGCTGGTTATTTTGCCCGTTACTTGATGCAGTTTCTTCATAGTGTTGATGGTCTTTACAATTTGGTATGTTCTTGCAGTGGCTGGTACCGATTTTTCCTTTCCATATTTAGTGCTTCCTTCAGGAGCTCTTGTAAGGCAGGCCTGGTGGTGACAAAATCTCTCAGTAGTTGCTTGTCTGTAAAGGATTTTATTTCTCTTTCACTTATGAAGCTTAGTTTGGCTGGATGTGAAAATCTGGGTTGCAAATTCTTTTCTTTAAGAATATTGAATATTGCCCCCCTACCCCCACTTTCTTCTGGCTTATAGGGTTTCTGCTGTTAGTCTGATAGGCTTCCCTTTGTGGGTAACCCAGCCTTTCTCTCTGGCTGCTCTTAACATTTTTTCCTTCATTTCAACCTTGGTAAACCTGATAATTATGTGTCTTGGGGTTACTCTTCTCGGGGAGTATCTTTGTGGCGGTCTCTGTATTTCCTGAATTTGAATGTTGGCCTGTCTTGCTAGGTTGGGGAAAAGTTCTCCTGGATAATACCCTGAAGAGTGTTTTACAACTTGGTTCCATTCTCACCGTCACTTTCAGGTACACCAATCAAATACAGGTTTGGTCTTTTCACATAGTCCCATATTTCTTGGAGCCTTTTTTCATTTCTTTTCATTCTTTATTCTCTTACCTTGTCTTCTCGTTTTATTTCATTAAGTTGATCTTCAATCTCTGATATCCTTTCTTCCGCTTGATCAGTTTGGCTATTGACACTTGTGTATGCTTCATGAAGTTCTTGTGCTGTGTTTTTTAGTTCCATGAGGTCATTTATATTCTTCTTTAAACCAGTTACGCTGTTTAGCAATTCTTCTAACCTTTTTTCAAGGTTCTTAGCTTCCTTGCATTGGGTTAGAACATGCTCCTTTAGCTCGGAGGAGTTTGTTATTACCCACCTTCTAAAGCCTACTTCTGTCAATTTGTCAAACTCATTCTCCATCCAGTTTTGTTCCCTTGGCAAGGAGTTGTGATCCTTTGGAGGAGAAGAGGCATTCTGATTTTTGGAATTTTCAGCCTTTTTGTGCTGGTTTTTCCTCATCTTCGTGGATTTATCTACCTTTGGTCTTTGATGTTGGTGACCTTCAGATGGGGTTCTGTATGGACCTCCTTTTTGTTAATGTTGATGCTATTCCTTTCTGTTTGTTAGTTTTCCTTCTAACGATCAGGCTCCTCTGCTGCAGGTCTGCTGGAGTTTGCAGGAAGTCCACTTCAGACCCTGCCCCTGTTTGCCTGGGTATCACCAGGGGAGGCTGCAAAACAGCAAAGATTGCTGCCTGTTCCTTCCTCTGGAAGCTTTGTCCCAGAGGGGCACCCACCAGATGCCAGCCAGAGCTCTCCTGTATGAGGTGTCTTTCGCTCCCTGTTGGGAAGTGTCTCCTAGTCAGGAGGCACGGGGGTCAGGGACCCACCTGAGGAAGCAGTCTATCCCTTAGCAGAGCTTGACGCAGTGTGCTGGGAGATTCGCTCCGCTCTTCAGAACTGACAGGCTGGAACATTTAAGTCTGCTGATGCAGTGCCCACTGCCGCCCCTTCCCCTAGGTGCTCTGTCCCAGGGAGATGGGAGTTTGATCTATAAGCCCCTGAATGGGGCTGCTGCCTTTCTTTTAGAGATGCCCTTCCCAGAGAGGAGGAATCCTGTGAGGCAGTCTGGCTACAGTAGCTTTGCTCAACTACAGTGGGCTCCACCCAGTTCGAACTTCCTGATGGCTTTGTTTACATTGTGAGGGGAAAACTGCCTACTGAAGCCTTAGTAATGGCAGACACTCCTCTGCCCCACCAAGCTCGAGTGTCCCAGGTCAACTTCAGACTGGTGTACTGGCAGCAAGAATTTCAAGACAGTGAATCTTAGCTTGCTTGGTTCCATGGGAATGAGATCCACTGAGCTAGACCACTTGGCTCTCTGGCTTCACCCCCCTTTCCAGGGTAGTGAATGGTTCTGTCTTGCTGGCGTTCCAGGCACCACCGGAGTATGAAAAAATATCCTGCAGCTAGCTCAGTGTCTGCCCAAATGGTCACCTAGTTTTGTGCTTGAAACCCAGGTCCCTGGTGGCATAGGCACCCGAGGGCATCTCCTGGTGTGCGGATTGCGAGGATCATAGGAAAAGCATAGTAACTGGTCTGGAGTGCACTGTTCCTCAAGGCACAGTCCCTCATGGCTACCCTTGGCTAGGGGAGGGAATTCCCTGACCTCTTGCTCTTCCCGGGTGAGGCGACACCCTACCCTGCTTCACCTCACCCTCTGTGGGGTGCACCCACTGTCTAACCAGTTCCAATGAGATGAGCCATGTACCTCACTTGGAAATGTTGAAATCATCCACGGTATGCATTGATGTCACTGGGAGCTGCAGACCGGAGCTGTTCCTATTTGGCCATCTTGCCATAAAGAAAGAAAGCAGCTATTCTTCTTGATTCTCTCTCTCCCACCACCCAACTGACAGGCCCTAGTATGTGTTGTTGGCTCCTTGTATGTCTCCTTTTGGGAAATGTCTGTTCATGTCATTTGCCCACTTTTTAGTGTGGTTGTTTTTTTCTTGTGAATTTGTTTAAGTTCCTTGTAGATTCTGTCTCCCATTCTGTAGGTTGTCTGTTCACTCTGATGATAGTTTCTTTTGCTGTGCTGAAGCTCTTTAGTTTAATTAGATCCCATCTGTCAGTTTTTGCTTTTGTTGCAATTGCTTTTGGCATTTTTGTTATGAAATCTTTGCCTGTGCCTATGTCCTGAATAATATTGCCTAGGTTTTCTTCTAGGGTTTTTATAGTGTTGGGTTTTGCATTTAAGTCTTTAATCCATAATTAAATTTTTTGATTAACTCAATTAAATTAAATTAAATTTGATTAACTCAATTTAATTAAATTAAATTGAGTTAATTTTTGTGTAAGATGTAAGTGTCCAGTTTCAATTTTCTGCATATGGCTAGCCAGTTCTCTCAGCACCATTTATTAAATAGGGAATCCTTTCCCCATTGCTTGTTTTTGTCAGGTTTGTCAAAGATCAGATGGTTGTAGATGTTCAGTCTTATTTTTGAGTTCTCTGTTCTGTTCCATTGCTCTGTGTGTCTGTTTTTGTACCAGTACCATGCTATTTTGGTTACTTGAGCCTTGTAGTATAATTTGAAGTTGGATAGTGATGCCTGCAGCTTTGTTCTTTTTCCTTAGGGTTGTCTTGGCTATTTGGGCTCTTTTTGTTTCATAGGAATTTTAAAATAGTTTCTTCTAATTCTGTGAAGAATGTCAATGATAGGTTTATGGGAATAGAACTGAATCTATAAATTACTTTGGGCAGTATGGCCATTTTCACAATATTGATTCTTCCTATCCATGAGCATGGCATATTGTTCCATTTGTGTTCTCTCTGATTTCCTTAAGCAGTGGTTTGTAGTTCTCCCTGAAGAGGTCCTACACCTGTCTGGTTAGTGGTATTTCTAGATATTTTACTCTCTTTGTAGCAGTTGTGAATGAGAGTTCATTCATGATTTGGCCCTTTGCTTGCCTGTTGTTGGTGTATAGGAATGCTAGCGATTTTTGCACTATTGACTTTATCCTGAGACTTTGCTGATGTGGCCTACCAGCTTAAGAAGCTTTTGGGTTGAGATGATGGGATTTTCTAGATATGGGATCACGTTATCTGCAAACAAAGGTAATTTGACTTCCTCTCTTCCTATTTGAATACTTTATTTCTTTTGCCTGACTGCCCTGACCAGAACTTCCAATGCTATGTTGAATAAGAGTGGTGAGAGAGGGCATCCTTTTCTTGTCCTAGTTTTCACAGGTAATGCTTCCAGCTTTTGCCTTTTCAATATGATATTGGCTATGGGTTTGTCCTATGTGGATCTTATTATTTTGAGTTATAGTCCTTCAATACCTAGTTTATTGAGAGTTTTTAACATGAAGGGATGTTGAATTTTATTGAAGGCCTTTTCTGCATCTATTGAGATAATCATGTTGTTTTTGTCCTTAGTTCTGTTTATGTGCTTAATTACATTTATTTATTTGCATATGTTTAACCAGCCTTGCATCCCAAGGATAAAGCTGACTTGATCATAGTGGATACGCTTTTGATGATCTGCTGGATTTAGTTTGCCAATATTTTGTTGAGGAATTTTGCATCAATGTTCATCAGGTATATTGGCCTCAAGTTTTCTTTTTTTGTTATATCTCTGCCAGATTTTGGTATCAAAATACTGCTGGCCTCATAGAATGAATTAGATAGAAGTCCTTTCTTTTAATTGGTTTGAAGTAGTTTTAGTAGAAATGGTACCAGCTCTTTTTTTATTTAAATGTGTATTTTTTTTTTATACTTTAAGTTCTAGGGTACATGTGCACCACGTGCAGGTTTGATACATATTTATATATGTGCCGTGTTGGTGTGCTGCACCCATTAACTTGTCATTTACATTAGGTATATATCCTAATGATATCTCTCCCCACTCCCCCCACCCCACGACAGGCCCCAGTGTGTGATGTTCCCCTTCCTGTGTCCAAGTGTTCTCATTGTTCAGTTCCCACCTGTGAGTGAGAACATGTGGTGTTTGGTTTTTTGTCCTTACGATAGTTTGCTGAGAATGATGGTTTCTAGCTTCATCCATGTCCCTACAAAACATGAACTCATCCTTTCTTATGGCTGCATAGTATTCCATGGTGTGTATGTGCCACATTTTCTTAATCCAGTCTATCATTGATGGACATTTGGATTGGTTCCAAGTCTCTGCTATTGTGAATAGTGCTGCAATAAACATACGTGTGCATGTGTCTTTTTAGTAGCATGATTTATAATCCTTTGGGTATATGTCCAGTAATGGGATGGCTGGGTCAAATGGTATTTCTAGTTCTAGATCCTTGAGGAATCGCCACACTGTCTTCCATAATGGTTGAACTAGTTTACAGTCCCACCAACAGTGTAAGAGTGTTCCTATTTCTCCACATCCTCTCCAGCACCTGTTGTTTCCTGACTTTTCAATGATCGCCATTCTAACTGGTGTGAGATAGTATGTCATTGTGGTTTTGATTTGCATTTCTCTGATGACCAGTGATGACGAATATTTTTTCATGTGTCTGTTGGCTGCATAAATGTCTTCTTTTGAGAAGTGTCTGTTCATATCCTTTGCCCACTTTGTGATGGGGTTGTTTTATTCTTGTAAATTTGTTTGAGTTCTTTGTAGATTCTGGATATTAGTCCTTTGTCAGATGAGTAGATTGCAAAAATTTTTTCCCATTCTGTAGGTTGCCTGTTCACTCTGATGGTAGTTTCTTTTGCTGTGCAGAAGCTCTTCAGTTTAATTAGATCCCATTTGTCTATTTTTGCTTTTGTTGCCATTGCTTTTGGTGTTTTAGACATGAAGTCCTTGCCCATGCCTATGTCCTAAATGGTATTGCCTAGGTTTTCTTCTAGGGTTTTTATGGTTTTAGGTCTAACATTTAAGTCTTTAATCCATCTTGAATTAATTTTTGTATAAGGTGTACGAAAGGGATCCAGTTTCAGCTTTCTACATATGGCTAGCCAGTTTTCTCAGCACCATTTGTTAAATAGGGAATCCTTTCCCCATTTCTTGTTTTTGTCAGGTTTGTCAAAAATCAGATGGTTGTAGATGGGTGGTATTATTTCTGAGGGCTCTGTTCTGTTCCATTGGTCTATATCTCTGTTTTGGTACCAGTAGCATGCTGTTTTGGTTACTGCAGCCTTATAGTATAGTTTGAAGTCAGGTAGTATGATGCTGCCAGCTTTGTTCTTTTGTCTTAGGATTGCCTTGGCGATGTGGGCCCTTTTTTGGTTCCATATGAACTTTAAGGTAGTTTTTTCCAATTCTGTGAAGAAAGTCATTGGTAGCTTGATGGGGATGGCATTGAATCTATAAATTACCTTGGGCAGTATGGCCATTTTCACGATATTGATTCTTCCTGTCCATGAGCATGGAATGTTCTTCCATTTGTTTGTGTCCTCTTTTATTTCATTGAGCAGTGGTTTGTAGTTCTCCTTGAAGAGGTCCTTCACATCTCTTGTAAGTTGTATTCCTAGGTATTTTATTCTCTCTGAAGCAATTGTGAATGGGAGTTCACTCATGATTTGGCTCTCCGTTTGTCTGTTATTGGTGTAGAGGAATGCTTGTGATTTTTGCACATTGATTTTGTATTCTGAGACTTTGCTGAAGTTGCTTATTAGCTTAAGGAGATTTTGGGCTGAGACGATGGGGTTTTCTAAATATACAATCATGTCATCTGCAGACAGGGACAGTTTGACTTCCTCTTTTCCTAATTGAATACCCTTTATTTCTTTCTCCTGCTTGATTGCCCTGACCAGAACTTCCAACACTATGTTGAATAGGAGTGGTGAGACAGGGCATCCCTGTCTTGTGCCAGTTTTCAAAGTGAATGCTTCCAGTTTTAGCCCATTCAGTATGATATTGGCTGTGGGTTTGTCATAAATAGCTCTTATTATTTTGAGATACATCCCATCAATACCTAATTTATTGAGAGTTTTTAGCATGGAGGGCTGTTGAATTTTGTCAAAGGCCTTTTCTGCATCTATTGAGATAATCATCTGGTTTTTGTCTTTGGTTCTGTTTATATGCTGGATTACGTTTGTTGATTTGCATATGTTGAACCAGCCTTGCATCCCAGAGATGAAGCCCACTTGATCATGGTGGATAAGCTTTTTGATGTGCTGCTGGATTTGGTTTGCCAGTATTTTATTGAGGATTTTTGCTTTGATGTTCATCAGGAATATTGGTCTAAAATTCTCTTTTTTTGCTGTGTCTCTGTCAGGCTTTGGTATCAGGATGATGATGGCCTCATAAAATGAGTTAGGGAGGATTCCCTTTTTTTCTATTGATTGGAATAGTTTCAGAAGGAATGCTACCAGTTCCTCCTTGTACCTCTGGTCAAATTCGGCTGTGAATCTGTCCAGTCCTGGACTTTTTTTGGTTGGGAGGCTATTAATTATTGCCTCAATTTCAGAGCCTGTTATTGGTCTATTCAGGGATTCAGCTTCTTCCTGGTTTAGTCTTGGGAGGGTGTATGTGTCCAGGAATTTATCCATTTCTTCTGGATTTTCTAGTTTATTTGTGTAGAGGTGTTTATAGCATTCTTTGATGGTAGTTTGTATTTCTGTGGGATTGGTGGTGACATCTCCCTTATCATTTTTTATTGCATCTATTTGGTTATTCTCTCTTTTCTTCTTTATTATTCTGACTAGCAGTCTATCAATTTTGTTGATCTTTTCAAAAAACCAGCTCCTGGCTTCACTGATTTTTTGAAGGGTTTTTTGTGTCTCTATCTCCTTCAGTTCTGCTCTGATCTTAGTTATTTCTTGCCTTCTGCTAGCTTGAATGTGTTTGCTCTTGCTTCTCTAGTTCTTTTAATTGTGACGTTAGGGTGTCAGTTTTAGATCGTTCCTGTTTTCTTTTGTGGGCATTTAGTGCTATAAATTTCCCTCTACACACTGCTTTAAATGTGTCCCAGAGATTCTGGTATGTTTTATCTTTGTTCTCATTGGTTTCAAAGAACATCTTTATTTTTGCCTTCGTTTTGTTATGTTCCCAGTAGTCATTCAGGAGCAGGTTGTTCAGTTTCCATGTAGTTGAGCAGTTTTGAGTGAGTTTCTTAATCCTGGTTTTAGTTTGATTGCACTGTGGTCTGAGAGACAGTTTGTTATAATTTCTGTTCTTTTACATTTCCTCAGGAGTGCTTTACTTCCAATTATGTGGTCAATTTTGGATTAAGTGTGATGTGGTGCTGAGAAGAATGTATATTCTTTTGATTTAGGGTGGAGAGTTCTCTAGATGTCTATTAGGTCTGCTTGGTGCAGAGCTGAGTTCAATTCCTGGATATCCTTGTTAACTTTCTGTCTCGTTGATCTGTCTAATGTTGACAGTGGGGTGTTAAAAGTTTCGCATTATTATTGTTTGGGAGTCTAAGTCTCTTTGTAGGTCTCTAAGGACTTGCTTTATCAATCTGGGTGCTCCTGTATTGGGTGCATATATGCTTAGGACAGTTAGCTCTTCTTGTTGAATTGATCTCTTTACTATTATGTAATAGCCTTCTTTGTCTCTTTTGATCTTTGTTGGTTTAAAGTCTGTTTTATCAGAGGCTAGGATTGCAACCCCTGCCTTTTTTTGTTTTGCATTTGCTTCGTAGATCTTCCTCTATCCCTTTATTTTGAGCCTCTGTGTGTCTCTGCACATGAGATGGGTCTCCTGAATACAGCACCCTGATGGGTCTTGACTCTTTATCCAATTTGCCAGTCTGTGCCTTTTAATTGGAGCATTTAGGCCATTTGCATTTAAAGTGTATATTGTTATGTGTGAATTTGATCCTGTCATTATGATGTTAGCTGGTACCAGCTCTTTTTTGTGCCTCTGGTAGAATTCAGCTGTATATCCTTCTGGTACTTGGCCTTTTTTGGATGGTAGGCTATTTATTACTGCCGAATTTCAGAACTTGTTGTTGGTCTGTTCAAGGATTCAGTTTATTCCTGGTTCAGTCTTGGGAGGTTATATGCATCCAGTCATTTATTCATTTCTTCTGGATTTTCTGGTTTATAGGCATAGAGATGTTCATAGTATTCTCTATTGGTGGTTTGTATTTCTGTTCGATCAGCAGTGATATCCCTGTTGTCATTAATAATTTTGTCTATTTGATTCTCATTTTTATTATGAGTCTAGCTAGCGGTCTATTAATTTTTTCAAAAAACCAGCTTGCAGATTCATTGATTTTTTTTTTGAAGGGTTTTTTTTTTCATCTCAATTTATTTCACTTCTGCTCTGATCCTGGTTATTTCTTGCTTTCTTCTAGCTTTGTGGTTTCTTTGCCCTTGGTTCTCTGTTCTTTTAGTTGTGGTGTTAGGCTGCTCATTTGAGATCTTTCTGGCTTTTTGATATGGGCATTTAGTGTTATAAACTTGTGTCTTAACACTGCTTTAGCAGCATCCCAGAAATTCTGTTACATTTGTCTTTTTGTTCTCATTATTTTCAAAGAACTTCTTGATTTCTGCCTCAGTTATTCACCCAGTAGTCAATTCAGGAACAGGTTGTTCAGTTTCTATGTAGTTGTGAGGGTTGGAGTGAGTGTCTTAACATTGAGTTCTAATTTGATTGTGCTGTCATCTGAGAGACTGTCTTGATTTTAGTTCTTTTGCATTTGCTGAGGTGTGTTTTACTTCTGATCATGTGATCTATTTTAGAGTAAGTGCCGTGTGGCAGTCAGAAGAATGTATATCCTGTTGGTTTTGGTTGGAGAGTTCTGTAGGTATCTATCAGGTTCACTTGATCCAGACCTTAGTTCAGGTCCTGAATATCTTTGTTAATTTTCTGTCTTGATGATCTAATATTGTCAGTGGGGTTTTAAAGTCTCCCACTATTATTTTGTGGGAGTCTAAGTCTCTTTGTAGGTCTCTAAGAATTTGCTTTATGAATCTGGGTGCTGCTGTATTTGGTGCATATGTATTTAGATTATTTAGCTCTTCCTATTGAATTGAACCTTTTATCATTATATAATGCCCTTCTTTGTCTTTTTTGATATTTGATAATGTAAAGTCTCTTTTGTCAGAAAGTAGGATTGTTATCCCTGCTTTTTTTTTGTTTTCCATTTGCTTGGTAAATTTTCCTCCATCTCTTTATTTTGAGCCTATGTATGTCTTTGCACGTGAGATGGGTCTCCTGAAGACGGCATACCAATGGTCTTAACTTTTTATCCATCTTGCCATTCTGTGTCTTTTAATTGGAGCATTTAGCCCATTTACATTTAAGTTTAATATTGTTATGTGTGAATTTGATCCTGTCATCATGGTGTTAGCTGGTTATTTTGCAGACTTTTTCATGTGGTTGCTTCATAGTGTCACTGTTCTTCTGTGTACTTCAGTGCATTTTTGTAATGGCTAGTAATGGTCTTTCCTTTCCATACTGAGTGCTTACTTCAAGAGCTCTTGCAAGGCAGGCATGTTGATGAATTCCCTCAGCATTTGCTTCTTTGAAAAGGATCTTATCTCTTCTTTGCTTATGAAGCTTAGTTTGGCCAGATGTGAAATTCTGGGTTGGAAATTTTTTTAAGAATGTTGAATATTGGCTTCCAATCTCTTCTGGCTTGTAGGGTTTCCACTGAGGGGTCTGCTGTTATTCTAGTGGGCATTCCTTTGTAGATGACCTGTCTTTTTTCTCTGGCTGCCCTTAACCTTTTTTTTGTTTCATTTTGACCTTGGAGAATCTGATGATTATGTGTCTTGGGGTTGATCTTCTTGTGGAGTATCTTACTGAGGTTCTCTGGATTTCTTGAATTTGAATGTTGGCCTGTCTTGCTTGGTTGGGGAAGATCTCCTGGATGATATCCTGAAGTATGTTTTCCAACCTAGTTCTGTTCTCGCCATCTCTTTCAGGTAACTCAATCAGTTGTAGGTTTGGTCTTTTTACATAATCCCATATATCTCAGAGGTTTTGTTCATTCCTTTTCATTCTTTTTTCTCTATTCTTGTCTGCCTGTCTTATTTCAGAAAGATAGTCTTCAAGCTTTGAGATTCTTTTCTCTGCTTGGTCTGTTCTGCTATTGATACTTGTGATTGAATTGTGAATTTCCTGTGTTTTACTTTTAGCTTCATCAGGTCAGTTATGCTCCTTTCTGAAGTGGTTATTCTCATTATCAGCTCTTGTATTGTTTTTTCATGACTGTTAGCTTCTTTGCATTGGGTTAGGACATGCTCCTTTATCTCAGTGAAATTCATTATTACCCACCTCCTGAAGCCTGCTCCTGTCAATTCAGCCATCTCAGCCTCAGACCAGTTCTGTGCTCTTGCTGGAGAGGTATTGCAGTCATTTGGAGGAGAAAAGGCACTCTGGCTTTTTGAGTTTCCAGCGTCACCCCTCCAGCTACACTCTAGGCAGTGCAGCTCAGGGAGAAATCTTTTCCACTGGTGACACAATCATTCCTTTGGCTGCCCCATCTCGTGTTACTGGGTTGTGTGCACCCCAAGTCCACCAGCTCTGAGCCCAGCACAGCCCCAGGACTTGTCCAACAACTGCAGTCCTTGTGGCCTAGACTGCATTTCGAATTTGTTCAGAACCCAAGGGCACTTTAGTGAACTGGTGCTGGGGCTAGCCACCACTCAGGTGCCTACTGCTGGGGTGTAAGATTACCCTCTGGCTGAAGCTGCTCTAGGAGCCCACTCCATGGGCTTTGGCCAAATTCTGCCCTGTGTTATGTTCTGCTGTGATAAGGAATCACTGAGTTCCAATGCAAAGCCCCACAGTCACTTTGTTCTCCCTCCCCCAAGTACACAGATTATCTCTCCATGTGCTGATGGTGGATGGGGATTGGTGGTGTAGGCAATGCAAGTCAGTCTTTCTTATCTCTTCAACGCTTCTTTCCTTGATATCATGTTAAAACCAGGTGCTCTGTCCACTCACCTCTAATTTTTAGTTCTTAAGAAGATGCTTTCTTGCATGGATGGTTGTTCAATTTGGTGTTCCTGCAGAGGATGATTGCTGGAGGGTTCTATTTGGCCGTCTTGCTATGCCTTCCCTCATTTGTCTGTTTTTATTTGGATTGTCTTTTTGCTGTGGAATTGAGTTCATTATATATGGTGGTTATTAATCCTTTGTCACATGAATAGTTTACAAATATTTCCCCCTTTCTATAGGTTGTCTTTTCACTTTCTTGATTGCCTCTTTTTCCGTGCAGAAGCTTTTTAGCTTGTTATGATCCCATTTGTCTGTTTTTGCTTTTGTTATTTTTCCTTTGAGGTCTCGCTCCAAAAATCTTTGCCCAGACAAATGTGCTGAGAGTTTTCCCAATGTTTTCTTCTAGTGATATCAGAGTTTCAAGTCTTACATTTAAGTCTTTAATCCATTTCAAGTTGACTTTTGTATGTGATGAGAAATGGGGTTTAGTTTCATTGTTCTACACATGGATAGTTAGTATTCCTAGCACCATTGATTGAATATACTGTCCTTTCTCCAATGTATGTTTTTGCCGTGTTTGACAAAAATGAGTTGACTTTATATGTGTGGATTTATTTTTGTTCTCTATTCTGTTTCATTGCTGTATGTATCTGTTTTTGATGCCAGTACCATGTTGTTTTGGTTACTGTGGCTTTTAGTATATTTTGAAGTCAGGTAGTGTGATGCCTCCAGCTTTATTCTTTTTACTCAGGATTGCCTTAGCTACTTGGAAAATTTTGTAGTACCATACAGATTTTAGGATTTTTCTATTTCTGTGAAGAACGTAATTGTTTTTTGAGAGAGAGAGAAAGAAAGAGAGAGATTGCATGGAATCTGCAGATCGCTTTTGGTAGCTTGGTCATTTTCACAATATTCTTCCTATTCATGAACGTGGATTTTCTTTTCCTTTATTTGCGCCTTCTTCAGTTTCTTTTTTATCAGTGTTTAATAGTTTTCCTTGTAGAGATCTTTCACTACCTTGTTTAATTTATTCCTAGGTATCTTATTATTTTTTTTTTTGTAGCTGTTATACATGGGCTTGCTTTTTGGTTTCTGTTTCTGCTAGTTTGTTGTCGATCTCTTGAAGTGCTACAGATTTTGGCAGGTTGATGTTATATCCTGCAACTTTACTGAATTTGCCTTTCAGTTATAATTAATTTTCTGGTAGAGTTTGTAGAGATATATGTGATCATGTTGTTTTCAAACAGAAACAGTTTTACTTCCTCCGGTCCAATTTAGGTGCCCTTTATTACTTTCTCTTTCCTTGGGATGAATTCCACTTGATCATGAGGTACCACCTTGATAGTCTTTGACATGATCCAGAAGTATTCTCTGTATTACCAGGCAGAGACTCTTGTTCTTTTTCCTTACTTTCTCCCAAACAAGCAAAATCTCCCTCTCTGTGTTTTGAGCCATCTGTGGCTGGGGATGGAGTGACACAAGCACCTCTGTGGTCACTAGGTCTGTGCTGGGTCAGACCTGAAGCTTGCATGTCACCGAATGTCACCCAGGGACTACTATAACCACTCCCTGGCTACTGTGTATGTTTGCTCAAGGCTCTGGTGCTCTACAGTCAGCAGGTGGCAAAGCCAGCCAGGCCTGTGTCTTTCCCTTCAGGATGCCAAGGTTCCTTAGTCCCCAGGTGGGTCCAGAGGTGATGTCCAGGAGCCAGGAACTAGTAAAAAACCTTAGAAGTCTACTTGGTGTTCTGTTGTGCTATGTAGCTGAGCTGTTATTAAAACCACAAGACACCATCCTTCCCTCTTTTCCCTCCCTTTTCCAAAGGCAGAGAAACCTCACCCTGTAGCCACGGCTGCCACAGGCCCACAGGCCCACAGGGAGTACTGCCAGACTACTGTTGATGTTCCCTTAAGTCTTAAGGGTTCCAGAGTCAGCGTGTGGTGAATTTTGCCTTGCCTGGGACTCATCCTTCAGGGCAGTGGCATCGTCTCTGACCCAGGACAGCTCCAGAAATGCCATCCAAGAGCCAAGTCCTGGAATCGAGGGCCCCTAGAGCCCACTTTTTTCCCTACTGACCAGTGACCAAGCTGGTTCCTAAGGTGCAAAAGAAAGCCCCTTTTACTTTTCCCCTCCACTTTTCTCAAGCGGAAGTCTTGCCCTGTAGCAACCAGAGCCGGGAATGTTCTGTGTCTCACCTGAAGGCAGCAGGTCTCAGATTCTCACCCAAGGCCCTTGGCATAGTACCTGGGTATCACTGGTGTTTATTTGTGGCCCAAGAGCTTTTCAGTTAACAGGTGATCAATTTATTTTGGAGTGGGTCCTTCCCTTCAAGGCTCCGGGTTTTCTTCTGGCCTGGGTATGTTTAATTTAGTAGGTTAGTAAGGTCTGAGAGTTAGGACCTGGAAAGGGGACCTTGTGATTGACTGGTGCCCTGTCTTGCTATGATTGAGCTGTTATCCAGTATGCAAAACAAAGTCTTCCCACTCTTTCCTCTCCTTAAGCAGAAGGGAGGGGTCTTTTGGAGTTGCAAGCTGTGCAGCCTGGGGCTAGGGGAGGGGTGATGTCAGCACTCCCTTAGTTGCTTCGGCTCTTGTCCCATTAGGTCTCATGCGCGTCTCCAGTCCACTGGCTCTGGGCCCAGTTCAGCACTCACATAGGAGTTTCAGTACTTGTGCCCTGGACTGCGTTTCAAGATTATTTAGGGCCCCAGAGCATGTTCACAGTGGTGAGGCTTGTGGGAACTCACGTTCCAACCACTGGAATTGTTGATTCCCTTCTGGCTATGGCTAGTTTACAACGATCCCTTCGTTGGTGGGCATCAGCTGAGTTTCATCTGTGTTGTTTTTGTGCTATAACAGAATAGCACTGAATTCAGTGCCTTAGAATTGCTGCAGGTTCCCTCTCTTCAGTGCACAGGAACCCTCTCTGTACTACTGCTGGGGGATTGGGAAGGAGTGGCGTTGGCGATTCACGATTGTTTTTTATACCTCTTTAGTGCTTGTTTCAGCAGTATGAAGTTAAAACCAGGTACTATATGGGGGTCATCTGAATTTTAGTTCTCATAAAGATGCTTTTTTGGGGTGGATACTTGTTAAATTGGTGTCCTTGTGTTGCGGGGAGAGGACAGTTGGTCGAGCCTTGTATTCTGGCATCTTGCTTTGTCCTCCCTGTATTGTCTCTCTCTTTTATTTTATTTTATTTATTTGGGTCTTTTTTTTCATGGTTAGTATAGGTAGTAGTTTGTCAGTTTTGTTTACCTTCTTAAAAAACCCAGTTTTTATTTTGTGGCTCTTTGTATTTTTTTCCTCAATTTTGTTTATTTCGGCTCTATAGTTTATTTTCTTATGTTAACTTTAGGTTTCGTTTGTTCTTGCTCATCTAATTATTTATATTCATTCTTGTTCATTTGAGGTTGTTCATTTGAGAGCTTTCTACTTTTTTGATATTGGCATTGATTTCTGTAAACTTTCCTCTTAATACCACTTTTGCTGTATCCATAGGTTTTAGTGTGTTGTGTTTCTATTTTCACTTGTTACAAGAAATGGTTAAATTTTATTCTTAACTTTTTCATTGAGACATTGTTTATTCTGAAACATGTTGTTTAATTTGCATGTAACTGCAACTTTGAAAGTTTTTCTTGTTATTGATATATAGTTTTATTGTGGTCAGAAAAGATAGTTGATACGATTTCAGTTCTTTTAAGTTTGTCGAGACTTGTGTTGTGGCCTAACATACAGTCTATTCTGGAGAATGTTTCATGTGCTGATGATACGAATGTTTATTCTTCAGCTGTTGGATGAAATGTTCTTTAATGTCTGTTTGGTCCATTTAATGTAAAGTGTAGTTTAAATCCAATGTTTCTTTGTTGATTTTCTGTCCAGATGATCTGTCTAATGCCGATAGTAGGGTGTTGAAATCTCCAACACCAATTCGTTCTTTAATTTTTGCTTTTCCCACTATGGGGAGACTTAACCAATGGGATCCCTCTTGGTGTCATGTTTGACATGGCCTACAAGCATGTAGGGTGCAGGGAATAGTACAGCAATGACTCCCTTCCCCAGGGAGAGCAGTCTTTCAGCAGTGTATGCACTAGGGGACGAGTTCACCTGCATGGAAGGCAGGATGCTAGTATTGTGTGGCCTGTAGGGCAAGGTGTCCAAATTCAGACACCATTCTGTTTCTGTGGGACATGGGGTGCTGTACCAACTCAGTCCTGGAACGCGCAGCTGCTCCACTTGCCAGGGCACCAGTTTCCCAGGGGGTGATGTGCTGCTTCAGCTGAGGCCTGGGGAGAGTGACTGTTCTGGGTGACCCAGGTATCATTTTCCTGGAATGCAGGGAGGTGCTTCAGCTGAGGTACTGGGGTGTATAGCCACTCTGGATGGCCAAGGCACTATTTTGTTTCAGCTTAGTTACTGGGGAGGCATGACTGCTCTAGGTGACCAAGGTACCGTGTTTTCAAGATGAGGGTACTACCTCAGCTCTGGCCCATAGCAGTAGGGGGAAGGTTAGGTAGAGTCACCCCATCTTTGCTTGTTTCTATGGGGAGGGGTCTAGCAGTTGCTCACAACTTAGCTTGGGGATATCCAGCCATAGATTTGGGATGGTTCTATGACGCCTCAGCCACAGTGATGAAGGAATGCCATGTCTGCTCGCCCGCAGAGCAAGATACACTCTCAGCCATAGTTCCAATTCCAAAATGGAGATGTGCGATAGCCATGTGGGCCATAGGAGATGGGAGATGGTGTCGGCTCCTTCTCTGGGGAAAGCACAGCTATGTGGACTCCAGGCAGCTCCCTCTGCTGGGTTTAAGTTCCTATGAGGACTGCATTGGCCTGAGTGCTGAGGCCTTCAAGTGTCCAGGGTGTTAATGTGTGTTCCTGGGATCCTTTAGCTTAACTCCTTACTGTTGGGATAAGTCGCTCTGTTGCCCAGGCTGGAGTGCAGTGGCACAATCTAAATCTGTTACCCAGGCTGGAGTGTAGTGGCACAATCTTGGCTCACTGCAAGCTCTGCCTCCTGGTTTCCAGCTGAGCCCAGTTGGGAGATGGGTCCGATGCTTCCTTCGATTCTCTACATGGCCGACTTTCTCTTCTCACCAGAGTTTGTATTGCTCCTTTATGCACTCTGGCACTTTCCCTCAGTTATTTTTGTTAAAATGTAGTTGTCTTGGCTGGGCGCAGTGGCTCACACCTGTAATCGCAGCACTTTGGGAGGCTGAGGCTGGTGGATCACGAGGTCAGGAGATCGAGACCATCCTGGCTAACACGGTGAAACCCCCTCTCTGGTAAAAGTAGAAAACAATTAGCCGGGTGTGGTGGCGGGCTCCTGTAGTCCCAGCTATTCAGGAGGCTGAAGCAGGAGAATGGCGTGAACCCGGTAGGGGGAGCTTACAGTGAGCCGAAATTGCGCCACTACATTCCAGCCTGGGCAACAGAGTGAGATTGCGCCACTGCACTCCAGCCTGGGCAATAGAGCGAGACTCCGTTTCAAAAAAAAAAAAAAAAAAGTAGTTGTCTTATAATTGTTTTGGCTCCCTTTATGAGGGGGACAAGTGCTAGGGGCTTCTAGTTGTACATCTTGCTTGGTAATCATTTCAAAATACATATTTTAAGAAAGTAAGAAAGACCTATGGAATGTAATAATGTTGAAATATTAGAGGAAAGACACGGATGTTCCAATTACTTGTCATGGTAATGATGTATTATTTTTATTACACTATTGCCTTTGATTTTCTAGATTTTTGCTTCTGTATTTGTATGTGTGATTGGTCTATGATTTTCTTTTCTTGTCATATCCTTTACTAATTTGGGTCTAAATATTATTCTAGCTTTGTAGCATGAGTTGAATAACCTTCACATGATTTCTAGACTGAAAAAGTTAATGTAGAGATTAACCGTTCTTTAAAGGTTTGATAAAACTTGACTTTTAAAATGTCTGGGCCTGCTATCTTTTAGATAATGCGTTGGGTAGTAGGGTGGGTAGGGGAGAAAAACTTGATTACTTGATTAATTCAGTTTCTTTAATGGTGTTTTTTTTATTTTTCCGGGTGTCCTATTTCTTCTTGAGTAAATTTTAGTACTTTATATTTTCCTGGAAATGTTTGCATCCATATTATTGTTTAGATTTATTACTATAAGCTTATTCATTGTATTTTTAAGGATATTTTAAAATTTCAGCTCTAATCTATGATTATGCTCACCGCTTTTATACTAATATTGTTTTTGTGTTTTTTAAAATTTTTCTTCAGATCAATTTTTTTGGAAGTTTTTCTGCTTTGACTTTATAAAGACTGGCGTTTTTATTTTGCATATTCTTAATATTGTTTGTTCTCTATCTCATTAATTTGTTTCAGTTGTCATGAATGATAGTTTGTATTTTGTATTTTTCCTTAACTCTGAAGTTTTGTTTTTATTTTTATTTTTATTATACTTTAAGTTCTAGGGTTCATGTGCATAACATGCAGGTTTGTTACATATGTATACATGTGCCATGTTGGTGTGCTGCATCCATTAACTCATCATTTACATTAGGTTTATCTCCTAATGCTATCCCTTCTCCCTCCCCCCACCCCACGACAGGCCCTATTGTGTGATGTTCCCCACCCTGTGTCCAAGTGTTCTCATTGTTCAATTCTCACCTATGACTGAGAACATACGGTGTTTGGTTTTCTGTCCTTGTGATAGTTTGCTCAGAATGATGGTTTCCAGCTTCATCCATGTCCCTACAAAACATGAACTCATTCTTTTTTATGGCTGAATAGTATTCCATGGTGTATATGTGCTACATTTTCTTAATCCAGTCTATCATTGATGGACATTTGGGTTGGTTCCAAGTCTTTGCTGTTGTGAATAGTGCCGCAATAAACATATGTGTGCATGTGTCTTTATAGCAGCATGATTTATAATCCTTTGGGTATGTAACCAGTAATGAGATGGCTGGGTCAAATGGTATTTCTAGTTCTAGATCCTTGAGGAATCGCCACACTGTCTTCCATAATGGTTGAACTAGTTTACAGTCCCACCAACAGTGTAAGAGTGTTCCTATTTCTCCACATCCTCTCCAGCACCTGTTGTTTCCTGACTTTTTAATGATCACCATTTTAACTGGTGTGAGATAGTATGTCATTTTGGTTTTGATTTGCATTTCTCTGATGGCCAGTGATGATGAGCCTTTTTTCATGTGTCTGTTGGCTGCATAAATGTCTTCTTTTGAGAAGTGTCTGTTCATATCCTTCACTCACTTTTTGATGGGATTGTTTGATTTTTTCTTGTAAATTTGTTTAAGTTCTTTGTAGATTCTAGATATTAGCGCTTTGTCAGATGGGTAGATTGTAAAAATATTCTCCCATTCTGTAGGTTGCCTATTCACTCTGATGGTAGTTTCTTTTGCTGTGCAGAAGCTCTTTAGTTTAATTAGATCCCATTTGTCTATTTTGGCTTTTGTTGCCATTGCTTTTGGTGTTTTAGACCTGAAGTCCTTGCCCATGCCTATGTCCTGAATGGTAATGCGTAGGTTTTCTTCTAGGGTTTTTATGGTTTTAGGTCTAACATTTAAGTCTTTAATCCTTCTTGAATTAATTTTTATATAAGGTGTAAGGAAGGGATCCAGTTTCAGCTTTCTACGTATAGCTAGCCAGTTTTCCCAGCACCATTTATTAAATAGGGAGTCCTTTCCCCATTTCTTGTTTTTGTCAGGTTTGTCAAAGATCAGATGGTTGTAGATGTGTGGTATTATTTCTGAGGGCTCTGTTCTGTTCCATTGGTCTGTGTCTCTGTTTTGGTACCAGTACCATGCTGTTTTGGTTACTGCAGCCTTGTAGTATAGTTTGAAGTCAGGTAGTGTGATGCCTCCAGCTTTGTTCTTTTTGCTTAGGATTGTCTGGGCAATGCAGGCTCTTTTTTGGTTCTGTATGAACTTTAAAGTAGTTTTTTCCAATTCTGTGAAGAAAGTTATTGGTAGCTTAATGGGGATAGCATTGAATCTATAAATAACCTTGGGCAGTATGGCCATTTTCACGATATGATTCTTCCTATCTATGAGCATGGAATGTTCTTCCATTTGTTTGTGTCCTCTTTTATTTCCTTGAGCAGTGGTTTGTAGTTCTCCTTGAAGAGGTCCTTCACATCCCTTGTAAGTTGTATTCCTAGGTATTTTATTCTCTTTGAAGTAATTGTGAATGGGAATTCACTCATGATTTGGCTCTCTGTCTGTTACTGGTGTAGAGGAATGCTTGTGATTTTTGTACATTGATTTTGTATCCTGAGACTTTGCTAAAGTTGCTTACCATCTTAAAGGGATTTTGGGCTGAGATGATAGGGTTTTTTAAATATACAATCATGTCATCTGCAGACAGGGACAGTTTGACTTCCTCTTTTCCTAATTGAATACCCTTTATTTCTCCTGCTTGATTGCCCTGACCAGAACTTCCAACACTATGTTGAATAGGAGTGGTGAGAGAGGGCATCCCTGTCTTGTGCCAGTTTTCAAAGTGAATGCTTCCAGTTTTTGTCCATTCAGTATGATATTGGCTGTGGGTTTGTCATAAATAGCTCTTATTATTTTGAGAAACATCCCATCAATACCTAATTTATTGAGAGTTTTTAGCATGAAGGGCTGTTGAATCTTGTCGAAGGCCTTTTCTACATCTATTGAGATAACCATATGGTTTTTGTCTTTGGTTCTGTTTATATGATGGATTATGTTTATTGATTTGCGTATGTTGAACCAGCCTTGCATCCCAGGGATGAATCCAACTTGATCATTGTGGATAAGCTTTTTGATATGCTGCTGGATTCAGTTTGCCAGTATTTTATTGAGGATTTTTGCATCGATGTTCATCAGGGATATTGGTCTAAAATTTTCTTTTTTTGTTGTGCCTCTGCCAGGCTTTGGTATCAGGATGATGCTGGCCTCATAAAATGAATTAGAGGGGATTCCGTCTTTTTCTGTCGATTGGAATAGTTTCAGAAGGAATGGTACCAGCTCCTCTTCATACCTCTGGTGAAATTTGGCTGTGAATCTGTCCAGTCCTAGACTTTTTTTGGTTGGTAGGCTATTAATTATTGCCTCAATTTCAGAGCCTATTATTGGTCTGTTCAGGGATTCAGCTTCTTCCTGGTTTAGTCTTGGGAGGGTGTATGTGTCCAGGAATTTATCCATTTCTTCTAGATTTTCTAGTTTATTTGTGTAGAGGTGTTTATAGTATTCTCTGATTGTAGTTTGTATTTCTGTGGGATTGGTGGTGTTATCCCCTTTATCATTTTTTATTGCATCTATTTGATTCTTCTCTCTTTTCTTCTTTATTAGTCTTGCTAGCGGTTTATCAATTTTGTTGATCTTTTCAAAAAACCAGCTCCTGGATTTATTGATTTTTTGAAGGGTTTTTTGTGTCTCTATCTCCTTCAGTTCTGCTCTGATCTTAGTTATTTCTTGCCTTCTGCTAGCTTTTGAATGTGTTTGCTCTTGCTTTTCTAGTTCTTTTAATTGTGATGTTAGGGTGTCAATTTTAGATCTTTCCTGCTTTCTCTTGTGGGCATTTAGTGCTATAAATTTCCCTCTACACACTGCTTTAAATGTGTCCCAGAGATTGTAGTATGTTGTGTCTTTGTTCTCATTGGTTTCAAAGAACATCTTTATTTTTGCCTTCATTTCGTTATGTACCCAGTAGTCATTCAGGAGCAGGTTGTTCAGTTTCCATGTAGTTGGGCAGTTTAAAGTGAGTTTCTTAATCTTGAGTTCTAGTTTGATTGCACTGTGGTCTGAGAGACAGTTTTTGACCATTTCTTTTCTTTTACCTTTGCTGAGGAGTGCTTTACTTCCAATTATGTGGTCAGTTTTGGAATAAGTGTGATAAGTGATCTTTTCACACAGTCCCATATTTATTGGAGGCTTTGTTCATTTCTTTTTACTCTTTTTTCTCTAACTTCTCTTCTGCTTCATTTCATTCAGTTGATCTTCAGTCACTGATACCCTTTCTTCCACTTGATCAAATTGGCTGCTGAAGCTTGTGCATGTGTCACGTAGTTCTTGTGCCATGGTTTTCAGCTCCATCAGGTCATTTAAGGTCTTCTCTATGCTGTTTATTCTAGTTAGCCATTCGTCTAATCTTTTTTTCAAGGTTTTTAGCTTCTTTGCGATGGGTTTGAACATCCTCCTTTAGCTCGTAGAAGTTTGTTAGTACCGATCGTCTCAAACCTACTTCTCTCAACTCGTCAAAGTCATTCTCCATCCAGCTTTGTTCCGTTGCTAGTGAGGAGCTGCATTCCTTTGGAGGAGAAGAGGTGCTCTGATTTTTAGAATTGTCAGCTTTTCTGCTCTGGTTTCTCCCCATCTTGGTGGTTTTATCTACCTTGGTCTTTGATGATGGTGACGTGCAGATGGGGTTTTGGTGTGGATGTCCTTTCTGTTTGTTAGTTTTCCTTCCAGCAGTCAGGACCCTCAGCTGCAGGTCTGTTGGAGTTTGCTGGAGGTCCACTCCAGACCCTGTTTGCCTGGGTATCACCAGCGGAGGCTGCAGAACAGCAGATATTGCAGAATGGCAAATGTTGCTGCCTGATCCTTCCTCTGGAAGCCTCGTCTCAGAGGGGCACCTGGCTGTATTCGGTGTCAGTCGGCCCTTACTGGGAGATATCTCCCAGTTAGGCTACTCAGGGGTCAAGGACCCACTTGAGGAGGCAGTCTGTCCATTCTCAGGTCTCAAACTCTGTGCTGGGAGAACCACTACTCTCTTCAAAGCTGTCAGACAGAGACGTTTAAGTCTGCAGAAGTTTCTGCTGCCTTTTGTTCAGCTATGCCTTTCCCCCAGAGGTGGAGTCTACAGAGGCAGGCAGACCTCCTTGAGCTGCTGTGGGCTCTACCCAGTTCAAGCTTCCTGGCCACTTTGTTTATCTACTCAAGCCTCAGCAATGGCGGACGCCCCTCCCCCAGCCTCACTGCCTCCTTGCGGTTTGATCTCAGACTGCTGTGCTAGCAGTGAGCGAGGCTCCGTGGGCGTAGGACCTTCCGAGCCAGGCATGGGATATAATCTCCTGTTGTGCTGTTTGCTAAGACTGTTGGAAAAGCACTGTATTAGGGTGGGAGTGTCTGATTTTCCAGTTACTGTCTGTCATGGCTTCTGTTGGCCAGGAAAGGGAGTTCCCCGACCCCTTGCGCTTCCCACGTGAGGCAATGCCCTGCCTGCTCTGTGGGCTGTACTCACTGTCTGACAAGCCCCAGTGAGATGAACCCGGTACCTCAATTGGAAATGCAGAAATCACCCATCTTCTGCCTTGCTCACCCTGGGAGCTGTAGACTGGAGCTGTTCCTATTCGGCTGTCTTGGAACCTCCTCCACCTCTGAAGTTTTGTACTTTTGTTTTTTGTTCTTGTCAATTCTAAGGTTTATGTACTTAGCAAGTTTATTTTTCGTCTTTTTTTTTTTTTAATTTTTTTCTCTCCATAGGTTGTTGGGGAACAGGTGGTGTTTGGTTACATGAGAAAGTTCTCTAGTGGTGATTTGTGAGATTTTGGTGTACCCATTGCCCAAGCAGTATACACTGCACCCAATTTGTTGTATTTTTATGCCTCACCCCCTTCCCACCTTTTCCCGGAGTCCCCAAAGTCCATTGCATCATTCTTATGCCTTTTCATCCTCATAGCTTAGTCCCACTTATGAATGAGAACATACGATGCTTGGTTTTCCATTTCTGAGTTACTTCACTTAGAATAATAGACTTCATTCTCATCCAGGTTGCTGTGAATGCCATCAATTCATTCTTTTTTATGTCTGAGTAGTCTTCCATGATATATGTATATACTACAGTTTCTTTATCCAGTTGTTGATTGACGGGTATATGGGTTGGTTCCACATTTTTGCAATTGCAAATTGTGCTCCTATAGACATGCATGTGCAAGTATCTTTTTTTGTATAATGACTTCTTTTCCTCTGCGTAGATTCCCAGTAGTGGGATTGGTGGATCAATGGTAGTTCTACTTTTAGTTCTTTAAGGACACTCCATGCTATTTTCCATAGTGGTTTTTATTTTTAGTCTTTTGTCATGCAAGAATTGAATATTATGGAATTCTCTCTATATAATGCCTTAGCTGTATTCCACAATATTTAATACTTAATATAAATTTACTAATTGATAATCTTACGAATATTCTCCTTTAGTTTTATAATGTTTCTCTCTTGCTATTTTCTAAATTGTAGATTTTAGTGTAAAGCTAAACCTTATCACTACCTTTTTAAAAATAGGTGGGGAAACAATCACTGGGGAATGGAAGAGGGGAAAAGTCAATGAAGTTAAATTTATAAATATATACATGACATAGCAAGGAATAATATATCATGGATATTACAGACATGTTTCTCTACCTGGTCACAGAAATTGATTTGTGTTAATGATTTCCTTACTTTACCTCCCAGTTTATAATTTCTTTGCCTTAGCTAGGTACTACTTAGCTGTGGTGTTTGAGCCCTTGATGGTTTAGTATGCAGAGGGATGCTGTACTCTTCCACTAATTTTTACCACAGAGCATGATAGTATTAGGATATTCCCTGGGGATCTTTTGGGTTCCATTCATGCTTCTTCCTACTCTGTTGTATAGCACCAAAAGTATTTCTGTTGAAGACTTGTAAAAATCATGCCAACCAATGCCAAAACTGCCTCTGTTTTTGTTTGTTTGTTTGTTTGCTCAGTGGCAGGGGTAACCTGAGCCTGAAATGGCCTCATGGGAATCTCAGCTTCAATATAATTGAATCATTTTCTTATCTGTGTATGCATGTTTCCCTTGAATTCTAACTTAGCAGAGCCAGAGTCCTCAAAGATAGAAAGCAAAAATTTGCAAGTGAGTCATTAGGTGTGAGAATGAGAAGTTATCTTTTACATTTCTACTTCATGTTTCTGGACCCATGTATTGTGGTTATGGGAGAAACATAACTTTATATTACTTACTTGGTTCAGAATAATTGTCGCAATTTGTGGATTGCCCCATCCTTAAAAAAGCTAGTATAACAAAGTCTTCTATAGTCTTGTCTATTGTTCTATATGGTCTGTTGCTCTGGGTGATGAAGTAATTAGTAAGATCAGTTAATCTGTGAGTGTCAGCTCCTTATCTTCCTTCTTTGTGTTTAAAATGAATTCCTTGCTCATATTCCAGTTATGTATGCAAGAGTGTTATGGCAAATAGGGTATCGAATAGTCTACTGAAGGTTATGTTTCCAGAAATGAAGCAGCCAGGGAAAGTAAGTCCAAATCTCATCCCCTTTGTCATGAATGGGGTCAAAAGTATGAACTTGCCTATAGGCAGTTGGCTAATCCACTTGGAGTATGTGTACCACATCCAAGTCTCAGGGTTGCCCACTGCTACCGGTCAGTTCTGATTCAGCAGTTGTGGTGTCAGATCAGCCTTGGTGAGGTAAAGTTCATGGAGTTGAGCTCCTCTATAGCTGCTATTTCTTTCACAGCATTCTTTTCAGGATGGCTGGGAAAGTAAACAGATTGAATTTACAGGACACTGGGGACAGTTATGCGGGTGGTGTATGGTCTAAGGAAAATGGGCTTCTCTTTGCAAGATAATTCATTCAGGTGATGTAATCTCACAGTATGTAAGCAAGGCAAGGATACCCTCATCAGCCCAGAAGGAGGGACTTTTTCTGATGCCAAAAGGAGGTTTACTAGGGGTGGAGCTCAGACTTTCCTAAGTTATCCCATGTCTTTCTTCTGTCTCCATTCTGATTCACAGGTTACTGTTATTTTTATGTCACTACCCTGCCTTTTATCTTAATTTTAATGAAAAGGCCGTGAATTCAACTGATCTTGTAATTCAGCAATCCTTAGGATCAAAACTTGAGTTTGATTTTTGGCTATATGAGTGATGAAGCTGAAAGAGAAAATGAACTCTTGCATGAGCATCAGAAAAGTGAGCATTAAGCTTTTTGCAGTCCTAGTTTCCTGATTAGATATTATTCTTCCAAGTAGTATTTTGTATATATCAAATGGTCTCATCCATCTGTCAAAGTCAAATAAAAATACAGAGACAAATCTCTAAACAAAGCATTTTATTTGGAAGGCCAGGCATATTGGCACATACCTGTAGTCTTGGCTCCTCGGGAGGCTGAGGCAGGAGGATTGCTTGAGCCCAGGAGTTCGAGGCCATAGTGCACTATGATCATGCCTGTGAATAGGCACTGCTCTCCAGCCTGGGAAACATAGCAAGACTCTGCCTCCTTAAAAAAAAAAGTTTTATTTAGGAAAGCACAACGGCCATTCAGGGCATACACACAGACAGAGTAGTCTTCTTTGTGTCCAAAGAAGAAACAGAAGGTTGGGGTTTTGTTAGAGAAATGTTACATATTGTTTTGAAAGAAAACTTACTAACACTAGTGAAGTTTTTGGGAGTTGGCAAGCTCTGATTGGTTGAGTGAGTGATGGCAGTAGGTAAAACTGTTCTTAAAGTCATGGCAGTTCATTTCAGCAGCTACTAGGTAAAACTAGTCTATTTTTTTTTTTTTTTGAGACAGAGTCTCACTCTGTCGCCCAGGCTGGAGTGCAAATGACACAATCTTGGCTTACTGCCACCTCTGCCTCCCGGGTTCAAGTGATTTTCCTGCCTCAGCCTCCTGAGTAGCTGGGATTACAAGGCACGCACCACCAAGCCTGGCTAACTTTTGTATTTTTAGTAGAGATGGGGTTTTACCATGTTGGCCAGGCTGGTCTCAAACTCCTGACCTCAGGTGCTCCACCCACCTTGGCCTCCCAAAGTTATAGCAGGCCATTTTGGCAGCTGGCGTGTGATATAACCCTTGGACAGGTGCTTTGTGCCCGAGTGCTTCTCTCCTCCCCTGATGCAGCCTCTTGACATTAATTTAGTTGGATATGCCAAGATAATTCCAATTCATGTAACCAATTTTTATATATCCATTCTACGTCTGCTAGATTTGTTAACTCTTAGTTAAAGGGAGAATCAGTAGATCAGCAGTACCTGGAAAATTTCTTGCTTTTGAGCACACAGGCCAAGGGTTTTTAAAAAAAGTTTGCCTATTAATTTGTTCATTTGTTTGTTCATGCATTTATTTAATTCATTCTATGACCTCATTCTTGGTCTACTTACCAAAGCTTTTCTCAAACTCAGTCTCATGCTTTTCTCTAGGATGGAGACAATATTAGACTGTGCTTCTAGTTATGCATATTTTATTTATAAGTGTTGTAGGAACCTTGACGTTATCATAACCAGAGAGGGTTAGAAATCTGGAGCTTCGGTTAGATGAAAGTGGGACTTGAAAGGGAATTAGCGTGGGTGCCCACTATAGCAAGATTGTGAGAGTTGTTGAGAGTCAGCTGCTAAGGAACAGTAGGAAAGGTGTGAGCACGTTATGGACTGTTGGGTGGAGTTGGTACAGAATTAGACAGCTGAGAAGAAGGAGAAACTCAGTGTCCTAAATTGTCACATTATGGCATGGAATGAAAAACAGGTACTTTCTGGGGTTATAGTTTCTTGCCTGTGTTGCAGCACCACCTTCTAACTGGTCTCCCTGTTTCTATCCATGTTCCCCTGCAGTTTATGGTGCAACGTAACTGCCAGAGTTGTTCTTTAAAAATATGTTAGATCATGTTACTCCTCTGCTTAAAACCTTCCAGTGACTCCCATCTCACACAGAGCAAACATTAAAGTTCTTACAAAGGTTTACAAGTTTTATGATGTGACTTCCTGTCACCCTGTAACCTTCAGTGACACTGGTTTTCTTACTTTTATTCAGTCATTTCAGGTATGCTCCTGCCTTGAGGCTTCTATTGTTTCTTATGCTTGGGATTAGCTTTGTCACTTCCTTCAGGCCTTTTCTGAAATCTTCTCAGTGAAGCATAGCTTGACTACAGTATTTACTTCTGCCTCCTTTCTTCCCCTCACCGACTTAAAACTGAATGCTCCCACAGGGCAGTGGGGAGTCGGGGATGAGGAGGGATTGGTTAGTGGGTACTGAAATACCGCTAGATAGAATAAGATCTAGTGGTTTGATAGCACAACAGGATGACTATAGCTAACAATAATTTATTGTATATTTCAAAATAGCTAGAAGAGAAGATTTAGAATGTTCTCAATACAAAGAAATCACAAATATTTGAGGTGATGGATATTCTGTTTACCAAGATTTTCTCATTACACATTGTGTGCTTATATCAGAATATTACATGTACCCCATAAATATGTATAACTATTATACATCCATAAAAAATCAAAATAAAAATAAGTACTACATGGGAAATTTAAAAACTACTGTCTCTGGAAATCGACTGTAGCTGCTACCAAGTTGTCATTTTTTCAGTCTTTGCTTCTTTAAGTCGTTGGTTTCCTTTTCTAAGTCTGGGTTGAAAGGAGCTTAGGTCATAGCCCTGTGTTCCCCAGATGCAGGAAGAGTGATAAATCAAGTATCCATCATTTTGCACTCACATAATGGAAGACAGTCTGTCTCTACATTCTGCCTAGGGGAAGGGGATTATGAGGCAGAACAGAGAAGGAAAAAAATAATCCCACAATTGTCTGTAACACTGCCATTTATTTCTTTTGGGATTCCTATTAGCAGTAGATGAGAGTTTTTCCAACTCTCTCCCATGTACTCTTAAGTACTCGTGGATATTTTGGGACTCTTTTTTTTCCCCTGACCTGCATTCTAGAGAGATTTCATCAGTACTGTCTTGCAACTGTTTTCTTTTGCATTCTTTCTTTTTTAAAAAAATTATTATTATTATACTTTAAGTTTTAGGGTACATGTGCACAATGTGCAGGTTAGTTACATAAGTATACATGTGCCATGCTGGTGTGCTGCACCCACTAACTCGTCATCTAGCATTAGGTATATCTCCCAATGCTATCCCTCCCCCCTCCCACCACCCCACAACAGTCCCCAGAGTGTGATGTTCCCCTTCCTGTGTCCATGTGTTCTCATTGTTCAAATCCCATCTATGAGTGAGAACATGCGGTGTTTGGTTTTTTGTCCTTGCGATAGTGTACTGAGAATGATGATTTCCAATTTCATCCATGTCCCTACAAAGGACATGAACTCATCATTTTTTATGGCTGCATACTATTCCATGGTGTATATGTGCCACATTTTCTTAATCCAGTCTATCATTGTTGGACATTTGGGTTAGTTCCAAGTCTTTGCTATTGTGAATAATGCCACAATAAACATACATGTGCATGTGTCTTTATAGCAGCATGATTTATAGTCCTTTGGGTATATACCCAGTAATGGGATGGCTGGGTCAAATGGTATTTCTAGTTCTAGATCCCTGAGGAATCGCCACACTGACTTCCACAATGGTTGAACTAGTTTACAGTCCCACCAACAGTGTAAAAGTGTTCCTATTTCTCCACATCCTCTCCAGCACCTGTTGTTTCCTGACTTTTTAATGATTGCCATTCTAACTGGTGTGAGATGGTATCTCATTGTGGTTTTGATTTGCATTTCTCTGATGGCCAGTGATGGTGAGCATTTTTTCATGTGTTTTTTGGCTGCATAAATGTCTTCTTTTGAGAAGTGTCTGTTCATATCCTTCGCCCACTTTTTGATGGGGTTGTTTGTTTTTTTCTTGTAAATTTGTTTGAGTTCATTGTAGATTCTGGATATTAGCCCTTTGTCAGATGAGCAGGTTGCAAAAATTTTCTCCCATTTTGTAGGTTGCCTGTTCACTCTGATGGTAGTTTCTTTTGCTATGCAGAAGCTCTTTAGTTTAATTAGATCCCGTTTGTCAATTTTGGCTTTTGTTGCCATTGCTTTTGGTGTTTTAGACATGAAGTCCTTGCCCATACCTATGTCCTGAATGGTAATGCCTAGGTTTTCTTCTAGGGTTTTTATGGTTTTAGGTCTAACATTTAAGTCTTTAATCCATCTTGAATTGATTTTTGTATAAGGTGTAAGGAAGGGATCCAGTTTCAGCTTTCTACATATGGCTAGCCAGTTTTCCCAGCACCATTTATTAAATAGGGAATCCTTTCCCCATTGCTTGTTTTTCACAGATTTGTCAAAGATCAGATAGTCGTAGATATGCGGCGTTATTTCTGAGGGCTCTATTCTGTTCCATTGATCTGTAGCTCTGTTTTGGTACCAGTACCATGCTGTTTTGGTTACTGTAGCCTTGTAGTATAGTTTGAAGTCAGGTAGTGTGATGCCTCCAGCTTTGTTCTTTTGGCTTAGGTTTGACTTGGTGATGCGGGCTCTTTTTTGGTTCCATATGAACTTTAAAGTAGTTTTTTCCAATTCTGTGAAGAAAGTCATTGGTAGCTTGATGGGGATGGCATTGAATCTGTAAATTACCTTGGGTAGTATGGCCATTTTCACGATATTGATTCTTCCTACCCATGAGCATGGAATGTTCTTCCATTTGTTTGTATCCTCTTTTATTTCCTTGAGCAGTGGTTTGTAGTTCTCCTTGAAGAGGTCCTTCACATCCCTTGTAAGTTGGATTGCTAAGTATTTTATTCTCTTTGAAGCAATTGTGAATGGGAGTTCACTCATGATTTGGCTCTCTGTTTGTCTGTTATTGGTGTATAAGAATGCTTGTGAATTTTGTACATTGATTTTGTATCCTGACACTTTGCTGAAGTTGCTTATCAGCTTAAGGAGATTTTGGGCTGAGACAATGGGGTTTTCTAGATATACAATCATGTCGTCTGCAAACAGGGACAATTTGACTTCCTCTTTTCCTAATTGAATACCCATTATTTCCTTCTCCTGCCTAATTGCCCTGGCCAGAACTTCCAACACTATGTTGAATAGGAGTGGTGAGAGAGGGCATCCCTGTCTTGTGCCAGTTTTCAAAGGGAATGCTTCCAGTTTTTGTCCATTCAGTATGATATTGGCTGTGGGTTTGTCATAGATAGCTCTTATTATTTTGAGATACATCCCATCAATACCTAATTTATTGAGAGTTTTTAGAATGAAGGGTTGTTGAATTTTGTCAAAGGCCTTTTCTGCATCTGTTGAGATAATCATCTGGTTTTTGTCTTTGTTTCTGTTTATATGCTGGATTACATTTATTGATTTGCATATATTGAACCAGCCTTGCATCCCAGAGATGAAGCCCACTTGATCATGGTAGATAAGCTTTTTGATGTGCTGCTGGATTCGGTTTGCCAGTATTTTATCGAGGATTTTTGCATCAGTGTTCATCAACGATATTGGTCTAAAATTCTCTTTTTTGGCTGTGTCTCTGCCCGGCTTTGATATCAGGATGATGCTGGCCTCATAAAATGAGTTAGGGAGGATTCCCTCTTTTTCTATTGATTGGAATGGTTTCAGAAGGAATGGTACCAGTTCCTCCTTGTACCTCTGGTAGAATTCAGCTGTGAATCCATCTGGTCCTGGACTCTTTTTGGTTGGTAAGCTATTGATTATTGCCACAATTTCAGCTCCTGTTATTGGTCTATTCAGAGATTCAACTTCTTCCTGGTTTAGTTTTGGGAGAGTGTATATGTCGAGGAATTTATCCATTTCTTCTAGATTTTCTAGTTTATTTGTGTAGAGGTGTTTGTAGTATTCTCTGATGGTAGTTTGTATTTCTGTGGGATCGGTGATGATATCCCCTTTATCATTTTTTATTGCATCTATTTGATTCTTCTCTCTTTTCTTCTTTATTAGTCTTGCTAGCGATCTATCAATTTTGTTGATTCTTTCAAAAAACCAGCTCCTGGATTCATTAATTTTTTGAAGGGTTTTTTGTGTCTCTATTTCCTTCAGTTCTGCTCTGATTTTAGTTATTTGTTGCCTTCTGCTAGCTTTTGAATGTGTTTGCTCTTGCTTTTCTAGTTCTTTTAAGTGTGATGTTAGGGTGTCAACTTTGGATCTTTCCTGCTTTCTCATGTGGGCATTTAGTGCTATAAATTTCCCTCTACACACTGCTTTGAATGCATCCCAGAGATTCTGGTACGTTGTGTCTTTGTTCTCTTTGGTTTCAAAGAACATCTTTATTTCTGCCTTCATTTCGTTATGTACCCAGTAGTCATTCAGGAGCGGGTTGTTCAGTTTCCACGTAGTTGAGCGGTTTTGAGTGAGATTCTTAATCCTGAGTTCTAGTTTGATTGCACTGTGATCTGAGAGATAGTTTGTTATAATTTCTGTTCTTTTACATTTGCTGAGGAGAGATTTACTTCCAAGTATGTGGTCAATTTTGGAATAGGTGTGGTGTGGTGCTGAAAAAAATGTATATTCTGTTGATTTGGGGTGGAGAGTTCTGTAGATGTCTATTAGGTCCGCTTGTTGCAGAGCTGAGTTCAATTCCTGGGTATCCTTGTTGACTTTCTGTCTCGTTGATCTGTCTAATGTTGACAGTGAGGTGTTAAAGTCTCCCACTGTTAATGGGTGGGTGTCTAAGTCTCTTTGTAGGTCACTCAGGACTTGCTTTATTAATCTGGGTGCTCCTGTATTGGGTGCATATATATTTAGGATAGTTAACTCTTCTTTTTGAATTGATCCCTTTACCATTATTTAATGGCCTTCTTTGTCTCTTTTGGTCTTTGTTGATTTAAAGTCTGTTTTATCAGAGACTAGGATTGCAACCCCTGTCTTTTTTTGTTTTCCATTTGCTTGGTAGATCTTCCTCCATCCTTTTATTTTGAGCCTATGTGTGTCTCTGCATGTGAGATGGGTTTCCTGAATACAGCACACTGATGGGTCTTGACTCTTTATCCAATTTGCCAGTCTGTGTCTTTTAATTGGAGCATTTAGTCCATTTACATTTAAAGTGTATATTGTTATGTGTGAATTTGATCCTGTCATTATGATGTTAGCTGGTTATTTTGCTTGTTAGTTCATGCAGTTTCTTCCTAGTCTCGATGGTCTTTACATTTTGGAATGATTTTGCAGCGGCTGGTACCAGTTGTTCCTTTCCATGTTTAGCGCTTCCTTCAGGAGCTCTTTTAGGGCCGGCCTGGTGGTGACAAAATCTCTCAGCATTTGTCTGTAAAGTATTTTATTTCTCCTTCACTTATGAAGCTTACTTTGGCTGGATATGAAATTCTGGGTTGAAAATTCTTTTCTTTAAGAATGTTGAATATTGGCCCCCACTCTCTTCTGGCTTGTAGAGTTTCTGCTGAGAGATCCGCTGTTAGTCTGATGGGCTTCCCTTTGTGGGTAACCCGACCTTTCTCTCTGGCTGCCCTTCACGTTTTTTCCTTCATTTCAGCTTTGGTGAATCTGACAATTATGTGTCTTGGAGTTGCTCTTCTCGAGGAGTATCTTTGTGGCGTTTTCTGTATTTCCTGAATCTGAATGTTGGCCTGCCTTGCTAGATTAGGGAAGTTCTCCTGGATACTATCCTGCAGAGTGTTTTCCAACTTGCTTCCATTCTCTCTGTCACTTTCAGGTACACCAATCAGACGCAGATTTGGTCTTTTCACATAGTCCCATATTTCTTGGAGGCTTTGCTCGTTTCTTTCTATTCTTTTTTCTCTAAACTTCCCTTCTCGCTTCATTTCATTCATTTCATCTTCCATCGCTGATACCCTTTCTTCCAGTTGATCGCATCGGCTCGTGAGGCTTCTGCATTCTTCACATAGTTCTCGAGCCTTGGCTTTCAGCTCCATCAGCTCCTTTAAGCACTTCTCTGTATTGGTTATTCTAGTTATACATTCTTCTAAATTTTTTTCAAAGTTTTCAACAACTTTGCCTTTGGTTTGAATATCCTCCCATAGCTCGGAGTAATTTGATCGTCTGAAGCCTTCTTCTCTCAGCTCGTCGAAGTCATTCTCCTTCCAGCTTTGTTCCGTTGCTGGCGAGGAGCTGCGTTCCTTTGGAGGAGGAGAGGCACTCTGCTTTTTAAAGTTTCCAGTTTTTCTGCTCTGTTTTTTGCCCATCTTTGTGGTTTTATCTACTTTTGGTCTTTGATGATGGTGATGTACAGATGGGTTTTTGGTGTGGATGTCCTTTCTGTTAGTTTTCCTTCTGACAGACAGGACCCTCAGCTGCAGGTCTGTTGGAGTACCTGGCCGTGTGAGGTGTCAGTCTGCCGCTGCTGGGGGGTGCCTCCCAGTTAGCCTGCTCGGGGGTCAGGGGTCCGGGACCCACTTGAGGAGGCAGTCTGCCCGTTCTCAGATCTCCAGCTGGGTGCTGGGAGAACCGCTGCTCTCTTCAAAGCTGTCAGACAGGGACATTTAAGTCTGCAGAGGTTACTGCTGTCTTTTTGTTTGTCTGTGCCCTGCTCCCAGAGGTGGAGCCTACAGAGGCAGGCAGGCCTCCTTGAGCTGTGGTGGGCTCCACCCAGTTTGAGCTTCCAGGCTGCTTTGTTTACCTAAGCAAGCTTGGGCAATGGCGGGCGCCCTTCCCCCAGCCTCGCTGCCGCCTTGCAGTTTGATCTCAGACTGCTGTGCTGGCAGTCAGCGAGACTCCGTGGGCATAAGACCCTCTGAGCCAGGTGCGGGATATAATCTCCTGGTGCGCCGTTTTTTTAAGCCCGTCGGAAAAGCGCAGTATTGGGGTGGGAGTGACCCGATTTTCCAGGTGCCGTCTGTCACCCCTTTCTTTGACTAGTAAAGGGAACTCCCTGACCCCTTGAGCTTCCCGAGGGAGGCAATGCCTCGCCCTTCTTCTGCTCGCGCACGGTGCGCGCACCCACTGACCTGTGCCCACTGTCTGGCACTCCCTAGTGAGATGAACCTGGTACCTCAGATGGAAATGCAGAAATCACCCGTCTTCTGCGTTGCTCACGCTGGGAACTGTAGACCGGAGCTGTTCCTATTCGGCCATCTTGGCTCCCGACCTTCTTTTGAATTCTTTCTAACATGTATCCTCTGTATTGAGGTTTCCTTTTTTCACTGGCAATATTTTTGTGTGATTTTATTGTGATTATATATATATATATGTAATATAAAGTTTACCATTTCACCTCTTTAAGTGTACAGTCCAGTGGCATCAAATACATTCACAATGTTGTGCAGCCGTCATCACAATTCATCTCCAGAACTTTTTCATTATCGCCAAAAGAATCTTTGTCCCTGTTAAACAGTTACTCCCCATTCTCCCTCTACCCAGCCCCTGGTAATCTCTATTCTACTTTCTGTCTCTATGAATTTTCATATTCTAGGTACCTAATATAAATGGAATAATGATATTAGTCTTTTTGTATCTGGCATATTTCACTAGCATAGTGCTTTCATGATTCATCTATGTGGTAGAATGTATTAGAATTTCATTCCTTTTTAAGGTTGAATAATATTCCGTTGCACTTATATATACCACATTTAATTTTTCCATTCATCTATTGATGGACATTGGGTGTTAATAGTTTTCGTTTGCAAGTTTCCTAGTTGATTCTATTGCATATCATTGGTTCTTGTTTTATTTGTGCTTGGTTTTGTTTCATACTTTTTCCTTTCTGAAATGGAAGTGATTCTTTTCATTCCTCCAAGCATCCTAAACATTTAAAAATGTGTATCAGGCCATTTCATAAAGTTAATTTTATCTGAAAAGGATTTACAGATGGTCCCCAGCGTATGATGGTTTGCCTTAAGATTTTTCTACTTTACAGTGATGCGAAAGTCATATGCATTCAATAGAAACCATACTTTGGGTACCTGTACAACCATTGTGTTTTTTACTGTCAGTACAGTGTTCAACAAGTTATATGAAATATTTAGCACTTTACTATAAAACACACTTTTTGTTAGATGCTTTTGCCAAACAGTAGAGTAATATAAGTGTTCTGAGCACTTTTAAGGGAGGATAGGCTAAGCTATGGATGTTTGGCAGGTTAAATGCATCTTTGACTTCATGATATTTTCAGCTTACAGTGTGTTTATGAGGATGTAACTCCATTGTAAGTCGAACAGCATTGTGTTATTTTTAAGCCTTTGAACATTATAGAGTCTTCATGTGTTGTAGAATTTGGTTTTCAGAAGTGGATGATTTTGTTTCCCCTCTCTGTTTCTCCCTCTGAGCATATCTGTCTGTCTAGTGCTTGAGCAGTTACTGCCATCTGTCCCCTAACCTCCAGTGTGGAACCAGGTCCTTCAATAGCATTTTAGAGCTTCTTCCCCACAGTGACACTGGGGCTGTGGTAGATTCTGACTCTTGGCTGAAGTGGGGAGGGGGCTGCTTAAGGTCCGGTCTCCTTAGTCCTGCAGCTTGCTAAAAACCATAGTCCCAAATGAGGTTTAATAGCAATTGGTGTTGTGCCTCATGTTGGCCTTCTTTTCCGAGACTTCAACCAGTGAATCTGGCCTTGGTTCTCATGTCATTTTGAGCACTTTTTTGTCCTTGTCATCCCTCTAAGTTCCTAGTCACCAGTGCTGGCTTTTGACTTCAGAGTCTAGAAGACCTGTGATTTCACACTGGTTCACTGCTGTGTTTTTGTTGTTGTCGTTGTTGTTCTGTTGCTGCTATGCTGAGATATTTATTTTATTTTGGAGCTCAAAAATATTTATATTTTACCTATAATTGCTGTGTCTTTGGAGCTGAGGAAATATGTCAAAATAAGAACTTACTGAGCTATTTTGATAAGACATCTGTAAAAAATATAAAGTACAATATAAAATCTAGCTGATTTTGACATTTTATTCTAGAAACTCTTTGCTTAATTCTAAGCAATGAAAATTAAAGATTAAGAGTCAACAATAGCTACCATTTATTACATATCCTATATACTAATCATTTTATTTGACACTTCACACTTACCACGTCACACTTTGGTATCCCAGATTCATAGTGGAATTATCCACTTATTTCCAATGAGGAAGGCAAGGCTTTGAGAGTTCAAATACCTTTACCAAAGTAGCTTAGCTAGGAAGTGAGGAAACTAGCAGTTGAGGCCAAATTATCATAAGTCCTACGTCTTAGAACTTTAAAATAGGAACAATCTAAGTTTTTTATAGATCTTAATGATTAAAGTAGCTAAATACCTAATAGATTAAACTCCAAGGAAATTATATTTTACTTTGTCTTGCATATGATTTCTGCATTAATCTTACTAAAACACAACACTCCTTTAACATCACTCATGTTTCCCTATTTCCATAGTGTCAAATTTAAAATCTCACAGCCTTGTAGTGAGTGCAGAGGTCCAGATCCACAGCCCCCGACTTGGGCGGCTGCAGCCTCACTGGTGCAAGTCTTCTGCCTGCTCCCTGCCCCCAAGAGCCCAGGGAGACCCAGAGCCACAACCCTAACTTGGGCGGCTGCAGCTGTGCCCAAAACGGTGGGGCTGCTACCTGCTCCTGGCCCCGTGGAGCATGCAGCCCAGCTGTACTCCCTCACGGCCTGGGACCCAGCCCAGGTCCTTGCTGGGCCCAGGCCAGTGTCCAGGGCAGAGGCAACGTCTCCCCAGGCTCCCTTGGTGGCTCCAGTGCTCAGGGGCAGCCCAGAGCTCCGCCTCACCTGGCTTGGGGCCCTGCCCAGGGTGGGCACCTCTGGGAGTGGATCACAGGCCTCGGGCTGGCAATTGGGAGTGATACCGTGCAGACCCATATGGGGCAGACCCTGGGGGTGCGACCCTGGGCGGGCCTGTGCAGACAGCCTCTTCCAGAGGCCCAGGAACTCAGTGCTCTCTGTGGGGTGCGCATGGCAACCGTACCGCGGGCTGATCCCCGAAGTGGGCACCACTCTCACTTCCCCCGAAGCGTGGCCCCAAGCACTGCCTCCTCCCTTCGCCCTCCCTGCAGCAGTGGCAGGAGAGGGCAGTGACTTGGGGACAGGGTCTGGAGCCACAGAGGCTCCGGGCATGGGGGTGGGTCCTGCCCGGCTGTGTGAGGGGGAGGGGTGCAGTCGGCTGCCTCCTGGAGGTAGGGAACGGGAGACTCACCACTGCTCCTGCAGCCACTCCTGCTGCCACCGCCCATGCCTCCCCACTACAGATGGCCTGCTGCTGCCATCAGTAGCATGAATTATCTTTAATATGCCTTGCTCATTATTTTCTCTATACCACTTTTTATAGCATAGCACAGTGTTTAGGGCTCTCTCCACCTGCTTGCCTTTCAGACCCAAGCCTCTTCTAGGAACTTCACTTTCTTCACGAATCTTTATCTGACTGCAGCAGTTTACAGTGAACCTCCTTTTTTAGAACATTAGATGTTTTAGTTGATGTCACACATTTAGCACCTATTTGTGCTTTATGTTTAAGTTTTGTTACTAAGATTGTGATTTCCCCGATTGTTTCTATACATCTCCTAATTATCTCTGCAGCATTCTTAAGATGTGGTATATGGAAATAACTTCAGAAATTTCAACTTATAACCAGTAGCTTGAAGAAATAAAGGATGTCTTCTCATTCAATTTGAATTTGTGTAGCAAGTCATTATGACTTTCTTCTCAGATATGACATTTATCATTAGCTTACTCCTTTTCATCTGAGAAGATCAATATGACCTATTTCAAAAAATTGAAGTAAATTAAACCATAGTTATTTTCCTGCTCCCATCTTCCCCCAATACTCAGCCATGTTGATCACCACAATATTTGGGGTGGGGTGAGAAAAGAGTCTCTTGGGCAGTGTCTTACATGGCTGGTGGAGCTGGGTGCCTAATCATTGTGCTTTCCGCTGTGAGAGAATTGCAGGGTTATGGAGTTTCTCTTGTTGAGCTGTACTGCTTTGTGGGAGGGGTGATGCAGGTAAAATGAAACTTTCTTCCTACCCTCTTCACTGCATCTATTCTGGATTTTTTGCCTCAGTGGTGTACTGAAACTTTTCTGCCGGATTCCTAGACTCCCACAAAGGTACTCTTGTCCATAAGTTGTCAAAATTGATGCTTCTTGGGGGCATATGACGGTAGAAAGCACCTCTTCTGCCATCTTGCTGATATTACCTTTGTCACATTTTACTCTTAACAAGCCCTTGATGAAAGCTTTTATATTAATGAGCTTGTAAATTTTTTGGATATAGTTAATGCCATTGTATTATTTCAAGGTGACTTTTTGTAATCTGCTGTGGTAAGTCACACAAAATAAGAACACAGTAAAACTGTAAGACATAATCAGATAACTTATATATTCATTGATGCTCAATATTAATGCACTGAGTCATCTTTGAACACAGTGGTGCTTTGTCAGCTGTCTTCTTGTGGAAACAAATAATACTTGATGCTAATTTTGTGGAATACATTTTCCTGTATTTTTTTTTTCAGATGGATGATATTCCCCTTGGCTAATAAATGGGTATAAGTTACCTCAATATATCAGTATATTAAATCTTTGGTCATAGAAAGTTTTTATTAACCCTCAACATTGGTGTGGACATTATAGAAATATTATCAAGTTAGTCCCCCTGCTTTCAGTAACTTTTCATTCAGGTTACTTGTGTTAAGATCTGGAATTTTTACTGTCTTTTGAAAAGGTCCTATGAGAGCTGGTCCCAGTCATACCAGGTTTTTTTCATCTTGGATGTGTGAAATTATTTTCCAACTCAGTGACATCTTGCATACCTTTCTCGTTTGCAGGTGGCACCATAACTGGTTTTCTCCCTCCCCACACGCTTTTCATGTCATGATTTTTTTGCATGTATTGGGCCTTGACACTTCTTCAGAGAAGAGTTCATTGATCTGCTCATTGTAAATTGTATAACACAGCTAAAATCTTTCATTGTACTTGTATTAGTCTGTTCTCATGCTGCTAATAAAGACATATCTGAGACTGGGTAGTTTATAAAGAAGAGATTTAATGGGCTCACAGTTCTACGTGGCTAGGGAGAACCTCACAATCATGGCAGAAGGCAAAGGAGGAGCAAAGTCACATCTTACATGGCAGCAGACAAGAGAGCATGTGTTGGGGAACTCCTCTTTAAAAAAACCATCAGATCTTGTGAGACTTATTCACTATTATGAGAACAGCCTGGGAAAGACCCACCCCGATGATTCAATTACCTCTCACTGGGTCTCTGCCGCAACACATGGGAATTATGAGAGCTACAAATCAAGATGAGATTTGAGTGGGGACACAGCCAAACCATATCAGTACCTTTTAATTTTCATTTTAGATTTATTACTGTCCATGTCTGTCTGATTCCCTATCCAGACCAAGAGCTCTCTGAAGATAGAAATCGTGTTCATTTTTGTTCACTGATAAATTTTTGACAGCACAGGGACTGGCATTATAGTGGATGCTGCTTATGAAGTAGTCAGAGAGAATCCAAGCACCTTTCTGTTACCAGCTTCAGAATTCCTCTACCAGACTTAGAATTCCTCTTCTGACATTATGTTGCAGGAAAATACAATACCAATATAAGGGAGTGTGCATTAAATTTTTCAAAGTTTAAGTGTGTGGGTTCCTCCCTGCCACAGCCCCCCACATTTTTCCAGATCTTTTTCTTTTAACCAAGGGTATGAGCAAACTTTCAAACAGAAAAATGTTAAAGGTCATAAATAATTTTAAAAAATTAATCTGAGCAAGACTTGGGTAGTATCATGGTTTTTCATTGAAGGAAAAAAGCTTAGAGACTGTTCTTAAAAAAGTGTGTTTTAAGGATACTATTTATAAAAGTAAAATTGAGGACTTATACAGTAAAACCCAAATCTCTTTACTTTAATTCAGTTTACTTTCACTGTTGCAGTATATCATTATAAAAAGGTCTTTGATCAATTAGATATACTTCTTTTTTATTTGCATAAATTTAAAATTTGAGTTAAACAAGTAGAAAAAGACAGGAGACAGTTTGCCGAGATTTTTTTCAGAGATAATGTGGCTGTCTTTTGTGGCTCTGGTTCTAGGCAGTATGAAACTGTGGTTCCACTTGAAGATTCTATTGTGACTGAAGTGACAGCAACTCTACAAGAATGGGCAAGTTTGTGGAAACAGTTGTATGTGGTAAGTAGTTGATTACTGGTTTATTGGATCATTAAAGTTTAGTGTACCAAGTAAAAATATTAAACTATGCTAAGTATGCAGTTTTAGATTTCTGAATATTTGCAGTTTATCAAACATATGTTCTTAATATTTACTGAAACATAGCAGACTGAGTTTTTTCAGCCTGAGGAGAACACATTATTATTCATATGCCTGTAGTTTCTCTCCTCTAGTCACTGGAATATGTTACATAACACCAGGGATCTTAGCTGTCTTACTCATTGTTGTGTCCCCAGGTGCTTTCATAAAACAGATATTTACAGAACAAATGAACCAACTTGAGACTTACTTATTTTTATCTTTTGTGAACCCAGTGGTGGGTATAAAGGCTGATAAATTGTGTTAACAGTTTTTAACAGCTACTAAGCTTCAAGGATATGTCATATCTGACACTTTGCTGGCTCAACAAATTAATAGAAAATCTAATAAAAGCCAGGTATGATGGCTCACACCTGTAATCCTAGTGCTTTGGGAAGCTGAGGCAGGAGGACTGCTTAAGGCCAGGAGTTTGAAACCACCTTGGGGGCCACCATCTCTGCACAAAATAAAAAATTTAGTTGGGTGTGGTGGTGTGTGCCTGTAGTCCTAGCTACTTGGGAGGCTAAAGAGTGAGACCTTGTCTCTTAAAAAAAAGTAATAGAAACCTAATAAAAAAAGTAATAAACTTTTCAGGAAACTTAGAAAGTAGAGAGTGATAAGATGTAGAAATAATCATAATATCTACACTAAAAGCAAGTGACAGGGTTTGGGCTCTGGACAATGTGGAGTAAACACATTTTATTTTACTTCTACTAATCACAACAAAAAGTCCTGGATAAAACACATAATTCACCTACTGGAAAACTCTGAAAGTTAGAAAAAAGAGAATGAAATGCCAAGGGATTTGGGGGCTCAAGGATCAAATGAATTCTCTCTCTCTCTCTCTTTTTTTCTCCTTTCTGTAACTTCATATATCCTGACCTGGTCTCTAGAGAGACACACAACTTGGAAATGCCAGTGGGTAGAAACCAACAAACAAAAGAAAATTAGTGCCAAGGAAAGCCTGTTCTCTCTAGCCAAAGGATAGCCCCAAAAGACAGAAACTTTTTTAGTAATACTTTACTGTTCTCTAAGAGAACAGCACAATAAAAGCTGTATTTCTCTCCTACCCTAACAGGCATTTCAGCAGTGGAATCCATAACCAGTACTGTTTTATACATACATCCTTCCCCTCCTACAGTAATAAGGGGATGCCCCTCTCCAGTGGAGTCTGTAGAATGAACTGGAAAAATCTGGAAAAATGTAGGGGCGGGTGGTGGGGAGGAACCCAGAAAATTAAACTTTCACCCCCTACCCTATAATAATGAAGTGGTGCCCCACCTCAGTGGAATATGAAGTAAGGAGGAGGTAACTTTCCATGGAGAAACCTGTGGTTGGAACTCTTGATTTCTACTTTCCTTGTTGGGCTCTCCCCAGCGAAGCCTGTGGGCAAGACTCTGACTTCCACCCTCCCTTCCCCGCTGCATTGATGAGGCAGACCCTGTGGGATAGTACCCTGTCTTCCATCCTTGCCCTGCTAAAATGAGGCAGTGCTTGTCCCCACCCAAACTCAAACTGAGGAGATAGTAGGGTGAAGTTATGTCATCTACATAATACAAATGAGGGAAATAAAAGCACTGCAGAGACTTTTATAACTGGATTGACATTCAGCCACAGCCCATAAAGGTGAGAAGGTTGCAGTTTTAAGGAGGTTGACTACTTGCTAAAATAGATTATTTAAATAGGAACCAGAGTGTCATAGTATAATAATGTTCAGGATATGGCCCAAAATTACTTGTCATATGAAAAATCAGGAAAATAGAAACTCAACAGATGCCAATATTGTGATGACACAGATGTGGAATGATTGACAAGGACTTTTAAACAGCTTTTGTAAAAATGCTTCAACAAGCAATTACAAACACTCTTGAAACAAACAAAAACATAAACGACCTTAGGAACAAAGTAGAAACTATAAAGAACCAAATGAAAATGATAGAACTGAAATCTATAATAACCAAAATTAAAAAAAAATTATATGGGCTCAATAGCAGCCTATAGAAATTATAGAGAAATGAATTGGTCAATTTGAAGATAGTTCACTAGAAATTCTCCAATACAAGTAATGGAGAGAAAAATAGAAAAAATGAGCTCTGCTTCCAGAGACCTGTGGAACAATAACATAAGATGTAACACTGTAGCCTCAGAATACTAGGTAGAGAGGACAGGATGTGGAGCCAAAAAAAATTTTTTTTTTTTAAAAGAAATAATGGCTGAAATTTTCCAGTTTGGCAGAAGACATAAGCGTTTTAGATTCAGGAAGCTTAGTGAATGAACTCCAAATGGGAAAACCCCAAAGAAATCTATACTCAGACACATCATAGTCCAAATTCTGAAAATTAAAGCCAAAGAAGAAATCTTGAAGGTAGCTAGAGGACATTAACAGATTAGCTGTTTCAGCAATTTGAGTAACAGGTTTCTTATCAGAAAGTATGGCAGACAGAAAGTATCCCATCACTTTTCACTGCTTAAAGAAAAAGAAAAAACAGATTACCCTGAATTGTGTATCCAGCAAAAATATGCTTCAAGAGTGAAGGGATAATCAACCCATATCAGAAGGAGGAAAGTTAAGAAAATTTGTTGACAGCAGATTGGTTCTAAAAGAATGACTATAAAGGAAGTTGTTCAGAAAGAAAGGAAGTGATAACAGGATGCTTGGAACATTAGGAATGAACAAAGCAATGGAAAGGGTAGATTAATTCTCTCTTCAGTTTTTAAAATTATGTTTGATAATACAAAGCAAAAATTATAATGTTGATACAGTTCTCAGTGTATGTTGAATTAATATTTAAGAAAACTGTTGGCTGGGTGCGGTGGCTCACGCCTGTAATCCCAGCACTTTGGGAGGCCGAGGTGGGTAGATCACCTGAGGTCAGGAGTTTAAGACTGGCCTGGCCAATGTGGTGAAACCCTGTCTCTACTAAAAATAGAAAAATTAGCCAGGCATGGCAGTACACGCTTGTATTCCCAGCTACATGGGAGGCTGAAACAGGAGTATCACTTGAACCCAGGAGGCAGAGGTTTCAGTAAGCCAAGATTGTGCCATTGCACTCTAGCCTGGGGGATGAGAGCAAAACTCCATCTTAAAAAAAAAAACTGTTTTATAAAGTGGAGAGGGAAAAGGACATAAATTATGATAGGGTAACTACATTCCATTTTAAGTATTAAAACATGCAGCTGGGCGCAGTGGCTCATGCCTGTAATCCCAGCACTTTGGGAGGCCTAGGCGGGCAGATCACGAGGTCAGGAGATTGAGACCATCCTAGCTAACAGGGTGAAACCCTGTCTCTACTAAAAATACAAAAAAATTAGCTGGGCGTGGTGGTGGGTGTCTGTATTCCCAAGCTACTCACGAGGCTGAGGCAGGAGAATGGCGTGAACCCGGGAGGCAGAGCTTGCAGTGAGCAGAGATGATGCCAGTGCACTCCAGCCTGGGTGACAGAGCGAGACTCTGTCTCGAAAAACAATAGCAGCAACAAAAAATTAATACTGGTAGACTGAGCAGCTACATATGTATATTGCAATCTCTAGAGCAATCATTAAAATATTACATAAAGTGATATAATAAAAAGTACTGTAAATCAAAATAGAACACTAAAAATGTTAAAGTAACCTACAGAAAAATAAGAAAGGGGAAATAGAGGCAGGTAAAATAGAGGGAGCAAACACAAAAGTAAATACCAAAATGGCAGACTTAAATCCTAATATATGAATGATTACAAGATAGAGTTTAGCAGAATTGTACAATTAAAAAAGCTATATGTTGTTTATATGAAACTCACTTCAAACTCACTTGTCTATATGATGATATAAGAAAGCTAAAGGTTACAGATAGAAAAATATATACTATGCAAATATTAATAAAAGAAAAACAGGGTAATTGTATTAATAACATGTCATTATATTATGAATAATTTTTCCTTAAATTAAATAAATATTAATTATACTAATATAAGAAAAATTCAATAGCAGAGCAAAGAAAACTACCAGGGAAAAAGGAACATTACAAAATGATAGAAGGATCAATTCACTGGGAAGACAAAATAATCTTAATCTAACAGAGGTGCAAAATAAATAAAGCAAAACCTGAAAGAACTGAATGGAGAAAAGAGAAAAAAATCACTATTATGGTTGGGGATTAATAACCCATTCTCTTAGTAATCCGTATAACCACTAGGCAATAGTCATCAGGAATAGGGAAGAACTGAACAGTGCAATCAACCATAGGCTCTAATTGAAATTTATAGAATACTTAATAAAATCAGGATACAGATTCTTTTCAATCAAACATGTTCATTCACCAAGATAGACAATATATTAGTTCATAGAACAAATCTCAACAAGTTTGTAATAATTGAAGTCATACAGAGGATATTCTAACCATAATGGAAACAAATTAGAAATCAGTAACAAGAAAAAAAGAAAACAAGAAAACCTGAAAAATTAACCCACTACTAAATGATCTGTGTCAAAGAGGAAACTGTAAGAGAAATAAAAGATATATCAAAGTGAATTTAAATGAAAATATATTAAAATTTGTGGGATACTGCAAAAGCATTGTTGAAAGGGAAATGTATGCTTTAAGTCCTAATAATAGGAAAAAAAGCAAGGTTTCAAATCAATAATTGCAGCTCCTGCTCTACTGCAAGAAACTAAAAAAGGACTCCAGCCTGGACATCACAGTGAGACTCTGTAAAAAAAAAAAAATAAATAAAAAATCCAAAGCAAGCAGAATGAAGGAAAAAATGAGCAGAAATTAATGAAATTAAAAAAATAGAAAAGCAATAGGGAAAATCAAAGCAAAAACTAGTTTATAAAAGATTAATAAAATTGATTAACACCTACCAAAACTGAAAAAGAAAATGAGGGAAAATACTAATTACCAATATATCAAGAGTAAAGAAAGATATATCACCACAGACAAAAAGAAAATACTGTAAACAACTTTACATACATGATAGTTTAAGGTGAATAGGTCAAATTCTGGAAAACCATAAATTGTCAAAACTCACCCGAGACAAAATAGATAATCTGAAAATCCTGCAACTGTTAACATAATTGAATTTATAATTAAAATCCTTCCAAAAAGAACTATCCAGGCAAATAAATAACACTAGTTTTATACAGAGTCTTCTAGAAAATGGATGAGGCGGGAATACTTCCTAATTCATCTTATGAGGCTGCTATTACCTTGATATCAAAATTAGACAAAGACAGTACAAAAAGAAAAAAATATGGAGTATCTCTTATGTTTGTGACTATAGACACAGACATCCTCAATAAGGTATTAACAACTTGATCAATATATAAAAATAATAATATACCATGGCCAGTGGGGTTTATTCTGGTAATGCAAGGATGGTTCAGTATTTGAAAATCAATTAGTATAATCCATTATATTAACATTCTAAAGAAGAAAAACCACCTGATGACATTAGTTGATTCAGAAAAGTATTTTAGAAAATTCAGCACCCATTCATGATAACAACTCTCGGTAAACTAGCAGTAGAAGCAATCTTCCTCAGCTTGATAAAGGATATTTATAAAAACCCACAGCAAATGTCGTAATAATGATAGACAGTCTGCTTTTGTGAACAAGGCAAGGATGTTAGCTCTCAACACTCCTATCAACACAATATTAGAAGATTTAACCAATGGAGTAAAGCAAGAAAATCAGAGATATACAGATAGAAAGGAATAAATGAAACTCTTCCTATCTGCAGATTATATGGTTGGCTACATAGGAGATCCCAAGGAATCTACAAACAAGAAGACACTAGAGTTTAAAAAGAAACCTTTTAGAATTAATAAGCAAGTTTGTGGTTGCAGATATCCAAACACACATACCCGCAGACACACACATAGACACAGACACACACACACACACAAAATCATATTTCTGCAAACAACAATGAATAATTGAAAACTAAAATTTAGAACACAGTACCATTTATTAGTTGCTCAAGAAAAAATGAGGCCAGGCACAGTGTCTCATGCTTGTCAGTACTTTGGGAGGCTGAGGCAGGAGGACTGCTTGAGCCCAGGAGTTTGAGATCAGTCTGGGCAACATAGCAAGATCCCATTTCTACCAAAAAAAAAAGGAAGAAGAAAAAAAAAGAAACACTTGGGCATATATCCAACAGAACATGCACAAGATCTGTATATTGAAAACTGCAAAATGCTAATTAAAAAAGACCTAAGTAATGGAGAGGCAGTATGCTCACGGATTAGAAAAGACATATTAAAAATATTTGTTCTATCCAGACTGTTGATCTGTATATTTAATGTAATTCCTAAAACATTCCTGGCAGGATTCTTTTAGATATGGACAAGCTGATTCTAAAATTTATAGGGAAAGTTGAAATTATTTTTTAAAATTAAAAATAAAATTTCTAGGGGAATGCAAAAGAACTAAAACGGTTAAACAATTTTGAAAAGCATAATAAAGTTGGAAGAATCACTCGATCTAATTTTAACACTTACTGTACAGTAATCAAGGCAGAGTGGTACTGGCAGAGGGATAGACACTTAAAGGGACCAAGATAGAGCCTAAGATGTAGATTCACACAGGTATGCACAACTGATTTTTGACAAAGGTACAAAAGCAGTTAAGTAGAGGAACGATAATCTTTTCAACAAATGGTGTTAGAATAGTTGGATATTCATAGGCAAAAGGAAAAAAAAAACCTGCCTAAGTATCATCCTTTCTATAAAAAGTTAACTCAAAATGGATTATAGGCTCAAATGGAAAATGTAAAACTATAAAACTTTCAGAAGAAAATTTTAGGAGAAAACGTTCATGACCTAGTCTTAAGTGGAGACATGACACTAAAGAAAATGATCCATAGAATAAAAAGGCTAAATACATTGGACTTCTATCAAAACCAAAATTTTTGCTCTTGAATGACCCTGTTAAAAGGATGAAAAGGTAAGCCATATACTGGAAGAAAATATTTGAAAATTATATATCCATCAAAAGATTTGTATCTAGAATTTATGGAACTCTGTAAATGGAACAGCAATACAACAACTCAATTAGGAATTGAGCAAAATACTTGAATAGGGACAAGGAAGATATGTGTGGCTAGCCAGTAAGCACATGAAAAGATTTTTCTACATCATTAGCCAATAGAGTAATGCAAATAATTGCTACAATGAGTTACTAATATATACCTGTTAGAATGACTGAAATAAAAATTACTGCTAATACCAAGTGATGCCAAGGATGTGGATCTGCATCTCTCATACACTGCCGGTTAGAATGTAAAATGGCACACCCACTTGGAGAAAAATTTGGACCTTTCTTATAAAGTTAAACATATACTTAACATATGACCCAGCCATCACATTCCTGTGTTTTTACCCTAGAGAAGTGAAAGCTTCTGTTCACATAATAGCTTTTACATGGATGTTTATAAAAAGCTTTATTTGTAATAGCATAAACTGGAAACAATCCAAATATCCTTCAGTAGGTGCATAGAAGAAAAAACTATGGAATACTACGCAGAAACAAAAAGGAGTAAATGATTAATACATCCAGCAACTTAGAGTGATTGATCTCAAGGGCATGATGCTACTTAAAAAAATCTACCTTCAAAGGGTTGCATACTCTATGATTTCATTTATATAACATTCTCAAAGTGACAAAATTATAGCAATTAAGACAGATTTGGGTTTGCCAAGAGTTAAGGTTGAGGTCAGGGTGTGACTGTTAAGGCTTAATATGAGAAAATGTCTTTATGGTGATGGCACAGTTCTGAATTCTGATTGTGGTAATAGCTATTTGAATTTACACATGTGGTTTCTTTGTAATGGAGTTAATAATACTGTAACAATGTCAGTTTCTTGGTGTTGACAGTGTACTGTGGTTATATAAGATCTTATCAATGGATGAAGCTGGGTAAATGGTATATGGAATTCTCTGTATGTTTTTGGCAAGTCCTGGTGAATATCAGAGTCATACACACCAGAGGTTTAAAAAGGAATGTTTGCCAGATATTCAGTAATTTAGGACAAAAATTGTCAATGTGATTGATATTTTCTTCCTGATATCACATTCCATATGAACAAAGTTAAATTTTAAGCTTCATGGAAAGAAATAGCTTATTTGTGACATAGATGGTCACAAAAATTTTTGTTAAAACTAAAATCTTTTACTAATGAAAACAATAATGGTTTTAGACATTTTTAGCATCAATTATGCTATTATGCTGTTATGAATAGCTATTATGCTATGCTATTATTTATGCATGAGATTTTAATTATGATTGGCAGTGTTAACTAAATTGACTCCAAAAACTGTAACGTAAATTTGAAGAATCCTTTTTGGTATTAATGTATACAGTACATTTTTGGATTTGATGTTAATGCTACAGAGTTAACATAAGAGGGTCTGAATTTACTTAACTTGGCTGTAGTTTTGAAACTGATAACTGCAGAATCAATAACTGATTACTCTAAAGTCAAATAAATTATTCTAAAAGAGATGAACCAATTTTGTTACTGTGAATGTGAATATTATAGGAGAAGCATTTTTTTTTTTTTTTGCTTTTGGAAAGCTTTTAGGTATGTTTCAAATAACTTTCATATGTTAATCTACTTTTTCAACTACAAATTTTTTGAAATCTAAACATAGATCAAATATTTGTGCTGAAAATTTAGCATTTGAAGTGAGATGTGCTGTAAGTATAAAATACACGCTGGAGTTTCGAGACGTGGTACAAGGAAATGAGTGGAAAATATTCCATTAATAATTTGTTATATTGATTATATGTGGAAATGGTGATATTTTGTATATATTAGGTACATAAAATGTATCAGTAACATTGAAGAAACAGGCCGTATGTTAAGAACATACTTAACTGTTTAGCCCGTAAAGGAAAATAATTTCTAAAAATTAGAATAAATAAAATCCCTAGGGGAAAGTATTTAGCAACTTAAAAAAATAATGCTAAAGGTGAAAGTATGGGGATCATTAAAAGATTAGTGGTTACCAGGGGTTGGTGGGTAAATGGGAATGGAAGAATAGGCAGACCACAGAGGATTTTTAGGGCAGTGAAAATACTCTGGTGAATCTCTGTTTTGTAAATATCTACATTGATGCACTGTTTGCAGTAGCAAAAATAAATTTTGTTTCTCTAAATATTAAAGCTATGGTCCAATTAAGACATTGATGATTAGTGCTTACATGTGAAGAGCCATTAAAAAAATTTAAATAGTACATTATATAATAAAGTGAAAATTTATGTACAGATTATATGTAAAGTATAATTTCACCTGTATTCTGAAAACATATTTGGAAAATGATTAAGACAATGTACCAAAATATTAATGGAGATTACTTAAGGGGCTAAGGTGTTAGATGTTTTCTTTTTCTTATCTATTTTCAAAGTTCTCAGTTGTGAATATATATTATTTTAATTGTTATGAAAAATAAAACTTCTATTTAAATAACGAACACAATGGATGATACTGTAGAAACATAATCAGTATTAAGTGGTTAAGTAGTGTATACAAGTGTTTAAGGTAAGGGATTATACTACTTAATTTGCTACGTTTACCTTTTATCACATTATCAGGAAGTATTTATTCAGTTCTTTGCTGGTTTTGTGGACTAGAAGAGGGCTTTAGCTCTGGGCTGGAATCTGGGTCTATCCACTTCTATGATAGGCTCATTATTAGGTGTTAGTTTCTTACGCTATAAATGGATGTTATAAACATACTTCAAAGAGTTGTTAGAGATGAAATGAAAAAACATATAAATCTTCAAGTGGTCAATGAATATTTGTTGCATTATTCCGTTTTTGATATGAATCATATCTCTCTCCAGATATGCATAATTGATCTCTATTTGCTGATATAGGTGATATTTAGCATGTTAGCAGTTCCATTCACTTAAGCTTCTCTGTATATAGAAATAAATGGACACAATGAAATGGACTTCATTTGTATAATGGGATGTTTGGAAAAGAGTGTATTATATGTATTTAAACCAGAATAGAAAAACCCCATTCCTCTGAGGCAGTTAAAACCATAATCTCTCTATCCAGTAATCTTGTTTTGATGAAAAACAGATTATCTTAGAACCATCATTTGTGGAAAATGTTGACTTTGTATTATGCATTCCTGTCAGAACAAGATTTGTCATTACAGATTGAACTCCTTGTTCTCCTTGTTCCCTCTTCTCAATACTGCACTTGACTGGTCTTATAAAAAAAGTAAAAGATTGTCATATTTTAAATAGTTATTTATGTCTCACATACTGTTTTAAAAGCCAAAAGCACACTGGAGGTCATACAAAGAAGTTATATTTTTCCCTGTGCCAAGATAGTAATTAAGGCCAAGTACTAATGTAAGCTAGAAAAGGAATTTATTACCCAGAATCATCTTTATTCTTCATTTTTAGAGTTATTGTGGCAATAAGAAAAAGAGAATTTTCCAGCAACTAGGAAATCTTCATCAAAAAGCTTTGTAGGCGGGGCATGGTGGCTCAGGCCTGTAATTCCAGCACTTTGGGAGGTTGAGGTGAGCGGATCACCTGAGGCCAGATGTTCGAGACCAGCCTGGCCAACATGGCAAAACCCCATCTCTACTAAAAGTACAAAAAATTAGCTGGACATGGTGGCAGGAGCCTGTAATCCCAGCTATTCAGGAGGCTGAGGCAGGAGAATTGCTTGAACCTGGGAGGTGGAGGCTGCAGTGAGCTGAGATTGCGTCATCACACTCCTGCCTGGGCAACAAGAATGAAACTCTGTCTGAAAAAAACAAAAACAAACACAAACTAACAAACACAAACCCAAAAAAGCTTCGTAGTTGTTTTCTATCAACTTAAACATGGCATTTTCTGTGAGAGGATTTAACATTCAACTAGAGTATCCTGTTAAGATGACATTTAATAAGATAAGGATAAACTAAAAGGTAAAGGTATGTGTGTTTGAGTTAATTTTGACTATGAATTTTTCCTCAAGTATACAACTGAAGCGTTTTATAATTGTAGATAAATTGTTTCAGTCATTTTATGTGTACTACCGTAGGGTGACAATATTATTAGAATTTTTGCTTTCCTATTAAAAATTCACCTTTATTTAAGTGGGTATGTATGATGAAGTTTACCATATAGTTTATTTGTTTTTTGTAATGAAACATACGTTAGTATAATAGTATTTTCATTTTATAGGAAGAGATTAAACACATTTCTACTAGGGCATAATTACTGAAGATGACATGCTTTGTAGCAGTTCTATTTTGTATTAATATAAGAGATTATGTTTTATTTTTTAAAGAGTCTCTAAGAAATGAACAATTTCTAGATTTTATGAGAAACAAGACACAGTTCTCTAAATTCTGCTGTATAATCCCTTACTTTAAATCCCTGGAAGATTAAATTTGCAAATGGAAGATGGCATATCACGTTGAGACCCCTCATAACAGAATATGCAAAATTCCATTATTCATTTTTATGGTTATCCCAAGAATATTGATTTGTTAAAGATTAAGAACATACGTTTTTGCACCTTTATATATTCAGATTATATATAAGAGGAATTTAGGGGAATATCATATAGTGGCTAAGTGCACAGGCTTTGGAAACAGATTTCCTGAATTCAGATTCAAATGTCATAATTTGCTAGCTGCATGATTTTGAACACTTTAGCTTCATTGTAGGGGATAATGGGACCCACATTCCAGGGTTGCCATGTTGTTTAAATGATATAAAAAGCTTAGGGCCAGTGTAGTGGCTCATTTCTGTAATCCCAGCTACTTGGGAAGCTGAGGCAGGAAGATCATTTGAGCCCAGGAGTTTGAGGCTGCAGTGAGGTATGATTGAGCCACTTTGCTCCAGCTCTGGGCAATAGAGTGAAACCTCGTCTCTTAAAAAAAAAAAAAAAAAAAAAAAAAAAAAAGGGCTTATAACTGTGCCTTGTGCATTTTCAGTGATTAAATGCTTACTCATATTTGACTTTTATTGCTATTTCATAGGAATGGGTATTTACTGTTGTAGGAGTCTGTTACTGAAGAAGGGCTTTGACCTGCTTTAGCCCTACTATTTTTCAAATATATACTAGTTCCCTATCTTACCCCACCCTAAACTTTTTAATCTTTGGAAGATAATGCCTGTTTTTTGCTGCATTAAAGATGTATTTTGTACATAACAAGATATGATAGTTCCAAAGATTTTTCTCTCAATGTAATTAAAATTAGTATTTTAATTATGTAAAGCTGTCTTTTGTTTTTTGAAGATAACTTTTAGTGTATTTCATCTTAGCTAGGTTTAAAATCTGAAAGTATATTTTGGCAGACACCCTAGTGTCTGTCCAGTATCCAGAATCTTCTTCCTTGTTAAAAGATCTCAGAACTGTTTAGGGTAGGCAGTGTGTACAGCTAAAAAGTATTCATCTTTCCTGACTCCCTTGAAGCTAGGGGAGGTTGTATGATACACTTCTGGCTATAAGAAATAAGAAGTAGTTTGTACAAGGGATTTCTGGAAATGCCATTGTTTTGCTTGTAGCAGACTGCATTGTCACAAGATTGTTTTCTTGTAACTGCATTAGCATGCTCGTTAGCCCATCATCTTTCATCCTTCTCTCTTTTTACTTTTGGATAAGCTTATGATGGAGTTGCCATCTTATTACCAGGATATGACAACTACAAGGTTAATAATTTTATTCCAGGGATGTCAGGACGCAACGATGGAAGATGTCTAAAACTTTGTTCACATTGTACAGTCACTGTAAAATTCCTATTTAACTTCTAAACTTTTTATGTGAGAAAATAGTTAAATCCTGTTAACAACAGGATGAAAAAACCAAACACAAACCTAATTGATCTATGAGATGTCACTGAGGAATAGTGAACTGACTCATTAAATGATTGATTCCTACTACTTTTAATTTACTAGGTTTTTTTTATGTGATATAGTGAGCTTACCTTCACTACTGTCTGTATTGAAATAGAAATTGATTCTCAAATTATTTGTATAAATATATGTTTTAAAATTGACTTTTTCTTCAAAATGTGATTTATTTTAATTTTGTAATATATAGCTTTCACACCAGACATAGTCAACTTATAATAGTTTGAAAGCTTTTAGTCCCCAAGAAGACATGGTAACTACAGAAGAGATAATCTAAGTAGTCAAATTATTTAGAGAGATTATATGCCTTTTCTACTTGACTAGATTTTCAGTGTGAAGTAAATTTCCATTTCAGTTGAAAGCATTTGCAGGAGAAATAATGTATCAGGGTTCTTAGATTACTTTTGTGTCATCATTGAGGAATTGCTTTAATACAATAAGATAGCATCAGTATAGTTGTATGGAAACAAAATGTTAAAATTGGATTGTATCTCACATATTCGCAAATCCTATTCTGGGCTCCTGAACTACTCCCACTTTCCAAGCAAGATATGCTAATAAACTGAAGCTTGTGTGGTTAGCATTAGGTCAGTTAATGAAATATGTGGAATATCTGCACACTAAAAGCTAGACAACACTACTGAAAGAAATTTGAAAAGACCTGAAATAAATGGAGGAGATATATGGTTAAGATGTTAGTTCTCTCCAGTATTGATGTGTAGTGTCAACATAATCCTAATGAAAATCAAAATTTCTCCAGTTTTTTTTTTTTTAATGGTGTCTCGCTCTGTTGCCCAGGCTGGAGTGCAGTGGCTCTATCTCGGCTCACTGCAAGCTCCGCCTCCCGGGTTCACGCCATTCTCCTGTCTCAGCCTCCCGAGTAGCTGGGACTACAGGCATCCGCCACCATGCCCAGCTAATTATTATTATTATTATTATTATTATTGTTATTATTATTATTTTAAGGCAGAGTTTCGCTCTGTCGCCCAGGCTGGAGTGCAGTGGCTCAATCTCGGCTCACTGCAAGCTCCGCCTCCTGGGTTCACGCCATTCTCCTGCCTCAGCCTACCGAGTAGCTGGGACTACAGGCGCCCACCACTGCGCCCAGCTAATTTTTGTATTTTTAGTAGAGACGGGGTTTCACTGTGTTAGCCAGGATGGTCTCAATCTCCTGACCTTGTGATCCACCCGCCTCGGCCTCCCAAAGTGCTGGGATTACAGGCATGAGCCACTGTGCCTGGCCTCCGCAGATATTTTTTGTGTGTAGAAATTGATGTTGAAGTTTTAATCTTTTTTTTTTTGGAGTCAGAGTCTCGCCCTGTCTCCCAGGCTGGAATGCAGTGGCACAATCATAGCTCACTGTAAGCTCCAACTTGTGGACTCAAGAGATCCTCCCACTTCAGCCTCTTGAGTAGCTGGGACCGCCAAACCCGGCTCTTTTCTTTTCTTTTCTTTTCTTTTCTTTTCTTTTTTCTTTTTCCTGTTCTGTTCTGTTCTGTTCTTTTCCTTTTCTTTTCTTTCCTCTTTCTTTTTTTTTTTCTTGAGACCAAGTCTCACTATGTTGCTCAGGCTAGTCTCAAAACTTCTAGTTTCAAGTTATCTCCTGCCTTGGTCTCCCAAAGTGTTGGGATTACAGGCACGAGCCACCACGTCCAGCCTGAAGAGTTGACTCTAAAATGTATATGGAAAAAGTAAATGACCAGAAAAAATTCAGAAGAACGAAGCTGGAGGTCTTTGTGTATGTGATTTCAAGACTATAAAATATAGTAAGACTGTGGTATTAACAAAAGGATGGACATGTAGATCAATGAAACAGAATAGAGACAATTCAGATATGGCTAATTTTAGGTAAAGGTGAGATGGCACTTAAATGAGGAAAAGGAAGTCTTTTTAACAAATGAGGATAAATGAATATTCATATGGAGGAAAAAATGAACCCTGTTCCTTACCTTACACCATGTAGTAGAACCAATGGATTCCCTAACCTTAGGATAGGCTAGATTTCTTAGGACATTAGAAGCACAAACTATAAAAGAAAAAAGCTGACATTTTGGACTCTATAAAAAAAAACTTTTGTTCTTTGGAATATACCACAGTGAAAGTGGACACTAATCCCAGAGTGGGAGAAAATATTTATGTTTCACATATCAGGAGTCACATAAAGAGAAAAGAACTCTTGACTCTTAGAATTCAATAACAAAACAACCCAACAAAGAAGGTCAATGGATTTATATACATAGTTTATAGAAGAAGAAAAAATAATGACCAATGAAAAGATACTCAACTCCCACACAATAATAATGGGAGGCTTTAACACCCCACTGTCAACATTAGACATATCAGCAAGACAGAAAGTTAACAAGGATACCCAGGAATTGAACTCAGCTCTGCAACAAGCGGACCTAATAGACATCTACAGAACTCTCCACCCCAAATCAACAGAATATACATTTTTTTCAGCACCACACCACACCTATTCCAAAACTGACCACGTAGTTGGAAGTAAAGCTCTCCTCAGCAAATTTAAAAGAACAGAAATTATAACAAACTGTCTCTCAGACCACAGTGCAATCAAACTAGAACTCAGGATTAAGAAACTCACTCAAAACCGCTCAACTACATGGAAACTGAACAACCTGCTCCTGAGTGACTACTGGGTACATAACGAAATGAAGGCAGAAATAAAGATGTTCTATGAAACCAACGAGAACAAAGACACAACATACCAGAATCTCTGGGACACATTCAAAGCAGTGTGTAGAGGGAAATTTATAGCACTAAATGCCCACAAGAGAAAGCAGGAAAGATACAAAATTGACACCCTAACATCACAATTAAAAGAACTAGAGAAGCAAGAGCAAACACATTAAAAAGCTAGCAGAAGGCAAGAAATAACTAAAATCAGAGCAGAACTGAAGGAAATAGAGACACAAAAAACCCTTCAAAAAATTAATGAATCCAGGAGCTGGTTTTTTGAAAAGATCAACAAAATTGATAGATCGCTAGCAAGACTAATAAAGAAGAAAAGAGAGAAGAATCAGATAGTCGCAATAAAAAATGATAAAGGGGATATCACCACCGATCCCACAGAAATACAAACTACCATCAGAGAATACTACAAACACCTCTACGCAAATAAACTAGAAAATCTAGAAGAAATGGATAAATTCCTGGACACATACACCCTCCCAAGACTAAACCAGGAAAAAGTTGAATCTCTGAATAGACCAATAACAGGCTCTGAAATGGTGGCAATAATCAATATCTTACCAACCAGAAAAGGTCCAGGACCAGATGGATTCACAGCCGAATTCTACCAGAGGTACAAGGAGGAACTGGTACCATTCCTTCTGAAACTATTCCAATCAATAGAAAAAGAGGGAATCCTTCCTAACTCATTTTATGAGGCCAGCATCATCCTGATACCAAAGCCGGGCAGAGACACAACCAAAAAAGAGAATTTTAGACCAATATCCTTGATGAACACTGATGCAAAAATCCTTGATAAAATACTGGCAAACCGAATCCAGCAGCACATCAAAAAGCTTATCCATCATGATCAAGTGGGCTTCATCCCTGGGATGCAAGACTGGTTCAACATATGCAAATCAATAAATGTAATCCAGCATATAAACAGAACCAAAGACAAAAAACCACATGATTATCTCAATAGATGGAGAAAAGGCCTTTGACAAAATTCAACAACTCTTCATGCTAAAAACTCTCAATAAATTAGGTATTGATGGGACGTATCTCAAAATAATACGAGCTATCTATGACAAACCCACAGCCAATATCATACTGAATGGGCAAAAACTGGAAGCATTCCCTTTGAAAACTGGCACAAGACAGGGATGCCCTCTCTCACCACTCCTATTCAACATAGTATTGGAAGTTCTGGCCAGGGCAGTTAGGCAGGAGAAGGAAATAAAGGGTATTCAATTAGGAAAAGAGGACATCAAATTGTCCGTGTTTGCAGATGACATGATTGCATATCTAGAAAACCCCATTGTCTGAGCCCAAAATCTCCTTAAGCTGATAAGCAACTTCAGCAAAGTCTCAGGATGCAAAATCAATGTACAAAGATCACAAGCATCCTTATACACCAATAACAGACAAACAGAGAGCCAAATCATGAGTGAACTCCCATTCACAATTGCTTCAAAGAGAATAAAATACCTAGGAATCCAACTTACAAGGGATATGAAGGACATCTTCAAGAACTACAAACCACTGCTCAATGAAATAAAAGAGGATACAAACAAATGGAAGAACATTCCATGCTCATGGGTGGGAAGAATCCATATTGTGAAAATGACCATACTGCCCAAGGTAATTTATAGATTCAATGCCATCCCCATCAAGCTACCAATGACTTTCTTCACAGAATTGGAAAAGAGCCAAAAAAGAGCCCACATCACCAAGTCAATCCTAAACCAAAAGAACAAAGCCAGAGGCATCACACTACCTGACTTCAAACTATACTACAAGGCTACAGTAACCAAAACAGCACGGTAGTGGTACCAAAACAGAGATATAGATCAATGGAACAAAACAGAGCCCTCAGAAATAATGCTGCATATCTACAACCATCTGATCTTTGACAAACCTGACAAAAACAAGAAATGGGGAAAAGATTCCCTATTTAATAAATGGTGCTGGGAAAATTGGCTAGCCATATGTAGAAAGCTGAAACTGGATCCCTTCCTTACACCTTATACAAAAATTAATTCAAGATGGATTAAAGACTTACATGTTAGACCTAAAACCATAAAAACCCTAGAGGAAAACCTAGGCAATACCATTCAGGACATAGGCATGGGCAAGGACTTCGTGTCTAAAACACCAAAAGCAATGGCAACAAACGCCAAAATTGACAAATGGGATCTAATTAAACTGAAGAGCTTCTGCACAGCAAAAGAAACTACCATCAGAGTGAACAGGCAACCTACAAAATGGGAGAAAATTTTCGTAACCTACTCATCTGACAAAGGGCTAATATCCAGAATCTACAATGAACTCAAACAAATTTACAAGAAAAAAACAAACAATCCCATCAAAAAGTGGGCGAAGGACATGAACAGACACTTCTCAAAAGAAAACATTTATGCATCCAAAAAACACATGAGAAAATGCTCATCATCACTGGCCATCAGAGAAATGCAAATCAAAACCACAATGAGATACCATCTCACACCAGTTAGAATGGCGATCATTAACAAGTCAGGAAACAACAGGTGCTGGAGAGGATGTGGAGAAGTAGGAACACTTTCACTGTTGGTGGGACTGTAAACTAGTTCAACCATTGTGGAAGTCAGTGTGGCGATTCCTCAGGGATTTAGAACTAGAAATACCATTTGACCCAGCCATCCCATTACTGGGTATATACCCAAAGGATTATAAATCATGCTGCTATAAAGACACATGCACACGTATGTTTATTGTGGCACTATTCACAATAGCAAAGACTTGGAACCAACCCAAATGTCCAACAACGATAGACTGGATTAAGAAAATGTGGCACATATACACCATGGAATAGTATGCAGCCATAAAAAATGATGAGTTCATGTCCTTTGTAGGGACATGGATGAAACTGGAAACCATCATTCTCAGCAAACTATGGCAAGGAAAAAAAACAAACACCACATGTTCTCACTCATAGGTGGGAATTGAACAATGAGAACACATGGACACAGGAAGGGAAACATCACACTCCAGGGACTGTTGTGGGGTGGGGGGACGGGGGAGGGATAGCATTAGGAGATATACCTATTGCTAGATGATGAGTTAATGGGTGCAGCACACCAACATGGCACATGTATACGTATGTAACAAACCTGCACATTGTGCACATGTACCCTAAAACTTTTTAATAACAATAATAAAAAAAGAAAAGATACTCAGCATCATTAGTCATTAGGGAAATGCAAATTAAAAATTTGTCCATTTCATTGTTGCTTGACATTAATTTTAGTCTTTACTCATGTTTAGGAGTGAGATTGGGCTGTGATTTCCCATTTTTCAATCCTTTTGTCTGCTTTTGTAATCAGTTTTAAGTTTGTGATTATCTTTAATTGTTAATGTTTAACAATTATCTTTAATTGTTTAATGTTTAATTCCTTAAACATTTGGTAGAATTCACCTTTAAGCTCTCTAGGATTGTGTTTTCTTTATATTAGTCATTTAAAAATTATTGATTCAATTTATCCAATGGTTTGGGAATCATTCAAGGTTTTTGATCAATTTTGATAATTTATATTCTAGGAATTTTTCCATCTTACCCAAGTTTTTAGGGGTAAAGCCATAAAATTGCCTTCTCCCATACCCATAGTTATTTCCCCTTTACATTGCTAGTGTTTATTTGTTCTTCTTGCTCTTGCTAAACTTGTGTCTATTTTAGTAACCTATATAGGAAATATCTTTTGGCTTTGCCGATCCTCTATTATAGTTTTATTTTTTATTTAACTTCTGTTATCTCTTTCTACATTTTTGTGAGTTTATCCATTTTTTTTCCAGCTTATAAGGTTAGATACTTAGCTCATTTATTTTTAAATCTTTTTTTTTTCCAGCCATGTCTAGTCTGCTGTTTAAATAGCAACAAGTTCCTATTTTATTTATTACACTTTTCATTGCTGGAAATTCTATTTGGTTATTTTTCGAGCTTGCATGGTTCATTTTGACAGTCCTTTCTGCCTGTTATATACTTTCAGTGTCCTCTTTTATTTCTTTAAACATATTATAGGTACCCATTTTATATTGTGTATCTGATGATTTCAATACCTTCAGGTTTTGTTGTTCTGATTCAAATTTTTAAAAATTTACTGACTCTTGCTTTTGTTCACTTGTTTTAGTTTTGTTTTTGACATGTTTTATTTTGAGCTAATGTCCCTTGGAACTCTAAGTGTAGTAATGCCTTGAAACCAGAATTAAAACATTTCTCCAGGGAAGATTTGCATTTGGTGGTTTTACCAAGTGCCTGAAGTATTACCTACCTGGAAACACATTAAAATTTGGATTGAAGTTTGTTAGGCCATAAAGTAGTAGTGTAGATTTCTTCTTTAAACCCGTAGTAGTGCTCATTTGCAGTTAATATTCCTTTTTGCCCTTTAACCCTGAGACCCAAGCTGAGACCCATACCTAGCTTCAATGCCTCTATGCTTGGCGGAATTTTCCCCTCCTAATTCTAGGAGAGTACCTACCTTCTAGAATTCCAGCCTTCCAGGGTTTGATACCTCCTGCTGCCTAGCTTTTGCGTAAGACCTGGCCTCCTGACCCACTTTACCCAAAACCCAGGGATTGGCAGGTGCTCACAGGACAAGTGGAAATCTGATGCTAAAATGCAGTCCTCCTTATTGCAGTGTTGCAGTGGTTTTGGTCTTTCTTCTCAACCCGATAGTAAATAAGTTTTACTTTCATTTTGATGTTAGCCAACATTTGTTGATATATTTTATCAACAAATATTGGAGGGAATCTCCAATCTCCAAAAGAATGGAGGGAATCTCTCTCTCTCTTTCTCCTGTGATATTCCTACATCTTAGAATAAATATTGTTTGCTTTTGAAAGCTCCTATTTCTTTTAAAACAACTCTCTGAAAGGGTTTTCTTCCCTCTATTAATAAGTAGCCCTCATTTATTGATGATTTACTACAGACACAGCACTTTATACACTTACAGCTATTTTGTTCTCACAGTAACCTTGTGAGATGGGCATTGATATCCTCATTTAGTGTTGGTGAGTCTCACATCTAGGAAGTAACTAAACTGACTTGGCAACACACTGCCTCCTTCCTTCTTTCTCTCCTATTGAGATTTCACTAGATAATAGTTGATGGATGAACAAATTTGGGTTATCCTTTTCGTCTCAAACCTTGTCTCCAGCCAGTTCTCAGGAAGATTCACTGTATTACTATGTTGACTAATCCTCATTTCTTTTCCACATTGGCTTCCTGTGAGTTCACAAATGAAAAACCAGTATTTTTTTCCATATGAGTTCTTTATGGACTGTATCATGGCTTTTCTTTAAACCTATTTAGGGGCAACATCAATGTGAAAATGATATTGAAATCTTGATTTACAGGCAAGCATTTGGTCCTGATTCATCTACATCAGTGGAACAGGGGACATAAAATAGTATTTAAAATTGCATAATTCTATCTAATTTGCTGTTAGAGCTTTTCCTTCATTTATAGTAGGATTACTCAGACTGTTTTGGGTTGTCAGTTCTCTCATAATTATTTTTAATTTTAGCAATGGTGTTTTAGACAGTTGTCCTGGTTTAAAACAGTCTTGAGAGAAAACATTGTTAAAGGAGATTATACAATGCTAAGACTGAAAAAAAAATAATACGTAAGACCTCACTACTTTCATGATGGCATAATGCACTTGATTTCATTTAACTTACCTTTTGATGCCATTATGACCTGAGGCAGTTATATCACAACATTCATTTCCAACATTGTCTAAAAATGAGGGCATCCTTCTGTGTAAATGTAGTTTGGGCCAACTTATTAGGCTTCTTTTAAGCACATTTTCGATAGAAATACACTTAATATTTCAGACAAACAGTGGTGGGTTGACTGGGGAGCTTTAGTTATCTCAGAAGCTGCCCCAGTGGAGTTGCATGTCCTCTTACATTTGTGTGCAGAGAATTGGAAGAGCAAATTATACCCAAGGACATTCTTTCAGTGAGACATAGCCAGCTCTGAGGCTTGCTCTCTAAATCTGAATTATGACAGCAGCATATTAAAAAGGTTGGAGTAGTATAATACTTTCGTAATTCCTGGGAAATGTTTTTACCTAACAGGACCTGAAAGTGATTGTTTCAGGTGTCAAATGTTCTAAAACTTTGGATCAAAAACGTGCAGGAGCACAGCAGTGTTTAGAGATGGCTCAAAGGGTATTAATCTGTTTTTTCACCAAAACACGAACCTAGGGGCTAAGAAACTAAGAAACTGTTCATAGAAAAAAAGGTATTTCAAAGAAAGTAAATGTCTGGTTTTCTCAAAATTCTGTCCTAAAGAAGCACCTGGTTTTTAGAAACCTGTCTTTAGAAATACCATATCTTTTCATGCTCAATAAATATCTATTTACTAACTTATTCCCATGTAAAGGATTTGGTAGTGCCTCCTAGAATGGCCAGCTTCTTCATCCTCCCTTGTCACAACTTCCACCCAGGAGAATTAGTGTCACTGGGTTCCATGAGAGGCCATAATTATAAGGCACAATACCAGTTTAATTGTATGTAATAGTTGGAAGGAGTGGAAAGTACATAGGCTTTTATATTATATACCTGTGCTTGGATCCCAACTCCCCAAATTTCTGAGTTTGTGTGTTAGTGCAAATTACTTAAACACTTAGTCTTAGTTTCCTCATCTGTGAAGCTGAGACAAGAGCCAGTATGTTGGGTTATTGTGAAGATAAGTAACAAATAAAGAACAGTACATGAAGGCCCTTTTCCTGAGTATCTGGCATGTATGAAGTACTGAAGGTTGATGAAACTTAAGTGATTTTCTTGAGATTTTTGCTAATTGCTTGTGTGACTCTTATCTTCCTTAGAAAATGTCACAGTTCCTAAAACCATTCTCTGACTTTCTAATGCCTAACTAAAGATTTTAGAAGTTTTTTTCAGAGTTGATGCATATTGTTTTCTTGAAACTTGATTAATCTTTCTTGTTTAATTTTAGAATAAACACTCTTTTGAAATTAAGCAGAATCAAGCAGACTATAGGGAAAAGAAAAAGACCCCAGTTTTAAAATGTAATTTTAAAAATTCAGATTTCTTCCTATTTAGAAAATGATGTTTGGTTTCTAGGATAGTCCACAAGTGAATGAATGGCTGCTTGATCTACTAAATTTCCCAAAACCAAAAAAGTGAAGAAGATAAAGTCTTCACATTAGAACAGTATTCTGAGAGTGGACATAGCAGGGCTTGTGTCCTTCCTGGCTTCCAAGAGAACCATAGAAGACTATTGTGAATTGTCTCATTCCACTTTCCACACCTAGTTATACAGCCTGCCAATTGAGATCTCATAGGAACAGGAAAGGTTCATTTCTTAGATGGCTGGAAACCTCAGAAAATTCAGTACATTGAATATAAAATGCATGTGGATGACTCCCAACTGAAGAATGTATTTCCTTAGGAAATACAATAAATATAATTATGTATACAAATACATAGATAGGTTCTTCCTAGGATATTTTGGGAGGAATGAAAAAAATGTGTTAACGTTTGTCTGACTATTGTCATATTCTTCAATTCTCAGCTAAAATTTCACCTCCTCACATTAATTTTTGCAGAGTGGGCAAAGAGTGAATTTGGATGTGAGAGGCAACAAATTGGTAACTAGCACAGTTCATTCTTTTCGCTATTAAGCTTTCACATGCACTCTTCTACATATATTTGAATTCTCACACAACAAAACAACTATATATCTACCTATTATTTTTTAATTTTTAAAAGTCATTTTTTGTGGTAAAATATGACATAAAATTTACCATTTCAACTATCGTTAAGTGTATAGTTCAGTGGTATTAAGTTCGTTCACATTGTTATGCAATCCCCACCATTGTTATGCAACCCCCACCACCATCCATCTCTAGAATTTTTTTTCATTTGTTAAATTAAAACTCTATTCCTATTAAACATTAACCCCACGTTTCTCCCTCCCATATACCCTGGAAACCACCATTGTACTTTCCGCCTCTATGAATTTGACTGCTCTAAGTACCTTATATGAGTAGAATCATATGGTCCTGTTGTGACTGGCTTATTTCACTTAGCATAATGTCTTCAGGGTTCATCCATATGGGTTCAGGATGTGTCAGGATTTCCTTCCTTTTTAAGGTTGAATAATACTCTATCTTATGTACAGTGTCAGTGGAATCTGAGTTTCATATAGATAACAATACAGAAAGAACCAGGATTTGGGGGTTAAATACGTATGCTTGAGTTTAAATCTTATCTAGGTCACTCACATGCTCTATGACCTCGATGGAGATTTGTAATTTATCTGAATCTCAGCTTCCTCATCTATGAAATAATGAAAATAAAGCCTTTCTGATGGGACTGTTGTATGAATTATATTATTTATATAAAGTACCCAATATAGTGACTGGCCCAAGGAGAACAATTGGGGGTAAAAATTCATATGCTTGTTAGCTGCATGTGTATTTTCTTTGGAAAAATGCCTGTTCATGTCCTTTATTCACTTTTTAATGAGGTTGTTTTTTTATTCTTGTAAATTTAAGTTCCTTGTAGATGATGGATATTAGAATTTCGTCAGATGCATAGTTTGCAGATATTTTCTCCCAATCTATAGGTTGTCTGTTTACTTTGTTGATAGTTTCTTTTTCTGTGCAGAAGCTGTTAAGTTTAATTAGATCCTATTCGTCAATTTTTACTGTTGTTGCTATTGCTTTTGGCATCTTTGTCATGAAATTTTTGCCCATTCCTATGTCCAGGGTAGTATTGCCTAGGTTGTCTTCCAGGGTTTTTGCAGTTTTGGTTTTACATGTAAGTCTTTAATCCATCTTGAGTTGATTTTTGTATATGGTGTAAGGAAGGGGTCCAGTTTCAATCTTCCACGTATGGCTAGCCAGTTATTTCAGCACCATTTATTGAATAGGGAGCCCTCAGTGTCACTGATCATTAGATAAATGCAGATCAAAACCACAATGAGATACCATCTCACACCAGTCAGATTGGCTATTTTTAAAAAGTCAAAAAATAAAACAGGTGCTGGCAAGGTTGTGGAGAAGAGAGAACACTTACACGCTGTTGGTGGGAGTGTAAATTAGTTCAACCGTTGTGGAGAGCAGTGTGGCAATTCCTCAAAGAGCTAAAAACAGAACTACTATTTAGCCCAGCAATCTCATTGCTGGTTATGTACTCAGAGGAATATAAATTTTTCTACCATAAAGACACATGCACACAAATGTTCATTGCAGTGCCGTTCACAATAGCCAAGACATGGAATCAACCTAAATGCTCATCAGTGACAGATTGGATCTAGAAAATGTGGTACATATACACCATGAATACTATACAGCCATAAAAAAGAATGAGATCTTGTCTTTTGCTGGAACATGGATGGAGCTGGAGGTCATTATCCTTATCAAACTGATGGGGGAACAGAAAACCAAATACCGGATGTTCTCACTTATAAGTGGAAGCTAAATGATAACACATGGACACAAAGAAGGACACAACGGACACTAGGGCCTACTTGAGGGTGGAGAGTGGGAGGAAGGAGAGGAGCGTAGAAAGAATAACTATTGGGTACTAGGCTTAGAACTCGGGTGATGAAATAATCTGTACAACAAACTCCTGTGACATGAGTTTACCTATATAACAAACCTGCAAGTGTACCCCTGAATGGAAAACAAAAGCTAAAAAAAGGGATAACAGTTGATTGCTTACCACTAACTCTCCTGAAGATGCTTATGTATGCCTGGCCCTCTTTATGTCCTTTGAGGATGATGGTACTTTTGTTGAAATTATCATTTTGAATCAGTATTTGGAATTTTCCCTTTACCCACAGCAGAGCCCACCTTGACTGTGATGCTGAATTTTTACTGAGGTCAACTGCTTCTTCTGTGTGCCACATTTTTTTTTTTTTAGAGCTGGTCAGCCACCAGCCACTGTTTGATTTGCATTTAGTTCAGAATTTGAGAAGTCAACTGTTTTCTTAGCATTCTGCCGTATATCAAGTCTATCTGAACTTCATATTTCATTTTATAGAAGATATTTTAGAGAAAGCTGTGGAAAAAGGAAAAAATCTATGGTTGGAGAGCAACTCCAATAAGAAATGAGAAACTTTAGTACCAGTGGACCAGTTGTTAGAAGCACAGATATTTTAAGAACTGCAGATTGTCAAATCAAGATTCCTCATGTCTTCACTACAACTCCTTGTATAATTAGATGCTTTATTTTTACCTTGTGAGTCACACTGTTGGGCTTAATTCATTTTGGCTGTTTAGAAGATTGAATTAAAACAAGCAGCCTAGTATTTAAATTTTGTGAACTACAGGTTGGATTTTGGTGATGATTATACCACTACATACTTTTGTCAATTTCAGTGCTTTGGCATCCATTATTCCATTTTATGTTCACTACATCCTAGAAGGTGGGCAGGGATTATTGCTTTTTCCTCATTCTCTTTGTTCTGTAGATAAGGAAACAGAAGACTAGAGAAGAGGAGTGTCATGGCCAAGCTGAAGGACATAGATTTTGTCTAGCTGAGTAGGCAAAATGAAACTAGAATCTAAGTGCCTTGCTTCGACTCCAAGTTTTCCATTTTAAGAAAGTTAGGTCCAATTAAAATGAACAAATTAACAGTACTTGTTAACCATTAAGTGTAAAGATTTAAAAATGGAAAAGTTGATGAGTATTTTATTTTATTTTAATTTTTGAGACAGAGTCTTGCTTTGTCGCCCAGGCTGGAGTGCAGTGATGCCATTTCGGCTCACTGCAACCTCCACCTCCTGGGTTCAAGCGATTCTCATGCCTCCGCCTTCGCTCCTGGCCTCAAATGATCCGCCTGCCTTGCCCTCCCAAAGTGCAGGGATTACAGGCGTGAGCCACCGTGCCCAGCCCCAGAGTATTTTATATTAATAAATTTTTCACTGAAGCATCTGGTCAATGCTAAGTCATGGACAAATTGTGATATTGTACCAGCCCTTTCCTATTATTTTTGTATATGTATTTGAGATGTTTAATATTGTAAGAAAATTTTGATTCATAATATTGCAAATAAATAGCTGTTGTCTAAATATATAAACAATACTTTTCTGCCAACAAAGAGGAAAACATTTAGAGCTGGGTACTGATATTGAAGTTCATTTGGTTTCAAATTGATATTTAAGATAAAATAACTTTCTTTTAAAAACGGGAATTTAATGAGCATTAGATTTCATTTCTAATTACTCCCTTAGCTTCTGTAATCTAAGCTATACCTAGTTGCTCTTCCAGATCTTGAAATTTTTAGGACTACCTTACTTTGAAAGTTATTCTGCTAATCTATCAAAACCAAATGCCAGGAGACTTCCATTGGATGTTACTACCGCTAGACACAGTGCCAGCTTCTTTTTGTCTCATCATTCTGTGCACTTACGTAACAAAACTTTGTTAAAGTAGAACCAGACGTTTCATGGAGGAATTGTTATTTAGGAAAATAAGATTTCTGTTTACTAAATCTATGACACTCAGGTAAATATTGTAGGGAATGCTTACACTGTTGAACACCAGCCAGAACACATCAGACGAGTTTTTATCCAGAAACCTTCTGGTACATGACAGATTGTTTGTATTATTCTCTAGCAAGTGTTAGAATAATTCTAGTTCTTTTCATTTGTTCATTGACTTCACTAGGTTAATTGAGAAGGAAAGATTGTGAAATTATTTAAATTAACTAAAGCCAAAATTTCCACTCCACAATTTCCCTAGTTTATTCTATTTTTTTCTGTTTGAAAACTTATTTTTTAATTTAGTGTTTTTTGTTTTTCTTGGCTTCTTAAGTTGGTTTCTTTCTGTAGATTCCTCTTCTTTTTCTCTCCTATCCTGCAGACAACAAGTATTTTGTCACCCATAGCAATTCCTCCTTTGATATGTCTTCTAATTTCTCCTGTCTTTGTCCAGTCCCACTGCTATTGTCTGGATATTCACCTCCTCGGATAAGATTTAGTTTGTTTCTTCCTCCAAACTATTTCATGTCATTCTTCTTTTATTATGTTATTCCTCTGCTCAGAAGTCATCCTTGACTGGGGTTGTCTTCTGCAGAAAGAATAGCTGCACCGTTAGTTCTCATTCTGTATTCATTGCCCCTGCTTGCTCAGTCTTGCAGTTTCACAAAAATTATGATTCCCAAAGTATGATGAGCCAAATCATTCCACCAAGCCAGCATTCTCCTATTTCCAGCTACCTACTGGCTTGTTAGTTATATCTGCTTGTGTGTACCACAGGTGGCTCAAGGCCAACATGTCTTTTCAGCCTCTGTGCCCTCTCATCTTTTTTATGTCACCAGGCTCTTGCAAGGATCAGCTACGGTAATACATATGTAAGCCCTAGATAATCATTGCTCCAGATGCACTTCTAAAAGGGTATGCAATTAATGGTGGGCAGTGCTGAGCATAACAGAAGCTGAAATTTATATTCTCTTCAAAGGACATTGAGAATTTATTTTTTCATTTAACAAATACTGAATGCTTTCTATGTTCAGTACATTACAAGGTTGCTCCACATTGCTGCTGGGATACAACAGTAAATAAAAAGAAAATCTTTGCCCCTTTGGAGCTCACCTTCTAGTGTGGGAAAACAAATACAAGAAATGTTTTTTAAAGAAAACTTCAGTGAGCCCTCCCCAAAAAATGAAATGGATTTAATATATTGTGAGATACATGTTTCACATTTCTGGTTATATTAGGCATTGGGAAGCATTTTTTTCCAAATAATTTTGCAATTTACCTACCCATAAAATTCATTTATTTTAAGTATAGATTTACATGATCTTTAGTCAATTTACAAAGTAGGGCTACTATCACCACATCCAGCTTTAGAATATTTCCATCACCCCAAAAAGATCTGTCATTCCCATTTGTCGTCATTCTTCACTTTTGCCACGTTTCAAACAACCATTAATCTGATGTTTCTGTAGATGTACATTTTCTGTGCATTTCATTTAAGTACAGTAATATACTTTGCAGCCTTTTGTATCTAGCATCTTCTTAAATAATAGACTGCTGCATTTATTGATGAATGGGTTGATTTTATTGTATATAAAGTGTCCAGCATGATGTTTTGACAAACATTTAAGGTGAAGAGATTACTACTGTCAAGCAAATGAACATACTTTATCACCTTACATAGGTACCTTTCTTTTTTTTTAATAATGAGAATATCTAAAATCTACTCTTAGCAAATTCCCAGTATAAAATACGGTATCATTAATGATAGTCTTCATGTTGTACATTAGATCTCTACACTTACTCTCCCTGTATAACTACAACTTTCTACCTTTGACCTGCATCTTTCCATTTTCAGTCCCTAATAATCACATTTTACTCTTTTTATGTAGTGTGTGTGTGTGTGTGTGTGTGTGTATATATATATATATAATTTATTTATTTATTTTATTTTATTTTATTTTTTGAGATGGAGTCTCTCTCTGTCACCCAGGCTGGAGTGCAGTGGCGAGATCTTGGCTCACTGCAAGCTCTGCCTCCTGGGTTCATGCCATTCTCCTGCCTCAGCCTCCAGAGTAGCTGAGACTACAGGTGCCCGCCACCACACCCGGCTAATTTTTTTGTATTTTTAGTAGAGACGGGGTTTCACTGTGTTAGCCAGGATGGTCTCGATCTCCTGACCTCGTGATCTGCCCACCTCGGCCTCTCAAAGTACTAGGATTATAGGCATGAGCCACCACGTCCAGCCCTCTATGTATATATTTTTAAGATTCCACATGTAAGTGATTTCATACAGTATGTTTCTTTCTGTGTCTGGCTTATTTTAGTTAGCATAATGTCCTCTAGGTTCATCCATGTTGACTTCTTTTACTTAGCATAATGTTTTTGAGGTTTATTCGTGTCATTGCATGAAATCAGTAGTTCATGCTCATTTATTGCTGAATTGTATTCCATTCTGTGGATAACATTTTATCATTCATTGGATTGTTTCCACTTTTTGGTTATTATGAATAATACTGCAATGAACATTTGTGTACAAATCTGTGTGTAAACATATGTTTTCCAGAAATACTACTGTATTTCTGGGTCATATAGTAAATCTATTTTTAACTTTTAAAGAAACTGCAAAAATGTTTCCCAAAATGGTTGCACCATTTTATATTTTCACCAGTAATGTGTGAGGGATCTATCTTTTCCACATCTCTGGCAACTCTTATCATTGTCTCCCTTTTTAAATCATAACCATTCTCTGTGTGAGAAATGGTATCTCATTGTAGTTTTTATTTGCATTTTTCTAATGGCTGATGATGTTCAGCATCTTGTCAGTTGTTTATTGGCCATTTATGTATCTTTCTTGGTGAAATGTCTGCTTGAATCTTTCACCCATTTTTTTTTCCATTAGGTTGTTTGTCTTAGTTATAAAAGTTCTTTATATATTTTGGAGATAATCCCTTTATCAGAAGTATGATTTGAAAATATTTTCTACCATTGTGTGGCTGTTCTTTTCACTTTCTTAATACATATTTTAAAGTGGAGACATTTTTAATTTTGATGAAGTCCTAGTTTATCCATTTTTTAAATGTATTGTGCTTTTGGTGTCACACTTAATAACTGTCTAACCCAAGGTCAATCTATATTTTCTCCTAAGACTTTTTTAATAATAGCTTTTATATTTAGACCTATAATCCATTTTGAGTTCATTTTTTTGTGGTGGTATGAGATAAAAATCTAAATTAAGTTTTTTGCAAGTAAATGTTCAATTGTTCCACCATCATTTGTTGAAAAAGACTATTCTTTCCCCCCATTGAGTTGTCTTGGCACAGTTGTCAAAAATTAATTGACCAAAAACATAAAGGAAAATTTATGGACTCTAAATTCTGTTCAGTTGATCTATATTTCTGTCTTTATACAAATACCACATTTTCTTTATTACTGTAATTTTGTAGGTAAATATAGTAAGTATAGTTTTATAGTAATTGTAAAACCAGTTAACAAGTGCGAGTCCTTCAGCTTTGTTCTTCTTTTTCCAAATTGCTTTGGCTATTTTGGATCCTTTACATTTTCATGTAAGTTTTAGGATCAGCTTGTCAAAAAATTTGGGAAACGGTAAGTTTTTTTACAATTATGGTTGGCAGATTTTTTCTGTCAGAGTGATGTTACACTGAGTAATATCTTAGATTGAGGGAAAAATGGTAAAATATCAAATGAGGATACATGCAAAAGAAAGAATGCAGTGAGAGGAACAGGAAGTTCTAGGGCTGGTGTTGCATTGCTAGTTTATAAACAGAATGATTAGGGAAGTCCTTCATGATATGGTGACTTTTGAGCAGAGTCCTGAAGAAGATGAGGAGTTGAAACTTGGTGATATCTGGAGAAAGTGGTTTAGGCAGAGGAAGAACAAATTCAAAGGCTCTGAGTGAGGAACATATTGGACTTATTCCAGGAACAAAGATTAGATCATTATATGTGTAGCTTTAGGGAAGTGACAAGGGAGAAGGTGGTAAATGAGATAAGAGGACTTTAATTAGACTTTTGAATCTTATTTCTCTAAAGGTTAAATGAAACAAAAATTAACGAGTACTTACTTAGGGAGAATATGGTTCTTCCAAAGACAATGCAAGCATTACATGATATAATTTATCCCCTTACCTATCTTGGTTTACTCCTTGGTCTTACTAAATATCTGATCTGTTTAGTATGGTATGTATGCAATGGCTTCATAATTTTAATAGAAAGGAATTATTAATTTTTAAATATTATCCGAGCCTTCTTATGGGGAAAAATTCATGCATAATCTTGTTTAGTTCGTAGTACACAACTACTAGAAGTTACGAAACCATCCATGTAACATGAACCACTTTTTTTTTTTAATATATATACTTTAAGTTCTGGGATACATGTGCAGAACGTGCAGGTTTGTTACATAGGTATACACTTGCCATGGTGACTTGCTGCACCCATCAACTTGTCATCTACATTAGGTATTTCTCCTAATGCTATCCCTCCTCTAGCCCGCCGACCCCACAACAGGCCCCGGTGTGTGATGTTCCCCTCCCTGTGTCCACGTGTTCTCATTGTTCAACTCTCACTTATGAGATGAACCACGTTTTTGCAACAAAAGATGTAAAGGTATATTTTATGAAAGTCATGATGGCTTACAATGAATATTGAAGTGAAAGTTCCTCTTCTGATATCTATGTAAAGGGCTGTTATTTAGTTCCCTGATTTTGGTATTAAAGTAATTCTTTTGACATTTTACATCTAGGCAGATCTTGTGAGGCACGGTAGCATTACTTTGTGTGGACTTCTGTTTCTCACTTCCCAGTTTTCATGAGGACTAGATACCTGCCATGGAACACAGTTATATTCCTGGCTAGATGTAAAGAGCTAGTTCACTCTAAGAGCAACAGTGGTTTACACCACTTTGCTTTCTTAGAGCTCAAATAAATCCATGTATACTTTTAGTATTTGAATTTTTTGTAAAAATTCAGAATACTGTTACTAGGTAAGGAGATAATTAGATCCAGTGAGACCTGTAGCTCAGAGAATATTACTAATGGCTAGGACTCTTTTTTATTTTTTCATCTTGTTCTTTCTTATACATGCTTTCATCTCTTCTAGGTTCTACCTAATTCTTTTCAGTTATGGGTCTCTGCAACCATATGCAGAGTATGTAAATATTCCTCCCTTTATGCAATAGCTTTGGAAATTAACCTCGATTTTAAATGCAATAATTAAACTTGCTTTGAAAAGAAATTATTTGGGCCGGGCGCAGAGGCTCATGCCTGTAATCCTGTCATTTTGGGAGGCCGAGGCGGGTGGAGCACCTGAGGTCAGGAATTTGAGACCAGCCTGGTCAAGACGGCGAAACCCTGTCTCTACTAAATACAAAAATTAGCCGGGCGTGGTGGCACACACCTGTAGTCCCAGCTACGTGGGAGGCTGAGGCATGAAAATTGCTTGAACCCAGGAGGTGGAAGTTGCAGTGAGCCAAGATTGCACCATTGTGCTCCAGCCTGGGTGACAGTGAGACTGTCTCAAAAACAACAACAAAAACAAAAACAAAAATAAATTGTTTGCTGAATCTTCTTGCAAAACATTATAATGTATATCCAGACCATCTTACCTGTAAGTCTTATTTCTTTTGTCAGTGCCTGAAAAGTTTTGCCTAAAATTTGTACTTCTGTTTCTGTTCGGTCATTCTGATTACTTCTAGTAAATATGACAGGGTGGTAGTGTTCTTTATTCCTCTTCTTGTGGTAGCCATTATATTTATGTTGTTTCATGAACTTAGACGTGAAACAAAATATTCAAATTGAATCCAGATATGTAAAAAGAATAACACATAATGACCAAATATTGTTTATCTGAGAATATAAACTTGATTTAATATTTAAAAATCAATATAGACGTCTGCTTCTGCCCACGATAAAGTCAATGGGACTGTATATACCCAGACAGTATATACCTTCCCACCTGAACAATGGCAACATCACAGATAAAATATACTAAATAATGGTTTTAAAGAAACTGGACATCAAGCACAAAGGATAGTGATCCTTTAGACACAGGAAATAAATAAAGTGAGCAATAAGATTGCTTCAGCTTACTTCCTGGAGCATCTCCTCTGCATTGCATTGCAGGGAGATGGAATTCAAGGGGAATCTAGTGGGTTCCCTGAACTGAGGAGACAGAACTGAGATTCTAGGGAGAACAAGGCAGTTAGAGTTGGCTGGACACAGTACTGAAGAGGAGAGAGCTTCAAGAGACCTAGAGATCTGTAGAAGGTATCCTCTGTGTATTCAGCAGTGTGCTGATCAGGCATCATGTGAGGAAACTACTCAGGGCTGGGGAAACACTCATTAGAATGGATTTAATAGTACAGTGCCTGCATTTACACTGTGCTGCAGATAGTGTCTGTTCCTACAGTGCGCACTGAAAAAGCTCATTATTCACAGAGCATTAGGTAGAATACTCAGGAAGGACTTGCTTCAATAGTGGGGAATTATCATCACTAGATTGAGCGCTATAAATCATAAAACAACTCATGAAAGCAAGACCAAAAGGATCAAACTATTTCCAAATGATTTAACTGCATACCAGAATAAAACTCAGGGATAATTATAGAAATTTAGAAACACTTAGCACTTCAGTTTGATTAAAAAGAATAATAATCAATAATTTGAAGCCAACCCTGAACTGACACAGATATTGTAATTACCAAACAATGATGTTAAAGTGGTTGTTACAACAGTATTCAGTATGTCCAAAAAATGAAATAGAAGCTGGATGGTATTTAAAAAACACCCAAGTTTGAATCTCTAGAGGTAAAAATTACGTCTGGGATAAAATACACACTGAATGAGATCAATGGCAGATCGAAGAAAGGAGAAAAGATTTGTGAACTTAAAGACTTAGCAATAGAAATTCTCAAAAATGAAGCTCAAAAGTGGTAGAATAAGCCAAAATAATGAAAAGAGCATGAACTAGCTGTGCGACAACTTCAGGCAGCCTAATATAGATGTAATTTTGAGTCTCCAAAAAGGGACAGGAGGTAGATGAAATAGTTAAATAAATAATGACTAAAAAAATTAGATTTGATGAAAACTGCAATCCTACCGGTGAAAGATGTTTAATGAATCTCAAGTAGAAGAAACAAAAGAATATGCATCATAATAAAAAATGAACACACCATAATCAGTTTACTCAAAAGCACTGGTAAAGAGAATAAAAAATAAGGATAACAAGAGCTCTCATCAGAAACAATGTAAATGAGAGGACAGAAGAACAAAATCTGAAAGAACTTAGATTTCTATACCCACTGAATTATCTTTAGAAAATGAAAGCAAAATAAAGATGTTTTAGATATAAACTAAGCTGAAAGAATGTATTACTAGAAGACCTGAACCACCAGAAATGTTAAAGGAATTTCTTCAGGCAGAAGGAATCAATAAAAGTAATACAGTTCACATCATATAAGGTATGTTCTTTGACTACAGTGGAATTAAGTTAGAAATCAATATTAAAAACATCTGGAAAATCTCAAAATGTTTATAATGTACATACTTCTGAATAATTCATGAGTCAAAAAGAAATGACGATGAATTTGACTAGAATAAAAATGAAAGGTATTAGAATTTGTAGGATGCAGCTAAAGCAGTAGAGAAGAATTTATAGTTTAAATGTCTATATTAGAAAAGAATGATCTCAGTGACCTCAGCATTCACCTTAGGAAAATGGAAAAAGAAGAGCAAATTAATTCCTAAGTAAGTAGAAAAGGATAAATAATAAAGATTGGAGCAGAAATACATGAAATGGAAAAACCGAATAGAGGCTGGGAGAGAGAGAATGAGGGAAGTATTGTGAAAAACTTTATGCCAGTAAATTTGACAAATTAGATGAAACGGACAAATTCCATGAAAGATGTAAACTACTAAGGCTCACTGAAGAAATAGGTGATCTATTTCTGTATATAATAACTGTAATATATCTATCAAATAAAATTAATTTTTAATTTAACACTTTCTCACAAGGAAAACTTCAGTCTCAAATGGCTTCCTAGAATTTTACATGTTTATGGACGAGATTGTATCAGATCTATGCAAGTCCTTCCTGAAACTGAAGACAAAAACAAACATTTTTTAATTAAATATTTTTTAGCTTAAAAATATTTAATTGACAAAGATTGTATATATTAAAGATGTACAATGGATGATTGGGTATATTACATACATGTTACATAATGATTATCACATTTGTCACCACACATGTTGTACATTAGATCCCTAGAACTTGTTGATCTTAGAATTGAAAGTTTGTATCCTTTGATCAACATTTCCCCATTTCCCCTACCCTGCAGTCCCTGACAACCACCATTCTACTCTCTGTTTCTATGAGTTCTTTTTTTTTTTGATTCCACATATAAGTGAGATAATACAGATTTGTCTTTATGTGTTTGGCTTATTTCACTTTGCATAATATCTGCCAGGACATTTCATTCATGTTGCTGTAAATGGCTAGATCTTCTTCGTTGTGGCTGAATAACATGTTATTGTATATATTCACCATATTTTCTTTACCTGTGCATCTACTGACAGACACTTAGGTTGTTTCTACCCCTTGGCTATTGTGGATGAATGCGGGGGTGCAGATATCTCTTTGAGATATTGATGTGATTCCTTTGGGTATATACCCAGAAGTGGGATTGCTGGATTGTATGGTAGTTCTGTTTTAATTTTTTTGAGGAACCACTATACTGTTATACTGTTTTTCATAATGGCTATGTTAATTTACATTCCCATGTTTAGTGTACCAGGATTCTCTTTTCTGTACAACTTCATCAATACTAGTTATCTCTTGGTTTTTTTTTTTCTTTCTTTCTTTCTTTTTTTTGAAAATAGCCATTCTATCACTTACTTGTGAGGTGATATCTCATTTTACTTTTGATTTGCATTTATTTGATGATTAGTGATATTGAACACCTTTTCATACACCTGTTGCCATATGTATATCTTTGGGAAAATATCTATAGACAGATGTGGTAAAAGACACCAGCTCCTTGGAGTCTGAGGCAGGAGAATTGCTTGCATCCAGAATTTCTGGGCTGTAGTGCACTATGCTGATTGGGTGTCTGCACTAACATGGATGTTAGTATGGTAAACTCCTGGAAGTAGGGGATGACCAAGTTGCCTGAAGGAAAGGGTACAAGCCCAGGTTGGAAACAACAGAACAAAAGTCTTGTGATGATTAGAATCAAACATTTATAATGCCATTTTTTTTTTCTGTAAGCTTGTAGGGGAATGAGGCAGAATTTCACCTCTTTCCTTTAAAAAAATCTTTTTATTGATACATAGTAATTATAATCAAATTAGTGTATTTAGAATATTTGTTACCTCAAACACTTATAATTTCTTTGTGTTGGGAATTTTTCATATCTTCTAGCTATTTTGAAATATATAATATATTGTTAACTACAGTCACCCTACTGGGCTGTTGAACACTACAACTTATTCATTTAACTGTATGTTTGTACCCATTGACAAACCTCTTCATTCCTGCCCACATTTTCTAGCCTCTGGTAAACATTCTACTCTGTGCCTCCATGAGATCCACTTTTTTAGCTCCCACATATGAGTGAGAACGTGTGATATTTGTCATTCTGTGCCTGCTGTATTTCACTTAACATAATGACCACTAGATCCAACCATGTTGCACATGGCAGGACTTCCTTTTTTATGGCTGAATAGTATGCCATTGTGTATCTATACCACATTTTCTTTATCCATTCATCCATTGACGGATTGATTTTATATCCTGGCCGTTGTGGATAGTGCCTTGATAAATGGGAGTGCCAGTATCTTTTAGATTGATTTCTTTTCCTTTGGATAAATACCCATATTAGTCCCTTTTCACACTGCTGATAAAGACATACCTGAGACTGGGTAATTTATAAAGGAAAGAGTTTTAATTGACTCACAGTTTCACATGGTTAGGGAGGCCTCAGGAAACTTTACAATCATGGTGTCAGGGGAAGCAAATACGTCCTTCTTCACATAATGGCAGGGAGGAGAAAAATGAGTGCCTTGTGAAGGAGGGAGCCCCTTATAAAACCGTCATATCTCTTGAGAACTAACTTACTATCACGAGAAAAGGATGGGGGAACCGCCCCCATGATTCAGGTTATCTCCTGCTGGTCCCTCCCATGACATGTGGGGATTATGGGAACTGCAATTCAAGATGAGATTTGGGTGAGAACACAGCCAAACCATATCAAATACCCAGTAGTGGGATTGCTGGACCATATGGTAGTTCTGTTTTCAGTTGTTTTGAGAATTCTCTTACTGTTTTCCATAATGGCTATACTAATTTTCATTCCCATTACAGTGTGTAAGAGTTGCCTTTTCTCCACATCCTCACGAGCATTTTTTTTATATTAACCATTCTAACTGAGGAGAGATGATATTTCATTATAGTTTTGATTTGCATTTCCCTGGTGATTAGGGATGTTGAGCATGTCTTCATTTACCTCCTGGCCATTTGTATGTCTTCCTTTTTACTTTCATTTTTCTTTCGAGACAGGGTCTCTGCCACCCAGGCTGGAGTGCAGTGACACAGTAATAGCTCACTGCAGCCTCAAACTCCTGAGCTCAAGAAATCCTCCCAACTCAGTTTCTGGAGTAGCTGAGGCTACAGGCACACATCACCATGCCCACCTCTGTTTTTAAAAGAAATAGATTTCAGGGGTACAAGTGAAGTTTTGTTCCGTGGGTGTATTGTGTAAAGTGAAGTCTGAGCTTTTAGTGTAACCTGTCACCTGAGTAGTGTACATTGTACTCGTAAGGGTTCATTTATTTGTATAGTTTATTATAGAGTCCCTCTTGGAATTATTTCTACCTTTATTCTGCTTTTGTTTAAGAAGATATTTTATATGATTTCAATTTTTTTTTTTTTGAGATGGAGTCTCTCTCTGTTGCCAGGCTGGAGTGCAGTGGCACTATCTTGGCTCACTGCAACCTCCGCCTCCTAGGTTCAAGCAATTCTCCTGCCTCAGCCTCCTGAGTAGTTGGGACAACAGGTGTGCACCACCACGCCCAGCTAATTTTTGTATTTTTAGTAGAGACAGGGTTTCACCATGTTGGCCAGGATGGTCTTGATCTTTTGACCTCAAGTGATCCACCCGCCTCGTCCTCCCAAAGTGCTGGGATTACAGGCATGAGCCACCGTGCCCAGCCATGATTTCAATTTTTAAAAAATTTACTGAGACTAATTTTGTGTCCTGATATATAGCCCATCTTGGAAAATGTTCCATATGCTGATGAGAAGAATGCACATTTTGTGGTTATTGGGTAGAGTGTTCTATGCATGTCTATTAGGTCCACTTTGGCCTGGAGTCCAATTTAAGTCCAGGATTTCTTTGTTGATTTCAGTCTCAGTTATCTGTCTAGTGTTGTCAGTGGGGTGTTGAAGTTCCCCATTGTTATTCTATTGCTGTCTGTTTTCTTAGGTCTAGTAGTATTTGTTTAATAAATCAAGGTGCTCTGGTTTTGGGGCATGTATGTTTAGGATTGTTATAACTTCTTGTTGAATTATTCTCTTTATCCTTATATAATGACCTTCTTTATCTTTTTCTATTGTTGTTGATTTGAAGTCTTTTTTATCTAATATAAATTAGCCACTTCTGCTTACTTTTGGTTTCTGTTTGCATGGTATATCCCTTTCCACCCCTTTACATTGAGTCTATAAATGTCTTTACAAGTTAGATGGGTTTCTTGTAAGCAGTATATGGTTGGATCCTGTTTTTAAAATTTATTCCACCAATATGTATCATTTAAATGGTGCATTTAATCCATTTATATTAAAGTTAATATTGATACGTGAGGTTTTGTTCCTGTCATGATGTTAACTATTGCCTAGTTGCTTTGTAGTCTCAATTTTGTAATTGTTTTATAAGGCCTCTGAGTTTTATACTTTGTATGTTTTTATGATGGCAAGTATCGACCTTTTGTTTTCATATTTAGAACTCTCTTGAGCACTTGTTTTAGTACTGATCTAGTGGTGATTAATTCCCTTAGTGTTTGCTTGTCTAGAAAAGACTTTATTTGTCATTCATGATGAAACTTAGTTTAGCAGGATAAAAAATTCATGATTGACACTTTTTTATTTAAGAACTATGAAGCCGGGCACAGTGGCTTGTGCCTGTAATCCCAGCACTTTGGGAGGCCGAGGTGGGTGGATCATGAGGTCAGGAGATCAAGATCATCTGGCTAACACGGTGAAACACCATCTCTACTAAAAATACAAAAAAAAAATTAGCTGGGCATGGTGGCGGGCGCCTGTAGTCTCAGCTACTCTGGAGGCTGAGGCAAGAGAATGGTGTAAACCTGGGAGGCAGAGCTTCCAGTGAGCCGAGAGCGCCACTGCACTCCAGCCTGAGCAACAGAGCAAGACTCCATCTTTAAAAAAAAAAAAAACAAAAAAAGAAACAACTATGAAAATAGGTTTTATAACCCAGTCTCTTCTGGCTTATAAAGTTTCTGCCGAGAAGTCTGCTGTCAGTCTGATGTGACTCATTTATAGGTGATTATATGCTTTTATTTTGCTGATTTTGGGATTTTTTCCTTTACGTTCACTTTAGACAGTTGGATGACTATATGTCTTGCTGAGGTCTGTCTTGCAGTATATCTTTATGGAGTTCTCTGAGCTTCTCATATCTGGATATCTAAATCTCTAGCAAGACTATGGAAATTTTCCTCAATTATTTCCTCAAATAGGTATACCAAAACTTTTTCTTTTTCTTCTCCCTCTGGAATATTTATAACACATAGGTTTGGATATATTACATAATCCTTTACTTCTTGAAGGCTTTTCACTTTTTAAATCTTTTTTCTTTATTTTTGTCTGCTTGGGTTAGTTAGAAAGACCTGTCTTCAAGCTCTGAGATTCTTTCCTCTGCTTGCTCTAGTCTATTGTCTTCAGTGAACATTTTATTTCCAGAAGTTCTATTTGGTTTTTCTAAAAAGTGTGTATCTCTTCAGTAAATTTTTCATTTATGTCCTGAATATTTTTTTCTGATTTCTTTGTGTTGGTTTTCAACTTTTTCTTAGATCTCATTGAGCCTTTTTTTTTTTTTTAATTTAAAACAGGGTATCACTGTCTTGCCCAGACTGCAGTGCAGTGGTGCAAAAATAGCTCACTGCAGCCATGAAGTCCTGGGGTCAAGTGATCCTTCAGCCTCCCAAGTATCTGGGACTACAGACACATACCACCACACTCATCTAATTTATATATATATATATATATACACATACTGTGTGTGTATATATATATATATACACATACTGTGTGTATATATATATATACACATACTGTGTGTATATATATATATACATACTGTGTGTGTATATATATATACATACTGTGTGTGTATATATATATACATACTGTGTGTATATATGTATACATACTGTGTGTGTATATATGTATACATACTGTGTGTGTATATATATACATACTGTGTATATATATATATACTGTGTGTATATATATAGAGAGAGTGTGTATGTGTATATATATATAAATATATATATATATATTTTTTTTTTTTGTAGAGATGGGGGACTCACTATGTTTCCCAGGCTGGTCTTGAACTCCTGGCCTCAAGTGATCCTCTGGCCTTGTCCTCCCAAAGTGATGGGATTACAGCTGTGCGTCATCATGCTCAGTCCCATTGAGATTATTTAAAATCAGTTTTGAAATCTTTATTTGGTATTTCAAAGATTTCATTTTGGTTAGTATGATCTATTGCTGAGGAATTAGTGTGATCCTTTGGGGGTGTTGTAATGCTCTGTTTTTTTATATTTTCAGAATTGTTTCTCTGTTTCCTTCTTTTCTAAATAAACTATCTATTTTTCTTATTTTTGAATTTACTTATGTTGGATGATATTAGTTTTTCCCCTTGAAGATGTGACTATAATGTATGTTGTATAGGATCGTTAGGTTCTGGATGCTTTTAGTGGTAAAGACTATATGAACTCCTTGTAATAGCCTTTGTGGGGTGGTTTTCTAAATGCTGGCTGTAGTAACAATGCACTAGATGTAAGAACAGGCTCACTCCTTCTTGCGGGGCCAGGATGGCGAGGTCTTAGGAAACTAACCTTGTTTCCTGGTGCTGTGCACTTGTGTTAACAGATTTTATATTGGATTTTGCAGTTCAACCTGTAGGCCAGTAGGTGGCGCTTACAGGTAAGGGCTGGCTGAGGCAGAAGCAGATGTGTATATGCTAGACAGATAAAGGACTTTATTTACCAGAAGCAGCTCTCTCTTGCCTCAGGAACTGGGCTGGTCTATAGTATACACAGTGGCCTTAGATCCCTGCTCAGTAACTGAGGTGGGGAACAAAGCCAGGCAGATCTGAACCCCCATGCTTACTCTCAGATACCCCAGTGCCAGGCACAAGCACCAGCACTGATTGGACTGGCGAGGGGAGCTCCTGGTGAAATCTGCTGAGGTCCCCACAGGAGGTGGGGTTGCTGCCCCAGCTCCATGACCTATACAGGCAGGAATATAATCCACTTCCCTGTCATGGTCTTGTCCAGTGCTCGGAACACTCAGATTGGACAGACAATGCTTTCTATCTCCAGGCTGCAGTGTAGCCAAGAGCTGTGAAGATATCTATCTTGTGGCTCACAGTCAAAATGTCTTCTGTGTGGAACCTCCTCCCTCATCCCAAAACACACAGCTCTGTGGTTCTCCTGCTCTTCACTGCAGGTATGCTGCTGCTGGGAGGGGCCCTGCATTTTGTACAAGGCTGGGCCTGGTGGGCACACCGCCAGTGGGGATGCTGCTGCCCCCTAATCGCGCTAGAATAGGCATCCTCCAGTGTGCCTTCACCAGCCTCCTGCAGGAGCAGCCATGGCTTTGTGTGCAGTGGTGGGTAATGGTGGGAGAGAAGTCTCCCTCTCTGTATCTGTGCCCCAGCACTGAGGCTGCCTGGCTCCTGGGATGGAACCACACTCTTCCCTTTTAGAACTAAGCACAACATCTGCATCTCCACTGGAGGTGGTGCAGTCACTTCTACCCCACAGATGGGCAGCTCTAAGGCAAGGGAAAGCATGCACTGTGGTCTCTTTTGTCTCAAGGGGTGCCCCTTTGGCGGGTTGCACTTTTGGCTTAGGAACAACATTCCCTGAGGACTGGGACACTGGGAACCCTGCAGCTCTCCTTGGTTCAGCCAGCCCTGTGTGGCTGCTGCAGTTCATGTGGGTGCGGAGAAATGTCTGCTAGGACTCCAGTGATGTGGAAACACAAGCACTGAGGTTCCCTGGTGGATTTATTTCTAGTTTCTCTATGCTGTTGTATTGGTTATGTGTCTGTTTTTATACCAGTACCATGCTATTTTGGTTACTATAGCTTTGTAGTATATTTTGAAATCAGCTAATGTGATGCCTGTAGCTTTGTTCTCTTTGCTCAGGGTTGCTTTGGCTATTTGTTTTTTTTTTTTTAATTCCATACAAGTTTTAGCATGGTTTTCCTATTTCTGTGAATAATGTCATTGGTATTGTGATAGAGATGTCACCGAATCTGTAGGTTTTGGGGAAAGTATGGTCATTTTAACAATATTCTTACAATCCATGGGCATTCAGTGTGTTTCAATTTGTTTGTGTCTTCTTCAACTACTTTAGTCAGTGCTTTGTAGTTTCCTCGTAGAGGTCTTTTACTTCCTTAGTTAAATTTATTTCTAGGTTTTTAATTTTTTTGGTAGCTATTGTAAATGGGATTGTGATATAGTTCAGATATTTGTCCCCTCCAAAGCTCATGTTGAAATGTGATCCCAATATTGGAGATAGGGCCCAGTGGGAGGTGTTTGGGTCATGGGGGTGGATCTCTCATGAATGTTTTGGTGCTCTCCCCATTATAAGAGAGTTCTTGCTCTGTTAGTTCATATGAGCTCTGGGTGTTAAAGAGTCTGGGACTTCCTCCCCTCCTGCTCTCTTGCTCCATCTCTGGCTGTGTCACACTTGAACTCCCCTTTCCCATTTGCCATGATTGGAAGCTCCCTAAACCCCTCACCAGAAACAGATGCTGGTGCCATGCTTCTTGTACAGCCTGCAGAACCACAAACCAAATAAGCCTCTTTTTAAAAAAAATAAATTACCCAGCCTCAGATATACATTTATAGCAACAGACTGACACAGATTGCTTTCTCGATTTCTTTTTCAACTAGTTTCTTTTTGATATATAGAAATGGTACTGATTTTTGTGTATTGATTTTGTATCCTGCAACTTGACTGAATTCATTTATTAGTTCTAAGAGTGTTTTGGTGGTGTCTTTAGCTTTTTCTATATATGTAAGGTTATGTCATCTACAAAGAGGGACAGCTTGATTTTCTGTTTTCCGACTTGTATGCCTTTTCTTTCTCTTGCCTGATTGCTCTAGCTAGGCTTTCTAGTACTGTGTTGAACAAGAATGTTTAAAGTGAGCATCTGTGTCTTGTTCCAGTTCTTAGAGGAAAGACTTTCAGCTTTTCCCCATTCCAGTATGATGTTAGCTGTGGGTTTTTCATGTATTGACTTCATTATTTTGAGATATGTTCCTTCAATGCCTAATTTGTTGAGGGTTTTTGTGATGCAGCTTTGTTGAATTTTATTAAATGCTTTTTCTGCGTCTATTGAGATGATAATATGGCTTTTGTCCTTCATTCTGTTGCCGTGATGTATCACATTTATTGGCTTGCAGATGTTGAATCATGCTTACATTCCTGGGATAAATTCTATTTGACTATATCTTATTATCTTTTTGATGTGTTGTTGCATTCAGTTTGCTAGTATTTTGTTGAGGATTTTTGTGTCTGTGATCATCAGAGATATTGTCCTGTGGTTTTCTCTTTTTTTGTTGTGTTATTGTCTGGTTTTGCTATCAGGTGATGCTGGCCTCATAGAGTAAACTGGGAAGAATTTTCCCTGCTTCAGTTTTTTGAAATAGTTTGAGAAGAACTGGTGTTAGTTCTTCTTTATAAGTTTGATAGAGTTCAACAATAAAGCCATGCATTCCTGTGCTTTTCCTTATTGGGATACTTTTTATAATTGATTCAGTCTTATTACTTGTTACTGGTTTATTCAGGTTTTCTTTGTCTTTCTGGTTCAATCTTGGTAGGTTGTATATGTCTAAGAATTTATCAATTTTCTGTAGGTTTTCCAATTTGTTAGTATATAGTTCATAATTCTCTGTAATTATACTTTATATTGCTTTGGTATCAGCTATATTATCTCCTTTTTCATTTCAGATTTTATTTATTTGGGTCTTCTCTCTTTTTTTTGGTTAGTCTAGATAGTGGTTTGTTGATTTTATCTTTTTGAAAAAACCAGCTTTTTGTTTTATTGATCCTTTGTATTACCTTTCATCTGTATTTTGTTTAGCCCTGCTCTCATTTTTATTACTTATTTCCATCCACTAATTTTGGATTTGGTTTGTTCTTTTCTCTGTCCTTGAGGTGCATCGTTAGGTTGTTTATTATAACTTATTCCACATTTTTATGTAGTAGGCATTTATTGCTATAAACTTCCCTCTTAGCGCAGCTTTTGTTGTATCCCATAGGTTTAGGTATAGTGTATTTTAATTTTCATTTGTTTCAAGAAAGTTTATTTTTCATTTCTTTATTGACCCAGTGGTCATTCAAGAGCATGTTTAATTTGCATGTATTTGTACAATTTAAAAAGTTTTTCTTGTTATTAATTTCTAGTTTTATTCCATTGTGACGGATCACAGTATATCCGACAACTTACTTATATGATTTCAATTTTTAAAATTTTGTTGAAATTGTTTTGTGACTTATCAGATGGCCTAGCCTAGAGAATGTTCTATGTACTGATGAGAAGAATGTGTATCCTGCAGCTGTTGGAGAAAATGTTCTGTCTTATCTATTCCATCTAAAGTGTAGTTTAAATCCAATGTTTCTTTGTTGATTTTGTGTCTCAATGATCCATCCAGTGCTGAGAGTGGGCTGTTGTAGTCCTCAACTATGTTGTATTGGAGTCTGCTGTTTCTTTAGATCTAATAATATTTGCTTTATACATCTGAGTGATCCAGTATTAGGTGCACATATATTTACAATAATTATATCCTTCTGCTGAACTGACCCCCTTTTCATTGTGTAATGACTTTATCTCTTTTTAAAAATAGTTTTTGACTTAAAGTTTGTTTAATATAATCTAAGTATAGCTATTCCTGCTTGCTTTTGATTTCCATTTGCATGAAACATCTTTTTTCATCCCGTTACTTTCAATCTATGTTTTGTTTTTTACTTATTTTACTTTTGAGATGGAGTCTCTCTGTCGCCCAGGCTGGAGTGCATTGGCACGATCTTGGCTCACTGCAACCTCTGCCTCCTGGGTTCAAGCAGCTCTCCTGTCTCAGCTTCCCAGTAGCTGGGACTACAGGAGCATGCCACCATGCCCAGTTAATTTTTGTATTTTTAGTAGAAATGAGGTTTCACTATGTTGGCCAGGCTGATCTTGGACTGTTGACCTCAGGTGATCCACCTGCCTCTGCCTCCCAAAGTGCTGGGATTACAGGGGTGAACCACTGCCCCTGGCCTTAGTGCATGTTTCTTGCGAAGTGAATTTCTAGTAGGCAGCATATAGCTGTGTCATATTTTTAAAAAATCCATTCAGTCTGTATATTTTAAGTGGGGAATTTAATCTACTTATGCTCAAAGTTATTGATAGAGAGGTCATATTCTTTTTGTTAATTGTTTGCTGGTTATTTTTCATATCTTTTGTTTATTTCTTCCTGTATTTTTGTTTATCACCGAAATTTGGTGGTTTTCTGTAGTAGTTATGATGGCAGTGGCAGGCCTTTTGAAGCAGCCACTGCCATCGTGCTGACTGCAGTGGGGAGGTGCAAGTAGTGGTGGCAGGAATGGCTGCTGCAGGAGCAGCATTGGTGGTGGTGGGACCCCTGTGCCTCATGTCCCTGAGGCAGCCAACTGCGTCAGCCCTAGGCCTGGAGCCTCCACCACTCCAGACCCTGGCCCTGCGTTGCTGCTCTCACCCGCTGCTGCTGCAGAGAGGGTACAGGGAGGAGGTGGAGCTGGGCCTGGGCAGTGCTAGGCTCCACGGAGCCAGCGGGAGCCAGGGACAAGTGGGAGCTCCACCAGAGCCCACCGCCATCAGGGTCACTGCAGTGGGGCTGGGCTGAGCTGCCTGCCAGTGGAGACTCAGTGCGGTCAGGCACAGAGGAGTGGGCAGAGAGGGGCCCAGCAAGGGGACCTGGAGCTCCCACCCCAGGCTGCAAGGAGGCCCAGCCAGGGCTGCCTGCATGCTCCACTGAGTGGGAGGGAGTGGGCAGGAGCCCCACTCTCCCAGGTGCAGGACCTGGGCATCTCTGCACTCTTGGGCACCTGGGAAGACCGCTCATTCCCCAACAGGTTCAAGGGTTTCTGCTCTCACTGCCTGGCCTCTCCCTGCCCCTATTACCTGCTCAGATCTTGGAGCAGGGTTCGGGCCAAGCCCAGGCACTGTCACAGCCCAGCCAGGTGTGTGCATGCTTGAGGTAGTGCTGGCATACCAGACTTCTGCAGCCTCGGCCCCCTCTGGACTTTGGGTTCCCCCCTCTGGACTTTGGGTTCCCCCCTCTGGACTTTGGGTTCCCCCCTCTGGACTTTGGGTTCCCTCCTCTGGACTTTGGGTACACAGGGGATAGGGATGAGGTGGGGCTGAGGGTGGCTCTGGTGCTGGCCTGCAGCTGCCCCTTGGAGCAAGCAGTCTCAGTGCTATGATGACAGGAGGAGGCAGGCAGACAGGCTCCTGGGTGGAAGGGGGTGGGTCCCCGATGAGGCCCCACCTTCAGGCTAGGGAGGACCTGAAGGCTGGGGGCTGGGCTGCTAGTTGAAGAACTTGTGGTACCTTTTCTGGGCCCACCCATGGCCGCCTCTGGACCAGTCATACACATTTCCTCCCCTCTGTGGCCCATAAAAGCCCAGGCTCAGCCAGAGCTGGACAGACGATGGGATGACCAGTTGCAGAGAGGAGCTACCCTTTCTGCTGAAAGTTGAACACTAGTCAAGATAGCCTGCCTAGCAGAGAGGAGCTACCTACCCTCTCTGTTAGGAGCTGAACACTCATTGGGATACCCTTGCTGCAGAGAGCAGCTGCCCACTGTGAGTCTCTTCTGAGCTGTTCTGTTGCCCAATAAAGATTCCCTTCGTCTTGCTCACCCTGCACTTGCCTGCGTATCTCATTCTTACTGGTCACAGAACAAGAACCCAGGACCCGCCAAACTGGTCCTGGGTTCCCCTAAAAGAGCTATAACACAAACAGGGCTGAAACATGCCCTTTGCTCACCATGTTGCAGATGAAGAGAAGAGCTACAGCCCTTTGGGGAGCCCAGTCCTGGGCTATGACTCGAGCTAGGGCTATGACTGTCTCTTTGGGGCCCTCCTGTTCCTGGTGTCTCCAGGCTTCCTGTTGCCACTCTGTTCCCTGGTGCCAGCTGTGGAAGCTGCTTATGGTGCACCTGGTCCAGCTGCAGCCTCACGGAGAGCCGGCAGCCTGCCCTGCTGCAGCAGCCAGTATGTCTGACTACACAGTTGCCAGACCCCACACTTGCTCACACACCCCTTGCCACTCCATGCCTTACTTGCCCTTGGCAGGTGTGGGATCCAGGCCAGTTGCATGAGCCGAGTGCAACCTGCCAGGCTGAGTGGCAGAACAAACCCAGTGGGCCCAAGCAAAAACTTGAGCAACGGTGCCACTGGCCACAAAGGTTTCCAGTCAGAAAAGCGACACCCCAAAGATCCTGTAACAGTAACATTTGAGTTCTTTCTCATTTGTTTGCTTGCTCTACCAGGGAGTTTTATACTCTTGTGTGTTTTCATGATGGTATATATCATCCTTCCACTTCCAGATGCAGGACTCTCCTAAGCCATTTCTTTTAGGGTCAGTGTAGTGGTGATGAGTTCCCTCAATTTTTGCTTGTCTGGTAGAGACTATTTCTCTCATTTTTGAAGGATAGCTTTGCTTCATATAGTACTTTTGGCTGGCATTTTTTTCTTTCTGCACTTTAAATATGCCATCCTCTTTTCTCCTGGCTTAAGGAGAAAAGGTTCCTGCTGAGAATACCACTGTTAGTCTGATGGGGGTTTTCTTATATGTTACTTTATTCATTTCTCTTGCTATAAACTTCAGACTGAAAGGGACTCCTGAATGTCAGGTAAAAATAACCAAAACTGCACATATCTATATATATAGTTGGTCTCTGTATTCATGGGTTCTGTATCTGAGGATTCAGCTGACCACAGATTGAAAATGTTTGAATAACAATAAAATAAAAAATAAAATAAAACAGAAATTTAAAAATAATATAACAACTATTGACATAGCATTTACATTTGTTATTAGATATTGTAAGTAACCTAGAGATGATTGAAAGTACATGTGTGGATGTGAGTAAGTTGTGTGCAAATACTGTGCCATTTTATGTAAGTGACGAGTATCTATGGGTTTTGGTATTCAAGGGGGTCCTAGGGCCAGCTCTCCATGGATACCGACGGATGACTGTGTACCCATGTAAATACACTTACATTCACACATATGTATAAGTCTTAAATACATAAAAATAGAATCACATTATATGTACTTTTATGAGACTTACTTCTTTCACTTTTGTATTCCTGAATTGTCAGAATTTTTACGAGCAATCACCAAAAATTTTAAAACTGAATGTGTATTGACATATGGATGCATATTAGGTTTTTCTGTATTGGACATATGCTTTTAAATTTTGATTACTATTAAAAGCCTACAGTGAAAATGTGTATACAAATTTTCCACTGTATCCTCAGTTGTCCTTTTAAAGCAGATTTGTACAAGAGTAATTTTTGCTTTTTAGCAACATTTTTTTATTTAAATGCCTATGGATATGTCATGTGAATCTAATTTTTTCTTCCTGTGTCCTCACATTAAATATTAATATTTTTATTGTTTCTATTTAATAGATTAAAAACCCCTCTGGCGATTTTAATGGATATTGTAGAGACACTTTGTTCTGGTTGCATAGCTTTTAATCACTTTCAGTGGGATTCAATAGTACATATTTATTTGTCGGACAGGCAGGTATTAGGCTACCCATTTAAAATGACAACTCTGCTTCTGGTCAGTTCAAAAAATGTATATACTGAGCTCCTACTATGATGTGCCAGGCATTGTGCTGAGCACCATAACATATGATTAAGACAGGTTACTGAACTCAAGAGACCTCTATCACGTCTTAGGTCAGCGTTTTATTTTGACAGGTATGAATGTATTTTCAGAACTATGGAGATAGTATTTTAAATTTAAATTTATTTATTAAATAAATTAAATTAATTTATTTAATAAACCAGGGCTGTATTGTCTCTGTACGATAGCAATGTGACCCTCTTCTAAGATTTTTTTAGCTAATCTATTTTAAAAGTTTTAAAAATTTTATGCCAGTATAGTATATTTTTCTCCTAGGCATTCTATCTTGTGCTTATTTTTTATTAAATATCTATTTATATATTGTCACTCCCCAGTCTGCAAGTATTTGTACTTTGAACCTTTGAGTCACTATTTCCAGTACAACATTGATTTGATTCAGTTTCTATTATGTTTAATTAACATCTACTGAGAACCTACCATGTGCCCAGATCCTCCCTTAGGACCCAAGAATACAAGATAAATGACCTATGATTTTTATCCTAGAGCGTATAAAGAGTGGTGGAAGAGGTAGATGAATAAACCAAAAAAAATTATGCAAGTATATAGTTACAATCTAAAGTGAAACCCAAATATATGCCCATTCTTTTCTCCTTATCATAAACCCCTTTAATGCTATCTAACAAGTTTGCCTGATAGCCTGTGACATACTTCTCCAAGAATGACAAATGTCAGTGAAATTGTGAAGATTAGTTTGGCTACTATAAATGCTGTGTGTAGGATTCACATGTGACAAATTCACCCACATATCCCATACTCTATTCCTACCCAGTTACACAATGACATTATCCTGGTACAGGATTTTTTAGGCCCATTCCCATCCTTACTAGAATAGCTTTGGAAATTTCAAAGTAAGCCCAATTATAGTTTGCATTGCTTTTCCAAATGTTTCAAATAATCATATTCTTTTGGATTTTCTCTGTTAACATTATACTGAATCTTTTATTTCTGCCTCACACCTGGCAATGTTTTATATTTTAAAATGTATATTTTATATTGTATAAATATTTATGAGACAGATTAAATTACCTAGTATAAAAACAATATACTTTTACACAGAACTCTGTATTCCCTCAGTCTAAGCACAGGCTTGCTTTTTACAAGAAAAGATGTTAAAGATCCTGAAGTTGTTCCTACTTTTCCCACAGATTAAAGCTCTATGCATCATTTATGAAAGCAGCATGCTGCTATGATCTTAAGGTGCTGGAGCCTGGAAACACATTGCCTAGCAACCACATACTAACTCTGTCCGTTCTCCAGGCAACATTCTCCAATTTCTAGTCCATTTGGTCTTTCCTGGTATTTATGTTTTTCAGCCACAGAGATTTTAATGTTTTAACAAAGATAGTTTCTTATCTTTGTGAGTACCTTCCCAAAGGGCCACATGACAAGAGATATGTGTGTTCTTAATTACTGCTTCCTTACGGTCTCTTTATCACAATACTGATTTTTTGCTGTTGAATACACATTGGTAGGATTGAAATGCTAGAATCTGTAATAAGAGTTTCTTTTTTATATTGATTTAATATTTACAAATTCTATTCATAAAGAATACATTCTAGAAATTTATCCCTGACCTTTTACATTTTATTTTAATGTATTAATAGTGGTAGCTGGTAGTTAGTTATGTTTTTAAATGACCGTGTATTAATCATTTGCCTGATCTTATTTAATACTTAGAACGATCTTATGAGCGAGATATAATTATTATTCCATTTTTAGAGGAGGATACTGAAGCACAAAAACGTTACAACCTACCCAGGGTTACTTTTTATTACTTACTATTTGTGGTTTACAATAGCAACTTTAAGAATTTCGTGGGGGGAGTGGCCAAGATGGCCCACCAGAAGCAACTAGTGTACGTGGCTCTCACAGAAAGGAATGGAAGGGACAAGTAAATAAAACACCTTCAACTGAAACATCCAGGTACTCACATTAGGACTAATCAAGGAAACAATTTGACGCATGGAGAACGAAGAAAAGACAGGATAGTGGCCCACCAGGGAGCAACATGTAGCCAGGGGAACCTCTCCGGTCCAGGGAAGCGGTGAGTGAATGTGCAACCCTGGGAAACTCACGCTACTTCCATGGATCTTTGCAACTCTTGGGTCAGGAGATCTCCTTGTGAACCCACTCAAGGCTAGGGCCTTCAGTCTGACAGACAGAGCTATCTGGAGTCTCAGCAGAGCAGTTGCTAAAGCATGCATGGAGACCTTGGAGTCTTAGATATTTGGGCTTTCGGGCAAAAGTAGCTGAAAAGTAGGAGGTTAGACCCCTTAGGAAAGAGGCTGAATCCAGGGAGCTAAGCAGTGACAGTCTGCAGGCTCCACTTCCACAGCACCTCACAAGACCCACTGGCTTGGAATTCCACCCAGCCTCTGGTAGCAGCATTGCACCTCCCTAAGAGGAAGCTCCTGACAGGAGAGGGAGCTGCCATCTTTGCTGTTTGGGCACCTTAGCCATTCCAGCCTTTGGGCTTTGGAGAGTCTGAGCTCCCCGGGGACAGAAGGGATCCCCCAGCACTGCACAGCTGCTTTATTAAAATGTTGCCACGCTGCTGCTTTAAGCAGGTCCCAGATCCCACTCCTCACTGTGTTGTAGCTCCCAATCAGGGACCCCCATCAACCCCTATTGGTGTTCTCTGGCTGACAGAAATTTGTAACCTCTGTGGGACGGAGCTGCCAGAGGGAGAGGTGGGCCACCATCCTTGCTGTTTGGGCTACTTAGCTGTTCCTACCTTTGGGCTTCAGAGTGTCTGAAGCGACAGGGGGCCGAAGTGGATGCCCAGCACAGCACAGCTCCCGAAGTGGATGCCCAGCACAGCACAACTCCTCTACCAAAATGTGGTGAGACTGCTTTTTTAAGTGAATCCCCAATCCCATTCCTCCCTACTGGATGGGACCTCCCAACCAGGGTCTCCAGCCACCTACAGGTGCCTTCAGGCTGGCAACTGGCCCATATCTCCCTGGGACAGGCTGACATCTTTGCTGTTTTGCAGCCGTCACTTGTGACACCTCCAAGTACTGGAAAATCCAAAGTGACTAGGAACTGGAACAGGCCCCAAGCATACCACAGCAGCCCTAAGGAAAAGTGGCCAGACTGTTATGTGGGCACCCATTCCCATATATCCTCACTGGGCAGGTCCTCCAGGCCTGCGCCTCCAGCCTCCCCCAGCCAGAGCTATCAAGCGAGTGGCAACTTGGCAACTCCCTGGACGGAGTCTCCAGGGGCAACAGAAAGCCTCTCTGGCACTGTTTCTGCAGTGAAACCATCCTTGCCAGCCTTGGACTAAAAAAGAAGCAAAGACCCTCTGTGCTTTATCCACACCTGCTACAAGCTGCAGTTGACCCAAGAAGAAGAGGCTGGTCTTTAACCCAAGAAGAAAAGGGCTGGTCTGTCTCCTGTGGGTCTCACACCCCCCACCACTGCTTGTCACCAGACAGGAAACCCCTGGCTTGGGCCCACAGCACAGACCCTCCATCCTGGGCTGATTGCACTGAGTAATTGCTGACCTGCATCTCTCCAGGCTGAAGCTCCCAGGAGACACGCAGATGACCTTTGGGCAAAGCTACTACTAAGATTCCTTCCTCTGCTGCCTCCAAGTTGGAGGAGGAACGTAAACACTGAGATTGCCCCAGAGCCGCAGTGGGCAGGCCAGGAGTACCAAGTCACGATGTACAGCTAGCAGTCAAGGGGGAGAGGAACCCATATTTTTACAGCATTGAGAGGGAACATGGCTGCAACTGTGAGGAAACACAGGGGAGCCACACAACCAAGGAAGCATCTACCAGCTGAACAGTAAGCCTAAGTGCCACGAGCTGGATCACATCCCGAAGCTTCAACACAAAATACCTCTCTTACATACCCACCTTTGAAACCAGAAAGAAGTCAGCTTCAAATAAAACTCCTGCAGAGTACCTCAACTCAGTGAAAACATCCAGAAAAGTCTATTGACTGTACTGAATCTACACTGTAGTTAAAGGAACACCCACATGCAGAGATGAGAAAGAACCGATGTAAGAACTCTGGTAACTCAAATGGCCAAAGTGTCATATGTCTTCCAGATGACCACACCAGTTCTCCAACAAGAGTTTTTGACCAGGCTGAACTGACTGGAATGACAAATAGAATTTGAATATGGATAGGAACAAAGATAATTGAGTCAGGAGGATGGCAAAACCCAGTCCAAGGAAAAGAAAAATCACAATAAAGTGATACAGGAGCTGAAGGACAAAATAGCTGATATAAGAAAGAACCTAATGAGTCTGACAGAGCTGAATAACACAATATAAGAATTTCACAGTGCAATCACAAGTATTAATAGCAGAATGAACCAAGCTGAGGAAGAAATCTTGGAATTTAAAGACTGGTTCTCTGAAATAAGACCGTCAGAGAAAAATAAAGAAAAAAGACTAAAGATGAATGAACAAAACCCCCCAAAAAGTATGAGATTATGTAAAAAGGCCAAATCTGTGAATCATTGGCATCCCTGAAAGGCAGGGGGAGAAAGCAAAAACGACTTGGAAAACATGTTTCAGGATATCATCCATGAAAACTTCCCAGCCTTGCTGGAGTGACCAGCAGTCAAATTCAGGAAATACAGATAACTCCTGCAAGTTTCTACACAAGATCATCCCCAAGGCACATCACATAACTGTCAGATGTTCTAAGGTTGAAATGAAAGAATGTTAAAGGAAGCTAGAGAGAAAGGGCAGGTCCACCTACAAAGGGAACCCCATCAGGCTAACAGTGGACCTCTCAGCTGAAACCCTACAAGCCAGAAGAGACTGGGGGCCTATATTCAACATTCTTAAAGAAAAAATTCTTCAACTAAGAATTTTATATCTAGCTGTATTAGGGTTCTCTAGAGGGACAAAACTAATAGGATAGATGTATGTATAAAAGGGAGTTTATTAAGGAGTATTAACTCACATGATCACAAGGTCGCACAGTAGATCATCTGCAGGCTGAGGAGCAAGGAAGCCAGTCTGAGTCCCAAAGCTGAAGAACCTGGATTCCGATGTTCAAGGGCAGGAAGCATCCAGCATGGGAGAATGATGGAGGCTGGGAGGGTAAGTCAGTCTAATGTTTCCATGTTCTTCGGCCTGCTTTTTGTTCTGGCCATGCTGGCAGCTGATTAGATGGTGCCCACCCAGATTGAGGGTGGGTCTGCCTCTCCCAGTCCACTGACTCAAATGTTAATCTCCTTTGGCAACACCCTCACAGACACACCCAGGAACAATACTTTGCATCCTTCAATCCAATCAAGTTCATACTCAATATTAACCATTATACCAGCCAAACTAAGCTTCCTAAGTGAAGGATAAATAAGATCCTTTTCAGATAAGCAAACATTGAGGGTATTCATTGCCACCAGACCTGCCTTACAAGAGATCTTGAAAGGAGCACTAAATGTAGAAAGAAAAGACTGCTACTAGCTAATACAAAAACACACAGACCAGTGTCGTTGTAAAGGAGCACACAAACAAGCCAACATAATAACCAGTTAACAGCACAATGACAGGATCAAATCCACACATATCAATACTAACCTTGAATGTAAACAGTCTAAATCCTCCACTTAAAAGGCAGAGTGGCAAGCTGGATAAAAAAGTAAGACCCAATGGTATGCTGTCTTCAAGAGACCCATCTCAAACATAATGACACTCATAGGCTCAAAATAAAGGGATGGAGGAAAATTCATTAAGCAAATAGAAAAAAAAAGCAAATATTGTGATTTTTAATTTCAGATAAAACATTTCAAAACAACAAAGATTTAAAAAGTCAAGGGCATTATATCATCATAAAGGGTTCAATTCAACAAGAAGACTTAATTATCTTAAATATATATGCACCCAGCATAGGAGCACCTGGATTCATAAAGCAAGCTATCTGAGACCTACAAAGAGACACAGAGTTTTACACAATAGTAGTGGGAGACTTCAACACTCCACTGACAGTATTAGACAGATCACTGAGGCAGAAAATTAACAAAGATATTCAAGACCTAAACTCTACGTTGGACCAATTGCATCTGATATACCTTTATGAAACTCTTCACCAAAAAAACAACAGAATATACATTCTTCTTATCACCACATGACACATACTGTACAATCCACCACATAATTGGACATAAAATAATCCTCAACCAATATAAAGAACCAAAATCATACCAAATACACTCTTCAATCATAGTGCAATAAAAATAGAAGTCAAGACTATAAAAATTACTCAAAACCATGCAATTAAATGGAAATTAAACAACATGCTCCTGAATAACTTTTAGGTAAATAATGAAATTAAGGGGGATATAAAGTAGTTTTTTGAAAATACTGAGAACAAATATACAACATACCAGAATCTCTGGGACACAGCTAAGGCAGTGTTAAGAGGGAAATTCATAGCACTAAATTCCCACATCAAAAAGTTAGAAAGATCCCAAATTAACAACATAACTTCACAACTGAAATAATTAGAGAAGCAAGAACAAATCAACCTCAAAGCTAGCAGATGAGAGATAACAAAAATCAGAACTGAACAGAAGGAAATCGAGATGTGAAAAACAATTCAAAAGATCAGTGAATCCAGGAATTTTGTTTTGTTTTGTTTTGAGATGGAGTCTCTCTTTGTCACCCAGGCTTGAGTGAAGTGGCGTGATCTCAGCTCACTGCAACCTCCATCTCCCAGGTTCCAGCGATTCTCCTGCCTCAGCCTCCTGAGTAGCTGGGACTACAGGCACGTGCCACCATGCCTGGCTAATTTTTTATTAGTAGTAGAGACGGGGTTTCACCGTGTTGGCTAGGCTGGTCTCGAACTCCTGACCTCAGGTGATCCACACACCTCGGCCTCCCAAAGTGCTGGGATCACAGACGTGAGCCAACTCGCCCAGCCCAGGAGTTGTTTGTTTGTTTGTTTTAAATAATAGGCCACTGGATAGACTAATTAAGAAAAGAGAGAAGATTCAGATAAACGCAATTGGAAACGATGAAGGGAATGTTACCACTACCCCACAGAAATAGAAACAACCATTAGAAGCTACTACAAACACTTCTGTGCACACAAACTAGAAAACCTAAAAGAGATGGACAAATTCCACATACATCCTTTTAAGACCGAGCCAGGAAGAAATTGGTTCCCTGAACACACAAATAACGAGCTCCAAAATTGAATCAGTAATATTAGCCTATCGATCAAAAAAAGCCCAGGACCTGATGGATTCACAGCCTAAAAACCTAAAATTGTGTTCTTTTTTTGTACTATGCCAGTGATGCATTAAGTACATTGGGCATCAAATTTACACAAAGGCCATTAATGATTACACCCTTTAGGGACATCCCTCTTTAGCAATAGACCATCTCCTCAATCCCTTGGGGTAATTAATGTGAGGGGGCAGTTTACTTCTAGTTCTCCTATCTCTGGATTGTAGCCGTTGAGGCCCTAGTTGAATATGATGGGACCTCCTATTAGACTGTCCACTTGAGTGAGCTTTCATATCTGTCCCCTTGGCTAAAAGAGCTGTTAAAACTGTGGTTTTGCCCGGATTAGCAGTTGCCCTTGGGGAAAAAGCAGTTTTGGTTACTTGGCTTCTTTTTCTGGGTTTTTGCCTTTTTTCAAAATTTGGCTTAATAATTCCTTGCCATCCTGTTAACTATTTGATACTTTTCAGAAGCTGAATTTTTATATTTTATCCAGTAATTTTAGATAATTTCAGCAAGGAGATATAAATAGCTCAGCCTGGAATGACTGGAAATAGAAATCTTCTTAATTAACATCTCTTTCAGATTGTTTCAAGGCAACTCAACCGTGGACTTTCAAAACAAGACTTCTATCCTCCTCTGCACCCCCAGCGTGGTCTTTTTCCAGTGTTCATCAGTTTATTGTGCACATGAGAAATCCATATGAGCTCACCATCTGGTTCTCTATAGTTTTACTAAGTAGTTCTTTAATCACTTTATTTCTATTGCTTTCATTCTGATCTGTCATTACTAACCAGTACAACAGTCGTAGAATCTATACCTCCATCTTTAGGCTCCTGTAGTCTGTTCTAGAGATTGTAGCCAAAATGACCTTTTTAAAATTCAGATTTGATCATGCCATTGCCCTGCTTAAAGTCCTTTAATGACTTCCTATGATATTCAGAACAAAGACCCAAATTACTACTATTGTTGATCAGGCCCTGCATTGGCTGCCTTGTGCTGCCTCCCAACCACAGGGCCTTGGAGGTAAAACTGTCTAATACAGGTCTAGAAAAGGCTATTGGTCCTAACTTATAAAGTTGCTTTTTTTTTAATGGCAGTGAGAAGTCTGCAGGGAACCACAAAAAAAAAGACTTAAAGCAATAGAAAGATACATCTGCCTCTGTAGCATTGATACTGGACTGAGTGGCAGGACTGAGAGACCTGTGAAGATGACAAGTAGTGAGGACCTGGTCCAGGAGGATGGCAGAGGTTTCATACAGAAATGCTTTTTGAGATAGAATTAGTGAGAGTCAGCAACTTACTACATGTAGCTGGTAAGGGAAAAAGAGAAGTCAAAATTATAAAATATTTCACATGTAAATTTATCAAGCAGTTACAATGTATTAGACACCATTTTAAACATTTTACTGTATTCTCTTTTACTTCTCACAGTCATCCTGTGAGATAAGTATTGTTAATATCTTCAGCTTTTCAGTAAAGCAAACTCTGACATAGAGATATTAAGTACCTTACCCATTCACAGCTATAGAGTGATGACAGTAAGATTTCAAAACTGGTGTGATGTCAGAGTTGTGCTGTTTCTCACTCAAGAAAGCCAATGGACATTAGTTGTGTTAGCTAAGATGTAAAACCTAAGAATGGGAAAAGATTTTGAAGAACAAGTGTGTATATGTCAAAAAATGGGGATGAAAGTGGGAAAACAAAAAATGACTTTATTTCTGGATATCCAGGTGAAGATATCTGTAAACAGTTGGCAGTATGGTTGTAGTTTTCCAAAGACAGAGTAGGATTGCAGAGTGAGGTTATGCAATTGTTTGTCAGCGATGTTTAGAGACATAGAAAGGCCCAAGATTACCCAAGGAGAAAGTGTGACTTTATAGGCCTGATGTGAGAGTTCAATTAGATAAGATATATAAAGAGCACATAGCACAGTGTCTGGAGCACTCTAAGAGATCAATAAATGTTACCTGTTATCATCATTGTTGTATACCATAAAAGAAAGTAAGGATGAGAACTCAGGTTTCTTATAATTTTATTAAACATGTATAGCATGATTTTCTTAATGAATTATGGTGGTATGCTAGGTATGTCATGAAAGAGCAGGCATTGTGTAGGAGATAAATAACTCAATATTTATCTCAATATTCATATTTCCAAATGAAAGGTATTTGGATTCTCACATTTAGTATTATTTTAATACAGTGTTTTTATGTTTATATGTACTACTGTTACTTTCACATGTTCTTTTGTCTTTTCAATAGAAAAATGTTCTTCTAGTGATTACATTCATTGGAAGAGTCAACTGATTTAAACTTTTACGTGTACAATAAAAAGCCTAAATTACAACTGTCTGGCAAAAGAGTTGCCAGCTGTTAGTTTCTGTTTAAACAGACTAGGTATGGAGTGTTTTTTAGCAGTTTAATCAGTGCCGCTTACAAAGTCTATTTAATATTTAATGAAGAGTCATAGTCCTTAGCAGTAAGGCCCTGAGATGTTGATGTGTGCAGCAAAAAAGACTTTGTGAACAGCCATTATTTGTTCAGCTCATACTCCTTTAAGGTGTCAGTTAGGCAGTTGGAGAAAGAGGTAGAGTGGAGTGTGGAGAATGCACATATTAAATATGGTCCCAGACCTTCAAGTGCTTACAGACTTTGCAGAGAAAGAAAGGTTCACACACGAGAGGTGATATAGGGCAATAAAAGATTCTGTCTACTCCCTAACAAGTAGTAAAGACAGTGAGTATTACAGGCCTTCTTGAAAGTTTGAGATTGGTGAGAACAGTTCAGGAGGTGTGGTCAGGAAGAGAAATTACATCTATAAGATTGAAATATTGAAAGAAAGTAGGGGCATAATGGAAAGAAGGGTGTTCCAACTTAGAGAGACTGGGCAGAGTCTCAGAATGTCAGGCATTGGTCCTGTAGAATAGGACCAACATGGTACGTCAGTTTATTTAGCCACTTACTCTGTCATCAAGTATTGTTGATCTCCTTTTTGGCAGGGGCAGAGGGGACTGAATCTTGCTTTGTCACCCAGGCTGGGTTGCAGTGGTGCGATCTCGGTTCACTGTAGCCTCCACTTCCCAAGTTCAAACAATTCTCCTGCCTCAGCCTCCCAAGCACCACACCCGGCTAATTTTTGTATTTTTAGTAGAGATGGGGTTTCACCATGTTGGCCAGGCTGGTCTCGAACTCCTGACCTCAGGTGATCCGCCCACCTTGGCCTGCCAAATTGCTGTGATTACAGGCGTAAGCCACTGCATCTGGCCATATTGTTGATCTCTTATTTGCAAGACTGAATGCAGGATTTTTTCTTAACTATATATATATATATATATATATATTTTTTTTTTTTTTTTTTTTTTTTTTTTTGACAGAGTCTCGCTCTGTCGCCCAGGCTGGAGTGCAGTGGCGCTATCTCGGCTTACTGCAAGCTCCGCCTCCCAGGTTCACGCCATTCTCCTGCCTCAGCCTCCGAAGTAGCTGGGACTACAGATGCCAGCCACCATGCCTGGCTAAATTTTTGTATTTTTAGTAGAGATGGGGATTCACCGTGTTAGCCAGGATGATCTCAATCTCCTAACCTCGTGATCCACCCACCTCGGTCTCCCAAAATGCTGGGATTATAGGTGTGAGTCACAGCGCCCGGCCTTTTCTTAACTATTTGTAATTTATTTTCCTTCTTCTCTACGTATGTAATAAACAACCCCATTATTTCTATCTCCATAATATACCTTGACTTTCAATTTCTTTCTCTCTACTTCTTTTCTTACTGATTTGATTCTTAGGGGGGAAAACTGTGTAACACTAGCCTAAATGAAAAAAGAGAAGAAAAGAGGAAATGAGTAGTGCATGGCATTTTAATTTCCCCTTTCTTTTATTCTCTCTATACAACAGGAGCCATGAGCTTTTTAAAATGCATATGGGATCATTGTGTCTCTTCAGTGGTCAGCCTTCCAGTGGTTCTGATTGCATTTAGAATAAGAGCCAATTCCTGGCTCTGTCTCTGACAGCACCTCTTTTCTGTTTGCCCATTTGCTGAAGTACTAACCTGTTTCCTACCTGGGATCTTTGCTTCTGCTGCTTCTGCTATCTGGATTGTTCATCCCTGGCTCTTCGTCCGAGAGGCTTTCCCCAGCAGTCCTACAGAAATAGGTCCCTGGTATTTGTTATGACAGTACTATGTAGATTACCTTCAGTGACCTTTTGTGTTTATAATTCAGCCATTATTGTTTTCCGTGCTAATCTGTAAATTCCATGAAAATGAGCACTGTTCTCTTTATCTCTGTATACCCAGTGCCTAACAGTGCACCCTATACATACAAATACATTTGTTTATTTACCTAATGAATTTTCATTATGCCAAACATAAAAAATGCACAGTATCCATTGAATAAATGAATTTTTATTGAAGTTAAATATTGTCTAGTATATATTAAATAAAAAGCAAATTATAGAGCAGTATATGTGAGGAAAAATGTTGGTTATATATTCATATCTTTTAGGAAAAAATATATAGTGTACAGACAAAAGCTTGGAAGTATATATATATTTAAACCATTTAGTATTGGTTATTGTGGAAATGATATTGGGAGTAGGTGTAGGAGAGGCACACTCCAAAAATAGAGGACTTTGAATTTAACATGTCTATATTATGAGTTTTTAAAATAAGGGTATATTATTTTATAATAAATAAAACATTGGAAAGAAATACACTAAAATGGTAACAGGGAACTGTCTCTTCTTAGAAATGGGACCCAGAAAGGACCACATTCCCCCTGACACCTGAGACATTGTGCTGGTGGTTGCTTTGGTGCTGCACTGGTTGGGTTGAATGCACCGCCCCACCCACCTCACTTTTTTTGATGTTGGAAAAATAACTGGCTAGGTATAGGGATCAGTTGGAGGACTGTTTGGTAGCTTTTTCTTTAAATCAAATTAAAATCCCTACTGTGGCCAATTACCAAGAAGAGAAAATTAGATGACTAAAATTACTTGCTTAAAATAAAGCAGACTGGAAAGAGCTTTTTTATTTTCTGTGGAAGACTTTGCTGCTTTTCTCAATTGTAATGAGATGTAATATTAAAGAATATAATGTGTTTTAATGGGTCTAATTTTAAAGAATATAATGTTGGGGTACTATATTACAAACTTTCTGAGATGAGTAATATACTTTTTGAGTGTTTTCTATATATAGACATTATTTTATCAAATCCTTGAAATGGCATTGAAGATAATATTAACCACATTTTACAAACAAAGGAACTGAAAATTAGAGAGGTAACAAAAATTGCCCTGTGTCACAAAGCTAGTAAATAGAGGAGCTAGATTTGTGTTATAGGTTTTCCTAGCCCTCATCCCTCAGCATTAGATCTGGATGTACTCCAGACCTGGGACTTTGAATGCTAGCTCTTGATTAGACTAATTGGAGAGCTTTTAAAATACTGATGCCCAGGCTGCACACCAAGTATTTGAATCAGAATCTCTGAAGATGGGGCCCAGATTTGTTTAAGAAAAAACAACAAACTCTTCAGGTGATTCTGATGTAGTGAGGGTTATTGCAGACTCTTGGAGCTAGCATCAGTGGTTTACACATGAGTTGATACAATTTCTGGAAAGGTGGGAGAGAGACAATAAAAAGAAGGTTAGTCTCTGATACCTAAGCCATGGGCACCTGGTATACCCAAGGCCATGCTGTGAATACTTTCTTCCTAGAAACTTTTTATAAATAGTGTTAAAAATCATAGCATTGTTAATTCTATGCTTAATATCTTTTAGTTTCTTCAAGACCTAGAGGTCTAACTACTGTATATGTCTAATTCCATGGAAAATGTCCAGATTCTAAATAAACAATGTAAAGATTATGTTATGGCTTTTTCATAAGCAAAAGATTACTGAAATTTAATATACAAAACGGAAGTTTAAAAATCTTTATTTTATCCATGGAAAACTGTCATTTGGATAAGCACCATAAATCTAGCAACTAATCCTGCAGTATGAGTAAAAAGATTACAGAAGTTATTTCCTTTGGAGATTGTTCTGGTTAATTGTAAAACTTGAAATAGTCATATCAAAATGTTGGCTTAAAATGTTTTCATTAATCTGTACTTAAGTAATGTTCTTCTAAATTTTATTAAAATTTTAGGCTCATTTAACCAACACTAATGTTCCTCTAGAAATTAAAAACAGTTAAAATTATAGCTTATTGTGCAGTAGCATTTATTGCTATCAATGAAGTAAATATTTCTAAAGAGTTTTACTGCTATAAAACCATAGAAATAATGCCACAAATGCATATTTAGCAGAAAATGACAACCAAAATAGGAAATCTTTGCCCAACCTGTTAAGATATAAGTATAAATAACAGTTATTATTTCATATATTGTCAGTGTTTCAGCTTGATCTGAAATTTCCAAAGAAAGCGTTCGTTGAAAGACCATATGCTCTTGAAACTATGGCAGAGCCATTGCAGTAGAGATCTCTGGTTAGAGTTAGACACTGTGATAGCAGGCTATGGGGAGACTCAAAGGAGACAACACCCAGCCCTTGCTCTTACTCAAGTACTTGTATTGGGGATTTCTCCAAATAGAAACCTAGTTATTTGTCTTGAAACATACATTCTATGATCTCTAAAATTTAGAGTACCCAGACCTCTCCTTATACCCTAGGTTTTATCCAGCCTTGTAGTGTTAAATACTCTCTTCATACTGATGACTCAGAAATTTATATTTCTGGTTAGAACCTTTCTTGGTACTCAGGATTCACATATCCACTGTCTATCCAGCATTTTCACTTTGGTGTTCAATAGGAATCTCAGACTCAACATGTGCAAAACAAACTCTTAGACTCTGCTTCCCACCTCAGACTTCTCCTTCTTGGTAAATGGCAATTCAGTCCTGCTAATAGACCAAAATGATTAAGGTCTCTTCACTTTTCAAACTATTTTTGCAAAGACTGCATTCTTTGTTGTAGATGGTCACTGAAGTGTCTCTGTTTCTTCAGCTTGGTTTCATCTATAATTTTAACAGATTTCATTGAATGCCATAAACTAAAAAACAGTAAAACAACACACAAGAAAAGTAAATAGCACTCCATTTCTTTATAGATTGGCCATGTGCTGGCCACTGCTTCAACACCTAGTTAGGCTTGCAGTGGACCTAGGAATCAGCCCAAAGTGAAAACTGAGGGTCTTCTCTGGCCTTTTCTTAGCATGTGTGTGGCTTTCTAAATTCTCTTGTATACCTAGTGCTTTTAAATGTCCTAATTTCCCACGGAATCTTTTTCAGGTTTTTGCTTCTGGACCTTGAATGGCCTGTTATATGTTTTGACCCCATAATCTTTTGCTCAGGTGACTGTGGTTTGTAAGTTCATCTTGCAGTGTTTTTGAACAATGCCAGTCACTTTTTCAGCCTATGCCCAAATTAGGCAAAACAGACAAAAGTATCTTGTGGCAGCGTTTCAGGTATCCAAATAGACAAGTTAGAAAAGACACATACAATAATTTGTGAATGAAGTCTCTTCTGCTCCCCTCAGAACCAGGGACCAGGGTCCCATACTGGGAACATAGCTTGCTGCCTGACTGCTACCACTGCCTTGAGACTGTTGCCTTGCTGGGGAAGGGCTAGGACAAGGGCAAATAAAAACACCACAAAACTTTGTATTTTCAAGTTGCCTTTTTCTTGGTTTAGCATTTGCTTGGTTTTTAGAGTTCTGACAATGTTGATTCTAATAGTTTCTTCTTATATTTCAGTGTTTCTATAATGGAACAAGCACTTAGAGGTGCCTGTTCTGACATTTTCTTTTTCTTTTTCTTTTTTTTTTTTTTTTGAGATGGAGTCTCGCTCAGTCTCCAGGCTGGAGTGTAGTGGCGTGATCTTGGCTCACTGTAATCTCCGCCTCCTGGGTTCAAGTGATTCTCTTGCCTCAGCCTCCCAAGTAGCTGGGAATACAGGCATGCGCCACCATGCCCATCTAATTTTTGTATTTTTAGTAGAGACAGGGTTTCGCCATGTTCGACAGGCCGGTCTTGAACTACTGACCTCAGGTGATCCATCCGCCTTGGCCTCCCAAAGTGCTGGGATTACAGGCGTGAGCTGCCACACCCAGCCTGTTCTGCCATTTTCTAACATCACCCAGTTAATTTATTTTTATCCTGAGTAGTACTCCATTTGATGGACATTCCACAATTTGTTTATCTACCTGTTGGGAAACTTTTGGATTGCTCCCAATTTTGATCTGTTTTGAATAAAGCAGTTGTGATGGTTAATTTTGTCTACTTGATTGAGCTGCCAAATATTTAGTCAGATATTAATGTGGTGTTTTTGGGTAGTATTAACATTTTGAATTAATAGATTGAGTAAAGTATATTGCCCTCCCCATGTGTAGGTGGCCCTCATCCAATTAGTTGAAGGCCTAACAGACCAAAAAAGACTGACCTTCCTGTAAGAAGGAACTCGTGCTTGACTTGTGGAGCTGGGACATTGGTTTTTTCCTGCATTCCAACTCAAATGGAAACATTTGGCTCTCACTGAGTCTTGAACCTGCTGGCTGTCAGACTGAATCTTATACCATAGACTCTCCTGGTTCTTGGGCCTTTGGAGTTGAACTGGAACTACATCATTGGCTCTCCTGTGTATCAAGGTTGCCAACTGCAGATCTTGTGACTTCTTAGTGTCCGTAATTGCATGAGCCAAATCCGATGAAATGAATGAAATGAAGCGAGAAGGGAAGTTTAGAGAAAAAAGAATAAAAAGAAATGAACAAAGCATCCAAGAAATATGGGACTATGTGAAAAGACCAAATCTATGTCTGATTGGTGTACCTGAAAGTGACGGAGAGAATGGAACCAAGTTGGAAAACACTCTGCAGGATAGTATCCAGGAGAACTTCCCCAGTCTAGCAAGGCAGGCTAACGTTCAGATTCAGGAAATACAGAAAACACCACAAAGATACTCCTCGAGAAGAGCAACTCCAAGACACATAATTGTCAGATTCACCAAAGTTGAAATGAAGGAAAAAATGTGAAGGGCAGCCAGAGAGAAAGGTCGGGTTACCCACAAAGGGAAGCCCATCAGACTAACAGTGGATCTCTCGGCAGAAACTCTACAAGCCAGAAGAGAGTGGGGGCCAATATTCAACATTCTTAAAGAAAAGAATTTTCAACCCAGAATTTCATATCCAGCCAAACTAAGCTTCATAAGTGAAGGAGAAATAAAATCCTTTACAGACAAGCAAATGCTGAGAGATTTTGTCACCACCAGACCTGCCCTAAAAGAGCTCCTGAAGGTAGCACTAAACATGGAAAGGCACAACTGGTACCAGCTGCTGCAAAATCATGCCAAAATGTAAAGACCATGGAGACTAGGAAGAAACTGCATCAACTAATGAGCAAAATAACCAGCTAACATCATAATGACAGGATCAAATTCACACATAACAATATTCACTTTAAATGTAAATGGATTAAATGCTCCAATTAAAAGACACAGACTGGCAAATTGGATAAAGAGTCAAGACCCATCAGTGTGCTGTATTCAGGAAACCCATCTCACATGCAGAGACACACATAGGCTCAAAATAAAAGGATGGAGGAAGATCTACCAAGCAAATGGAAAACAAAAAAAGGCAGGGGTTGCAATCCTAGTCTCTGATAAAACAGACTTTAAACCAACAAAGATCAAAAGAGACAAAGAAGGCCATTACATAATGGTAAAGGGATCAATTCAACAAGAAGAGCTAACTATCATAAATATATATGCACCCAATACAGGAGCACCCAGATTAATAAAGCAAGTCCTGAGTGACCTACAAAGAGACTTAGACTCCCACACAATAATAATGGGAGACTTTAACACCCCACTGTCAACATTAGACAGATCGAGACAGAAAGTTAACAAGGATACCCAGGAATTGAACTCAGCTCTGCAACAAGCGGACCTAATAGACATTTACAGAACTCTCCACCCCAAATCAACAGAATATACATTTTTTTCAGCACCACACCACACCTGTTCCAAAATTGACCACACAGTTGGAAGTAAAGCTCTCCTCAGCAAATGTAAAAGAACGGAAATTATAACAAACTGTCTCTCAGACCACGGTGCAATCAAACTGGAACTAGGATTAAGAAACTCATTCAAAACCGCTCAACTACATGGAAACTGAACTACCTGCTCCTGAGTGACTACTGGGTACATAACGAAATGAAGGCAGAAATAAAGATGTTCTTTGAAACCAATGAGAACAAAGACACAACGTACCAGAATCTCTGGGAGACATTCAAAGCAGTGTGTAGAGGGAAATTTATAGCACTAAATGCCCACATGAGAAAGCAGGAAGGATCCAAAATTGACACCCTAACATCACAATTAAAAGAACTAGAAAAGCAAGAGCAAACACATTCAAAAGCTAGCAGAAGGCAAGAAATAACTAAAATCCGAGCAGAACTGAAGGAAATAGAGACACAAAAAACCCTTCAAAAAATTAATGAATCCAGGAGCTGGTTTTTTGAAAGGATCAACAAAATTGATAGACCGCTAGCCAGACTAATAAAGAAAAAAAGAGAGAAGAATCAGATAGACGCAATAAAAAATGATAAATGGGATATCACCACCGATCCCACAGAAATACAAACTACCATCAGAGAATACTACAAACACCTCTACGCAAATAAACTAGAAAATCTGGAAGAAATGGATAAATTCCTGGACACATACACCCTCCCAAGACTAAACCAGGAAGAAGTTGAATCTCTGAACAAACCAATAACAGGATCTGAAATTGTGGCAATAATCAATAGCTTACCAACCAAAAAGAGTCCAGGACCAGATGGATTCACAGCCGAATTCTACCAGAGGTACAAGGAGGAGCTGCTACCATTCCTTCTAAAACTAGTCCAATTAATAGAAAAAGAGGGAATCCTCCCTAACTCATTTTATGAGGCCAGCATCATCCTGATACCAAAGCCGGGCAGAGACACAACCAAAAAAGAGAATTTAAGATCAATATCCTTGATGAACATTGATGCAAAAATCCTCAATAAAATACTGGCAAACCGAATCCAGCAGCACATCAAAAGCTTATCCACCATGATCAAGTGGGCTTCATCCCTGGGATGCAAGGCTGGTTCAATATATGCAAATCAATAAATGTAATCCAGCATATAAACAGAAACAAAGACAAAAACCACATGATTATCTCAGTAGATGGAGAAAAGGCCTTTGACAAAATTCAACAACCCTTCATGCTAAAAACTCTCAATAAATTAGGTATTGATGGGATGTATCTCAAAATAATAGCTATTTATGACAAACCCACAGCCAATATCATACTGAATGGACAAAAACTGGAAGCATTCCGTTTGAAAACTGGCACAAGACAGGGATGCCCTCTCTCACCATTCCTATTCAACATAGTATTGGAAGTGCTGGCCAGGGCAATTAGGCAGGAGAAGGAAATCAAGGGTATTCAATTAGGAAAAGAGGAAGTCAAATTGTCCCTGTTTGCAGATGACATGATTGTATATCTAGAAAACCCCATTGTCTCAGCCCAAAATCTCCTTAAGCTGATAAGCAACTTCAGCAAAGTCTCAGGATACAAAATCAATGTACAAAATTCACAAGCATTCTTATACACCAATAACAGACAAACAGAGCCAAATCATGAGTGAACTCCCATTCACAATTGCTTCAAAGAGAATAAAATACTTAGGAATCCAACTTACAAGAGACATGAAGGACCTCTTCAAGGAGAACTACAAACCACTGCTCAGTGAAATAAAAGAGGATACAAACAAATGGAAGAACATTCCATGCTCATAGATAGGAAGAATCAATATTGTGAAAATGGCCATACTGCCCAAGGTAATTTATAGATTTAATGCCATCCCCATCAAGCTACCAATGACTTTCTTCACAGAATTGGAAAAAACTACTTTAAAGTTCATATGGAACCAAAAAAGAGCCCGCATCGCCAAGTGAATCCTAAGCCAAAAGAACAAAGCTGGAGGCATCACACTACCTGACTTCAAACTATACTACAAAAGGCTACAGTAACCAAAACAGCATGGTACTGGTACCAAAACAGAGATATAGATCAATGGAACAGAACGGAGCCCTCAGAAATAATGCCGCATATCTACAACTATCTGATCTTTGACAAACCTGACAAAAACAAGCAATGGGGAAAGGATTCCCTATTTAATAAATGGTGCTGGGAAAACTGGCTAGCCATATGTAGAAAGCTGAAACTGGATCCCTTCCTTACACCTTATACAAAAATTAATTCAAGATGGATTAAAGACTTAAACATTAGACCTAAAACCATAAAAACCCTAGAAGAAAACCTAGGCATTACCATTCAGGACATAGGCATGGGCAAGGACTTCATGTCTAAAACACCAAAAGCAATGGCAACAAAAGCCAAAATTGACAAATGGGATCTAATTAAACTGAAGAGCTTCTGCACAGCAAAAGAAACTACCATCAGAGTGAACAGGAAACCTACAAAATGGGAGAAAATTTTCGCAACCTACTCATCTGACAAAGGGCTAATATCCAGAATCTACAATGAACTCAAATTTACAAGAAAAAAACAAACAACCCCATCAAAAAGTGGGCAAAGGATATGAACAGACACTTCTCAAAAGAAGACATTTATGCAGCCAAAAGACACATGAAAAAATGCTCATCATCACTGGCCATCAGAGAAATGCAAATCAAAACCACAATGAGATACCATCTCACACCAGTTAGAATGGCAATCATTAAAAAGTCAGGAAACAACAGGTGCTGGAGAGGATGTGGAGAAGTAGGAACACTTTTACACTGTTGGTGGGACTGTAAACTAGTTCAACCATTGTGGAAGTCAGTGTGGTGATTCCTCAGGGATCTAGAACTAGAAATACCATTTGACCCAGCCATCCCATTACTGGGTATATACCCAAAGGACTATAAATCATGCTGCTATAAAGACACATGCACACGCATGTTTCTTGCGGCACTATTCACAATAGCAAAGACTTGGAACCAACCCAAATGTCCAACAACGATAGACTGGATTAAGAAAATGTGGTACAGATACACCATGGAATAGTATGCAGCCATAAAAAATGATGAGTTCATGTCCTTTGTAGGGACATGGATGAAATTGGAAATCATCATTCTCAGTAAACTATTGCAAGGACAAAAAACCAAACACCGCATGTTCTCACTCATAGGTGGGAATTGAACAATGAGAACACATGGACACAGGAAGGGGAACATCAGACTTTGGGGACTGTTGTGGGGTGGGGGGAGGTGGGAGGGGGGAGAGATAGCATAAGGATATATACCTAATGCTAAATGGTGAGTTAATGGGTGCAGCACACCAGCATGGCACATGTATACATATGTAACTAACCTGCACATTGTGCAGATGTACCCTAAAACTTAAAGTATAATAAAAAAAAAGTCTCTTTCTGTATATAGGCATCCTGTTGGTTCTGTTTCTCTGGAGAATGCTAACAGTCATGAATACCATGTGTATGTATTATGTAGATATATCTTTTTATTTCTCTTGGGTGGATAGGAGTGGAATCACTAGATCATACTGTAAGTATATGTTTTACTTGATGAAACTGCCAGATTGTTTTCCGAAGTTGTCACATTTTACATTCCCACCAGTAATATATGAGAGTACCAGTTGTTCTTCATTCTCAAAGTACTCATCATTGTCAGTATATTTTATTTTAGCTATTCTGATAGGTGTGTCTCTCAGTATTGTTTTAATTTAATTTCACTAGTGGCTAGTGATGTTGAGCATCTTTTCATGACTCATTTTTTATTGTTTTTAAGAGAGAGGGTCTCACTCTGTCACCCAGGCCGGAATGCAGTGGTATTGGTATTTTTGTAGGGATTGCATTGAATCAGTGATCATTGCTCACTGCCATCTCAAACTCCTGGGCTCAAGGAATCCTCTTGCCTCAGCCCCCTGAGCAGCTAGGATTATAGGCACATATGACCATGCCCTGCTAATTTTTTTTTTTTTTTTTTTTGGTAGAGACGGGGTCTCACTATATTGCCCAAGCTGATTTCAAACTCCTGGCCTCAAGTGATCCTCCCACCTTGGCTTCCCAAAGTGCTGAGATTACAGGCATGAGCTATTGTACCCAGCTGATTTTTCCTTTGTATATCCTCTCTAGTGAAGTATCTCATTTTAAAATTAGTTTATTTGTTGAGATTGGAGAGTTTTTCCTATATTCTGGGTATTAGTCTTTTGCCAGATACTTGATTTGCAGATATTTTCTCTTTGTCTATAGTTTGTCTTTTCATTTCTTTGTTGTATCATCACACAGCAAAAGTTTCAAATTTTGAAGTCCAAGTTTATTGGTCTTTTATAGATTATGCTTTTGATATCATCACTATGAATTCTTAGCTTATCCGCAGCTTATAAAGATTTTCTCCTATATTTTCTTCTGTAAGTTGTATAGTCTTATAACTGTGACCCAGTTTAAGTTAATTTTTATGTAAGGTTCAAGGTTTATTTGGGGGAGCGGTGGCATTTGGATATCCAGTTGTTTCAAAACCACATTTGTTTAAAAAGCCTTGAACTTTGACAAATTCAATTTGTTAAAAGGACTGTTCTTTGCACTCAGACTTATCACCCCTCCTACTTGTTTATTCCCTTGTCATTTGGGATAAAAAGCTTGTAGCTCCTCTCTGACCCACTTAATGATCTTAGACAAATTACATTTCTATTTGTTATGACATTTTTTTTCTTAAGCTATATTTGACCCTTTCAACCTCAAAGTATTTGAAAAGAAATAACTGGTCTGTTAACTCTGGATAAATGTATGTGATTAATTTTAAATGATTATTATTCATTCTGGAAAGCATTATTTAAGTCTATGTGGTATGCCCTGACTCGTCAAATACAATAAAGAGATTACTCTTTAGTTATGGGGCATAGAGTCTAGAAACATAAAGAAGGAAATGTGAGTACATATTCCTAACATAAGATTTTCAGATAGCCAGAATCTCTTTGTAGCTCTCTTCTTTTCAGTGCTTTGCATTTTCCTATTGATTCATTAAAAAGTAGTTAAGGGGAAAAGAAGATGAGAAGAAAACTTCAAATAGATCTTAGTGACTCTTCACATTTTTTTAAAGAGCTGCTAATCAGTCTTTTAGCAGAAAGTGTGTGCAGCCTAAGCAGCACATTACTCTGTAGTCTGTAGGCTGGTTGGGAATGGAAGCAGAGAGCCATACAGCAAAGCAGGTAAGGAGATAAGGTCAATTTACAAGTGAAATTCTAGAATCTCTAAATCCCTCTATCTCTATATTGGTGAAACTTAAAATCATCTAGAGATAAATTTTTAGTTATAGTACAGTTTACTATTTACCAAAACAATTCACAGAGCTGCAAGTGAAAGACATACATTTACCCTAATGATTTATGCATGCATGCATGATGGATCTTACTGAACCTATTTGTTAGTAATAGACCTGATACCAAGTGGGAAATCTTAACATTTTCCATAGTGGAGAATTCGTAGGTAACATTTACCCATTTTCTATGCCAATTTTTTAATTTTCTATCATTAATCAGCTTCTCCTATTTCTTGATACAATAAGCTGGTACAATCTCATATTTGTCTCTTGGAATGTCTTCAATGTAATTTTCACTTGGACATGTTCTATTCAGAGAAAAAGGAAATAAATTATTTCTAAATGTGTTTGGGTTTGAGCAATTTTTGTCCAGGTGTTGGTGAATGGATTGAGTTCTGGGTTTGTGGGGGAAAAAATGCTAGCCACTAGGATATTACCAAAAAATTAATACACTTAAAAACAACAACAAAACAGCCTACCTTCCTAAGAATCAAGAAATTTTAAATATGTACATAGCTGGGAAAGGTAGGTGTGTTAGGCAGCCTCTGAAATGGCCTCCAGTTATCCTCATTGACTTCAGATACTTAACACTCCCATGAAATACCCTCCACTTGAGTGTGGGCTTGATGTAATGACTTGCCTCTAGTGAATAGAATGCAGTAAAAATGATGTGGGTTATCATCTTTGAGATTAAGTTATCAAGACTGGAATTTCCATCTTGGATGCCCGTTTTTTCTTTCTTTCTCTCTCTTTCTGTCTGTGTCTTTTGGATCAATCACTCTGGGGGAACCCAGCTACTATGTTGTGAGGCAAGCTATGGAGAGGCCCATGTGAGTGAATTTAAGAGCAGACTTTACTTCAGCCAAGTATTGAAATGACAGCAGCCTGGCTAACGTGTTTTAATTGTAGATTCACAGGAGATCCTAAGCCAGACTACTTAATTAAGCCACTTCAGATTCCTGATCCATAAAAACTATGAGATCATATTTGTGATTTCCAGGCTCTAAGTTGTAGGGTAATTTGTTATACAGCAATAGAGAACTAAAATAATGGATTAGGTTTAGGTTTCTCTTGTCATAAGTATGGTAGAGATTGTGATTCCAACTGTGTTCATGAAACTTTGGAACCATGATTACAGTAGTATGATATAGTAGAATGATTGTAGTAGATAATTTATAATACTGCATTATTCTACTGATTTAATTTTATTCTTTTCTCTCCCCTTTCTACTGTAATGCAAACTTCATTTGAGAAGAGATTTAAGTTTTTTTTTTTTTTTTTTTTTTTTTTTAACAAACTCCTGCATAATTTCTCATTAGGTGATCAGACTGGAAATGTAGAACAGTGATGATCACAATGACTTACTATATAGTTATAACTTAAGTGGAATATATTTTCCCATAGTATTCTTACTCTTTATTGTTCATTCAGGCCTACACATCTTTAATGTTTCATATTTCATTTGACAACAGCATCCTGGATATATGAAGTTAATCTAATTTTAAAAGTCCTTTTATTCATTTAAGATTGGTGGAGCAACTAAGTCTTATTATTTCTTGATTTATATGTTGTACTGACTGAGCATGAAACGTTCTTCATTTTAAGAGAAAATACTGTTTATGATGTAATATCATGCTGTTTTTAGTCACATTTTAAAGAAATTATTTTGAAGTAAAGATAAAAAAGGAAATTTAAAAATATTTCTAAGTGGAATTCAGTAGTCTGTTCTCAGAGATGATTACTCCCTTCACTTTGAGTTTATTTTTTCTACCTCTAGAACACTGTACTAAGGCAGATTTTTTTCTTCTGACTCACCAGTAACTTTTATCAATTTTTTTTACTGGTTCCTCTTCATCTTTCTGTGTTTCTAACACTGGTGATGCCCCCAAACTCAATTTCTGACCTCTTCTTTTCTGTTTATACCCAATCCTGCCACTGTTCCCTCTCGCCATTATCACCATTGACTTCCAAACTTGCATATTGCTTCCTTGAACTTCCTTCAATGCATATTGCTTCCTTGAACTCCACACTTTTAACTAAACTTTATCTCTGTTTTGATGTCTAATAAGCACCTCAAACTCAATAGCTCCCAAACAAAATTCCATGTTGTATCAGCAAAACGATTCCTTTCTTGGTATTTATCTCAGTCAATGGTTTAGGCAAAAGACATCTGGAATTTCTCATACTATAACTCCAATCAAATGTTTAGCAGGTTCTGTCAGCTCTACTTTCAAAATAAGTCTAAATCTGACCACTTACCACCTCAACTGTTCTCACCCTCATATAAGCCATCATCATCATTTATGTGATAGCTGCAATAATCTCCTAACTGGTTTCTCTCCTCCCTCCCTTGCCCCTTCCATTTTTCCCCAACTAACATCCAGAGAAATGTTCCAAAATGAAAGACCAGATGTCATTCTTTTGCCTAAAACCCTCCAATGGCTATCATCTAACCCAGAGTAGACGCAGAAGTCTAGAAAATGGTCTCTAGGGCCCCAGTGGATCTGCCCTTAGTTATATATATGACTGTATTTCCTGCTTTCTCTTCTGCCCCTTTCTTTTAGTTCACTCCAGCTACCCTAGTCTCTTTTATATTCTTTAAGTATGTCATTGCCAAGCAAGCATTGACCTTAGAGCCTTTGTCTTTCCAGTTCTGTCTGCCTAGACAGTCTCAGCCAGTTTCCTGGCCACGATGTTTAAAATTATAAATGTTTCCTCTCACACTTCTTATTTCCCAATCCTGCTTTTTTTTTCTGTAGCACTTATCACCTCTAAGTCATAATCTAGTTATTCAGCTTAATTATCTTTTCTCCCTTCACCAATAATGTAAACTTCATGAGAGAAGGGATTTGAAAAATTGTTTTGTGTATTGCTTACAGCCAGCTACCCACTGTACCTCTCTAGTAGATCCCATTGATACTTCAAATCAAAATACTTTAAAATACTTCTCCTGTACTCCCAAATATTCCTTCAGATTCTTAACCTGGAAGTTGCCAAAGGCTTCTACCTTTACTTCACTCCTTGAAAAGATTGAGTCTCATCAATTATACTTTCTAAATACTCATTCCCTTCAAGCTCTGCTTCCACAGACCTTCATCATTTTTTTTTATTATTATACTTTAAGTTCTAGGGTAAGTTCTACTCATTCCCTTCAAGCTCTGCTTCCACGGACCTTCATCATTTTTTTTTATTATTATACTTTAAGTTCTAGGGTACACATACATGACATGCAGGTTTGTTACATATGTATACATGTGCTGTGGTGGTTTGCTGCACCCATTAACTCATCATTTACATTAGGTATTTCTCCTAGTGCTCTCCCTCCCCCTTGCCCCTACCCCACAACAGGCCCTGGTATGTGATGTTCCCTGCCCTGCGTCCAAGTGTGCTCATTGTTCAGTTCCCACCTATGAGTGTGAACATGCGGTATTTGGTTTTCTGTCCTTGCAATAGTTTGCTGACAATGATGGTTTCCAGCTTCATCCATGTCCCTACAAAGGACATGAACTCATCCTTTTTTATGGCTGCGTAGTATTCCATGGTGTATGTGTGCCACATTTTCTTAATCCAGTCTATCGTTGATGGACATTTGGGTTGGTTCCAAGTCTTTGCTATTGTGAATAGTGCCGCAATAAACATACGTGTGCATGTGTCTTTATAGTAGCATGCTTTATAATCCGTTGGATATATACCCAGTAATGGGATGGCTGGGTCAAATGGTATTTCTATTTCTAGATCCTTGAGGAATCACCACACTCTCTTCAATAATGGTTGAACTAGTTTACAGTCCCACCAACAGTGTAAAAGTGTTCCTATTTCTCCACATCCTCTTCAGCACCTGTTGTTTCCTCGTTTTTTAATGATCGCCATTCTAACTGGTGTGAGATGGTATCTCATTGTGGTTTTGACTTGCATTTCTCTGATGACCAGTGATGATGAGGATTTTTTCATGTGTCTGTTGGCTGCATAAATGTCTTCTTTTGAGAAGTGTCTGTTCATATCCTTTGCCCACTTTTTGATGGGGTTGTTTGATTTTTACTTCTAAATTTGTTTGAGTTCTTTGTAGATTCTGGATATTAGCCCTTTGTCAGATGGGTAGATTGCAAAAATTTTCTCCCATTCTGTAGGTTGCCTGTTCACTCTGATGGTAGTTTCTTTTGCTGTGCAGAAGCTCTTCAGTTTAATTCCATTTGTCTATTTTTGCTTTTGTTGCCATTGCTTTTGGTGTTTTAGACATGAAGTCCTTGCCCATGCCTATGTCCTGAATGGTATTGCCTAGGTTTTCTTCTAGGGTTTTTATGGTTTTAGGTCAACATTTAAGTCTTTAATCCATCTCGAATTAATTTTTGTATAAGGTGTAAGGAAGGGATCCAGTTTCAGCTTTCTACATATGGCTAGCCAGTTTTCCCAGCACCATTTATTACATAGAGAATCTTTTCCCCGTTTCTTGTTTTTGGTCAGGTTTGTCAAAGATCAGATAATTGTAGATGTGTGGTGTTATTTCTGAGGCCTCCGTTCTGTTCCATTGGTCTGTATCTCTTTTTTGGTACCAGTACCATGTTGTTTTGGTTACTGTAGCCTTGTAGTATAGTTTAAAGTCAGGTACCATGATGCCTCCAGCTTTGTTCTTTTGGCTTAGGATTGTCTTGGCAATGTGGGCTCTTTTTTGGTTCCATATGAACATTAAAGTAGTTTTCTTTCCAAGTCTGTGAAGAAAGTCATTGGTAGCTTGATGGGGATGGCGTTGAATCTGTAAATTACCTTGGGCAGTATGGCCATTTTCACGATACGGATTCTTCCTATCCATGAGCATGGAATGTTCTTCCATTTGTTTGTGTCCTCTTTTATTTCGTTGAGCAGTGGTTTGTAGTTCTCCTTGAAGAGGTACTTCACATCCCTTGTAAGTTGGATTCCTAGGTATTTTATTCTCTTTGAAGCAATTGTGAATGGGCCCATTTACAGTTCACTCGTGATTTGGCTCTCTGTTATTGATATATAAGGATGCTTGTGATTTTTGCACATCGATTTTGTATCCTGATACTTTGCCGAAATTGCTTAACAGCTTAAGGAGATTTTGGGCTGAGACAGTGGGGTTTTCTAAATATACAATCATGTCATCTGCAACAGGGACAATTTGACTTCCTCTTTTCCTAATTCAATACCGTTTATTTCTTTCTCCTGCCTGATTGCCCTGGCCAGAGCTTCTAACACTATGTTGAATAGAGAGGGCATCCCTGTCTTGTGCCAGTTTTCAAAGGGAATGCTTCCAGTTTTTGCCGATTCAGTATGATGCTGGCTGTGGGTTTGTCATAAATAGCTCTTATTTTGAGATACCTTCCATCAGTACCTAGTTTATTGAGAATTTTTAGCATGAAGGGCTGTTGAATTTTGTCAAAGGCCTTTTCTGAATCTATTGAGATAATCATGTGGTTTTTGTCTTTGGTTCTGTTTATATGCTGGATTACATTTATTGATTTGTTGAACCAGCCTTGCATCCCTGGGATGAAGCCAACTTGATCTTGGTGGATAAGCTTTTTGATGTGCTGCTGGATTCGGTTTGCCAGTATTTTATTGAGGATTTTCACATCAATGTTCTTCAGGGATATTGGTCTAAAATTATCTTTTTTTGTTGAGTCTCTGCCAGGCTTTGGTATCAGGATGATGCTGGCCTCATAAAATGAGTTAGGGAGGATTCCCTCTTTTTCTGTTGATTGGAATGGTTTCAGAAGGAATGGTACCCACTCGTCTTTGTACCTCTCATAGAATTCGACTGTGAACCCATCTGGTCCTGGACTTTTTTTGGTTGGTAGTCTAGTAATTATTGCCTCAATTTCAGAGCCTGATATTGGTCTATTCAGAGATTCAACTTCTTTCTGATTTAGTCTTGGGAGGATATATGTGTCCAGGAATTTATCCATTTCTTCTAGATTTTCAAGTTTATTTGTGTAGAGGTGTTTATAGTATTCTCTGATGGTAGTTTGTATTTCTGTGGGATTGGTGGTGATATCCCCTTTATCATTTTTTATTGCATCTATTTGATTCTTCTCTCTTTTCTTCTTTATTATTCTTGCTAGCAGTCTATCAGTTTTGTTGATCTTTTCAAAAAACCAGCTCCTGGATTCATTGAATTTTTGAAGAGTTTTTTGTGTCTGTATCTCCTTCAGTTCTGCTCTGATCTTAGTTATTTCTTGCTTTCTGCTAGCTTTTGAATGTGTTTGCTCTTTTTTCTCTAGTTCTTTTAATTGTGGGGTTAGGGTGTCAATTTTAGATCTTTCCTGTTTTCTTTTGTGGGCATTTAGTGCTATAAATTTCCCTCTACACACTGCTTTAAATGTGTCCCAGCGATTCTGGTATGTTGTATCTTTGTTATCATTGGTTTCAAAGAACATCTTTATTTCTGCCTTCGTTTTGTTATGTTCCCAGTAGTCATTCAGGAGTAGGTTGTTCAGTTTCCATGTAGTTGAACGGTTTTGAGTAAGTTTCTTAATCCTGAGTTCTAGTTTGATTGCACTGTGGTCTGAGAGACAGTTTGTTATAATTTCTGTTCTTTCACATTTGCTGAGGAGTGCTTTACTTCCAAGTATGTGGTCAGTTTTGGAATAAGTGCAATGTGGTGCCGAGAAGAATGTATATTCTGTTGATTTGGGGTGGAGAGTTCTATACATGTCTGTTTGGTCCACTTGGTGCAGAGCTGAGTTCAGTTCCTGGATATGCTTGTTAATTTTCTGTCTCGCTGATCTGTCTAATGTTGACAGTGGGCTGTTAAAGTCTCCCATTATTACTGTGTGGGAGTCTAAGTCTCTTTGTAGGTCTCTAAGGACTTGCTTTATGAATCTGGGTGCTCCTATATTTGGTGCTTATACATTTAGGATAGTTAGCTCTTCTTGGTGAATTGATCCCTTTACCATTATATAGTCTTCTTTGTCTCTTTTGATCTTTGTTGGTTTGAAGTCTGTTTTATCAGAGACTAAGATTGCAACCCCTGCCTTTTTTTTGCTTTCTGTTTTCTTGGTAGATATTCCTTCATTCCTTTATTTTGAGCCTGTGTGTGTTCCTGCACATGAGATGGTTCTCCTGAATACAGCACACTGATGGGTCTTGACTCTTTATCCAATTTGCCAGTCTGTGTCTTTTAATTGGGGCATTTAGCCCATTTACATTTAAGGTTAATATTGTTATGTGTGAATTTGATCCTGTCATTACGATGTTAGCTGGTTATTTTGCTTGTTACTTGATGCAGTTTCCTCCTAGCATCAATGGTCTTTACAATTTGGCACGCTTTTTCAGTGACTGGTACTGGTTGTTGCTTTCCATGTTTACTGCTTCCATCAGGAGCTCTTGTAGGGCAGGCTTGGTGGTGACAAAATCTCTCAGCATTTGCTTGTCTGTAAAGGATTTTATTTCTCCTTCACTTATGAAGCTTAGTTTGGCTGGATATGAAATTCTGGGTTGAAAATTCTTTTCTTTAAGAATGTTGAATGTTGGCCCCCTCTCTCTTCTCGCTTGTGGGATTTCTCCCGAGAGATCTGCTGTTAGTCTGATGGGCTTCCCTTTGTGGGTAACCCGACCGTTGTCTCTGGCTGCCCTTAACATTTTTTCCTTCATTTCAACTTTGGTGAATCTGACCATTATGTGTCTTGGAGTTGCTCTTCTCGAGGAGTATGTTTATGGTGTTCTCTGTATTTCCTGAATTTGAATGTTGGCCTGTCTTGCTAGGTTGGAGAAGTTCTCCTGGATACTATCCTGCAGAGTGTTTTCCAACTTGGCTCCATTCTCCCTGTCACTTTCAGGTACACCAATCAGACATAGATTTGGTCTTTTCACATATTCCCATTTTTCTTGGAGGCTTTATTCATTTCTTTTTATTCTTTTTTCTCTGAAATTCTCTTCTCGCTTCATTTCATTCATTTGATCTTCCATCACTGATACCCTTTCTTCCAGTTGATCACGTTGGCTACTGAAGCTTGTGCATTCGTCACGTAGTTTTTGTGCCATGGTTTTCAGCTCCATCAGGTCATTTGAGGATTTCTCTACACTGGTTATTCTAGTTAGCCATTCCGCTAATCTTTTTTCAAGGTTTTTAGCTTCTTTGTGATGGGTTTGAAGTTCCTCCTTTAGCTCAGAGAAGTTTGATTGTCTGAAGCCTTCTTCTCTCAACTTGTCAAAGTCATTCTCTATCCAGCTTCATTCCATTGCGGGCGAGGAGCTGCATTCCTTTGGAGGGGGAGAGGTGTGCTGATTTTTAGAGTTTTCAGCTTTTCTGCTCTGTTTTTTCCCCATCTTTGTGGTTTTACCTACCTTTGGTCTTTGATGATGGTGATGTACAGATGGAGTTTTGTTGTGGATGTCCTTTCTGTTTGTTAGTTTTCCTTCTAACAGTCAGGACCCTGAGCTGCAGGTCAGTTGGAGTTTGCTGGAGGTCCACTCTAGATCCTGTTTGCCTGGGTATCAGCAGCGGATGCTCCAGAACAGCGAATATTGCTGAATATTGCTGAATAGCAAATGTTGCTGCCTCATTGTTCCTCTGTAAGCTTCGTCTCAGAGGGGTAGCCGGCCGTGTGAGGTGTCAGTCTGACCCTACTGGGGGGTCCCTCCCAGTTAGGCTACTCGGGGGTCTGGGACCCACTTGAGGAGGCAGTGTGTCAGTTCTCAAATCTCAATCTCCATGCTGGGAGAACCACTACTCTCTTCAAAGCTGTCAGACAGGGACATTTAAGTCTGCAGAGGTTTCTGCTGCCTTTTGTTCAGCTATGCCCTGCCCACAGAGGTGGAGTCTGCAGAGGCAGGCAGGCCTCCTTGAGCTGCAGTGGGGTTCCACCCAGTTCGAGCTTCCAGGCCACTGTTTTTACCTACTCAAGCCTCAGCAATGGCGGGCACCCCTCCTCCAGCCTCGCTGCCACCTTGCAGTTTGATCTCAGAGTGCTGTGCTAGCAATGAGTGAGGCTCTGTGGGTGTGGGACCCTCCAAGCCAGGCGCAGGATATAATCTCGTGTCCATTTGCTAAGACCATTGGAAAAGCGCAGTATTAGGGTGGGAGGGACCCAATTTTCCAGGTGCTGTATGTCACAGCTTCCCTTGGCTAGGAAAGGGATTTCCCTGACCCCTTGTGCTTCACGGGTGAGATGATGCCTCATCCTGCTTTGGCTCACACCTGGTGGGCTGCACCCACTGTCCTGCACCCACTGTCCGATAAGCCCCAGTGAGATGAACCCGGTACCTCAGTTGGAAATGCAGAAATCACCCATCTTCTGCGTTGCTCACACTGGGAGCTGTAGACTGGAGTTGTTCCTATTCGGCCATCTTGGAATCACCCAGATTTGGTCTTTTCATATAGTCCCATATTTATTGGAGGCTTTGTTCATTTCCTTTTAGTCTTTTTTTTCTCTAAACCTCTCTTCTCGCTTCATTTCATTCATTTGATCTTCAATCACTGATACCCTTTCTTCTACTTGATCGAATCAGCTACTGAAGCTTGTGCATGTGTCACATCGTTCTCGTGCCATGGTTTTCAGCTCCATCAGGTCATTTAAGGTCTTCTCTACACTGTTTATTCTAGTTAGCCATTCATCTGATCTTTTTTCCAGATGTTTAGCTTCCTTGCAATGGATTCAAACATCCTCCTTGGATGAACTTGGAGAAGTTTGTATTACCGACTTTCTGAAGCCTACTTCTGTCACCTTGTCAAAGTTGTTCTCCGTCCTGCTTTGTTCTGATGTGGCAAGGAGCTGCGATCCTTTGGAGGAGATGGGGCACTCTGGTTTTTAGAATTTTTAGCCTTTCTGCACTGGTTTCTCCCCATCTTTGTAGTTTTATCTACCTTTGGTCTTTGATGATAGTGACCTACAGATGGGGTTTTGGTGTGGATGTCCTTTTTGTTGATGTTGATGCTATTCCTTTCTGTTTGTTAGTTTTCCTTATAACAATCAGGTCCCTCAGCTGCAGGTCTGTTGGAGTTTTTTGGAGGTCCACTCCAGACCCTGTTTGCCTGGGTATCACCAGTGTAGGCTGTAGAACAGCAAATATTGCAGAACAGCAAATATTGTTGCCTGATCCTTCCTCTGGAAGCTTTGTCTCAGAGGGGCATCTGGCTGTATGAAGTGTCAGTCAGCCCCTATTGGGAGGTGTCTCTAAGTTAGTCTACTTGGGGGTCAGGGACCCACTTGAGGAGGCAGTCGTTACGTTCTCAGAGCTGAAACACCATGCTGGGAGAACCACTGCTCTCTTCAGAGCTTTTAGACAGGGATGTTTAAGTCTGCAGAAGTTTCTGCTGCCTTTTGTTCAGCTATGCCCTGCCCCCAGAAGTGGAATCTACAGAGACAGTTGGGCCTCATTGAGCTGTGGTGGACTCCACCGAGTTTGAGCTACCTGGCCACTTTGTTTACCTCCTAAGCCTCAGCAATGGCAGACACCCCTTCCCCAGCCATGCTTGCCGTCTAGCAGTTTGATCTGGGATTAGCAGTGAGCAGGGCTCCATAGGCGTGGGACCCGTTGAGCCAGGCGCAGGATATAATTTCCTGGTGTGCCGTTTGTTAAGACCGTTGGAAAAGTGCAGTGTTTAGGTGGCAGTGTCCCGATTTTCCCGGTACAGTCTGTCAAGGCTTCCCTTGGCTAGGAAAGGGAAATCCCCCAACCCGTTGAGCTTCCTGGGTGGGGCAATGCCCCACCCTGCTTCAGCTTGCTCTCTGTCGGCGGCACCCACTTTCCAGCCAGTCCCAATGAGATGACTCAGGTACCTCAGTTGGAAATGCAGAAACCATCCATCTTCTGCATTGATCACGCTGGGAGCTGCAGACCAGAGCTGTTCCTATTTGGCCATCTTGGAACGGAGCAGCTTCATCATTTCTTAATAGGACTTCTTTGTAAGCTTCCTATCTAGATTTTCTGTTCCAGACTCATTCTGTCTTACATTCTCCACCTCCCTCAACACTTATACCCATCATTCTGTATAGTGCTTCCAGAATCAGTTTCCTGAATCTATTTGATCATGTTATTTTCCAGTTAAATACCTCCATTGATTTGCTGTCATCTCTAGAATGCAGTCCAGGTTCTTCAACATGGTATACAAACTCTTCATAATCTCTTAAATATAAAATTATTGTTATTAATTTGATTCCACCAGTTTTGTTCTTTTTGCTAAGAATGGTTTTGGCTATTCTGTGTCTTTTGCAGTTCCATACAGATGTTAGGATTGTTTTTTCTATTTCTGTGAAGAATGTCATTGGTATTTTTATAGGGATTGCATTGGATCAGTAGATTGCTTTGGGTAGTATGGACATTTTAACAATATCAATTCTTCCAATCCATGGACTATCTTTCCATTTAGTGTCCTCTTCAATTTCTTTCACCAATGTTTTGTAGTTTTCATTGTAGAGAACTTTCACTTCTTTGATTTAATTAATCTCCAGGTATTTAACTTGTAGATACTGTAAATGGGATTATTTTCTTGATTTCCTTTTCAGATTGTTCACTGTTGACATATAGGAATGCTACTGATATTCGTATCTTGATTCAGTATCCTCCAACTTTACTGAGTTTATCAGTTTTAATAGTTGTTTTGTGGAGTTTTTAGGTTTTTCTAAATATAAGATCATATCATCTGAACAAGGATAGTTTGACATCTTTCTTTCCACCTTGGATGCCGTTTCTTTATCTCTGGTCTAATTGCTCCAGCTGGGACTTCCAGTACTATTTTGAATAACAGTGGTGAAAATGAGCATCCTTGTCATGTTCCAGATCTTAGAGAAAAGGCTTTCAGATTTTTCCTCATTCAGTATGATACCAGCCGTGAATCTGTTATATATGGCTTTTACTGTGTTGAAGTATGTTTCTAATATACCCAGTTTTTTTGAAGATTTTTATTATGAAGGGATGTTGAATTTTATTAAATGCTTTTTCAGCATCAGTTGACCATATGGTTTTTCTTTTTCATTCTGTTGATGTGATTTATCACATTGATTGATTTGCATATGTTGAACCATCCTTGAATTCCTGCGATAAATCCCACTTGGTCATGACAAATGGTCTTTTTAATGTGTTGTTGAATTTGGTTTGCTAGTATTTTGTCGAGGATTTTCGTGTCAATATTTATCGGAGATATTGGTCTGTAGTTTTTATTTTTTGATGTGTTTTTGCTTTTGATATTAGGGTAATCCTGACCTTGTATAATGAGTTTGGAAGTATTTTGTTCACATTTGCTTTTTGGAATAGTTTGATTAGGATTGGCATTTATATATGTGTGTATATATATATATACATATATATACACACATATATAAATGTTTGGTAAAATTTAGCAGTAAAACCATTGGGTGTCTTTTCTTTGCTGGGAGACTTTTTATTATGGCTTTGATCTCATTACTTGTTATTAATCTGTTCAGGTTTTGGATTTCTTCTTGGTTCAATCTTTATAGGTTGTATGTGTCTAGGAATTTATTCATTTTTTCTAGGTTTTTCAATTTATTGGTGTATAGTTTTTCATAGTAACCACTAATGATCCTTTGATTTTTCTGTGGTATCAGTTGCGATGTCTCCTTTTTCATCTCTGATTTTATTTGAGTGTTCTATTTTTATCTTAGTTTGACTAAAGGCTTGTCAATTTTGTTTATCTTTTCAAAAAGTCAGCTTTTTGTTTCATTGATCATTTGTATTGTTTTTTTTTTAATTTCTTTCTACTGTGATCTTTATTATTTATTTTCATTGGCTAACTTTGAGTTTGGTTTGTGCTTGCTTTTCCAGTTCTTTAAGATGTATCATTAGGTTGTTTATTTAAAGTTTTTCTTCTTTTCGACATGGGTGCTTGTAGCTATAAATGTTCCTCTTAGTACTGCTTTTGCTATATCCAGTAGGTTTTGACATGTTGTGTTTCTGTTGTTTGTTTCAAGAAAATTTTCAGTTTCCTTCTTAACCTCTTCATTGACTCACTTGTCATTCAGGAGCATATTGTTTAATTTTCATGTGTTTGTATAGTTTCCAAAATTCCTGTTGTTATTGATTTCTGGCTTTATTCCATTGTGGTTAGAGAGGATACATGATGTTTTAAGACTTGTTTTGTGTCCTAACATATGGTCTATCATTGAGAATGATCATGGCTGAGAAAAAAATGCTAACTTTAATAGGCACTGCCAAACAACTTTCCAAATAGTTATGCAAATTTACTCTTCTATCAACGATGTGTGACAATTTCAGGTTTTCTATGGCTTTTAATTTTTCTTTTTTTAGACAGAGTTTTACTCTGTTGCCCAGGCTGGAGTGCAGTGGCGCGATCTCGGCTCACTGTAACCTCTGCCTCCCATGTTCAAGCGATTCTCCTACCTCAGCCTCCCAAGTAGCTGGATTACAGGTGCCTGCCACCATGCCCAGCTCATTTTTGTATTTTTAGTAGAGATGGGGTTTCACCATGTTGGCCAGGCTGGTCTTGATCTCCTGACCTCAAGTGATCCGCCCATCTCAACGTCCCAAAGTGTTGGGATTACAGGTGTGAGCCACCGCCAGTTTTCTATATCTTTTTATCTTTCACCAAAACTCTTGGTTTTGTCAGCCTTTTTCATTTATCTATTCTGCTGAGCATTTACTAACATTTCAATGTAATTTTGTTTTTTTCCTAATGATTAAGAACACCTTGGCTGGGCGTGGTGGCTCACGCCTGTAATCCCAGCACTTTGAGAGGCCCAGGCAGGTGGATCACTTGAGTCCAGGAGTCCAAGAAGAGCCTAGGCAACAAAGTGAGACACTATCTCTACCAAAAAGTTTTTTTTTTTAAGTAAAATTAAAAAAAAAAAAGAACACCTCATTATAAGCTAACTGGCCATTTGGATATATCAGTACAGTTTGAGTATCTTTTATGTAAAATATTTCAGATTTTGTTCAGATTTTGAAATATTTGCATATATATAATAAGATGTCTTGGAGAAGGGACCCGAGTCTAGACATGCTATTCATTTATATTTCATGTATACTTTATATATGTAGTCAGAAGGTAATTTTATATGCTGTTTTTAATAGTTTTAGACATGAAACAAAGATAACAGGTATGGCATTTTCCACTTGTGGCATCATGTCGGTGCTCAAAAGTTTTGGATTTTCAACTTTTAGATTATGAATGCTCATCCTGTATCTTGTTTTGTAAAGTTCCTATTCTTCTGTTCAGTTTTTTAAAAATTACCAGTGTTTTTATTGATTTGTAGACATGTTTATCTTGGATAGGAATCTTTTATTGTATATATTGTTAGAAATATAGTCTCCTGCACTGTAGCTTGTATTTTTAATCCCAGTGGTGTCTTTTTTTGGAGGGGTGTGAGGTAAGACTATAGGCATGAGCTACCACCACACCTGGTAAAGTTTTTTATTTTCCTTTTCTTGTAGAGATGGGTTCTTGCTATGTTGCCTAGGCTGTCAGTGGTGTCTTTGGTGAACACAAATTCTTATCTTTAATGTAGTCTACTTTATCAGCCTTACCCTTTATATCTAGCACTTTTTGTGTTTTTTTTTTTTTTTTCTTTTATTATTATTATTATACTTTAGGTTTTATGGTACATGTGCGCAATGTGCAGGTAAGTTACATATGTATACATGTGCCATGCTGGTGCGCTGCACCCACCAACTCGTCATCTAGCATTAGGTATATCTCCCAATGCTATCCCTCCCCCCTCCCCCCACCCCACAACAGTCCCCAGAGTGTGATGTTCCCCTTCCTGTGTCCATGTGTTCTCATTGTTCAATTCCCACCTATGAGTGAGAATATGCGGTGTTTGGTTTTTTGTTCTTGCGATAGTTTACTGAGAATGATGATTTCCAATTTCATCCATGTCCCTACAAAGGATGTGAACTCATCATTTTTTATGGCTGCATAGTATTCCATGGTGTATATGTGCCACATTTTCTTAATCCAGTCTATCATTGTTGGACATTTGGGTTGGTTCCAAGTCTTTGCTATTGTGAATAATGCTGCAATAAACATACGTGTGCATGTGTCTTTATAGCAGCATGATTTATAGTCCTTTGGGTATATACCCAGTAATGGGATGGCTGGGTCGAATGGAATTTCTAGTTCTAGATCCCTGAGGAATCGCCACACTGACTTCCACAAGGGTTGAACTAGTTTACAGTCCCACCAACAGTGTAAAAGTGTTCCTATTTCTCCACATCCTCTCCAGCACCTGTTGTTTCCTGACTTTTTAATGATTGCCATTCTAACTGGTGTGAGATGGTATCTCATTGTGGTTTTGATTTGCATTTCTCTGATGGCCAGTGACGGTGAGCATTTTTTCATGTGTTTTTTGGCTGCATAAATGTCTTCTTTTGAGAAGTGTCTGTTCATGTCCTTCGCCCACTTTTTGATGGGGTTGTTTGTTTTTTTCTTGTAAATTTGTTGGAGTTCATTGTAGATTCTGGATATTAGCCCTTTGTCAGATGAGTAGGTTGCGAAAATTTTCTCCCATTTTGTAGGTTGCCTGTTCACTCTGATGGTAGTTTCTTTTGCTGTGCAGAAGCTCTTGAGTTTAATTAGATCCCATTTGTCAATTTTGGCTTTTGTTGCCATTGCTTTTGGTGTTTTAGACATGAAGTCCTTGCCCATGCCTATGTCCTGAATGGTAATGCCTAGGTTTTCTTCTAGGGTTTCTATGGTTTTAGGTCTAACATTTAAGTCTTTAATCCATCTTGAATTGATTTTTGTATAAGGTGTAAGGAAGGGATCCAGTTTCAGCTTTCTACATATGGCTAGCCAGTTTTCCCAGCACCATTTATTAAATAGGGAATCCTTTCCCCATTTCTTGTTTTTGTCAGGTTTGTCAAAGATCAGATACTTGTAGATATGTGGCATTATTTCTGACGGCTCTGTTCTGTTCCATTGATCTATATCTCTGTTTTGGTACCAGTACCATGCTGTTTTGGTTACTGTAGCCTTGTAGTATAGTTTGAAGTCAGGTAGTGTGATGCCTCCAGCTTTGTTCTTTTGGCTTAGGATTGACTTGGCGATGCGGGCCCTTTTTTGGTTCCATATGAACTTTAAAGTAGTTTTTTCCAATTCTGTGAAGAAAGTCATTGGTAGCTTGATGGGGATGGCATTGAATCTGTAAATTACCTTGGGAAGGATGGCCATTTTCATGATATTGATTCTTCCTACCCATGAGCATGGAATGTTCTTCCATTTGTTTGTATCCTCTTTTATTTCCTTGAGCAGTGGTTTGTAGTTCTCCTTGAAGAGGTCTTTCACATCCCTCGTAAGTTGGATTCCTAGGTATTTTATTCTCTTTGAAGCAATTGTGAATGGGAGTTCACTCATGATTTGGCTCTCTGTTTGTCTGTTATTGATGTATAAGAATGCTTGTGATTTTTGCACATTGATTTTGTATCCTGAGACTTTGCTGAATTTGCTTATCAGCTTAAGGAGATTTTGGGCTGAGACAATGGGGTTTTCTAGATATACTATCATGTCATCTGCAAACAGGGACAATTTGACTTCCTCTTTTCCTAATTGAATACCCTTGATTTCCTTCTCCTGCCTAATTGCCCTGGCCAGAACTTCCAACACTATGTTGAATAGAAGTGGTGAGAGAGGGCATCCCTGTCTTGTGCCAGTTTTCAAAGGGAATGCTTCCAGTTTTTGCCCATTCAGTATGATATTGGCTGTGGGTTTGTCATAGATAGCTCTTATTATTTTGAGATATGTCCCATCAATTCCTAATTTATTGAGAGTTTTTAGCATGAAGGGTTGTTGAATTTTGTCAAAGGCCTTTTCTGCATCTATTGAGATAATCATGTGGTTTTTGTCTTTGGTTCTGTTTATATGCTGGATTACATTTATTGATTTGCGTATATTGAACCAGCCTTGCATCCCAGGGATGAAGCCCACTTGATCATGGTGGATAAGCTTTTTGATGTGCTGCTGGATTCTGTTTGCCAGTATTTTATTGAGGATTTTTGCATCAATGTTCATCAAGGATATTGGTCTAAAATTCTCTTTTTTTGTTGTGTCTCTGCCAGGCTTTGGTATCAGGATGATGCTGGCCTCATAAAATGAGTTAGGGAGGATTCCCTCTTTTTCTATTGATTGGAATAGTTTCAGAAGGAATGGTATCAGCTCCTCCTTGTACCTCTGGTAGAATTCGGCTGTGAATCCATCTGGACCTGGACTTTTTTTGGTTGGTAAGCTATTGATTATTGCCACAATTTCAGCTCCTGTTATTGGTCTATTCAGAGATTCAACTTCTTCCTGGTTTAGTCTTGGGAGGGTGTATGTGTTGAGGAATTTATCCATTTCTTCTAGATTTTCTAGTTTATTTGCGTAGAGGTGTTTGTAATATTCTCTGATGGTAGTTTGTATTTCTGTGGGATCGGTGGTGATATCCCCTTTATCATTTTTTATTGCATCTATTTGATTCTTCTCTCTTTTTTTCTTTATTAATCTTGCTAGCGGTCTATCAATTTTGTTGATCCTTTCAAAAAACCAGCTCCTGGATTCATTTATTTTTTGAAGGGTTTTTTGTGTCTCTATTTCCTTCAGTTCTGCTCTGATTTTAGTTATTTCTTGCCTTCTGCCAGCTTTTGAATGTGTTTGCTCTTGCTTTTCTAGTTCTTTTAATTGTGATGTTAGGGTGTCAATTTTGGATCTTTCCTGCTTTCTCTTGTGGGCATTTAGTGCTATAAATTTCCCTCTACATACTGCTTTGAATGCATCCCAGAGATTCTGGTATGTTGTGTCTTGGTTCTCATTGGTTTCAAAGAACATCTTTATTTCTGCCTTCATTTCATTATGTACCCAGTAGTCATTCAGGAGCAGGTTGTTCAGTTTCCATGTAGTTGAGCGGTTTTGAGTGAGATTCTTAATCCTGAGTTCTAGCTTGATTGCACTGTGATCTGAGAGACAGTTTGTTACAATTTCTGTGCTTTTACATTTATTGAGGAGAGCTTTACTTCCAAGTATATGGTCAATTTTGGAATAGGTGTGGTGTGGTGCTGAAAAAAATGTATATTCTGTTGATTTGGGGTGGAGAGTTCTGTAGATGTCTATTAGGTCCGCTTGGTGCAGAGCTGAGTTCAATTCCTGGGTATCCTTGTTGACTTTCTGTCTCGTTGATCTGTCTAATGTTGATAGTGGGGTGTTAAAGTCTCCCATTATTAATGTGTGGGAGTCTAAGTCTCTTTGTAGGTTACTCAGGACTTGCTTTATGAATCTGGGTGCTCCTGTATTGGGTGCATATATATTTAGGATAGTTAGCTCTTCTTGTTGAATTAATCCCTTTACCATTATGTAATGGCCTTCTTTGTCTCTTTTGATCTTTGTTGGTTTAAAGTCTGTTTTATCAGAGACTAGGATTGCAACCCCTGCCTTTTTTTGTTTTCCATTTGCTTGGTAGATCTTCCTCCATCCTTTTATTTTGAGCCTATGTGGCCCAATTTTCCAGGTGCCGTCTGTCACCCCTGGAAGGGGAACTCCCTGACCCCTTGCACTTCCCGAGTGAGGCAATGCCTCGCCCCTGCTTCGGCTGGCGCACGGTGCGCTCACCGACTGACCTGCGCCCACTGTCTGGCACTCCCTAGTGAGATGAACACGGTACCTCAGATGGAAATGCAGAAATCACCCGTCTTCTGCGTCGCTCGCGCTGGGAGCTGTAGACCGGAGCTGTTCCTATTCGGCCATCTTGGCTCATAATAAATCTTTTTGTGTTGTTTTTAAGAAATCTTTGTTTATTGCAAATTCATGACTGGATTACCACTTAGAAACTTTATTGTTTTCCTTTTACATTCAGATCTAATATACATCTGGAGTTGAATTTTAGTCATGGAAATATGGGATCAATTGATTAGTTGAACAGGCACCTCATGTTAAAAAGAAAATCCTTTTCTCACTATACTGCAGTGTCACCTTTGTCATAAATCTAGTGACTGTATATGTGTGGGTCTCTTTCCAGATTCTGTTTTATTTCATTAGTTTATTTATAGATTCTATTTTTCCCTTCAAATTTTATTTTAAATTCTGGGGTACATGTGCAGGATATGCAGGTTTGTTACATAAACGTGTGCTATGGCACTTTGCTGCACAGATCAACCCATCACCTAGGTATTAAGCCCAGCATCTATCAGCTATTCTTCCTGATGCTCTTCCTCCTTCCACCCCCACCTCCAACAGGCCCCAGCGTGTGTTGTTCCCCCACCCCACCGTGCATCCATGTGTTCTCATCATTCAGCTCCCACTTATAAGTGAGAACATGTGGTGTTTGGTTTTCTGTTCCTGCATTAGTTTGCTGAAGGTAATGGCTTCCAACTCCATTCATGTCCCTGCAAAAAACATGATCTCATTTCTTTTGTATGGCTGCATAGTATTCCATGGTGTGTATATACCACATTTTCTTTATCCAGTCTATCATTGATGGGCATTTAGGTTGATTCCATGTCTTTGGTATTGTGAATAGTACTGCAGTGAACATATATGTGTGCATGTGTCTTTATAATAGAATTATTTCTATTCCTTTGGGTATATACACAGTAATGGAATTGCTGGGTCAAATGGTATTTCTGCCTCTGAGGAATTGCCGCACTGTCTTCCACAATGGTTGAACTAATTTACATTCCCACCAACAGTGTAAAAACATTCGTTTTTCTCTGCAACCTCGCCAGCATCTGTTGTTTTTTTGACTTTTAGATAATAGCTCTTCTGACTGGCATAAGATGGTATCTCATTATGGTTTTGATTTGCATTTCTCTAATGATCAACAATGTTGAGTTTTTTTTTCATGTTTGTTGGCCACATGTATTTCTCCTTTTGAGAAGTATCTCTTCATGTCTTTTGCCCACTTTTTAGTGGGGTTGTTTGTTTTTTTCTTGTAAGTTTGTTTAAGTTCCTTATAGACGGTGGATATTGACCTTTATCAGATGGATAGATTGCAAACATTTTCTCCCATTCTGTAGGTTGTCTATTTACTCTGATGATAGTTCCTTTTGCTATGCAGAAGCTCTTTAGTTTAATTAGATCCCATTTGTCAGTTGTTGCTTTTCTTGCAATTGCTTTTAGTGTTTTCGTCATGAAATCTTTGCCTTTTGCTGTATCCTGAATGGTATTGCCTAGGTTGTCTTCCAGGGTTTTTATGGTTCTGGGTTTTACATTGAAGTCTTTAATCCATCTTGAGTTAATTTTTGTATAACGTGTAAAGAAGGGATCTAGTTCAGTTTTCTGCATATGGCTAGCCAGTTCTCGCAATACCATTTATTAAATAGGGAATTCTTTCCTGTTATTTGTTTTTGTCAGGTTTGTCGAAGATCAGATAGTTGTAGGTGTGCAGTCTTATTTCTGAGATCTCTATTCTGTTCCATGGGTCTATGTGTCTGTTTTTGTATCAGTACCATGCTGTTTTGGTTACTGTAGCCCTGTAGTATAATTTGAAGTCAAGTAGCATAATGCCTGCAGCTTTGTTCTTTTTGCTTAGGATTGTCTTGGCTATTTGAGCTCTTTTTTGGTTCCATAGGAATTTTAAAATAGTTTCTTCTAATTTTGTGAAGAATGTCAGTGGTAGTTTAATGGGAATAGCATTGAATCTATAAATGATTCTTGACAGTATGGCCATTTTCACGATATTGATTCTTCCTATCCATGAGCATGGAATATTTTTCCATTTGTTTTGTCCTCTCTAATTTCCTTGAGCAGTGTTTTGTAGTTCTCCTTGAAGAGGTCCTTCACTTTTCCAACCTAGCAAAACAGGCCAACATTCAAATTCAGGAAATACAGAGAACTCCAGTAGGATACTCCATGAGAAGATCAACGCCAAGACACATAATCATTAGATTCTCCAAGGTTGAAATGAAAGAAAAATGTTAAGGGCAGCCAGAGAGAAAGGCCAGGTCTCCTACAAAGGGAAACCCCATCAGACTAACAGTGAACCTCTCAGTGGAAATCCTATTTATATATTCTTTTAGCAAACAACATGTCTCAATTAATGTAGATTCATAAGTTTCCTTACCTAGTAGTATAAATTCTCCAAATTCCTTAAGATTTAAGGAAGTTCTTTATGATTTTCTTGGCTGTTCTTAGCCCTTTATATTTCTACCCAAATTTTAAAATGAGCATTTCAGCCCATTTACTTTCCTTAATAAGATTCCTTCTAGAACTTTGATTAGAATTGTTTTTAAATCAATAGATAATTTCTGGGAGAATTTACTTTTTTTTTTTTTTTTTTTTCTTTTTGAGACGGAGTCTCGCACTGTCACCCAGGCTGGAGCTCAATGGTGCGATCTCAGCTCACTGCAACCTCCTCCTCCTGCATTCAAGCAATTCTCCTGCCTCAGCCTCCCGAGTAGCTGGGATTACAGGCGCCTGCCACCACGCCCGGCTAATTTTTTGTATTTTTAGTAGAGAAGGGATTTCACTGTGTTGGCCAGGCTGGTCTCAAACTCCTGACCTTGTGATCCGCCTGCCTTGGCCTCCCTAAGTACTGGGATTACAGGCGTGAGCCACCACACCTGGCCAAGAATTTACATTTTTTAACAATGTTAAATTATTTAATCAGTGAATGTGATCCATGTCACCTTTAATATTTCTCAGAAATATTTTAGAGTTTTCAGTATAAAAGCCTTGCTTATCTTTTATTAGCTTTAAACTTAGAAATTTGTATTTATTTTTTCACTTGTAACTTTAAGTTTTTAAACAATTTACTTTCTAGTTTTTTATTATAGGTAGATAGACTTGATTTGATTTTGTACATTGACTGTATATTTAGTGACCCTGTTAAATTCATTTGTTAAATGTAATGGTTTACTTGTAGATTCTTCTGGAAGTTCTTTGCACATAATTCTGTTGCCTATGAATAATGACAGTTTAACATTTCCACTTTATCTTAGATTTCAGCACTTTTACTGTAATGTGCTTTGGTCTGGATTTTTTTTTTCTTTTTTATTATTATTATACTTTAAGTTTTAGGGTACACGTGCACAATGTGCAGGTTAGTTACATATGTATACATGTGCCATGCTGGTGTGCTGCACCCATTAACTTGCCATTTAGCATTAGGTATATCTCCTAATGCTATCCCTCCCCCCTCCCACCACCCCACAACAGTCCCCAGAGTGTGATGTTCCCCTTCCTGTGTCCATGTGTTCTCATTGTTCAATTCCCATCTATGAGTGAGAACATGCGGTGTTTGGTTTTTTGTCCTTGCGATAGTTTACTGAGAATGATGATTTCCAATTTCATCCATGTCCCTACAAAGGACATGAACTCATCATTTTTTATGGCTGCATAGTATTCCATGGATTTCTTTTTATTTATGCAGATTGGAGTTCTTAGCACTAATTGAATTATGGCTTGATGTCTTTCTTTGACTTAAAAGAAGTATGTTTTTAAATATTGCTTCTGCTCCATTTTTCTTTCTTCTCTTTCTGGAACTCCAGTTACATGTATGTTAGATACATGGAACATACTGCTAATGTGTATGTTACCAGCATACACAATAGTTATATTTAATTTATGCATATAAAATTTCTTATAGTTTCTGGATATTAGTCCTTTGTGGGATGTATAGTTTGCAAGTATTTTCTCCCATTCTGTAGGTTTCTTGTTTACTCTGTTGATTGTTTCTTTTGCTGTACACAAGCTCTTTAGTTTAATTAGGTCCAAATTGTCAATTTTTCTTTTATTTGCCTAGGCCAGTGTCCAGGAGAGTATTTTCTAGGTTTTCTTCTAGGATATTTATTGTTTCACTTCTTAGATTTAAGTTTTCAATCTACCTTATGTTAATTTTTGTATATGGTGAGAGGTAGGGGCCCAGTTTCATTCTTCTGCATATGGTTAGTCAGTTTTCCCAAAATCATTTATTTAATAGTGTACTTTCTCCATTATTTATTTTTGTGGGCTGGGTTAAAGATCAATTGATTGTAGGTGTTAACTTTAGATAGCCTGATGAGTGTGTGTCTTGGCTATGGTCTTTTTGCAATGAATTTTCTAGGAATTCTTCGAGCTTCTTGTAGGTGGATATCTAGATCTCTAACAACGCCAAGGAAGTTTTCCTCAATTATTCCCTCAAATAAGTTTTCCAGACTTTTATACTTCTCTTCTCCCTCAGGAACACCAGTTATTCTTAGGTTTGGCCATTTTATATAATCTCATATTTCTTGTAGACTTTATTCATTTCCTTTGTTTTTTTTTTCTTTATCTTTGTCTGATTGCGTTAATTTGAAAGCCTGTCTTTGAGCTCTGAAATTCTTCCTTCTTCTTGTTCGTCTATTGTTGAAACTTTCCACTGCATTTTGTATTTTCCTAAGTTTGTCTTCCATTTCCAGATGTTCTGATTTTTTGTTGTTGTTGTTGTTGTTGTTGATGTTTTTTGGGACAGAGTCTCGCTCTGTTGTGCCATGGAGTGCAGTGGTGTGATCTCGGCTCACTCCAACCTCTGCCTCCTGGGTTTAAGTGATTCTCCCGCATCAGCCTCCTGAGTAGCTGGTACTACAGGTGCACACCATCATGCCAGGCTAATTTTTGTGTTTTTAATAGAGACAGGGTTTCATCATGTTGGCCAGGCTAGTCTCAAACTCCTGACCTCAGCTGATCTGCCCACCTCGGCCACCCAAAGTGCTGGGATTTGGCATGAGCCATCAGGCCTGGTCTGATTGTTTTTTTCTTTATATTTATCTATCTCCCTGGAAAATTTTTCATGCGTATCCTTGACTGTTTTTTTAATTCATTTTTGTTGGTTTTCACCTTTCTCTGGTATTTCCTTGAGTAGCTTGATAATCAACCTTCTGAATTATTTTTGTCTCATTTCAAATATTTTGTCTTCATTTGGATTCATATCCGGAGAGCTATTGTGACATTTTGGGGGTTTTATGGAACCCTGTTTTGTCATATTACCAAATTACATTTCTGGGTTTCTTTCTAATTTGGGTAGCCTATTTTTTCAAATTGTTATTGAATTTAATTTTTACTAGACTGTGTTTTTTTAATGGTTTTTTTTTTTTTTTTACTTTAAGGGTCTGACTTCAATGTTTGTAGTAAATTATTTTAGCCTAATTTGATTCCTGGGGCTTGATTAAGACTCTGTATGAGTTCCTTAGTTATGGAAAGTCTCTGTGCAATTGCTTTCCCAGATGCTGGTTGTAGTAGTTATGTACTTGGTGTGTAGGCCAGTTTACTGTCTCCTGTTGGGTTGGAATGGCAGAGATTCCTTAAAGCTTATCTCATTCTCTCATGGTGTATGGTTTATTTATTTATTCAGTTTTTTCCCCAGTATTTTATTAACTGAGTTGATGATTCAGGCTTTTGGCTAGTTGTGGATGTATCCCTGAGTAGGCACTGGTTGTAGCTAAAGCAGGTGGGTAGATGTAATACCCAATGGTGGGCAGAGGTCCCAGCCTTGATGAAGGCAACTTGGGGGTCAGGGGTAGATCTCAATTAGATGTTCTGATATTTTATCAGGGTGAAGGGTGAGAGCTACCTCAGCTTCCCTGCTAGGCCAGCAGAAAAGCTTTCCACCTCACAGCTTTACTCTTTTCCCAGTGTTCTGGCTGTTCAGATCAGACAGGTACCTCATCTTTAGGAATATTGATGTTCCAGGTAGGGAGGAATTGTGATTCTGCCTCTTGTGCAAGCCTGCATCTGGGCAGTGCTCCTCCTGTGGGGCTGCAGTCACCCTGAATTGTTCCCTGAATTGGGGAATGTCTGCAAGGGATCCAGTGATATGACATAGACTCTGAGATTCCTTGGTTGTAGATAGGCTTAGTGTGCTGCCTTTCTTGAATGCTGGTAATACTAGTAGTGAACTTGTCACGTGGACAGACTCAGGACCTTTGGTTTGCCAGGGTGTTCCAGGCAGTGATGATTGCTGAGGTCATGCAGCCGTTTTCTCCTTCTTGGGCACAGTGTTATTCTGTCTAGAGATGGTGTTAATATCTGTGTTGGTTGGCCTCCAGCCAGGAGGTGCTGCTTTCTTTTTTTTTTTTTCTTTTGTTTTATTCTTTGTTTCTTTTTTTAAAAAATTTTATTATTATTATACTTTAAGTTTTAGGGTACATGTGCACAATGTGCAGGTTAGTTACATATGTATACATGTGCCATGCTGGTGTGCTGCACCCATTAACTCGTCATTTAGCATTAGGTATATCTCCTAATGCTATCCCTCCCCCCTCCCACCACCCCACAACAGTCCCCAGAGTGTGATGTTCCCCTTCCTGTGTCCATGTGTTCTCATTGTTCAATTCCCATCTATGAGTGAGAACATGCGGTGTTTGGTTTTTTGTCCTTGCGATAGTTTACTGAGAATGATGATTTCCAATTTCATCCATGTGCCTACAAAGGACATGAACTCATCATTTTTTATGGCTGCATACTATTCCATGGTGTATATGTGCCACATTTTCTTAATCCAGTCTATCATTGTTGGACATTTGGGTTGGTTCCAAGTCTTTGCTATTGTGAATAGTGCCTTAGTAAACATACGTGTGCATGTGTCTTTGTAGCAGCATGATTTATAGTCATTTGGGTATATACTCAGTAATGGGATGGCTGGGTCAAATGGTATTTCCAGTTTTAGATCCCTGAGGAATCGCCACACTGACTTCCACAATGGTTGAACTAGTTTACACTCCCACCAACAGTGTAAAAGTGTTCCTATTTCTCCACATCCTCTCCAGCACCTGTTGTTTCCTGACTTTTTAATGATTGCCATTCTAACTGGTGTGAGATGGTATCTCATTGTGGTTTTGATTTGCATTTCTCTGATGGCCAGTGATGGTGAGCATTTTTTCATGTGTCTTTTGGCTGCATAAATGTCTTCTTTTGAGAAGTGTCTGTTCATGTCCTTTGCCCACTTTTTGATGGGGTTGTTTTTTTCTTGTAAATTTGTTGGAGTTCATTGTAGATTCGGGATATTAGCCCTTTGTCAGATGAGCAGGTTGCGAAAATTTTCTCCCATTTTGTAGGTTGCCTGTTCACTCTGATGGTAGTTTCTTTTGCTGTGCAGAAGCTCTTTAGTTTAATTAGATCCCATTTGTCAATTTTGGCTTTTGTTGCCATTGCTTTTGGTGTTTTAGACATGAAGTCCTTGCCCATGCCTATGTCCTGAATGATAATGCCTAGGTTTTCTTCTAGGGTTTTTATGGTTTTAGGTCTAACATTTAAGTCTTTAATCCATCTTGAATTAATTTTTGTATAAGGTGTAAGGAAGGGATCCAGTTTCAGCTTTCTACATATGGCTAGCCAGTTTTCCCAGCACCATTTATTAAATAGGGAATCCTTTCCCCATTGCTTGTTTTTGTCAGGTTTGTCAAAGATCAGATAGTTGTAGATATGCGGCGTTATGTCTGAGGGCTCTGTTCTGTTCCATTGATCTATATCTCTGTTTGGGTACCAGTACCATGCTATTTTGGTTACTGTAGCCTTTTGTAGTATAGTTTGAAGTCAGGTAGCGTGATGCCTCCGGCTTTGTTCTTTTGGCTTAAGATTGACTTGGTGATGCGGGCTCTTTTTTGGTTCCCTATGAACTTTAAGGTAGTTTTTTCCAATTCTGTGAAGAAAGTCATTGGTAGCTTGATGGGGATGGCGTTGAATCTATAAATTACCTTGGGCAGTATGGCCATTTTCACGATATTGATTCTTCCTACCCATGAGCATGGAATGTTCTTCCATTTGTTTGTGTCCTCTTTTATTTCATTGAGCAGTGGTTTGTAGTTCTCCTTGAAGAGGTCCTTTACGTCCCTTGTAAGTTGGATTCCTAGAGGAGCACCAGCTGCCATAGTAACAGTGGGATTTGAGCTTGCCCTAAGTTGCCTAGGGGAAGTATTCTGGTTTCTTAGGTGATGAGTGGGCTACAAGTCTCCTAAAAGTTTATGTCTTTTATATTAAGTTACCAGGGCAGGTGGAGAAATACCTCCAGGTTGGGTCAGGGTTAGGTGGACCTGAGCTCTGATTCTCCTTGTGCAGGGCAGGCTAAGGCCCCTGTGAGAGACGAAGGTGGTTCTCAGGTCGCTGGGGCAATGTTTCACAGGGGAGTATAACTGCCTCTGCTGCACAGAGGAGTTTACAAAAGGAGTGGGGAGTAGTGGGCAGCAGTGAGCCTTACCTAGTTCCCACATCGTTTTCAAGGTCGGTGCCACTCCTGCAGTGCTCTGGTGACAGCACCTGGTTTAGATCTAGGCAGTCTGTGCACAGAATTCAGAACTGCCTTAGCCTATAAGCTTCCCCACAGAGATAGCAACCACAGCTTTCAGTCCGCACCCCTCCCCGACTTTCTGCAAGGTCAAGTGCCCAGCTTCTGCGCTCTTGTCTGCAGCTCACTTCCTGCTTGTTCCCCAGGTTCTGTTCAGGGAGTGTTTGTCCCCACTTGAGATTATATCACAAAATTCAGTTGGGAGCTGCGTTTACCCTGTGAATTCTCCCTCGTTGACTGACTTCCCCAAGGGCTCCTGTGAGATATAGTCAGGAATGGCTTCCCTTGGTTCACACTGGAGGCTGGGAATGCCTGCAAGCCCCTTCCCACTATTGCTTCTACTTTATATTTTATGACACTTTCTAAATTTGCTCCAGCTCTTGGTAGAGTTAAGGTCTTCCTCCATGGCCTGAATTTTCAGATTCCCCAGTGAGGATGTACTCAGAGGCAGACTCTCCACTTCTCACACTCTGAGAACTTAGTTTTTCACCTGTCTCATGGAGTAGGCTGCAGCCTGCCACTTGTTTCAAAGGGCCTGTAGATTCTTTTGATTTTTCTATTAAGTTCCTGTGTTGGTTCTTGCTTTAAAAAAAAAAAAAAATCACAGTGTGAATCTCTACACACTATTCTGACCTTCCAAGTGGGAAAGGCAAGCTAACACTGCCTCCAATCTGCCATTTTGAAAAAATAAAAAATGGAAAAATGAGGGTTTGTATTATGAAGTGATGTTGGATTTTATTGAATGGTTTTTCTGAGTCTATTGAGATGGTCATATGGTTTTTTTGTTTTTAGTTCCATTGATGTGGTGAATCACATTTATTGACTTGTATATGTTTACCATCCTTGCATCTCAGGAATAAAGCCCATTTGATCATGGTGAATTATCTTTTGATCTGCAGCTGAATTTGGTTTGCTAGTATTTTGTTGAGAAGTTTTGCATCTATGTTTATCAGGGATATTGGCCTGTATTTTTTTTTCTTATTGTGTCCTTGTCAGCTTTGGGTATCAAGATGGTACTGGTTTCATAGAATGAGTTGGGGAGGCATTCCTTCTCCTCAATTTTCTTGAAGTAGTTTCAGTATAATTGGTACCAGCTCTTTTTTTTGTGTATCTGGTAGAATTCAACTGTGAATCCATCTGGTCTAGGGCTTTTGTTGGTTGCTAGGCTTTTTATCACTGATTCAATTTCATAACTTATTATTGGTTTGTGCATGGTTTCAGTTTCTTCCTGGTTCAGTCTTGGAATGCTGTGTGTTTACAGGAATTTATCCATTTCCTCTAGATTTTCTAGTTTGGGCGCATAGAGATTTTTGCAATTATCTCTGGGAATCTTTTGTATTTATGTGGCATCAGTTCTATTATTTTGGATTGTGCTTATTTGGATTTTCTCTTTTTTCTTGTTAATCTAGCTAGCAGTCTATCAGTCTTATTTTTTCAAAGAACCAAATTTCTTTTTGATCCTTTGTATGGTTTTGTTGGTTGCTATTTTGTTCAGTTCTCTGATTTTAGGTATTTCTTTTCTTCTGCTAGATTTTTGTTTAGTTATTATATTTCTAGTTCTTTTACCTGTGGCACTAGGTTGTTAATTTGAGATCTTTCTTTCTTCTTGATGTAGGCATTTAGGAGTATAAACTCCTATTAGCACTGTTTTTGCTGCATCCCAGAGGTTTTGGTGTGTTGTGTTTCTATTTGTTTGAAATAATTTTTTTTTGTTTCTGCCCTAATTTTGTTTTTTACGCAAAAGTCGTTCAGAAGCAACTCGTTTAGTTCCCATGTATTTGTGTGGTTTTGAGAGTTCCTCTTGGTATCGATTTCTAATTTTATTCAACTGTGGTCCAAGAAGATGCTTAGTATGACTTTGATTTTTATTTTCAATTTATGGTGACTAGCTTTTTGGCTGAGCATGTGGTCCATCTTAGAGTATGTTCTATGTATAGATGAGTAAACTGTATATTCTGTGGATTTTAGGTGGGGTATTCTGTAGATGTCTATTAGTCCCATTGGTTAAGTATCCAATTTAAGTCCAGAATTTCTTTGTTAGATTTGCCTTGATGATTATCTAATTCTGTCAGTGTTGAAGTCTCCCACTATTATTGTGTGGCTGTGTGGCTGTTTTCTTAGGTCTAGTTGTAATTGTTTTATAAATCTGGGTGCTTTGTTGTTGGGTGCATATATATTTAGGATAGTTAATTCTTCTTGATGAATTTAACCCTTTATCATTATGTAATGCCCTTCTTTGTCCTTTTTATTGTCTTTGGTTTAACATCTGTTGTATCTGATATAGGAATAGCACACCCTTCCCCTTTTTTTATTTTTCATTTGCATGATCTTTATCTCTTTACATTGAGCCTATGAGTGTCATTACATGAGACACGAGTCTCTTGAATACAGTAGAAAGTTGGATCTCATTTTTTTTTTCATCCAATTTGCCACTCTGTATCTTTTAAGTGGAGCATTTAGGCTGTGTAGGTTCAACTTTGATATTGATATACGAGATTTTGTTTCTGTCATAGTGTTTTTAGCTAGTTACTTTGTAGGCTGGAATGTGTAGTTGCTTTATAGGGTCTGTGGGTTTTGTACTTTTTTGTGCTTTTGTGTAGCAAGTATTGTTCTTTATTTTCATGTTTAGAACTCTCAAGCATTTCTTGTTGGGCTAGACTGGTGGTGACGAATTTTATTAACGTTTGCTTTTCTAGGAAGGATTGTATTTCTCCTATGAAGCTTAACTTAGTGATACATGAAATCTTGGCTGGCATGTTTTTTCTTTAAGAATGCTAAAAAAGGCCCCCAATCTCTTCTGGCTTGTAAGGTTTCTGCTGAGAAGTCTGCGTTTGTCTGATGGAATTCCTTTTATAGATAATTTAGCCCTTTTTTCTAGCTAGTTTTAAGATTTCTTTTTTCACGTTGACCTTGGATAATCAGAATACTGTGTAACTTTGGGATGTTTGTCTTGTGTATCTTGCAGGTGTTCTCTTAATTTCTTGTAGCTGCATGTCAACCTCTAGCAAGATTGGGGACATTTTTCTGAATTATACCCTCAAATAGGTTTTCTAAATTGCTTACTTTCTGTTTTTTCTCTCAGAAATGAAAATAAGTCATGGGCTTGGTTGCTTTACATAATCCCATATTTCTTGAAGGTTTTGTTAATTTAAATTGTTTTTTCTTTGATTTTTGTCTGAGTGGGTTGATTCAAAGACTGGTCTTCAAGCTGTGAAATTCTTTCTTCTAATTGGTCTAGTCTGTTGTTAAGGTTTCCAATGCATTTTGAAATTCCCGTAGTGAAATTTTAAATTCCAGTTCTGTTTGGTTCTTTTTTAATATAGCTATGTTGTCTTTCATATCTTGATCATTTCTCTGGTGTCTTTGTATTGAATTTCAACTTCCATGAGAATCTCATTGTGTTTTCTTGCCATCTGTATTCTTAGTTCTATATCGTCATTTCAGACATTTTAGTCTGGTTGGCATCCATTGCTAGAGAGCTAGTGTGATCCTTTGGAGGTGAAGAAACATTGGCTTTTTTTATTGCCAGAGTTCTTGTGCTGATTCGTTTTCATCTGAGAGAGCTGATGTTTCTTTTTTTAAAAATTTACTTTCATTTTAATGGGATTTTTTGATTTTTTTTTTCTTCTTTCCCTTGAGGGTGTGACTGTGCTGTATGTTATATATGATCATTTCTCTTCATTTCTGCATGCTTTCAGAGGGCCAAGGTTTTGTATGGGTTCCTTAGTTACAGATAGGTTCATGTAGTCATTTTCTCAGATGCTACTTGCAATGATGTATTTTTCTTTGGTTGTGTAATTCAGGCTGCAGTCTGGTAGATGGTGCCTAAGAGTAAGAGCCAGCAGGTAGGCTTTTACTTAGTTCATGCTTGCTCACCCTCTGCGGGGCTGGAGCTGCCATAAAAGCATGAAAAGCTCTCTCTCTTAGCAGGTACTTGGCTTTCAGTGGGGGTGGGGCTGCCAAAGAAGCACAAAAATCGTTTTTTTTCAGCGCACACCCACGAGGCCCCAGTGGGAAAGGTGTCTGCCATGTCTGCAACAGTACACTGGGGAGGGGAACGGGGAAAAGAGATGATTCTCTCTTCATGTTCATTCCCAGGCTTTGGTGGAACCCCCTGAAGTGGTTGGTGTCACACCTGCATTCCCTTTGTCCCAAGGTGGGGCTTTGGTGTGCTGCCCTCCTCCTTCCCTTAGGTGCAGTTTGTGTTGAAGGTTATATTTCCAGGGGACCCACAACTCCCTGGGGATCCAACAGTCCCTCATGCTTGCCAGAGTCAGAGTGAGTTGTGGGGTATGTCTGCTGGTGGTCTGAGGGTGCAGTGGCTCAAGGGTGGAGAATCTCTAGTCAGGGCAGTGGTACCACATGTGCACAGCTAGCATGGCACCTGCCATCTCAGTCTGCATCTGAAGGAGCAGGTTCAGCACATCTGCTCAAGGTGGCCACCTGGTTCTCTGTTCCTGAGAAGATCTCTAATTGCCACTGATTGTGTTTCCCTGGGACACGGGGTCAGGGGGTGGGCCAGAGGCGCTCTCTAGCAGTTTGGCGGTAAGCAGATTATCAGAGGGGGAAGGGGAGGAGGAAAGCACTCTCTCCTATTCTTTCTACTGGACTCTGACCTCCTTGGAGGTCAATGCCAGACAGACTTTTGCTGCTCATTTTCTGTGTGCCCCTCTTCTTTGGTTGGGCATTCCAACAAGTCCTGGGTCTCCACCTTCCATTTTCCACTCAAAACTTGACCATTCACTAATAACTTTGATCTTTTTTCTGAGGAGAAATTGTGCTGTTCCTAGTCAGCCATCTTTTGGTCTGTTTCAATTGACTGTTTTTTCCATGGTCATGTCTCCTGGTAGGCCTGATAATTTTTAATTGAATCCCAGATATCACGTATGAAAAATTATAGAGGCTTTGCATGCTGTCCTCTTCCCCCATAGAGTGCTCACCTTATCCCCTGGCTATTTGAGTGAGGCAGATTCTTTGATGAGGCAGCATTATAGTCATGGTAAGGTACAGTCTACCTCTGATTAATATCCATTTTTAGGATACACCCTCTAGTGGTTCTAGTTGAGAGGCTAGGTTGTTTACTGTGTGTTGTTTACCTTCTTGTCAAGCTCTGGATCCAATTTTTGTCTCCAAAACACTGCTAAAATCTGTTCTACTTTTAGTTTACTTTCTGTTAGTCATTTTAGTACTGAGTAATAAGCATTTTAAGAATCAGCAAATGTGTGAAGAGGAATAACATCTCCAAGAGCATAGAGCACACCTAAATAGGCTTCTGTTTTCTTTTAAATCTTAGCCTCTCAAGTTTTGGCAACCTTGGCAGCACAAACCCCAATTTTTGTCTTCCCCGTCCTGTGTGACTGCCAAAAGCGCTCAGCTATTAGTGGCCATCCTCTCTCTGGCTTCTTAGTCTTTCTTGCCAACCTATGAATCATTAAACCTCTGATTGGGAAAATGGCATGCAAAATGTTGGGCTACCCCACTGGGTTTTCCTTCTTTCCTTGATCTTTGCTTTGTAATGCCTAGCTGTCTTGAAAACTCTTTAACTTCAAAAAGGTATGCTTTATACTTTTTCATGTGTTTTAGCTGTACTCACAGGAACTTTGGGCTGCTGGAAACTATCATCACTAGGACACAGAAGTTTTCACACTTTTCAATTTGATATGTCTATAACAATTACTTTTTTCTTCTATATTTTATTATCATCTTTTTTTGATCAGCTACTTTGTTGGTAATGATTTTTGGGTAGGTTAGAGCTGAAATCTAAGCTTTAGTGGATATCTATCCTAATCAATTTTAAGGGTTGGGCCTTAGGAGAGTACAAGATCATAAAACCATATTGATCACTGCAGTTTTTGTTATGTCTCCAAGAAAACTCTGGCCAATGATTACACCTTTAAACTCAGGGATAAGCAGCATCAGGAGGAAGCTGTCTCCTTATGTTTTAATCCACCAGCCTTAAGAGTCTCTGAATGGGGAGCAAGAGGATAAAGAAGTCTATGCTAGCACTTATTTTCATCAGTACTTTGTCCCAGCAAAGCTTGCCCTTTATCCTGATTTTACCTTGTTGATATGGCAACCCTAATTGTTGCTACTGATTTCATGATGAAAGAACCAGCAGTAATGTTCTTAGTATTTTTGGAGGGACAAAAGCAGTATTCAAAATAATGCCTCATACTAGTTACCTTCCTGCTGTGGTTTGAATGTTTGTATCCACCTCTAAATTCATGTCAAAACTTAAGCCCCAGTGCAGAAGTATTGGGGGTTAAAAGAAATACCTCCTTTTAGGAGGTAACTAGGCGACGAGGGCTTTGCCCTCATGGATGAGATTAATGCCCTTATAAAAACGCTGGAGGGAACTTCCAGCATATGAGAATGTAGCATTCATTCCTTCCAGAGGATGTAGCAACAAGGTACCACTTTGGAAGCAGAAAGCAGCCTTTATCAGATAATGAGTGTAGTGTACTGGTGCCCTGATCTTAGACTTTCTAGCCTCCAGAACTGTGAAAAATAAATTTTAATTGTATATAAAGTACCCAAGTATAAGGTATTTTGTTACAGCTGCACAAATTAAATGAAACTAAGACACCACCTTCCACATATGCATCAGTTTAAGATACTCTTGAGTGTCCTCAAGTACCTCCCCCGCTGCGTGTGTATGTGTGTGTATAAGTGTGCATATTAGTTCTAAGAATCTCTACTTTATTTCTCACTTCAGTGATTTTTCCAGAGTTTATTTTGGGAGAGGTAGCTGGCATCCCAAACTAGTTTGCAATCTTGATAAAACAGAAAATTGCTTACTTTAGTAGTCTTAGTAAGAATATGATTTAGTCCCTACAACTTAAGTTTCATGTCAGTGCCCCCAAATCCTAAATTGATACTCTACTAAACTTTTTTTATTGAGAAATAATTTACATAGACTATATTGCACACATTTAAAATATGGTTTTTATTAATTTTGACATTGGTATTCTTGTTTTAAAGTTTATCTTCTTTTGATTTAGCCACTCCAGCCTTCTTATGATTATTGTGTTTGCATGATTTTTTTTTCTTCCAACTATTTTCAGTCTTTCTGTGTTCCTATATAAGGAGACTTCAAAAAGCTCATGGATAAATTTTTTCTTTTACTAGATAAAAATGAAAAATGTGGAAGCTGGGTACAGTGGCTAACATCTATAATCACAGCTACTCAGGAGGCTGAGGCAGGAGGATCGATAGAGGCCAGGAGTTTAAGACCAGCATAAGCAACATAATGAGACCTTGTCTCTAAAAATTTAAAAACAAAAATTAGCCAGGCATGGTGGCACCTGTCCTATAGTCCCAAGTACTTGGGAGGCTAAGGTGGGAGGATTGCTTGAGCCCAGGACTTTGAGGCAGCAATGAGCTGTGATTGTGCCAGTGTATCCCAGTCTGAATAACAGAGCAAGATCCTGTGTCAAAAATAAAATAAAAATTTAAACTTTACTTCTCAAAATAAGTTCCATCAAGTTTAGACTCTTCTGTATCAGCCATTTAGTCCATCTTGAGAACTGAGGGTCTTGGAAATTTAACTATGTCAGTGTAGTCCTTTCTATTATTAACTGAAGAAAAGTGGGTGCCCTTTAAATATTTTTTAAGATTAGGAAAGATGTCAGAAGGAGCCAAATCAGGACTGTATAAGGTGGTGCTTGGTTTCCCATTAAAACTTTCACAGAATTGCCCTTATTTGATGAGACGAATGAGCAAGAGCATTGTCATAGTGGAGAAGGACTCTGGTGAAACTTTCCCAGGCATTTTTCTGCTAAAGCTTTGGCTGACTTTCTCAAAACAATCTCATAATATGCAGATGTTACTTCTTCAGCCCTTCAGAAAGTAAACAAGCAAAATGCCTTGATCCTTCCTTAAAACTACTGCTATGACCTTTAGTCTTACTTGGTCCACTTTTGCTTTGACTGGCCCACTTCTACCTTTTAGTAGCCATTGCTTTGATTGTGCTTTGTCTTCAGGATCATACTGATAAAGCCATGTTTCATCTCCTGTTAACAATTATTTGAAGCAATGCTTCAGGATATTGATCACACTTGTCTAAAATTTCTATTGCAAGATCTGCTATTGTCTGTAGCTAATCTGGATGCAATGCAACAGTTTTGGCAGACATTGAGTGGAACATTTGCTCAACTTTAATTTTTCAGTTATAATTGTGTAAGTTGAACCAATTGAGATATCTGTGGTGTTGGCTGTTTGTGTGGTTAATCGTTGGTCCTTTTCAATTAGGACATGAACAGGATCAATTTTTTCCTCACAAATTGATGTGGTGGGTGGTCTGTGGCTGTAGGCTTCATCTTCAACATCGCCTCATCCCTCCTTAAAACAAGTTATCTATTTGTAAACTGCTTATTTCTTCGGGGCCCAAAAGTTTATGGCAAAAGTCTCTATAAAACTTTTTGTAAAGCATCAGTGATTTCACCATTCTTCCACTTAAGCCTCACAATAAGTTTGATGTTTGTTCTTTTTTCAGTTTTACAGAATTCAGGTTGCTCTGATTGCAGCTCTTTTCAAGTTGATGTCTTATCGTTCTTAGTAACTCAGATTAGTTCTTGTTCAGACTTGTGTCATACTAGCTTGTTATGTTAGTGTGAATTTATTTTGGTGCAAAAAATTTTTAATTGATGTATAGTTTTTTCATAATTTTTTGAGTGAATTTTTTGAGTTCGTATTGAAAGTACATCTCTTATAGGTGGTATTTAAGTGCCTTTTAATTGGAGTTTTTGCTCTATATTAAGATTTAATGCAATCATTGATATTCTTTGTATTCCTAGCATTTCATTAGCTTGTTGCATATGTTTTTTCCCTTTTGCATCTTCTTTTGGATTATTTGAATAATTTTAAGAATTCTATTATAATTTATGTATCAGCTTTTAAGATATACTTCTTTGCATTATTTTTTGGTTATTACAGTAGGAATTATACATTCATAGCTTTTTATAGTCTACTTGGAGTTAGTATTGTTCCACTTCACATGAAATGTAGATACTTTACAACTGTATGATGAGTATGTTTATAAACATACATCCTATTCTATTCTGTTACATTCATCATCTCTATTATATCTTTATATATTATGATTCCTTAAGACAGTGTTATGGTTTTTTCTTTAATCAATTATATTTTAAAGAAATCAATAGCAAAAATAGTCCTCAATATTTATCCATACAGTTACTAGTTCCAGTGTTATTCATTTCTGTAGATTTAGGAGTGGAGTTTCCCCTTGGGAAAGTTCAGTATAAAAACTTTAGCATTTCTTTTAGTGTGAGTTTGGTGATGTCTCTCAGTTTTCTTTTTCTACAAATGCCCTATTTCACTTCCATTTCTTTAACAGTCTTTATTTCTAGATAGAGAATTCTGGGATGATTTATTTTCTAATACATTAAATATGTTATTCCATCGTGATCTGGCCTCAGTTTCTGATGGTCATGTGATATCAGTGATCATGTTCTGCTCTATGTGATTCATTGTTTTCCTCTGACTTTTTAAGATCTTTATTTTTTTATATTTAGTAGTTTGACTATGGTGTACCTATGCATTAATTCCTTTAGTCTGTTTGCGATTCATTGAGCTTATTATTGAGTATATATTACACATTTCTTGTAGTTTAGAATTTCTGAATTTACACCCTTCACCAATATTGGGAAATTGTCATTATTTCTACAAATATTTTTCTGCCTCATTCTCTCTGTCTTTTTCTCTCCTTTTCCAGCCCTCAGATTCTAATTACGTTAGATATTTTAAATTTTTTCCACAAGTCTCTGAGATTCTGTTTCTTTTTACTCTTTGTCTTTTCAGATGAAATTCTGTTGATCTTTCAATTTCACCAACTCTTTCGTCATTTTTATTCTGCCATTAAGCTCATGCAGTGATTCTTAAATTTCTCATACTGTGTTTCTGTTCTAAAATTTCCAAATAGTTCTTTTTTATAATTTCTTTTGAGATTTCTTATTTTGTCATTTATTAAGGGCATATCATTCTCTACCTCACTGAGTGTAGTTTTAGTAACTCTTTTAAAGTATTTGTCTGATAATTCCAACATCTTATCATCTCAGGGTTGACATCTGTTGACTGTCTTTTCCTCTGAGACTGGGTAAGCTTTTCCTGGCTTATCAGATGTTGGTTAATTTTTTATTGTGTCCTAAACATTGTAAATGTTATGGAGAATCTAGATTCTTTTTTGTTGATCCTGAGAGTACTTGTGTTTTTGTTGTACAGTTGGTTAATTTGGCTAGACTGAAACTATACACTGTTATGCCTATGGCAGGCAGTGGCTTAGATCTCAATTCAGTTCTCTAAACCCCTTGAAAACAAACTGCTTTCAGTTTGCTCTGTGCATGCATAACTCAGAAATCAGCCAAAGACTTGATCTGCATTTAAACACAGAAGTCAGGGTCACCCTTATCAGGCTTTCTCCTTTTTAGTATTTTTTCTCCCCTCGCTAGTGCCCTCGTTGCCTATAATCTTCTCCTGATTCCCTTGGCCAGAAAGGTGACTGGCTTTTTATCAGAGTTTTAGCAGATACGAAGACAGTAGATGTCCTTAGGGCAAAGTATCTAAAAAAAAATTTTAAAGGTCACTGGGGATATGGTGGTACTTCATGGTAGTCACTTGCTTCATACTCCCTTCCAAAATCTGCCTGCCTTCATTCAGTCTTCAGAGCTCTCATATGATTGGTGTTTTGTATTTTGCCTAGAGTTTATAGCTGTCATTTATAGGAGGATCAATTTGCTAGACACTTACTCCTCTCTCTGGGGAGTGGAACTCCAATACTATATTCCTCCTTGAAAGAATGGGATGAAGTACAGTTGTGATCTGCAGAACCCTGATATCTGGTACCCTATGGCTATAATACAGTCAGTCTTTCATAAAATTTATCTTTCCTGTTAATTTCTGATTGTAGAGATCAAAATATTCATTGCTTGACAGTCTGAGAGATGATTAATTTAAATGGGTGAACATTCTACCTGTAGGTAGTTTATCTTATGATGTAAGTCTTATACCTGTTACTCTTTCATGGTCATATATCTAAAATACTACCTTAAAGGTTTAATATGTCTTAAAGAACAGAATGCTGAACTTCATACTATACTGTACTCTGATGCCCTTAGCTCTCTTTCCAGCTAAGGCTCCATTTCTCTTTACTTTAGATGTATTTGGAGTCACAACTAGCTTAATTTTTTTTTAACAAAACATATTGATATGGTTTGGCTGTGTTCCCACGCAAATCTCATCTTGAATTGTAACTCCCACAGTTGCCATGTGTCGTGGGAGGAACCTGTGGGAGGTAATTGAATCATGGGGTGGGTCTTTCCCATGCTGTTCACCTGATGGTGATTAAGTCTCAAGATCTGATGGTTTTAAAAATGGGAGTTTCCCTGCACAAGCTCTCTCTTTGCCTGCTGCCATCCATGTAAGATGTGACTTGCTCCTCCTTGCCTTCCACCATGATTGTGAGGCTTCCCCAGCCATGTGGAACTGTAAGTCCATTAAACCTCTTTTTCTTCCCAGTCTCAGGTATGTCTTTATCAGCACCTTGAAAATGGACTAATACACATCTATTTATATGTTTTATATTTTTGATCACCTTTAAGACTTGGGGAATTTTTTTTCCTTTTAAATGATAAAATATACATAGAGCAGAGTATGTAAATAATATAGGTACAGTTTAAAAAAAGATAATGCAAACAGCTGTGTAACAACCACCCATATTAAGAAATAAAACATTACCAGTACTTTAGAAGTCCCCTGTGTTTCCCTTCCTGCTGAAATGACCATTATCTTTATTTAAATTTTTAAAAAAAATTCCATAGGTTTTTGGGGAACAGGTGGTATTTGATTACATGAGTTAGTTCTTTATTGGTGATTTGTGATATTTGGATTTTGGTCATAATCATTTCCTTGCTCTTTTTCTCTATAATTTTCTTCCTATGTGAACACCTCATGAGGTTTTTATTCATTCCTTTCTAGAAATATTAGTCATGTGTTACATGCCTGACATTGTTATAGGTTCTAGAGTTGCAACAGTTAATGAATATACACTATCTTTGCCTTCATGGACTTTACAGTTTAGTGATAGAACTTTTGTAGTTAATTTCATTAAATTACCTCTCAGAGAACCTATAAGGAGATTTATTGAGTAGGGTCATATCTATGGAGCATAATCAAGTGTTTTTTCTTCTTTGTCTCGTTGTTTTATTCATTAATCAAATAGTTCTTGAGTACTTAAAGGAATTGTGTTATGCCTTAGAACACGATCTTTAGAACTATCAGAAATAGATTTCTGTTGTCAAAGCTACCAGTTTATGGTATTTCGTTACAGTAAGTGCAGCTGACTAAGACACCTTAGAAAGAGAATGCAGCCTACCAGACTGTTTAGGAACCAGTGTGAATTCATCTAAAGAAAAATGTGTCAGCCAGAAGAGTAATTTTTAAACAATTGAAACATAGAAAAAAGAAGGGAGAATCCTCTGGGATATTACTGGGAGTGGAACTGCTGGATTGTAGGGTACATGCCTATTTAATTTTGCCAAATCATTCCCCCAAATTGCTGGCTAAGCTGTACTTTTACCATGATTTTTGCAATTCTGGTGGATAGAATCACAGAGTCAAATGCTAGTGTTGTCTATCCAAATACTTTTTTACTGAAAGGGAGCCCTATTAATCTGGCCAACTACTAATTCCATTTTTAGAGTACATCTCTGCTGGTAAGTTAGGGTATGTGTAGGGTATATGTGGTAGGTGGGCAGGGTTTTAGGATCTAGGCAAGAGATAACTGATTTCAGGAGTCAGCTATGAAATGAAATGGAATTTAAGATTGGGTGAGAAAAAGGTAAAAGCTAGGTACTGTAGTAGAAACCAACTGTTCATAATAATCATATCCAGTGGAGATTTCATGAGCCCCAGTTCATAGAAGAGAGGCATTTGTATAGAAGAGAGAGATCTGGTTTTAATACACTGTGGAGATGAATACATCAGACCATCACACTGTGACTTCTTTATAAACATTTAAATGATACCAGATTCCCCTTGTTAAAGTTTATTCCAAATGAGTAAGATTTTGATGTTTTACCTCTTTATGTACAGTGTTGGTAAAGCCAGTGCTAACATCTGGCTTCATTACTGTTTCTCACTGTATAGTGATAACTTGGCATATTGTTTTGTTTTTGTTCATTACAGTTTCTTTTGGACCCCAAGTAAGGGTTGAAGTAATCATATTCCCTGGTTCATGGCACATTATTGTCATCAGTCAATGTAATGATCCTCTCTAATCTTATTTGTATATGGCTATTTTTCCCCTTGATTCCATATCCCATCTCCTGTTCTCCCACACATATATTAAGATAAGTACAGGCTTGTATTCTAGTATATTTTTTGGAGATGCAGTTATTTCCAAAAGATTTTATATATATATTTTAATTTATATAAAAGTTATTTGACACATATATTTCTCTACACAGAATAATGTTGTATATATATTATTTAATATTATTATTATTATTATTTTTGAGATGGAGTCTCTCTCTGTTTCCCAGACTGGAATGCAGTGGCACGATCTCGGCTCACTGCAACCTCTGCCTCCTGGGTTCAAGGGGTTATCCTGCCTCAGCCTCCCGAGTATCTGGGACTACAGGCATCTGCCACTACACCCGGCTAATTTTTATATTTTTGGTAGAGATGAGATTTCACTATGTTGGCCAGGCTGGTCTTAAACTCCTCACCTCAGATGATCTGCCCAACTCAGCCTCCCAAAGTGTTGGGATTATAGGGGTGAGCCACCGTACCTGGCTTATTTTTTATTTTTACTTCTAGTTTGCCTCCAGTTTTTTGCTAGGATAAAAAGTTCTGAGATAAACATCCTTATAAATAAATGTTTCCTCAAGGACCAGTGTGAGAGTTCCTCTGGGATATTACTGGGAGTGGAATTGCTGGATTGTAGGGTACATGCCTATTTAATTTTACCAAATCACTCCCCAAATTACTGGCTAAGCTGTACTTTTACCATGATTTTTGCAATTCTGGGGGCCATAAAGTGGCATCTTACTTTTTCCTTTGCATTTTTCTGATTAGTAGTATTGTTGACAATTGCTTTATTTGTTATTCAGATTTCTTTTTCTCTGAATTATTATTTGTTATCTTTAGTCTATTTTTCTTTTGGGTTTGTTTTTTCTTGATTTGTAGCAATTCCTTATAATTTTTTAGATCTCTCATTGTCAGTTTTGGCTGTTATATAGATCTACTCCCAGTCTATCATGTCTACTCTCTACCCCCAGTCTATCATCTGTCTGTTACCTTTGCGATTCTTTCATACTGCAGAAATTCTAAATAGTAATGTAATCACCCTGGGATTTCTGCATTATAGCTTGTGCTTTGAGGTCTTTTTTTTTTTTTTTAACATATAACACCTCATCTTATTTGTTTTCTCATTTCAAAGTGACAAAGATATTCCTACTACTTTTTATATTATTAGCTCCATAATTTCTTTTCACATTCATGTCTTTAAACCATCTGGGATTCACTGTCCAGATGGAAATTTGTAATCTCTACTTTTCTCAGTATGATAAGCCAGTTTTTTCTCTACCACCTACTAATCATTCTGTTTGTACATCATTGACTTCTAATGCTGTCTCTACCAAATACCAGATTCTCATGTACAGTTTATTTCTAGGCTCTTATTGTCTGAAGTGTGCCTTTTTTTTTTTTTTTTATCAAAATGGCTTTGTGATCTGTCTTAATATATGACAAGGCATATATTGCTACCGGCATACCTCAGAGGTACTGTAAATGTGGTTCCAGATTACTGCATCAAAGTGAATATTGCAATAAAGCAAGTCACGTGAATGTTTTGGTTTCCTAATGAATATAAAAATTATGCTGAAACTATGCATACCTTAATTTTAAAATACTTTATTGCTAAAAAAAAATGCTAATGATCATCTGAGCCTTCAGCCAGTCATGATCTTTTCTCTAGTGGAGGGTCTTCTCTAAGTATTGATGGCTGCCGACTGATCAGCGTGGTGATTACTGAAAGTTGGTGTGGCTGTGGCAATTTCTTAAGACAACAAATTTGTTGCATCAATTGACTGTTCCTTTCATGAAAGATTTCTCTGTAGCTTGCAATGCTGTTTGATAGTATTTTACCCATAAACTTCTTTCTGAATTGGAGTCAGGCTTCTCCAACCCTGCCACTACTTTATCAATAAAGTTTATGTAATATTCTAAATCTTTTGTCATCATTTCAATAATGTTCACAGCATCTTCACCAGGAGTAGATTCCATCTCAGGAAACCACTTCCAGCTCATCCATAAAATGCAACTCCTCATTTGTTCAAATTTTATCATGAGATTGTAGCAGTTGAGTTCTGTCTTCAGGGTCCACTTCTAATTGTAGTTCTCTTGCTAATTCTACCACATCTGCAATCACTTTCACCATGGAAGTCTTGAACCGCTTGAAGTCATTCATGAGGGTTGGAATCAACATCTAAATTTCTGTTACTGCTGATATTCTGACTTCCTCCCATGAATCAGAAATGCTCTTAATGGCCTCTAGAATAGTGAATCCTTTCTAGAAGATTTTCAGTTTACTTTGCCCAGATCCATCGGAGGAATCACTATCTATGGCACCTACAGCCTTACAAAATGTATATATATATATATATATATATATATATATATATATATATATATATATATTTTTTTTTGAGACAGTTTTGCTCTGTCTCCCAGGCTAGACTTCAGTGGTGCGATCTTGGCTCACTGCAAGCTCCGCCTCCCGGGTTCACGCCATTCTTCTCCCTCAGCCTCCTGAGTAGCTGGGACTACAGGTGCCCGCCACCATGCTTGGCTAATTTTTTGTATTTTTAGTAGAGACAGGGTTTCACTGTGTTAGCCAGGATGGTCTCGATTTCCTGACCTCGTGATCTGCCTGCCTCAGCCTCCCAAAGTGCTGGGATTACAGGCGTGAGCCACCGCACCTGGCCCAAAATGTATTTCTTAAGTAATAAGACTTGAAAGTGGAAATTACTCCCTGATCTGTGGCCTGCAGAATAGATCTTGTGTTAACAGGCGTGAAAACATGAATCTCCCTGTACATCTCCATCAAGATCTTAGGTAACTAGGTGTACTTCCAAAGAGCAGTAATATTTTGAAAGGAATCTTTTTTTCTGAGCAATAGGTCTCAGCGGTGGGCTTGAAATATTCTAGTAAACTAGCTGTAAACAGATAGACTGTCATCTAGCCTTTATTGTTCCACTTAGAGAGCATAAGAAGAGTAGAATTAACATAATTCTTAAAAGCCCCAGGGTTTTTGGAGGGGTAAATGAACATTGCCTTCAACTTAAAGCCACTGGCTGCATTAACCTCTAACAAGAGAGCCAGCTTGTCCTTTGATGCTTTGAAACCAGGCACTGACTTCTCCCTAGCCATGAAAACCCTAACTTATTCACAGCTGAATTCTACCATATATACAAAGAAGAGCTGGTATTATTTCTACTGAAAACTATTCCAAAAAATTGAAAAGGAAGGACTCCTCCCTAATTCATTCTGTGAGGCTAGCATCATCCTGATACCAAAACCTGGCAGAGACACAACAAAGAAAAGAAAACTTTAGGCCAATATCCTTAATGAATATTGATGCCAAAATCCTCAACAAAATACTGGCAAACTGAATCCAGCAGCACATCAAAAAGTGAATCTACCACAATCAAGTAAGCTTCATCCCTGGGATACAAGGTTGGTTCAACACAAGCATATCAATAAATGTGATTCATGACATGAACAGAACTAAAGACAAAGACCACATAATTATCTCAATAGATGCAGAAAGGGCCTTTGATAAAATTCAGTATCCCTTCATGTTAAAAACTGTCAATAAACTAGGTATTGAAAGAATATACCTCAAAATAATAAGAGCTATATATGACAAACCACATACTGAATGGGCACCATCATACTGAATGGGCAAAAGCTGGAAGCATTCCCCTTGAAAATGGGCACAAGACAAGGATGCCCTCTCTCACCACTCCTATTCGACATAATATTGGAAGTTCTGGCCAGGGCAGTCCAGCAGGTGCAAAAAATGAAGCCCATTCAGATAGAGAGAAAGGAAGTCAAACTATTCCTGTTTGCAGATGACATGATTCTATATTTAGAAAATCTCATCATCTCAGCCTACAAGTTCCTTAAGCAGATAAACAATGTCAGCAAAGTCCCAGGATACACAATCAATGTGCAATAATTGCTAGCATTCCTATAGATCAACAGTAGTAGAGCCAAGAGCCAAATTACGAACAAACTCTCCTTCACAGTTGCCATAAAAAGAATAAAACACCTAGGAGTACAGCTAATCAGGGAGGTTGAAAGATCTCTACAAGGAGAACTACAAACTACTGCTCAAAGAAATCAGAGATGACACAAACAAATTTTAAAAAATTCCAGACTCATGGATAGGAAGAACCAATATAATTAAAATGGCCATACTGCCCAAAGCAACTATAGATTCAATGCTAGTCCATTAAACTACCATTGACATTTTTCACAGAACTAGAAAAAACTATTTTAAAATTCACGTGTAACCAAAAAAGAGCCTGAATAGCTAAGGCAATCCTAAGCAAAAAGAGCTGGAAGCATCACACTACCTGACTTCAAACTACTGCAGGTCTACAGTAACCAAAGCAGCATGGTACTGGTACAAGAACAGACACACAGACCAATGGAACAGAACAGAGAACACAGAAATAAGACCACACACCTACAACTATCTGATCTTCAACAAAACAGACAAAAACAAGCAATGGCGAAAGGATTCCCTATTCAATAAATGGTGCTGGGATAACTGTCTAGCCATAAGCAGAAGATTGAAACTACACCCCTTCCTTACACCATATTCAAAAATTAACTCAAGATGGATAAAAGACTTAAATGTAAAATCCCAAACTACAAAAACCCTAGAAGACAACCTAGGCAATACCATTGAGAATATAGGCACAGGCAAAGATTTCATGACAAAGACACCAAAGGCAATTGCAACAAAAGCAAAAATTGACAAATGGGATCTAATTAAACTAAAGAGCTACACAGCAAAAGAAACTGAATGGGGTAAACAGACAATCTACAGAATGGGAGAAAATTTTTGCATTCTATGCATTCAGCAAATGTTTGATATCTAGTATCTATAAAGAACTTAAATTTACAAGAAAAAAGACCCATTAAAGAGTGGGCAAAGGATATGAACAGATACATTTCAAAAGAAGATATACATGTGGCCAACAACCGTATGTAAAAACGCTCAACATCACTGATCATTAGAGAAATGCAAATCAAAACCACAATGAGACACCATCTAATACCAATCAGAATGGCTGATATTAAAAAGTCAAAAAATAACAAATGCTGGCAAGGTTGTGGAGAAAAAGGAATGTTTATACACTGTTGTTGGGAGTGTAAGTTAATTCAGCTACTATGGAAGACAGTGTGGCAATTCCTAAAAGACCTAAAAACCGAAATACCATTTGACCCAGTAATCCCAATATTGTATATATACCCAAAGGAATATAAATCATTTTATGATAAAGACACATGCATATGTATGTTCATTGTAGCAGTATTCACAATAGCAAAGACATGGGATCAACCTAAATGTCCATCAATGATAGACTGGATAAAGAAAATGTGGTACATATATACCGTGGAATACTATGCAGCCGTACAAAAGAATGAGATTATGTCCTTTATAGGGACATGGATGGAGCTGGAGGCCATTATCCTTAACAAACTAACACAGAAAACAGAAAACCAAATACCACATATTCTCACTTATAAGTGGAAGCTAAATGATGAGAGCACATGGACACATAGGGGGAACAACACACACTGCAGTCTTTCAGAGGATGGAGGGTAGGAGGAGGGAGAGGATCAGGAAAAACGACTAATGGGTACTAGGCTTAATACTTGGGTGATGAAATAATCTGTACGACAAACCTCCATGACACAAGTTTACCTGTGTAACAAGCCTGCACTTGTATCCCTGAACTTAAAAGTTTAAAAAAAAAAAAAAGCCCTAAATGGCATCTTCTTATCTTCTTTTAATAGAAGGCTGTTTTATCTTTTCCAATAGAAGGTTGTTTTGAAACTCTGTTGTTTACTGTACCCATGTTCATCAGTGATCATAGCTAGATCTTCTGAATAACTTGCTACAGCTTCTCCATCAGCACTTGCTGTTTCACCTTGCATTTTTATGTTGTGGAGATAGCATCTTTCTTTAAACCTCATGAACCAGCCTCTTTTAGCTTCAGATTTTTCTTCAGCAGCTTCCTCACCTCTCTTTGCCTTCATAGAATTAAGGAGAATTAGTGCCTTGTGCTAGATTTGGCTTTGGCATAAGGGAATATTGTGGTCATTTTGATTGACTAACTATACAGACCACTCAAAGTTTTTTTTATATTAGTAATGAGGCTGGATTGCTGTCTTATCATTTTTGTGTTCACTAGAGTAGCACTTTTAATTTCCCCCAACAAACTTTTCCTTTGCATTCACAACTTGGTTGTTTGGTGCAAGGGGCCTTGCTTTTGGGCTGTCTCAGCTTTCAACATGCCTTTGCCACTAAGCTTAATCATTTCTAGCTTTTGATTTAAAGTGACAGATGCATGACTCTTCTTTTCCCCTTTAACACTTAGAGGCCATTGTAGAGTTATTACTTGACCTAATTTTAATATTATTTTGTCTTAGAGAATAGGGAGGACTGAGGAGAGGGAAAGAGATAGGGGAATGCCTGATTGGTGGAGCAGTGACAACACAGACATTTACGATTAATTTCTCCATCTTATATGGGTGTGGTTTATAATGCCCCAGAACAATTACAATAGTAACATCAGAGATCACTGATCACACACAGTTCACCATAACAGACATAATAATGATGAAAACATTTGAAATATTACAAGAATTACCAGAATTCCAGAGACACAAAGTGAGTACATGCCCTTGGAACAATGGAGCTGATAGACTCACTTGGCACAGGGTTGCCTAGTTTTGCAATTTGTAAAAACTGTAATATCTGTGAAGCTCAATAAAGTGAAATGCAATAAAACGAGGTATGCCTGTATTTAGTAGGGCAGGTCTATTTTTATTTCTCATCTTTTGCAAAGTTGATGTAGCTATTCATGGTCTTAATTCATATGATATCATACTTTTGTTTATAGAATTTCTTTATTTAAAAAAATCTCCTGGAATTTATAATGGAATAGCATTGAAATTAGGGATTAATTCATCAAGGATATTGGTCTAAAATTCTCTTTTTTGGTTGTGTCTCTGCCCGGCTTTGATATCAGGATGATGCTGGCCTCATAAAATGAGTTAGGGAGGATTCCCTCTTTTTCTATTGATTGGAATAGTTTCAGAAGGAATGGTACCAGTTCCTCCTTGTACCTCTGGTAGAATTCGGCTGTGAATCCATCTGGTCCTGGACTCTTTTTGGTTGGTAAGCTATTGATTATTGCCACAATTTCAGATCCTGTTATTGGTCTATTCAGAGATTCAACTTCTTCCTGGTTTAGTCTTGGGAGGGTGTATATGTCAAGGAATTTATCCATTTCTTCTAGATTTTCTAGTTTATTTGCGTAGAGGTGTTTGTAGTATTCTCTGATGGTAGTTTGTATTTCTGTGGGATCGGTGGTGATATCCCCTTTATCATTTTTTATTGCATCTATTTGATTCTTCTCTCTTTTCTTCTTTATTAGTCTTGCTAGCAGTCTATCAATTTTGTTGATCCTTTCAAAAAACCAGCTCCTGGATTCATTAATTTTTTGAAGGGCTTTTTGTGTCTCTATTTCCTTCAGTTCTGCTCGGATTTTAGTTATTTCTTGCCTTCTGCTAGCTTTTGAATGTGTTTGCTCTTGCTTTTCTAGTTCTTTTAATTGTGATGTTAGGGTGTCAATTTTGGATCCTTCCTGCTTTCTCATGTGGGCATTTAGTGCTATAAATTTCCCTCTACACACTGCTTTGAATGTCTCCCAGAGATTCTGGTACATTGTGTCTTTGTTCTCGTTGGTTTCAAAGAACATCTTTATTTCTGCCTTCATTTTGTTATGTACCCAGTAGTCATTCAGCAGCAGGTAGATCAGTTTCCATGTAGTTGAGCGGTTTTGAATGAGTTTCTTAATCCTGAGTTCTAGTTTGATTGCACTGTGGTCTGAGAGACAGTTTGTTATAATTTCTGTTCTTTTACATTTGCTGAGGAGTGCTTTACTTCCAACTACGTGGTCAGTTTTGGAATAGGTGTGGTGTGGTGCTGAAAAAAATGTATATTCTGTTGATTTGGGGTGGAGAGTTCTATAGATGTCTATTAGGTCCGCTTGGTGCAGAGCTGAGTTCAATTCTTGGGTATCCTTGTTAACTTTCTGTCTCGATCTGTCTAATGTTGACAGTGGGGTGTTAAGGTCTCCCATTATTATTGTGTGGGAGTCTAAGTCTCTTTGTAGGTCACTCAGGACTTGCTTTATGAATCTGGGTGCTCCTGTATTGGGTGCATATATATTTAGGATAGTTAGTTCTTCTCATTGAATTGATCCCTTTACCATTATGTAATGGCCTTCTTTGTCTCTTTTGATCTTTGTTGGTTTAAAGTCTGTTTTATCAGAGACTAGGATTGCAACCCCTGCCTTTTTTTGTTTTCCATTTGCTTGGTAGATCTTCCTCCATCCTTTTATTTTGAGCCTATGTGTGTCTCTGCACGTGAGATGGGTTTCCTGAATACAGCACACTGATGGGTCTTGAGTCTTTATCCAATTTGCCAGTCTGTGTCTTTTAATTGGAGCATTTAGTCCATTTACATTTAAAGTGAATATTGTTATGTGTGAATTTGATCCTGTCATTATGATGTTAGCTGGTTATTTTGCTCATTAGTTGATGCAGTTTCTTCCTAGTCTCCATGGTCTTTACATTTTGGCATGATTTTGCAGCAGCTGGTACCAGTTGTGCCTTTCCATGTTTAGTGCTACCTTCAGGAGCTCTTTTAGGGCAGGTCTGGTGGTGACAAAATCTCTCAGCATTTGCTTGTCTGTAAAGGATTTTATTTCTCCTTCACTTATGAAGCTTAGTTTGGATGGATATGAAATTCTGGGTTGAAAATTCTTTTCTTTAAGAATGTTGAGTATTGGCCCCCACTCTCTTCTGGCTTGTAGACTTTCTGCCTAGAGATCTGCTGTTAGTCTGATGGGCTTCCCTTTGTGGGTAACCCAACCTTTCTCTCTGGCTGCCCTTCACATTTTTTCCTTCATTTCAACTTTGGTGAATCTAACAATTATGTGTCTTGGAGTTGCTCATCTCAAGGAGTATCTTTGTGGTGTTCTCTGTATTTCCTGAATCTGAATGTTGGCCTGCCTTGCTAGATTGGGGAAGTTCTCCTGGATACTATCCTGCAGAGTGTTTTCCAACTTGGTTCCATTCTCCCTGTCACTTTCAGGTACACCAATCAGACGTAGATTTGGTCTTTTCACATAGTCCCATATTTCTTGGATGCTTTGTTCATTTCTTTTTATTCTTTTTTCTCTAAACTTCCCTTCTCACTTCATTTCATTCATTTCATCTTCCATCACTGATACCCTGATCGGCTCCTGAGGCTTCTGCATTTTTCACGTAGTTCTCGAGCCTTGGCTTTCAGCTCCATCAGCTCCTTTAAGCACTTCTCTGTATTGGTTATTCTAGTTATACATTCTTCTAAAGTTTTTTCAAAGTTTTCAACTTCTTTGCCTTTGGTTTGAATTTCCTCCTGTAGCTCGGAGTAGTTCGATTGTCTGAAGCCTTCTTCCCGTGACTCGTCAAAGTCATTCTCCATCCAGCTTTGTTCCGTTGCTGGTGAGGAACTGCGTTCCTTAGGAGGAGGAGAGGTGCTCTGCTTTTTAGAGTTTCTAGTTTTTCTGCTCTGTTTTTTCCCCATCTTTGTAGTTTTATCTATTTTTGGTCTTTGGTGATGGTGATGTACAGATGGGTTTTTGGTGTGGATGTCCTTTCTGTTTGTTAGTTTTCCTTCTAACAGACAAGACCCTCAGCTGCAGGTCTGTTGGAGTTTGCTAGAGGTCCACTGCAGACCCTGTTTGCCTGGGTATCAGCAGCAGTGTCTGCAGAACCACGGATTTTCATGATCTGTGAATGCTGCTGTCTGATCATTCCTCTGGAAGTTTTGTATCAAAGGAGTAGCCGGCCGTGTGAGGTGTCAGTCTGCCCCTACTGGGGGGTGCCTCCCAGTTAGGCTGCTCGGGGGTCAGGGGTCAGGGGTCAGAGACGCACTTGAGGAGGCAGTCTGCCCGTTCTCAGATCTCCAGCTGCGTGCTGGGAGAACCACTGCTCTCCTCAAAGCTGTCAGACAGGGACATTTAAGTCTGCAGAGGTTACTGCTTTTTGTTTGTCTGGCCCTGCCCCCAGAGGTGGAGCCTACAGAGGCCGGCAGGCCTCCTTCTCCACCCAGTTCGAACTTCCCGGCTGCTTTGTTTACCTAAGCGAGCCTGCGCAATGGCGGGTGCCCCTCCCCCAGCCTCGCTGCTGCCTTGCAGTTTGATCTCAGACTGCTGTGCTAGCAATCAGCGAGACTCCGTGGGCGTAGCAAAAATCCTCAGTAAAATACTGGCAAACCGAATCCAGCAGCACATCAAAAAGCTTATACACCATGATCAAGTGGGCTTCATCCCTGGGATGCAAGGCTGGTTCAATATACGCAAATCAATAAATGTAATCCAGCATATGAACAGAACCAAAGACAAAAACCACATGATTATCTTAATAGATGCAGAAAAGGCCTTTGACAAAATTCAGCAACCCTTCATGCTAAAAACTCTCAATAAATTAGGTATTGATGGGACGTATCTCAAAATAATAAGAGCTATCTATGACAAACCCACTGCCAATATCATACTGAATGGGCAAAAACTGGAAGCATTCCCTTTGAAAACTGGCACAAGACAGGGTTGCCCTCCCTCACCACTCCTATTCAACATAGTATTGGAAGTTCTGGCCAGGGCAATCAGGCAGGAGAAGGAAATAAAGGCTATTCAATTAGGAAAAGAGAAGGTCAAATTGTCCCTGTTTGCAGATGACATGATTGTATATCTAGAAAACCCCATTGTCTGAGCCCAAAATCTCCTTAAGCTGATAAGCAACTTCAGCAAAGTCTCAGGATACAAAATCAATGTACAAAGATCACAAGCATTCTTATACACCAATAACAGACAAACAGAGAGCCAAATCATGAGTGAACTCCCATTCACAATTGCTTCAAAGAGAATAAAATACTTAGGAATCCAACTTACAAGGGACGTAAAGGACCTCTTCAAGGAGAACTACAAACCACTGCTCAATGAAATAAAAGAGGATACAAACAAATCAAAGAACATTCCATGCTCATGGGTAGGAAGAATCAATATCGTGAAAATGACCATACTGCCCAAGGTAATTTATAGATTCAATGCCATCCCCATCAAGCTACCAATGACTTTCTTCACAGAATTGGAAAAAACTACTTTAAAGTTCATATGGAACCAAAAAAGAGCCCGCATCACCAAGTGAATCCTAAGCCAAAAGAACAAAGCTGGAGGCATCACGCTACCTGACTTCAAACTATACTACAAAAGGCTACAGTAACCAAAACAGCATGGTACTGGTACCAAAACAGAGCTATAGATCAATGGAACAGAACAGAGCACTCAGAGATAATGCCACATATCTACAACTATCTGATCTTTGACAAACCTGAGCAAAACAAGTAATGGGGAAAGGATTCCCTATTTAATAAATGGTGCTGGGAAAACTGGCTAGCCATATGTAGAAAGCTGAAACTGGATCCCTTCCTTACACCTTATACAAAAATTAATTCAAGATGGATTAAAGACTTAAACATTAGACCTAAAACCATAAAAACCCTAGAAGAAAACCTAGGCATTACGATTCAGGACATAGGCATGGGCAAGGACTTCATGTCTAAAACACCAAAAGCAATGGCAACAAAAGCCAAAATTGACAAACGGGATCTAATTAAACTAAAGAGCTTCTGCACAGCAAAAGAAACTACCATCAGAGTGAACAGGCAACCTATAAAATGGGAGAAAATTTTCGCAACCTACTCATCTGACAAAGGGCTAATATCCAGAATCTACAATGAACTCAAACAAATTTACAAGAAAAAAACAAACAACCCCATCAAAATGTGGGCAAAGGATATGAACAGACACTTCTCAAAAGAAGACATTTATGCAGCCAAAAGACACATGAAAAAATGCTCATCATCACTGGCCATCAGAGAAATGCAAATCAAAACCACAATGAGATACCATCTCACACCAGTTAGAATGGCAATCATTAAAAAGTCAGGAAACAACAGGTGCTGGAGAGGATGTGGAGAAATAGGAACACTTTTACACTGTTGGTGGCACTGTAAACTAGTTCAACCATTGTGGAAGTCAGTGTGGCGATTCCTCAGGGATCTAGAACTAGAAATACCATTTGACCCAGCCATCCCATTACTGGGTATATACCCAAAGGACTATAAATCATGCTGCTATAAAGACACATGCACACGTATGTTTATTGTGGCACTATTCACAATAGCAAAGACTTGGAACCAACCTAAATGTCCAAGATCGATAGACTGGATTAAGAAAATGTGGCACATACACACCATGGAATAGTATGGAGCCATAAAAAATGATGAGTTCATGTCCTTTGTAGGGACATAGATGAGATTGGAAATCATCATTCTCAGTAAACTATCCCATGGACAAAATACCAAACACCACATGTTCTCACTCATAGGTGGGAATTGAACAATGAGAACACATGGACACAGGAAGGGGAACATCACACTCTGGGGACTGTTGTGGGGTGGTGGGAGGGGGGAGGGATAGCATTAGGAGATATACCTAATGCTAAATGGTGAGTTAATGGGTGCAGCACAGCAGCATGGCACATGTATACATATGTAACTAACCTGCACATTGTGCACATGTACCCTAAAACTTAAAGTATAATAATAATAAAAAAGAAATTAGGGATTAATTTTGAGATATTTCATTTATTTAAAATATCAAGTCATTCTTACCATGAGCATCTTATTTTATTGTCTTACATTTTTTAGGTTGTACTTTTTATTTTGAGATAATTATAGATTTCCAGGCTGTTTAAGAAGCAATACAGATGGGTAGCAGCCCTCCTGCTCATGGACCCTGACAGCAGGCCTGCAACACTGTAGTTTTAGTATGCAATTGGAAGTAACATTGTTATCAGGTTAAAATAGACTGTCATAAGAAGTTTTACAAAAGCCTAATGGTAACCACAAAGAAAAAAACCTGCCATAGATTTTTAAAAGATATAGAAAAAAGAATGAAATTATATCACTGCAAAAAATCATTAAATCACAAAGGAAGAGAGGAAGAGGGGAACAACATAAATACAAAACAGAGAAAATAGTTAACAAACTGTTAATAGTAAGTCCTTAACTGCCAAGAATTATTTTAAATGTAAATACATTAAACTCATTAAGCAAAATATGTTGAGTGACTGAATGGATTTTAAAAACAAAATCTAATTATATGTTATTTGTAAGAGATTCAGTTTAGCTTTAGGAGATACATAGGCTAAAAGTGAAGGGATGGAAAAAATATTCCATAAAAATGGTAACCTAAAGAGAGCAAAGGTAGCTAGCTATATGTGTATCAGACAAAATAGATATTAAGGCAAAAACTGTTGTGAGAGACAGAGAAGGTTTTTGTATAATGATAGAATCAATTTTACAGGAAGATAGAACAATTATAAATATAGATGCACTCATCATGAAACCTAAATAAATATATAAAGCAAACATTGGCATATCTGAAGGGAGAAATAGCAATACAGTAATAGTAGGAGACTTCAGTTCCTCACTTTCAATAATGGATAGATCAGACAGAAAATCAATGAGACAGCGGTCCTGAACAATGCTATAGACCAAATGACCCAATAGACATATACAGAACATGCCACCCAATAGCAACAGAATCAGTCTTTTTCCAAGTTCATTCTCCAGGATAGATCACATACTAGATCACAAAATAAGTCTTAACACACTTAAGAAGTTTGAAATCACTTTAAATATATTTTCTCTAGTAATAGTGGAATGAAAATAAAAGTTTAGAAATACATGGAAATTAAACAACACTCTTTAATAATTATTAGGTCAAAGAGCAAATTAGAAGAGAAATTAGAAATTATATCTCAAGGCAAATGAAAATGAAAACAAAGCATACCAAAATGTATAGGATGCAGGAGAATCAGTACAAAAAGATAAATTTATAGTGATAAATATCTACACTTTAAAAAGATCTTAAATAAACAGTCCAACTCTATGCCTCAAGAAGCTAGAAAAAGAAAACTAACTAAGCCTAAAGTTAGAAGGAAGGAAAAATAAAAATGAGAGCAGAGACATAGGTGGGAATTGAACAATGAGAACACTTGGACGCAGGGTGGGGAACATCACACAGGGGCCTGTCATGAGGTGGGGGGAGGGGGGAGGGATAGCATTAGGAGATATACCTAATGTAAATGACGAGTTAATGGGTGAAGCACACCAACATGGCACATGTATACATATGTAACAAACCTGCATGTTGTGCACATGTACCCTAGAACTTAAACTATAATAAAAAATATATATATATAAATAAAAATAAAAATTAGAGCAGAGATAGAGAATGGAAAACAATAGAAAAAATAAAAAAGATGGTTTTTTGAAAAGAAAAAATCAACAAACAGGTAGACTAAGAAAAAAGAAGACTCATAAATAAATTCAGAACTGAAAGAGGAGACATTACAGCTGATGCCACAGAAATGATGGACTATTACGAATAATTATATGCCAGTAAATTGACAACCTAGAAGAAATGGATAAATTACTAGAAATATACAACTTCACAAGGTTGATCAAGAAGGATAAAGCCTGGACAGACCAATAACAAATAAGGAGATTGAATTAGTAATCAAAAATCTCCCAACAGAGGAAATCCCAGGACCAGATGGCTTAACAGCTGAATTATACCAGGCATTTAGAGAATTAATCCAATCCTTGTTAACGCTTACAAAAAACAGAAGGAGGGGCACTTCCAACTCATTTTATGAGGCCAGCATCACCATGATACCAAAGGGAGACAAAGACGCTAAAAGAAAAGATAACTTCAGGCCACTATTCCTAAGAACCTAGATGCAAAAACCCTCAAAAAAATATTCAGAAACTGAATTCAGCAGCACACCACCAAAAGGATCATACATCAAACCAGCAATCCTGGCGTGCAAGTATGACTCAACAGATACAGATTAATTTATGCAGTATACTACAATAGCAGAATTAAGGATAAAAATAATATGATCATCTCAATAGATGGGGGGAAAGCATTTGACAAAATCCAGCATCCTTTCATGATTAAAAAAAAAAAAACTTTCAACAAATTAAGTATACAATGAATGTACTTCAGCATAATAAAGGCTCCATGTATAACAGCCTCACAGCTTATATCATACTCAGTGGTGAAAAGCTGATGGCTTTCTTCTAAGATTAGGAATAAGATAAGGATGCCTACTCTTGCCACTATTCAACATAGTACAGGTTGAATATCCCTTAGCTGAAATGCTTGAGACTGCAAGTGTTTTGGAATTTTTTGGACTTTGGAATATTTGCATATATGTAATGAGATATCTTGGAGATGGGACCCTAAGAAATTTTAGAATTTCTAAACATGAAATTCATTGATGTTTAGTATACACTTTATACACATAGCCTGAAGGTAACTTTGTATAATATTTTAAATAATTTCATGCAGGAAACGATGTTTGTTTACATCAAACCATCATGAAGCAAAGGTGCCATTATCTCAGCCATCCATGTGGGTAGTCTGTGATTGTTTGGCATCATCATCATTCCTGACTCTGAATTTATATGCTAGCAATAAGCAATTATTTTCTTAAACTTACACGTAAGTACTTAACAGTAAAAACTATGGGAGGCTGAGGCAGGAGAATGGTGTGAACCCGGGAGGCGGAGCTTGCAGTGAGCTGAGATCGCGCCACTGCACTCCAGCCTGGGCGACAGAGCGAGACTCCATCTCAAAAAAAAACTATGACATGCCATTAATACAATGGAAAATAATGTGTTCAGGGTAACTGAGCAGCACAGCAGAATCACTAGAATACCTGTATCAGCTTTTAAACAACAGCAACAACAAACAGTGGCAGGCTTTGGGTCTCTACTTACAATGCTGTGTTTTGATTAAAAGGTTACTGTAGGCTAGGCGCTGTGGCTCACGCCTGTAATCCCAGCACTTTGGGAGTCCAGGCAGGCAGATTCCTTGAGCTCAGGAGGTCGAGACCAGCCTGGGCAACATGGCAAGACCTTGTCTTTACAAAAAATTCAAAAATTAGCCAGGCGTGGTGATGCATGCCTGTAGTCCCAGCTACTTGGAAAGTTGAGGCGGGAGGATTGCTTGAGCCTGTGAGGTGGCAATCACAGTGAGCTGAGATTGTACCACTGCACTCCTGCCTAGGTGAAAGAGTGAGACCATGTCTCAGAAAGAAAGAAAGAAAGAAAAAGAAGATTACTGTGCAGTGTATTTTAATTATTTTGGTGAGAAGAAATATCAGGAGCAGTTGAAGGACCTGGAAGTTGGTCCTCTAGGGATCAGGAGGCATTATGCTGGTTCCTTTTTTAAATGGCTAGCTAACTTTATGGGTCAGTTTTCTTTTGAGGACACTGAATAAACTGTCTGTACCAGTGTTTTGCCTGTGACCAATCATATGGGGTTAGGTGTGGAATTTTTCACTTGTAATGTTGTATTGGTGCTCAAAATTTTAGAATTTTGGAGCATTTTGGATTTTTGGATTAGGGATGCTCAACCTATACTGAAAGTCCTAGCCAGAACAAATAGACAAGAAAAGGAAAAAGGCATTCACATCAGAAAGGAAGGAGAAAAATTATCTCTTGTTTTCAGAAAACATGACCTTATGTGTAGAAAGCCCTAATGGGTCCACAGACACACACACACCAAAAAAAAAACACTGTTAGAACTAATAAACGCATTCTGTAAAGTTGCAGGGTAGAAAATCAACACACAAATAATCAGTTGCATGTCTGTGTACTGGTAAAGAAATATTTGAAATTAAGAAAATCCCATTTACAATAGCATCAAAAAGAATAAAATATTTAGGAGTGAAATTAACCAAGGAAATTGAAGATCCCTGCAATAAAAAAAAATACAGCTTTGATGACAGAAATTTAAACAAATGGAAAGACATTTCATGTTCATGGATTGAAAAGAATTAGCTGGGCGTGGTAGCTTATACCTGTAATCCCTGCTACTCAGGAGGCTGAGGTGGGAGGATTGCTTGAGGCCAGGAGTTTGAGACCAGCCTGGGAAACACAGCTAGACCCTGTGTCTACCAAAAACAAAAACACAATTACCTGGACATTGTTGTGCACACCTGTAGTCCTAGCTACTCGGGAGGCAGAGGTGGGAGGATCACTTGACCTTAAGAGTTTGAGGCTACAGTGTGCTGCAATTGCACAACTACACTCCAGTCCAGGTTAAATAATAATATTTTTATGTAGCTTAAAACCAACATTCTGTTCAGTAAACAGCAGGCCAATTGATACATGAGATTTATAGAATTGTAGCACATCAGGGTTCTCCAAAGAAACAGAATCAATGAGATATATATAGATATATACATAAAACGAGATTTAGTCTAGAAATTGGCCCACACTTATAGAGGGCAAGAAGTCCCATGATCTGCTGTCTGCAAGTTGGAAAACCAGGAAAGCCGGTGGTGTAATTCAGTCTGAGTCAGAACCTGAGAATTGAGAGACAAATGGAGGGCAGGAGAAGATGAATGTCTCAGCTCAAGCAGAGAGTGAATTGACCTTCCTCTGCCTTTTTATTCTTCTCAGGCCTTCAGCATGTTGTATAATACCCATCCATATTAGTTCTTCTTTACTCAGTCTGCTGGTTCAAATGCTGATCTCTTCCAGAGGTACCCAGAAATAATATTTTACTAGATATTTGTGCATCCCTTAGCCCAGTCAAGTTAACACATTAACCATCACATATAGCATTATATGATTATAGATAACCACATATATTTTAATGAAAATAAAAAGTAAAAATGTTTTAATTTTTATTAAATTTTTAGTTTTACACTGTGATGTAACAGTTTGATGGCAGTTCATTGGGTTCAGGTCTAGGACTTAGTAATGCTCAATTTATTTGTTTCACTTTTGAGAAAAAAAATTGTAAATAGTTTCTGTCTACCTTATTCAGAGTAACATGTTCTTCAAATGTAAAGTTTGACTTAGTCAAGAGGGTACAGAATTTCTTCATATAAAGTTTTTTAAAATAGATAAAACCAAACGATTTTTAAAGAGATATATAAGTAGTTAAATTTAAAGGAAGAAAAGGATACAAATTAAGAACATGGTTACCTGTAGGAAGTTGAAAAGGATTATTATTAGAGAGGTGCACGTAAGACTCAATGGCAAAGGCCAGATGTGGTGCCCTGGCAGGGGTGCCTTGGTCATTATTTGGAAACACAACTAGAAGACTTGTTGATGTTTAGGAGCCAGGCTCAGAGCAGAATGTCTTTTGGAGGGAAGGCAAGAAATGTGGTATGGCAATAGTCACAATCACAGAACCCTTACTAGGTACTAGGCACAGTTAACCCCTGTAATAATCCTTGGCAGATGACCATATTCTTTTTTCTTTTTATAAAGGGATGAGCAAATTGAGGCACACAAGTAGTAAATTTGCCTAAGGTACTGTAGTTGGCAGAGTTGAGATAGAACACCAACCATTCTGACTCTAAAGCCAATACCCTTTCCCACTGTGTTAGGCTATTCTTGTGTTGCTATAAAGGAATATCTGAGATTGGGTAATTTATAAAGAAAAGAGGTTTAATTGGCTCACGGTTCTGCAGACTGTACAAGCAAGGCGTTATATTTGCTCAGCTTCTGGGGAGGCCTCAGGGAGCTTTTACTCATGTCAGGAGACAAAATGGGAGCAGACACATCACATGGCAAGAGTGGGAGCAAGGGGGTGGGAGAGGTGCCATACACTTTTAAACAACCAGATCTCACATGAACTCACTCATCACCAAGGGGATGGGGCTAAGCCATTCATGAGGGCTACACCACATGATCCAAACACCTCCCACTAGTCCTCACCTCCAATACTAGGGATTACATCTCAACATGAGATTTGGAGGAGGCATTTGAACTGTATCACCCACTATGCTCCATTATCTCTTTATTAAAGAATTATGAAACTCCAGAGGAAGGATGAGTAGTAGGAAGGCAGGAAATGATCTGGATAAATTTCACAGATTTTTTTGAAGTTCTCAGCTTTTTTTTTCAGTAGGTAAGACAGAGTCATTTAAAAGGACTAGAGTTGGCTGGGTGCAGTGGCTCATGCCCATAAACCCAGCACTTTAAAAGACCAAGGTGGGTGGATCGCTTGAACGTGGGAGTTCAAGACAAGCCTGGGCCACATAGCAAGACCTTATCTCTATAAAATACAAAAAATTAGCTGGGCATGGTGCGCCTATAGTCCCAGCTACTTAGGATGCTGAGGTGGCAGCATCACTGGAGCCTGGAAAGTTAAGGCTGCAGTGAACTGTGATTGTGCCACTGTACTCCAACCTAGGCAGCAGAGCAAGACCCTGTCTAAAAAATGAGTGAATGAATGGACTAGACTAGACTAGACTAGAGGTAGGAGTTAACGCAACGTAATGCCTTTAATAGAGAGTTCCTGGATGCCCTTGGAATTTCAGCTCTTTTCATGTGAAAGGACTGAGCCTGCTGCATGCCAGTGTGCACTTTCTGCTTTTTTCCTTTCTTTGCCTTAGCAAGGAGACTCAGATCTTGAAGGGGCTTCGTTGGCAGGGTAGCAACTATCATTTCTGCTTTGTATGTCCTGTCACCAATGTGAAAGCTGTGAAGGGACAGATGCTATATGTAATCAAGAGACAGAGCTTTCCCTAGGACATTCTTTTGCTGTGGAATGTGTTTCATTTCTCATCCACTCTAGGAATGAGATGTATAAATGGTCTAGCTTTTGTGTTGATTCTGAGAGGGATCATTGCACTAGTGCAGGTTTGGCTGGTTCTATTTATTTAAAGTAATAAATAGCAGTGAGGGCTAAATTGAGACTCTGCTTAACTTTGTGACCCATAGCAACCAAGCTGGGGTGGAGGATGGAACAGGGACCTTTATAGTAAGGATTATTCAGTTTCATCTTTTAAAAAAGTCAAAGATATATGTATATATGGATTTTTAAGTTATATATTACAGACTACTTGGCATTGAACCAAAAAATAGCTTTAAATTCTCCTCATTCCTGATTCTCACTTCCCATTTTTTAAGCCCTTTTAGTTGTTTCTTCTGGTATTTTACATTTCTAAATAATGTTATTTTAATGTATGTCTTGACTTTTCTATTTAAGTTACAGTTCAGTGATCTTCTTATTATAGAAGATAAGAATTAAGCTCCGAATGCTCTTGTCCCTACATACATACTTTTCCCTTCCCCTTTCAACACTTCCAAACTAGTTGTATCACCATTTTTTTTTTTTTTTGACAGAGTCTTGCTCTGTCCCCCAGGCTGGAGTGCAGTGGCACGATCTCGCTCACTGCAAGCTCTGCCTCCCAGGTCCACACCATTCTCCTGCCTTAACCTCCTGAGTAGCTGGGACTACAGGCACCTGCCACCATGCCCAGCTAATTTTTTGTATTTTTGGTGGAGATGGGGTTTCACCGTGTTAGCCAGGATGGTCTCTATCTCCTGACCTCATGATCCACCAGCCTCGGCCTCCCAAAGTTCTGGGATTACAGGTGTGAGCCACCATGCCGGGCCATATCACCATTTTTTGAACCCAAGTTTAGTTGTTACTGTGTCTGTGTAGCCACTTCACATATAGTGAATTAAGGTTACATTTCCTTTGTTGTGTAACTTTGTTTTTCTTATGGTTAATAATTGTTTCTCCTTTTTAATTTGCTTTATTTCCTTTGTTTTCTATGTTTCAATCTTTTGGCATAAATGAAAATCTTTGACTATGTTCAAGCACTTCAGGTATTTTATCAGTTGAATTTTTTTCTCAATCATATCCTGCATGGACCCTGCCACCTTCTTTGTTAATCTAACCTGAGAATTTTCTTTGCTTCTCTCCTAGGTCCCTTTGTCTCTTAGATTAAGTCGGTGTTGCTTTAATTCTTGGTTAACTTCCTCATTTGGTGAAGCACTTTCCCCATAGCTTCCTAAAAAAAAAAAAAGTGTGTGGGAGAATTTTTATTTTTGAGGTTTTACATATTTAAAATGTATTTAGCTTACCCTTACCTTAGATTGATAGTTTGGCTGGATATATACTTCTTTGTTACAAATAAGATGAAGAACTTTAAAAGCATTGGTTCATTATTTTCTAGCTTTCAGTATTGTTGTTGAGATGTTCCCTGTCCTGTTCCAAAGCCCTTCTAGTTCCTGATCCTTTTATTGACAAGTTGTTTTTTATGAAAAATTTAGTATTATCTCTTTGCCCCATTGTTCTGAAATTTTACAATGATTTGCTGTAGATATTTTTCATTGATAATGCTGGCTAATCAGCCAATTCTTTTAGCCTAAAAGCTACTCTCTTTCAATTCTGGGACATTTTATTTGTATTTTGTTTTTTGATATTTCTCTCCTCTTTGTTTTCACAGTTCTGTCTTCCTAGAACCCTTTAATTAGAGTTGGTCATCTTCAAATGATTCACTAATTTTCTTACACTTTGTCTCCCATTTATCTATTGGATTGCATTACCTTTTCATTCTACTTTCAGGCAGGATTCCTCAATTTTGTGTTCTATTATTTTACTGTTTTTTATATTAAATTACAACTACCCTGCTTTTAACTTCCAAAAGCCCTTTTGGGTTTTGGGGGTTATGCCCTTTTATTATGTCCTATTCTTCTTTGGATGGATGTGCTGTAATTTCTATGGTCTTGTAAAATATTAATTATTTTTTCTTTGAAATTTTCTTTTATTCTTGTCATTGTGTCCGTTTCCTCCAATATCTATTTTTCTGATTGTTTTGGTCTCTTTCCTTCATGTTGGAAGCTTTCCTTATTATATGGTGTTCTTTGTCCATTCATATTTAAGAATGAGTCATTAAAATGTTGACAGAAAGCTCTGTGAATGGGGCTAGTATTTATCAATTAGTGAACATTACTTTAGAGGGATTAGAAGAGGGCCTGGCTTTTGATGGAAAAAGTAGAGCAGCTGTCAATATTTCTGGATCTTTTCCCCTGGGCTGAGTTTTCCTGAAGAGGAATCTTCTCCATTCTTCTTCATATGAAGGTATCAGCCTGGTTGTTAACATCTGGGGAGCTCGATGTGGAAAGGGCACTGGGCAGGGGTTGGGGGTAAAGGGGGATAATACTTCTAGGCTTCAGAGATTTCTGGTACCTCCAGTCCCAGAGCCTTTCTGCAGAGGCTTGCGTCTTACTGATTTCTTCCCTATTTCCCACCCTCCTCAGTTGTCTTCCTCCACCCTACTCTTAGGGCTTTTTTAGTTTTCTATACTTTGACAAGTCATCTACTTTCTAGCTTTCACCTTTAATGTTTGGTGGAGTGGGTAGTTGTGCATGGGAAGGATTGAGGCTGGCTTTTTATTAGTCTCCCTAAGAAGAGATGCCTATGGACACGTTAAGGACTGACTTTAAGTAGAGATTTGATCTGTCCTGTGTGGTAGGAGTGACTGTGAGCCTGAGAACGCCTTAGCTGTTTACTGCCCACTGTTAGGTAAGTCTGCCTTGTTCAGAATTGTGAATGGATGCCCTTCACTTGGCATCTATCCATCTGTGAATGGATGACTTCAGCAACTACAGCCTCCATTTTCATATCTCTAATATTTTTTCTGCCTTTCTACCTTTGGTGTTGTTCCTTTCTTATGAAGATCTGCTCTGTGGAATAGAAAGATTTTTACAAATCTTAGCTCTCCTGCAAATATGTGTGTTGTAAGAGAGGATTAGAGCTATAATGCTATTTGTTATTTGGAATATCAACTCTATAATGGAGAATGTATTTGGGCTGGGGATAGAGTGAGGATGACATCGTGGCCCTTGAGGTGTGGAGGAGTTAGATGTATGTGCCAAAGAAATAGATATTGTATGGGTACTTCCTCATATTAATGAAGAGAAAAAGAATTTTTATATTGCTTCTTTGCATTTTCATTTGTTGTAAATATGTGCTTGAAAATCAAGGTGAATTAGCTTTGGTTTAGATACTGTTTTGTTTCACAAAAATTTCTATCTTTTGTACTCAGTTGCTGACTATGTTGTTCGGCAACCTAAAATGAAAGTTTAGATTTCTGGGTTTAAAGGTATTTTTTAATTATTATTTTTATTTTATTTATTTATTTTTTGAGAGGGAGTCTCATTCTGTCACCCAGGCTGGAGTGCAGTGGCGCAATCTTGGCTCACTGCAAGCTCCGCCTCCTGAGTTCACACCATTCTCCTGCCTCTGCCTCCCGAGTAGCTGAGACTACAGGTGCCCGCCACCATGCCTGGCTAATTTTTTGTATTTTTAGTAGAGACGAGGTTTCACAGTGTTAGCCAGGATGGTCTCGATCTCCTGACCTCGTGATCCACCCACCTCAGCTTCCCAAAGTGCTGGGATTACAGGCATGAGCCACTGTGCCTGGCCATTTAAAGGTATTTTTGACATAAAGGTCATTAGGGTTCCAAGTACTGCAGTCTAGAAATCTTTTCATTATATTGGGATGGGTTTTGGAATATAAGAAAACATCTAAAATAGGATTAGAGGTTGCTTCATGAGAAGAGACTTGATTATTAGTAGTAATGAAGAAAAGAATGCTGTTTTGGGAGTTTTGAATAAACTCAAGTTCTTAATGGTTAATTTGTTAAAAAGAAAGTGAGAAAAAACCCATCTACTTATGTATAAAGGAATATTCAAAAAGAAAATGTAAAATAGGGGAGATCTGGTAATCTTCCCACAACAACTTAAAATTTGAATGCAATGTTTAGCTTCCATTAAATTGATTTTGATGTAAAGTTTTTAGTACTAGTGGCAGGACATTATTCTCTTTGAGGATAGCAGAATTTCTGATGTCGTTTTTATTTAATTAGATTTTTATGATGCTGTGTTTATATTAATTGGTCTGTAAGCATACGTAGTTTTAAAATAAAGGTAATATACTTTCTGGCGAATGCCCTACAACTTTGCTCATTTACTGACTTAGAGGCATCACTGTGGCACAACGTTTCTTTCCATACTGGGTTAAAAATAATTTAGTAAAAATTATCTTTAAAACAGGAGCACTAAAACATATTCTTTTTTTCTGCAGAGCTCCAGGGATTGTTTCACAACAGTGAGGCAAATTGTAATTGGCATGTGTTTGTGAAGTAGTTTAATCATTCTAAATTTATGGTTTCTGCTGACTCTTCAGTGTACTTTCCAAATAATCTGTGACTGATCTTGACAAATATTAGTCTGTAGGGTTTTTGGAGAGGCTGGATGTGTTGCTAAGATGAGCTATACAGGTTTCTTCTGCCCGATCTCCTCCTCATGGAATTTTCCTTTTATTTTAGCAGTGACAGGAAATAAGGATGATTGTGCCAGAAAACAAAAGCTGTAGTGCCAACCTAATTATGCTGTTATTTTAATCCACTGAGGAGCAGGTCTCTAAGTAGAAAAGGATTGTTTTTCCTGAGTGAGGTATTCAGCTGTTTTGTGGCATCAAATCATTCTAGGTGAATGTATGCTCTGGTGCTAGTCACCCAGATTGCTCACCTTGAGTGGTATATACTGTCTTATGCTAACAAGCCCAAGAACACAGTGCAGTGTTGGAGCAATGTTGGTGGAGCCTCTACTGCTAGGGTCTCTGGTCAGAGAGGTCATTAGGTTGGCCCGGAAAAAGAAATTAACACCATATTGGTTATAATAACAGTGCTGCTTTACTTAATCCATTTCCTTCTTTGTGCATCTTTACACAATTGGTGTAGGGCAAGTAATTTCATTTTCATGTATTTGGAAACAACTGATTATCTATTGAAAAAAATTGTGTAATTGTTTCAGTTACCTACATAACAAACCATCCAAAGCTTAGTGGCTTAAAATAACTATATTTTTCATTATTTTCTGGATATAGTGAACTCAGTTGGGCATTTTTCATTTAGGGTTTCTCATTCTGTTGCAGTTGAATATTAGTAGGGGCTGTAGTCCTTTGAAGGCTCAGCTGGGCTAGGTATCCAAGATTGCTCACTCACCATTGAAACTCCTTACTTATGGCCTCAGCTCCCAAGAACATGCATTCCAAAATGCAGGAAGCAGAAGCAGCCAGACTAGTTAAAGGCTGAGAACTGGCCTAGCTCACTGCTGCCATATCTGTTGGTCAGAGCATTCTCAGGGCCTGTCCAGATTCAAAACTGTGGAGAAATAGACCCCATGTCATGCTGGAAGGGTATAAAAGTCACATTATTGCAAAAGACCACTTGTCATGGAAGATATTGTAGTTATCTTTGGAAAATGCAATCTGTGAAACTCTTGATTAAAAAAACCACGTACAATGCCTTAGAAGACTACATTTGTATATTCTTGCATAGATACTGTGTGTTTGTGTGTGTGGCATAGATATTGTATATGTGTATTGTGCATTTATGTATGTATTACATGTGTATGTGTGTATATATGTACATGTATATGCATTAATATATACGTGCATAATACATATATGCCATCTTAGTTTGTTGGACTGCTATAACAAAATTTTCTAAGTTGAGCAGTTTATAAACAACAGAAGTTTATTTATCACATTTCTGGAGGCTGAGAAGTCCAGGATCAAGAAATTGGCAGATTCAGTGTCTGGTGGGGGTCCACTTCCTCATAGTTTGCACCTTCTTGCTATGGCTTCACATGGGAGAAGGGATGAAAGAACCTCCCTCTTGGGCCTATTTTTTTTAGGGTAATAAATACAAATATTTAATTAAATATTAATAGGAAATTTGGCTGTGTGTGTATATATATATATGTATAAAATAATTACATATATATGTATGTATGTATAAAATCATTTTAACTTTTATTTTAGATCCGGGGGTACATGTGTAGGTTTGTTACATGGGTATATTGCATGATTCTGACATTTGAGATACGAATAATCCCCTCACACAGGTAGTGAACATAGTACCTAACAGATAATTTTTCAACCCTTGTACTTCACCCTGTCTCCACCCTCTAATAGTCCCCAGTGTCTGTTGTTGTCGTCTTTATATTCATGATTACCCAGTGTTTAGCTCCCACTTGTAAATGAGAACATACAGTGTTTGTTTTTCTGTTTCTGCATTAATTTTCTTAGGATAATGGCCTTGGGCCTATTTTATAAGGGCACTAATCCCATTCGCTAGGGCTTGGCCCTTATGACCTAATCATCTCCCAAATAGTTTCACCTCCTAATACCATTGACTTGAGGGTTAGGATTTCAATGTATGAATTTATTGAGGGGGAAATGCAGACATTTGGACCATAGCACACATTTACATTAATACACATGATGCCTCAGTATCAGTATACTTCATTAGACTTGGCTAGAAAAAAAACCACACACACACACACACACACACACACACACACACACACCTCACATTACTTTTAATTAGTTTTCACAGATCTCAAAACTACCTAGCAATGGAACTAACTTTCTGGTCAATTCGAGTTACCACTCCGTAAGAGACTGTTTTACATTGTTTCCTCTATTCTCAAATCTCAAATACCCCTTCCCACTCTATTCACTCCCAGTTGATGATATTGCTTTTTATTTCTCTGAGAATAAAGCAGTCAGAGGAAAATTTTAGTTCTCTTATTACCAGATCTACCAGCTACCTGTGTCATTACCCATATTCTGTACCTTTCTTCTCTGTGAAGAATGGGTAGGTAACACAGAGTATCAAGCCTCTTACCTAAATCAAACCCTCCCCTTTTTTCCCCAGGATCACATCTGTTCATGTCTACTCAAGGATTTAACAGCTGCATCATCAAATTTTCTCTCTCTACTAGATTACTCCCTTCAAAATTTAGTTTTAAATTTTGTCAAATCTTTTAAAAACCCTTGCTTAACCACACAGTCACATTCTGCTACCCCATTTCTCTTCTTTTAGTTACTGCAGATTATTCAAAAGAGTTGTCTGTGCTCTTTCTCCACTTCTTCCTCTCACAATCTCACTCACACTCACACTCACTCCAACAGTTCATTGAAACTGTCCCTGTAGAGGTCAGTGACAGCCACCACAATGCCAAATCCCCTGGCCAATTCTCAGTTCATATTTATTTAACCCCCCAGTGCATTTGACAAAGTCCTCCTTAAAATCCAGTTTTCTAAAATTTTCTCCCATGCTGTAGGTTGCCTGTTCACTCTGATGGTAGTTTCTTTTGCTGTGCAGAAGCTCTTTAGTTTAATTAGATCCCATTTGTCAATTTTGGCTTTTGTTGCCATTGCTTTTGGTGTTTCAGGCATGAAGTCCTTGCCCATGCCTATGTCCTGAATGGTATTGCCTAGGTTTTCTTCTAGGGTTTTTATGGTTTTAGGTCTAACATTTAAGTCTTTAATCCATCTTCAACTAAATTTTGTACAAGGTGTAAGGAAGGGATCCAGTTTCAGCTTTCTACATATGGCTAGCCAGTTTTCCCAGCACCATTTATTAAATAGGGAATCCTTTCCCCATTGCTTGTTTTTGTCAGGTTTGTCAAAGATCAGATAGTTGTAGATATGCGGCATTATCTCTGAGGGCTCTGTTCTGTTCCATTGATCTATAGCTCTGTTTGGGTACCAGTACCATGCTGTTTTGGTTACTGTAGCCTTGTAGTATAGTTTGAGGTCAAGGGCTAATATCCAGAATCTACAATGAACTCAAACAAATTTACAAGAAAAAAACAAACAACCCCATCAACAAGTGGGTGAAGGATATGAACAGACACTTCTCAAAAGAAGACATTTATGCAGGCAACAGACACATGAAAAAATGCTCATCATCACTGGCCATCAGAGAAATGCAAATCAAAACCACAATGAGATACTATCTCACACCAGTTAGAATGGCAATCATTAAAAAGTCAGGAAACAACAGGTGCTGGAGAGGATGTGGAGAAATAGGAATGCTTTTACACTGTTGGTGGCACTGTAGACTAGTTCAACCATTGTGGAAGTCAGTGTGGCGATTCCTCAGGGATCTAGAACTTGAAATACCATTTGACCCAGCCATCCTATTACTGGGTATATACCCAAAGGATTATAAATCATGCTGCTATAAAGACACATGCACATGTATGTTTATCACGGCACTATTCACAATAGCAAAGACTTGGAACCAACCCAAATGTCCATCAATGATAGACTGGATTAAGAAAATGTGGCACATATACACCATGGAATACAATGCAGCCATAAAAAAGGATGAGTTCATGTCCTTTGTAGGGACATGGATGAAGCTGGAAACCATCATTCTCAGCAAACTATCGCAAGGACAAAAAACCAAACACCGCATGTTCTCACTCATAGGTGGGAATTGAACAATGAGAACACATGGACATAGGAAGGGGAACATCACACACCGGGGCCTGTTGTGGGGTGAGAGGAGGTGGGAGGGATAGCATTTGGAGATATACCTAACGTTAAATGACGAGTTACTGGGTGCAGCACACCAACATGGCACATGTATACATATGTAACTAACCTGCACGTTGTGCCTATGTACCCTAAAAGTATAACAAAAAAAAGCCATGAAAAAAAATCCAGTTTTCATTTGGCTTTCATGATACATATTCTCCTGCTTTTCCTCTCACCTTACTGCTTACTCCTTCTAGTTTTCTCTGCTAATACTTCTCACTTTCCTAACCTCTGAGTGTTGGAAATCAGTGTCAGACTTAGGATGTCCAAAATTGTTTCCTTCTTCCAGACATGCTTTCCAGGCCACAAAACAAGAGTGATACTTTACTCTGTTAATAACCCACATCTAGTCTATCAGCAAATTCTGGCACCTCTACCTACAAAACATGTCAAAACTTCAAGCCCTTCTTAATATCAGCATTCTTACCTTCATCCAAGCAGCTGTTATGCTGTGAACTGTTGCACTAAATAGCCTCCTGATTGGAATCCCTGCATTCCTCTTTGCCTTTTTATGGTTTATCTTCAATAGAGCACTCAGAGTGATGCTTTCGAGACTTAAGTCATATCACATCACTCTTCTGCTCCAAATCTCCAGTGACTTCCCATCTTGCTTAGAATAAAAGCCAAAGCCCTAAAGATGTTTTACAAAATCTCTGTTTAACATGGTGCCTGCTGCCTCTCTGCATCATCAGTCTTCCCTTTCTCGAGACACACTGACCCTGTTCTTCCTGAACATGCCATGTTTACTTCCACCTCAAGGCCTTTGCGCTTGTTTCTTATGCCTGAAAAATGTCCCTAGTTTTCTGAAATGTTGCCACCTTACTTCATTCAGGTGTATTCTCAAAGTTCAGCTCCCAAAAAGTCTTTGCCTGACCACTCCACCTAAAGCAGTACCTTCCCCAGTGCCCCAGCCAGCCTACCCTTGGCCACTCTGATTTTTCTTTTTATAATTTATTACCATCATTAATGATTTGCCTATTGCCTGCTCTCTAGATCAAAAGTGCCATGAGAGCAGGGACTTTTGATCACAACAAAGTGTTAGTACTCAAGAGGTGCTGCACAAGCATTTGTTAGTTAGATGAATGAATGAATGCTTGTGGATGTATACATGCAATGGACTTTCATATAGGCTTTGATGGGAAAATAATAATTCAAACTTTCTGTTTTATACTTAAACAGGTGACTTTGTTTTATCAATAAGAAATGTATGTGTTGGAAACAAATATCACATTGCCTTTATGGCTTAATCGTCAAGATTCCAATTTTCCAGATGGTATAGTTTGCTTAGGCTTTGCTGGTTTTTGAGCTGGCAGGAATTTGTGAGTTCTCACCTTTTGCCAGCATTGTGTACCATCAAGATGCTTAACTTTTCTTCATCAGTTCATCGATTAAAGAAAGGAGAAGTTAGAGTGTATGATTCCCAACATCTTCTAGTTAAAAATAATTTCTCTTTAAGATGAATCTTTAAAAGTCTAATGGGGCCAGGTGTGGTGGCTCATGCCTCTAATTCCAGCACTTTAGGGGGCCGAGGCAAGAGGATTACTTGGGCCTGAGAGTTTGAGATCAGCCTGGGCAACATATCAAGACTCTATCTTATTAAAAAAAAAAAAAAAATTAGCCAGGCCTGTAATCCCAGCCACTCAGGAGGCTGAGTTGAGGGGATTGCTCAAGCCCAGGAGATGGAGACTGCAGTGAGCTATGATTATATTACTGCACTCCAACCTGGGAGACAGAGTGAGATCCTGTCTCTTAATAGAAAAAAGTCACATTAGATGATTTCTAAGTAGTATGATGTTCTGAATGTTTTAATTATAAGATCACTGCCACCTCAAAACACTACCTGATTCTACTGTTTTGTGATTTGCTGTATAGCTAATTTTATTTATAGCTTCTTTGACTTGAGCTTATTTTGGCAAACATCTTTTTTAGGGTAAATCTCATACAGGTATTTTACTAACATCTTAAATCTGCCTTCAGAAGCATTATTTATAGATTGGTTACATCCTAAGAATTTTAAGTATACAGAAACCAAAAGATTCTAAAATCAAGATTTCACATATCAGCAAATAGGACTTGAGTTTTTAAACTCATACATTATTTTTAAGTACATCTTTTTTCTGAAGCATCTATTCTCATGACACATTTTTCTACTTTTAAGGTTAAAACCACTATAAGGTCCATAATTAAGTTTGTTAAGATGTTTCCATTTAACTCTTACAAAGGTGACAATTTTTATTAAACTGAAAAGACTGGAAATCTGTTACACCAGAGGGAGTCGGGGAAGGACACACTGTTTAGAAAAGCTAATCAGAAAATTAGATGAGGCCTAGAAATCAGGAGTGAATTTCACTCCAGGGACTGTGGCATTATATTGAAACATTAGTTGCTTCAAAATAGGGCAAATGATTCTTCCTCTCCCAACTTGGATATCCCTCCTGGAGAAACTAGAGTTATTGCTGGATGGTTGAAATTTTTGCTTTTATGTGAACTGCAACTTCTGTGAGGGAAAACAGCTCCGGGCTCCTGTGTAACATTCTGTTCTAAGTTTAGTAACTTTGATTTACTAAAGAAATGAATAATCTAGGATGTGGTAGAGATAAATGCTACTTTTGCATGATCCAGATCAATTATGTTACTTTGTTAGATGTCACTACGTAGAGATTTTTGGGTAAAGGAGGTAACGACTTTCAGACTTTAAAATTAAGTTCCTCTTTATATTACCTTAGTGGTTCAGAGAAATGAGCACTTTTCATAGTTTAACTATTTCTCTTTTTCTTTTCATTCCTTTTCCATGTCTCTTGTATTTCACCCAACACCAAAAATGCCCTTTCAGAAACACAAAGTAGATCTTTTCTACAAACTACGCCATGTGATGAATGAACTTATTGACCTGCGAAGGCAGCTACTGTCTGGTCACCTGACTCAGGATCAGGTGCGGGAGGTTAAGCGGCACATCACCGTGCGCCTGGACTGGGGTAATGAGTAAGTATGAAAATTGTTTGGGTATCTCTCAGTTTCATTTATGATAACTCAGTCTTCAGGGAGTTTGCACCTATACAAAGCTTCTTTTTAATGATTCAAAGACAATGTTATATTCTTCACTAAGCTTTCATCATTTTTGCTAGGAGCAATTATTTGTCCTAGTTAGCAAAGGATGCTCACTGGTTCTAGTTGCTGAACCTCTTTTAGCCTCTGTTTTTGCTTCTGGAAAGAAGAGGTAAATAATAGGACTAGATTATCCTATAAAGTTAAATTTCTTTGACCTCAGATTTCTTGATTCTACACCTCCTAATCAGAATACACTTAAAAATATATTTTAGTGCTGTCTTCAAATGTGAATTTGGTGTCCTTTACATTTTATATAGCCATACAATGAATCTGAATGAGCATAACCTACAAATGGAAACTGTCTACATTTGTACTTCAGAATATTTTTAACTACCTTGTCATTCAGTAATAGTCTTGCATTTATGTAATAACTATGATTTGCTATTGCCATACAAGTACAATTTGAAGACTTTGGTATGGGAAGTTAGGGTATAATTTTCAATGGATATAATTGATATATCAATAATTGATATAATAATTAATATAGCTTTATAATTGATATAAATTTCAGGTGCTTTTGTCTCATTCTCTTAAAATTGGGTCCATTGAACTTTTAAGTGACCAGGTCGCCTTCTACTTAAAATATACATATACCTTAAGTATATTTATATATGTGTCTTTAGCTCCTTATCCTTTTTGGGAGGGGCCCACCAATAAATGAGATCTACGCGCCCATTTCTGGAAGCCGGAAAGTAGATGAAAGATTAATGACAGAGTAAATCCATTATATGTGGAGGAAACCTTAGTTAATGAGAGAGTCAGTCTGCCCCGCAGCTCCCAGAATCATAGAAGGTGGGATAGGCTTTGAAGCTTTGAAAAGGACTTGGCTTAAAAGAGTGTCTAAGGAACAGTCTACCTCAATCAATGAGCAGAAGGCCTGGCCAGGTATTTCCTCTTCAGATAAACAAATATAAAAAATGGCCACTGGGAGAAAACTGGGCAACAGTAGTGTGAACTGGGACTTTCTTGCAAAACTCTCCACATTCTGGCATTTAAGGACTTTAAAGTATAATGAGCAGATTGCTCCCACCTACCAGAAAGGGAGACTTGCCAGTCACCTACCCATGTACAAAAAAACTCTACATTTCTTCTGCTATATGTTAAGTTTGAATGGACAATCAGGTATAACCAGATGTTTGAAGAAACGCTTCTACAGGACAGAGAGAGACCAAGATTAACGAAACACCTGTACCCAAAGAAAGTAACCTGTCCCCAGAGCAAGCTGAGATTGATAAAGTACTTTAAAACAAAACAAAACCAAAACACTTTAATATCCTCAAATAGAATCTAAAAGATCCATTATGTAGAATAAGATGCCATGTAAAAGAAGTGGAGAATGTAATTTCCAAAATAAAATACTCATAGAAGATAAATTTTATGTAATCTCTAGGAAAATAAGACAAATATATAGGCAATACATGAGGAAAGAAATTCAATGCAAAGGCTCTACCCAGGGAGATCCAGTATCAAACATTTTGTCTTCCAGAAAAAGAATAGAGGAAATTCTGAAGGAATAATAGAAAATTTGTCAGAGCCAAAAAACAGGAATCTTAAGATTGAAAGGGTCCCACCAAATATTTATAATGAATGGGAAAACAAAACAAACAAACAAACAGAAACTCACAGCGAGGCCCATTAAGATATCTTAGTATTCTAGGAATGAAGAGAAGACTATTTAAGGGTTTTAGACAGAAAAATAGTTCCTCTCACAAAAGAATAAGTATCATACTGTCCTCAAAAGTGTTATCATTAACACTGGGTGCTAGAAGATAATGAAATAATATCTTCAGAGTTCTGTAGGGAAATGATTTGCCAGCCAGAGTTTTATTTTACAAATCCCAACCATCTAATTAAGTGAGAGGGAACACAAACCATAAAGCCATTTTTAGGTATTCAGGGATGCACAAAAGTTACCTCTCATGACCCCTTCTTAAGAAGGGACTTGAGGATGTGTTCCTGCAAAGTAGAAGAATAAATCCGGAAAGAGGAAACATGGAATCTAATCAACAGTGGATCACACCCAAATTGGTACTGTTCATCAGTAGAAAAGAGAAAATATAACACTAAATTGGTTGTGACCTTTTTGAAGCCACAACTTTATATCCTTGTTTGTTTTGTTTAATTAAACCCTCTCATGACTGTTAGTAGGATTTCTTGGCACCTACCACAGACTACCTTCTATAATAGTGTATAACATGAATTTAGGTGTACCATCAGTGTTCTCTAAATCTAACTTTGGGGAATAACAATTTAGTAAAATACAATATGTTGATGTACAGCATAGCTACTGATTCTGCCTCTTCAAACCCAAACATTTTTATATTATGAAATTATGTCACTTTTTATTTTTAAGTCAATGATAAGAATACAGTAATTGCAAATATAACATTACTGTGTGCCAAGCGAATTGGTCACACTTGAACTGATGACACTAATAAATGTGTAATTCATTATGTTGCAGTTTAACTGCAACTATAGAGTCCATTAAATAGAATTATTTCAGAACTATCAGTACCTATACCTCTTTATTATGAAACTTGAAAAACAACCAATCTGATTTTGCAATCAAATCTGAAAATAAATAGATGACAGCTTAGAAATAAGTTCAAATTGCACTTGAAAAAGGCTCAGAACATTATAAATACCTGCCAGTAAATTACAGGGCTATTCCAATTTCATGACTAACTTTTTCTCAATGAAATATGTTTGTGTGTTTGTGTGTGTGTGTGTGTGTGTGTGTGTGTGTGTGTGTGTGTGTGTTGGAGGGGTATGTGTATGCATATCTTAATAAGCAAAAATGAAAAACACAGTTCTACTCCCCTCCCCACCTCCCTTCTCCCTCTTTCCTATTTCTCCTTTTCTCCCTTCCCTGCATTCCGTCTTCTTTTCTTCTCCTTTCTTCCTCCCCTTGCACTTCTTTCCCTCTACCCCTCTATTCCTTTTTTTCTTGTTTTCTCCTTTCTTTCCGTGGAAAATATAGTCACTTAAAAACCTAAACAAGAACTTTGCAGGTCTGTCATTATTGAAAGGAAAAGACATGTTGCACCAAAACTGATAGGACTATTCTTTCTGGTTTCTCCTTGAGCTTACTCTTTTAAAACTTTTCTTCCTATTTTGAAAGAAAAGATGGTATATTGTAAAAACAAAGTCATTTCATACCATTAGATTATGTAAAACAGACTGTACCACACAAAAGCTGAGAACAGATGACTATAACCATTGTTCCCATTTTATTCTGATAGTTCCACACTTCTTGTTCCACCACACTTTTATAAATGCCATAAAATCTTGAAGTTTAGCACACATTAACATGTGAATCAGTGTTTGCCAAATGTATTTTAATGTTTTAATTGATGTAATTAAATATATGATTGTAAACTCTTATGCCTTTTCTCTAAGCTCTTACACAGACATTATAGCTCTGCCTTTTCAGAATCTATTTCAGAAACTAGTAATTGTTATTAGTAGTGTATTGATTAAATATGTCTGCATCACTATGGCAAGTACATGGTCTCACTTCATGCACTGTTGTAATGAAATGCTACTATGCCTTGGCCAGGCGTGGTGGCTCACGCCTGTAATCCCAGCACTTTTGGAGGCCAAGGCGGGCAGATCACGAGGTCAGGAGATCGAGACCATCCTGGCTAACAGGGTGAAACCCTGTCTCTACTGAAAATACAAAAAATTAGCCGGGCGTGGTGGTGGGTGCCTGTAGTCCCAGCTACTCGGGAGGCTGAGGCAGGAGAATGGTGTGAACCCAGGAGGCAGAGCTTGCAGTGAGCTGAGATTGTGCCACTGCACTCCAGCCTGGGCAACAGAGCAAGACTCCGTCTGGAAAAAAAAAAAAAAAAAAAAAAACAGAAGAAGAAGAGGAAGAAATGCTACTTTGCCTTTCTAGGACAAGAGCTCTGTTTACCCATTGAGGAAACCTAGGCTCAAAGGCACTTTTCCCAGCGTTGTATGGTGGAAGGGTAGAGCTGGTATTTGTACCTAGAACTGATCCCAAAGCCCATGTGCTTTATGCAGAACCTTATCATCTATCTAATTATGTGTGAGTCTTAAAACCAGGCACATTATTGCCAGTATTTTTAGTCATTAAGCTATTTGATCTTTGTTCTGTTCTGCAAGTGTGAATACTGTTACATCCCGTGATGTATATCTGAGTAACATTCAGTTAGAACTTCCAAGGATAGAAACTGAACTGGTCCTGTAATCTTTCATTTAGAGTTTTAATTTAGTGAGGAGCTCTTCACATCTAGATAACAATTTTTTATTCTGTTTCCTGAGATTAGGAATTATTCATTTGGCCTAAAATTTGAATATTCAGACATTAAACTTATGTGACTTAAAATTATTGGCCTAAAATTTGAATATTCAGACATTAAACTTATGTGACTTAAACTTATTGGCCTATATGTAGATACTCCATAAGTACAAATTATTAAATTGTATCAGATAGAAACCAGCACTTACTACATTGTGCTCTTATATTTTTAGGAACTGCAATACAAGAAGGGCAGAAAGTTGTGTTCAAATTAACTAGTCATCGTCTTTGCTCAAGTGTCTTACATAGAGAATTAGTCAGTTAATTATATCTACTCCAAATAAATTTTAAAATGATTTGTCTAGTGATGTAATTTTAATTTAACTTAATATTTGCAACATCTTCTCTAAAGATGCTAAGTTTCTTCTGTTTCTAATTTCATCACTACAGTAGCTAGCTAGGTTAAAATTGCATTAACTGAGAACTGACATAGCCTAATTGATCTCTGCCTTAGAAAAATACCTAAGAAATATTTTATTCTTAGAATAATAATTTAACAAATCATATATATATGTGTGTGTGTGTATATATATATAATTCTGGTTCTTTTATTCTCTTTCTCTCCCTCTGTCATTTTTTCTTCCTCCTCCCCTTTTCTACTTTCTCATATTTTTACATATTCTAACCCATCTATATCTCTTTCTTCCCACTTAGTATATGTCTCTCATCAAGGGAATTGCTTTTGGAGTAAGATACACAAGCAGTAGTTTAGTTTGTTATATGCAGAAAATATCCCCCAGTGAGTTTCCTCTAAGTAGATTTTTAGCCAGGATCTAGAAAGGTTTGTGGCTTAGTACTTTACCCTTAAGGACTTACTGATATTTTCCGGCTTTAGGACACCTGAAATTAGCAGAAATTTTCGATGATTTCACAGTTACGGTTCTTCCCATACCTGGTGGTGTGCTCACTGATCAGTGTCTTGCCCTGTTCACAGTCTGGGATGTCTTGGCTATGTTTAAAGTATGCATGGTCAAAGTCCTGTCAAGCTTATGTTCAATCGACTGACTAAAACACACTCTTACACAGACACTCTTTTGGCATTTTTTGCTTATCATTATAACCTGCACTCAGCACTTGGTAGGCACTATGTGAATGTATTTGAGTAATAAAGTGGATTTGTTTTCATGCCTGGTGGACACTCATTAATCAATTGATATTTGTTTCCTTCTGATTTGATGTTTGACACAGAATCATCTTTCAAACAGTTATGACTAAGTTGATTTTACAACCACTTGTAGCCATTATTACTTATTATAACTTTCACAGTTATTTTAAAAAAGACAGCAGGTATAATGGAAATACCATACGTTCAGAATGAGAACAACCTAGCTTGAAACAAGCCCAGCTCAACTCCTTTAATAAGCCACTTAGTTAACCTCAGTGGGCCTCAGTTTCCTCGGTTAAAAAATGGATCTAATACTGTCTACTTCCCAAAGTGCTTAGAGATGATGTACATAAAGTGTGTAGCCCAAGTAAATGTTTGGTAAAAGGTAGTAATTACTAATTATATATTTTTGTATGTTATGTAAATATAAATATGCTATGTTTTCATTAGTATAGTTCTTATCGGTATGCTGTTTTTACTATAAGCATTAGAAAAGGGCACTGCTCCACAAGAAATCTTAACATCTCCATCTTTTCTCAACTGATACTGGGTCCCCATCCCCTGGGCTGCGGAACCCTGTTAGGAACTGGGCCGCACATCAGGAGGTGAGCTGCCAGTGAGCCAGTATTACTGCCTAAGCTCCACCTCCTCTCAAATCAGCGTGAACCCTGTTATAGTGAACTGTGATGCGAGAGATCTAGGTTGTGCGCTCCTTATGAGAATCTAATGCGTGATGATCTGAGGTGGAACAGTTTCATCCTGAAACCATCCTAACCCCTGCACCCTCCCCCCGATCCGTGGAAAAATTGTCTTCCATGAAACCAGTCCCTGGTGCAAAAAAGATTGGGGACAACTGCCTTAAAGTATCCATTGTATATAATTAATTAACTTCAGATTATTTTCTATATTCTGTGGTTCAGATGAGGAGAGGAAAAAGATAAAATAGAACATAGAATAGAGAGTATAGAGCGTTTAAAAGAAATAGAGATTTAGGGTCTCAGAGAGCTCCACCTGAAAGAATATTGGGTCAGGATTTATGTCCCTTATTAGCTGCTGTGTCCCTAGGTTGAACATGAGCTTAGCACAGAGTAGATTCTAATATATATTTGTTGAATTATTGGAGTGAATGAATGAATGATCAATGATGGGTGAGAGAAGACCAAGTATTTTTGTGAAGACTGTTTACCTAAACAATTGGTAGGACCATTTCTGAAAACTTAGCTCTGTGCTACATCTGTATGTAGATATACATAGATGTTTGCCCCCTGCTTGTGTTCACCTGTTTAAAGAGATTTTTATTCAGACACCATACTTCTTTGACCACAATCCCTATACTCTAAGCTAACATTTTGGCTAACAATGTAACATAGGGATAATAATTAAAATAACAGTAGCAATTTACAATGCCAGGTACTGTGCTGGGTCCTTTATGTGGATTAATCCTTACAACAGCTTACGATAGTAGATTTTAGACAGTGTGGTTTGGTGGTATACCCAAGATACAGACCAGCCGATCTGACATCAGAACCCATGCTCCTTAATACTGTAATGCAATGCATCTTTTACTGTGAAGATAGAGATTATGTTGACCATTCCCTGCATTCGATGTTTACTATTCTTGGAGTAAACCATAGGAAAAAATAGCCAGGAGCCTCTTTTTGAGAGTGAAGTTTGCAGTGAACATGTATTGGTTCTCACTGTCCAACATCTCTGCCTTTTTCAGATGAGGACAGTCACTAATATAACTTTCGCAAACTACCCTTTATCCATTAAAGATAGTCTTAGTAGGAGGAACTCTTTTTGGTTTTTACCAGATCACCCATTAATTATTCTCTTATTTCTCAAGATAATGAAATTACAAAACTAAAAGATACTGTGCTCTAGTTACTTCTAGGAGAGGGAAAACACTCTGCTCTCGAGAGGATTAACATGAAGAATATGAACATTTGCATGACTCAGAGCTACTGTATTCTTTATGTCTAACACCATTGGTAGGATACCTGATAGTTCCTCAGAAAGTTCTGTGGGGTGGATAAATATTTATATGGGTGGGCGGCTGACTGTACAAGCAAGCTAAGGTTGCCATGATGCTAAGATAGAGTTCTTATAATGCCCGTCTCCACACATGGCCATCACTGTGTGGTGCACTACCACAGAGGAGCACATATACTCAATTCCAGACCTAATGACTTAAATGTCATCTGGATATTTCTTAAACTGTTGTATCTAATACAATTTTTTTTTTGAGATGGGGTCTTGCTCTATTATCCAGACGGGAGTGTGGTGGCATGATTTTAGCTCACTGCAACCATCACCTCCTGGTTTCAAGAGATTCTCATGCCTCAGCCTCCCAAGTAGCAGGGATTACGGGCACACACCACCACACCCAGCTGGGAACACACCACCACATCCAGCTAATTTTCGTGTTTTTAGTAGAGATGGGGTTTCACCATGATGACCAGGTCAGTCTTGAACTCTGACCTTAGGTGATCCACCCACCTCAGCCTCCCAAAGTGCTGGAATTATAGGCCTGAGCCATGGTGCTCAGTTGAAAACATTTTTGTTTGAGACAGGGTCTCTCTCTGTCCCTGAAGCCTGAGTGAAGTGACACAATAATAATGCACTACAGCCTCAAACTCCTGGCTCAAGTGATCCTCCTGCCTCAGCCTCCTGAGTAGCTGGGACTGCAGTCACATGCCATCACAACCTGGCTAATTTTTTTTTTTTTTTAAGAGATGGGGTCTCACTGAGTTGCCCAGGCTGGTCTCAAACTCCTGGTCTCAAGCATTCCTCACTCCCTGACTTCCTAAAACTCTGGGATTATAGGCATGAGCTACCGCACCTGGCCATAAAAACACCTATTTTGATTATATTATTTACTCATTGTTTTTTGTTGTTGTTGTTTCCTAATTGTAGGCTAGTTCACATATATTTTTAGATCTCAGATGATTAAAGAATATGTATGAAATGTTGTCTCTTCATTTTTTATTATTTTAAAAAGTTTAAATAATGTGACTACAGAAAATTTGGAAAGTTTTAAATATTACTATTTCAGTTTTCTAATACAAATGCTAATATCATTCTTGTGATCTTTCCATTGTTTTTCCATATCTCTATAAAAGTATTTTAAATATTTGAGATTATATCTGCAAAACTATCTTTATAATGTCAGTTGCTTTTTATAAGAAGGGGGTAGAAAGGATGTACTGCACCTCTCTCTTGCACTCCATGAACACTACTGCCTTTGCATGCTCTAAGTGTTAGAAGCCAGAGGCCTGAAATTATTTCAGATAAATGAAGAATAGCTAATAAGAGGTGATGGAATGGAGTGTTTCTTTGATATAAGAAGTCGGGATCCTAACTGTAGAAAAATAAAATTTCATAGATTTAAATGCATTAACTTCAATTGGCATAGTTTTATCATTAAATTGTAAACCATCATGGATAAGGCCAACAGTTTATTACTGATCTTCTCATTATGTAAAACTGTGGGTTATTTTTAGCATTTGGTTCGAAAATTTTTTCTCTTTAAAAACTCATTTTTTTAAATAGTGGATAATAGAAAAAAACACTACTTTAATTGAAAAACATAAGTTTTTAACCTTTAATAGGAAAATGTTTTTTCTTTTTTTCTTGCCTGCTAGAAAGTATACATTTAAATTTTAATTCTTAATCCTAGTAACCATTTTAGCATATGCTGTTAGTACATTTGCTTTTATAATACTTTCTCCATATAGGTTTGATTTTCCATTTTTATTTTATCAATCTTACTGCAATGTAATTTTATCAGATATTTTCCTATAAACAGGGTATAAATTGTAAATGAATCTGAATTTTGGATGTGCACCTGATTTTATTTTCAATGATGAGTTTTATGCACAGAAAGAGCTTATAGATTTAGCTGTGCTAGCATGTTCTAAAATAGTTCATAGTCTAGTTGAAGAGAAAAAAAAATCTTTCTTCTGTATGATCCCATGGAATGCTTTTGCCAGACACAAGAATTCATAACCCTTGTTTTGGAGTAGAGTGGTCACAGAGCATCTCCAAAATTCTGATGAGAGTTACAGACCCTCTCCTCAGAAAAAATTTATAATGAACACACACACAAACTCATCCCGTGTCATAAGCAATTTCAGAGGTCTACAACCCTATAAACTCCATTGAATTCCTGGTTTAGAGCTGTTGTCTTAGAGTGCAAGAAAAGAGCTAACATTTATTGACCATAAATTACATACCATTTTGAACCCAAGTGTTGACTGTGTCCGGAGTTATTTCCACTGCCTAATACTGCCATTACCATCACTTCTTCTTACTGCCCCCAAAGATCCTCCAAATACTGTTGTCTTGAGTAGTAATATTTGTTGGTTAAACTTTTATCTAATGTTTCTTAAAATGTTGGTGCTAATACATATCTAGGTGTTTACCAGTATCAGTATTAGTTAAATTGAAAATGAGATGAAACTCAGCCAAATTATACATCTCTTTGAACACATGGACACAGGGAAGGGAACAACACACATTGGGGCCTATCTGGGGGTGTGGTGAGGGGAGGGAGAGAATTAGGAAAAATAGCTAATACATTCTGGGCTTAATTTCTAGGTGGTGGGTTGTGAGGTGCAGCAAACCACCATGGCACACGTTCACCTGTGTAACAAACCTGCACATCCTATGTAACAAACCTGCACATCCTGCACATGTACCCCAGAAGTTAAAAATAAAAAATAAAATAAATGAATAAAGAGAAAAAGATACATCTCTTTGCATTTAGTAACTTTTAAGAGGTGAATTTTATGTGTTTGACTTTGAATTACACCCTGAAGATTTTTTTCATCCTAATGAAACTAATGCATAACTAAACCTTGAGCATAGCTGTCAGATGGGGAGAAATAGAAAAATAAACATGACTTATTAATGATCTAAAGAAAACCTGTCCTTAATGAACTCAAGCATGCTGATATAATGTAATACTGAATGAAACCTTTTTACCTTCATGAGTGGAACTGCCTGAACTGGAATTGTGTCAACCTTAAATCCCTAGCCTCATTTACCCAGAAGTGAACAGAATTAGATGTTGCTGTATAGACACATGTTCCTGCTAGGACAGTGTCTGATCCTCTGTCCACAAAATGTGGTAGGTATGGGTTCCCAGGCACATAAAGAGAGATAAGTAATCTGAGTACATGGCATGCTGAGTGTGGTCTTTCTCTTTACTAGACATTTGGGCCTGGACCTGGTGCCTCGGAAGGACTTCGAAGTAGTGGACTCGGACCAGATTAGTGTCTCAGATCTCTATAAGATGGTAAGAAATCTAACATGAGGTAGCTTGTTCCTGCATACCTCATTTTTTCTCTTTTGTTTATTTTCTCTAATGTTATGAAACAACATTGCTAAATTTTTTTTTGCCTCTTTCTCAGTGTATTTAAGTGATATTTCTTATTCTGGCCATATCTGTCACACTAGCTTTCCAAATAGGATTCCACTGTAGTAAACTACAGATACTGGGCTTACCAGATTATCTAGGTGTTACTTCTTTGTTGACTTTCTTGGTGAACCAGAGCTCCTTCAGCCTGCAGCGTAACTAAAGTTATGTCTCTTTCCTCTCACCTCTTTAAAAGAGAAAGTAGTTAAAGCTGGAAAGAGCCAATTATTAGGTAATATAGAAATTAAGCCTGGAAATAATGTACTAGTCTTTCTAGAGAGACAGAGCCTGATAGATTCTTAGCTATCTGTTGGTTATTATAAAAATCTGTTGGGTCGACTAATCAAGATTACGTTTTATAGTCTAGATGCAAAGTAAATAAATGAAGGGTACAATATTTTAAAGTAAAATAAATAGAAGAACCTTAGGTGGTGACAGTTATGCTTAGACTAACAGACTGGATAAAAACTCATTTTGAAGAGTATGTATTTGATGAGTATATATTGGTGAGTTTTGTAAGTTTTAGAGTCTGTTTAATAAACTGTAATATTTTTAGGGAGCTTAGAGGGTACCAAGTATGTTGCCTGGACAAGGACCTAAGGAAATTTGCCTAAGTAATATGCAAATAACGTATCAATTGCTTCTGCACATTTGTTTGTGTGTACTTACTAGCCTACCCAAGCAATTGTGTTCAGTTGCTTTAACTATGCTGTATGCAGTACAATAGGTTGATAAGTGTGAGATATAGAGATTAAAGATAGCTGGATGTGGTGGCATGCACCTGTAGGTACAGCCAGCTACTTGGAAGGCTGAAGTGATAGGATCGCTTGAGCTCAGGATTTTGAGAGCAGCTTGGACAACATAGTGAGACCCATCTATTTAAAAAACAAAAAGTATGAACAAGACTTATCTATTCCCTAAAGAATCTCACTATCTAGGGTATTGGTTCCTAATCCCTTTTGGGTCATAGGAGATCAGGTGAAACTTTCTCCCAGGATAATGCAAGTATGCTTTGCATACAAAGTTTTATAATCAGTTTTAGAGAATTGATGGATAGTTTCTCCTGATGCTTGCTCTGAAGCTCATGGATGGATCCTATGTTAGAAACTCTACTCTAATGGAATCAATAGACCACAGTCAAACAGTTGCCATACGTGTGCTGCATATATGTGCTGTGTAGCATAATTTAAGTATACAATGATGCTCTTAGAGGTAGTGGCTGGTTTCCTGGGAGTAGAAAAAGAGAAGGAAAGACATTCCCAAAAGGCACACAGCATATGGAAGTGGCAGTTCCAGGAAACTATAAGACATTTCATAACTTTGGCATAGAGTACCACTAACTCATGTTAGTGAGTGGGAGTGAGGCCAAGAAGGAGGCAAAAGTCAGACCATGAAGAGCTTTGTATTTCTCAAATTAGAGTCTATCCAGTAGTCTGAAAGAAGCATGAGAGTGACATAAGCAGATACTGGTTTCAAACATTGACTCTGTCTAGAGAGAATATAAAATGCAGAAGACTGGAATGAGGGAGGAAAGAGACCCACAGTAGTGATTCAGGTAAGAAAAATGGCTAGACAGCAATGGACAAGAAATACAATAAGAATGTAGATGTTTGGAATTAAAATTGATAAATTTTGATGATCAATCAGATATGGAAAGTGAAGAGAGAATGAGAGTTTGAAACTAAGAATTCCCCTTGGAATACTGGCTTGGAGGATGCTGTTTTCTTGGTAAAGGTTTTGGATTTTATTCTTAGTGTGACAGTAAGCTTGTGAAGGTAAATTGAACAGGAGAATCACATGATCAGCCTTACATTTTTAAAAGATGCCTTTGCTTGCTGTGTGGAAAAGGATTGGAGTGGGGCAAGAATAGAAGTAGAGAAGAGTCATTCAAGCAGGAGATCTTAATTTCAGTAGCTTGAGCTAGAGCTGGAAGAGTGAAACTAGTAAGAAGTTGTTGGATTCTGAATATATTTTGAAATTAGAACCATAGTTGTAGATAGATTAAATTGCCATATGTGTATACAAGAAAGAGAAAGGTCAGAAAAGAATTACACCTGTGTTTTTGACCTGCCTAATTATATAAAAGTGAAATGGGAAAGCTTGTGGAAGAAGCAGTTTGGAGAGTGAAGCAGTAAGGATCTATAGTTCTGATTTTCTTTTCACATTTGAGATGCCTTTTAGACATCCCACCAGAGATGCTGAAAGTCTAGAGCTCATAAGTGAAGTTCAGATAAAAGTTTTAGAGCCATCATATTACATATGGTATATAAGGCTGTAGGATTGAATTAGATAACCACCTCCTTGCCCAGACCTTCATACAGTGAAACCCAGTGGCCATACAGCACTTCCAGACAACCAAACATCAATAGACAAAGATGTCACATAATGTCCACTATTTGGGTGATGGGTACACTTAGAAGCCCAGACCTCACAATTTTGCAATATCCATACAACAAATCTGAATCTTGAAAAAAGAGAGAGACAGAGAGAGAGAAAGAAACAGAGAGAGAGACCAAGATGAACAACATATGGAAGCAACTTGGAAGAGACAGCCCAACAGAAGAAAATGGTGATTGCTGTCTGCAGAGAGAAATTAAGAAACAATTAGGAAATAAAGTACAACAATCCAAAGAGCTTTACAAAATTAAAAAGCAGATTACTGGAATACACTTGGAATAAAGGTTAGAAAATAGAGAAAAATCTCCCTGAAAACAGAACAGCAACAAAATAAAGTAACAGTAGGAGAGAAAACGTTTAAAAGTTTAGAGGTTCAATTCAGGAAGCCCAGTATTCAGAAGAAAGAATAAAGAAACAAAGAAAGAAAATTACTGAAGGAATCATATTAAAAACTTTCTCAGAACATGGATATGAGTCTCCAGATTTAAAGAGCCCAACATAATTATGAAATTTCAGCTCACTAGAGATGGAGATGAGCTTAAAACTTCCAAAGAACAAAATGGATCACATACAAAGGATTTGTTGTAGGAAAAACATTTGGCTTCCTAGTAGCAGCATTAAAAATTAGAAATAAGAGCATTACCTTCAAAATTCTGAGGGAATATAACATTCAACCCAGAATTCTATATTTACTCAGCCACATTATAAATCAAGTGGGAGAGTAGCCTAAAGAGAATTTTGGTTACTCAGAGTCTCAAAACAACAATAATAACAATGCTCTTTAACTCCTTTTCAGGAAACTACTGAAGAGTAAGTTATTCCTTCTAAAATGAAGGAGTAAATAAAAAGGTCTACTGTGTGTTATCCAGGAAAGGGATTCTGACACAATGAAAGCCCTCTTTATTTCATTTTCTGCTAAATTTCCTGTCTTTTTATCTCATGTATTTGCTTTTTCATACAATTAGATATGATAAAAAACAATTATAAGAGTCCACACATTTATTAAAAACCACTTAGGATTTATATGTTAAATTGCACAGTAAATGTTTTGGTTAAATCTTAAAAGTTCAAGATTCAAAAGAATATCCTTTTAGATTTTGTGTTAACATGTAAATCTATTACTGGAAGTGATGAAGACTTTATATGAAACTTTCTGATTATAATACTCCTTGTCATTGATTTTAGGGAAAAAATACTGTATGAATAAGATTATACTTAAAAGTTTGCACTCATAGCATTTTTTTTAATAAAAAATGAAGCCTCCATGCAAATGTTGAATGATAATGGTTGATAAGAGTCTCTTTAAATACACAGTGGGATTTTGCATTCCTTTTGTTTGTTTGTTTTATTTTGTTTGTTTTGAGACAGAGTCTGTCTTTGTTGCCATGGCTGGAGTGCAGTGGTGTGATCTGGGCTCACTGCAACAACCACCTCCTGGGCTCCAGCAACCTTCCCACCTTAACCTCCCAAGTAGCTGGGAGTACAGGTGTGTGCCACCACACTCAGCTAATTTTTATTTTATTATTATTATTATTTTTATTATTTTGGTAGAGATGAGATTTCGCCATGTTGCCCAGGCTAGTCTTCAACTCCTGGGCTCAAGTGGTCCTTCTACCTTGGCCTCCCAAAATGCTGGGATTACAGGCATGAGGCACCATACTTAGCAGGATTTTGCATTCTTTATGATGAAAACCAGAGGAAGTACTTAGTGCTCTTCAATTCTGCATCATAACAACTCTAAATCCATTTTAAACAATAGAGAATTGGTGCTGCGAAAATATAAAGTATTTCAAAAGGCACCACAAACTATTTGTGTTCATCTTAACCATGCATCTTTGTGAAATGTGACACTCAAAAATTACATAATATGAGAGTTTCTAAACTGTGGCAAGATCTAACAGAATGCTCGCATTATAGCCCCCTGCTTCATTATTATCCATCCATGTTATCATGTATTGGGATTTGTGTTTGCCCGTTGTCTTCTTGTGTCAATTAATATTTTTAATAGCTCAATGTTTATACATTCATTTCTTGAATAAATCAGTCAGATTATTTACTAAAAATCAGTAATTTTATATGCTTTATCCTTTCATAGATTCTGACTAGATATGCCTTATATTTCCTTGTAGGACTCACAATATTTAACACAATCCCCAACCTATATAGCAGGCAATTAATTTTGTTATTCAGTTGGTTAGCATATCCAAAGCTGCATAGTTTCTTTCCATATTGCTAGACTTTTGTAGACTAAATGAACAAGAGACTTTACAGGGCTGAAAATGATTTCTCTACTGGAGAAAAACTGGCAGAGGCAGTAATGTGTTCCATGTATTTCTTAATTAATTTATATTTTTGATATACATTGCTAGGTACTTATAGTATAAAGATAAATAAGACAGTGTTTTGCTCCCTGGAAGTGCAAAGTCTAGAGTTACGTAGCAAACATGGAAACAATGCATTACAACCCTAATAGAGGTGATGATTACACTGAAAAGGGAGGTATTGGCTGACCAGCTGAAGTCTGGTTGACAAGAGTGCCCTGAAAGAGGTTCCAGAATGCCAGTTCCGATGCCTTTCTCTGGCTGTCCATGTGGTGTGCTTTCAGACTAAATCATTCTCTCAAAATTTAATGACTGAAATAAAAAAATGACTTATTATTGTCAACAGGGATGTTTCATACTGAAATTAGCTGCTTCATAAACTCCTTCTGTAAATAGTTCTAATTGAAAATTTATGACTACCAAGATTGGTAGTCCTTTTGATTGGTTAACAGTAAATCTACTTGAGAAAAATGGCTTAGTGTAGCTCCTGGATATAAAATAAAACAACAGAATTTATTTTAGTCTAGTAACCTTCCAGTGAGATATGGTCAGTAAACCACAGAAAACCTGATTTGTTTTTGAATGCTTGATTTTTTTTTTTTAACTTTTTTAAAACCTATTTTATATGTGAATTTTTCTTTTGTGCATATACATTCTATATGATGTTTTGCCCAGCTGGTGGAGACTTGATTTTTTGTATTTCATATATATCATGGGGACATATATTTCCATGAATGAACATTAATACTCAATAATAATTGGTTAATATTGCTAATATACACATGGATATTTAGTAGTAAGCAAATATAGCTGGTCAGACACATTTAAATTAATATTTAATTGTACTTCTCTTTTATATAGGGTTAAATATATGTGTTTGGAAAAGAAATGGAAACTTCCACTGCCACAACCATTCTTCTTACCCATGTGATGTGGAGCAATTCAACAAATGAGTGTGGTACCATACCTCTAGGGTCCAAAAGGAACCAGGATGAAATCTCTCATTGTTGAGTTTACCAACACCAGGCACTGAACATTTGTAAATTCACCATTATTCCTGGCCAGGGTTTACTTCTAAATGTGTATGACTTTCTATAATAACAGAATTATATAATAATAGAAAATATAATATTCTCTCTATATAGAATATATAATAATAGAATAATTATATATAGAATATATAATAATAGAATAACAATTATACTACTAATATACCAATTGTGCATAATAATTATCAGCCACTTACAGTATGATAGGTAATATGCTGAGTCAGTCTGCTCAAACTCTGTGAGGTTGAGTTAGGCATAAAATTTTATACTCACTTTTCAGATGATGAATACACAGATATACGTGTGACTCAAGATTCAAAACTGGGCTGGTCATGGTGGCTCACGCCTGTAATCCTAGCACTTTGAGAGGCCAAGGCGGTCAGATCACGAGGTCAGGAGATCGAGACCATCCTGGCTAACACGGTGAAACTCCGTCTCTACTAAAAATACAAAAAAAATTAGCTGGGTGTGGTGGTGGGCACCTGTAGTCCCAGCTACTCAGGAGGCTGAGGCAGGAGAATGGCGTGAACCTGGGAGGCGGAGCTTGCAGTGAGCCTAGATCACGCCACTGGAATCTAGCCTGGGCGACAGAGCAAGACTGTCTCAAAAAAAAAAAAAAAATTCAAAACTAGAGGGTTGCAGGGGGTGGCATCAAGATGGCTGAGTAGAGGCACCTGGTACTTGCCTTCTATTCAGTGAGTAACTACATATTGAGTAGAGCATCTAAGACAGAATACTGGAGTTCATCAGGGAAGTGACAAGAAACTTCAGAGTCATGGAAGGAGAGGGAAGCAAAGCAGCCAGCCCATCCAGGATAAGCTTGGAGCTAGAAGGAACTCCCCATTGTGGAGAAAAGGCATTGTTCCAGAGAGAGAGTTTGGGCTGGGCCTCACACTACCTCTGAGATTCCACAGAGGTACCACAGAGACACCACAGCACGGTGTCATTTTGAGAGCCTAGCTCCCACCAGACTGCATTTTTCTACCCTTGGGTCCAGCACACCTGAATCTCCACATCCCTGGAGCCCTGCTGACATCCCCCTATGTCCATTCAGAGGGCTGCAGCATCACAATACATACTGGACCCAGCATTGTTCCTGGGTCTCCAGCGCTTTAGCCCACACAGTGACTTACACCCTGGGGAATGAGTGGTGCAGTGCACCTAGGAGACTGCCCCCATGGCAAAGAAAGCTAAAACTTATGCTCCCCAGAGCCTGAGAGCTGCATATCTGGGGCTACTGCCACTGATAGCAACCCTGCTCCCTCCAGTGGCAGAGCCACTGCATACCTGCACACACATTCAACACATTCAAGAGGCCTGGGGGACTGGTTCACCTGTGTGCATTGTCCCGGGACCTGAGGACCGATCTGCCCCATACACTGCCATGGGCACATAAGTGCATAGTCCAAGGAACTCACCTGTCACCACCAGTACCCACACATACCTTCCAGGACCTGGGTATTGACTAGCATTCCTCCTGCCACCAGCACCTGTGTTTACCACCTGGGGGCCAGAGGACAGACCTATCCTACCCACAGCTGTTGTCCCCATGTGCCATCCAGGGTGATCAGCCTGGTGAAGCTGCCCTAGCTGTTGCCTGTGTACTAAGGGACCTGAGAGGTGGCACACCACTGCTACTGCCATTGCCAGTGCCATGTGTACCACCTCGGGGCCTGAGTACCCACTTGATCATTATCACTAGCACCCAAGCATGCTGCCTGGAGGCCCAAGGACTGACCTTCCACCATGGGGTCCCACATATACCACCTGCGGACCTGAGGACCAGCCCATCTGACCTTCTTGTTCCTAGCTAAGCCTCAGCACAGCCTCTACTAACAACCACAGTCCAAGTCACTACAGAACTCACAAACACCACTGACACTGATTATAGCTGAAGAAATCATATGGAGAGTCTGCTACTGCACTCACCTAGAATCAAATCCAAAGCACCCTACCTAACACTAAATATACATCTATAGGAAAAAGTCTTTCCCTATGTAAACCAATCTATAAAATTAGAACAAGCAGCTGTTACACTGGATGTCCACGTATCAGTGTAAGGACACAAGAAACATAAAAAAGCAAAGATATATGATACTTCCAAACAAAGACAATAATTCTCTAGTAACAGATCCCATAGAAAAGAAAATTTATGAAATCCCTGAAAAATAATTCAAAATAAGATTAAAGCAGCTCAGTAAGATACAAGTGAACACAGATAAACAATAAAAAATCAGAAAAGCAATTCATGAGCTGAGTTTAACAAAGAGATATGCATCATAGAAAGGAACCAAACAGGAATGCTAGAACTGAGGCTTTAGTGAATGAAATAAAAAATACAATCAAGAGCTTCAACAATAGATGAAATCAAGCAAAAGAAAGACTTTCTGGCCAAGCGCAGTGGCTCATGGCTATAATCCCAGCACTTTAGGAGGCCAAGGCAGGTGGATCACCTGAGGCCAAGAGTTCGGGACCAGCCTGACCAACATGGTGAAACCTTGTCTCTACTAAAAATAGAAAAAATTAACCAGGCATGGTGATGTGCACCTGTAGGCCCAGCTACTTGGGAGACTGAGGCAGGAGAATCACTTGAACCCAGGAGGCGAAGGTTACAGTGAGCCAAGATCACACCACTGCACTCCAGCCTGGGTGACAGAGTGAGACTCCATCTCAAATAAATAAATAAATAAATAAATAAATAAATAAATAAATAAAAGAGTTTCTGAATCTGAAGACAGGTTTTTTGACATTAATCTGATGAAAAAAGAGTGAAGAAAGCTTATGTGACATACAGGATACCAGAAGCAAATAAATATTCAAATTTTGGCAGTTTCACAAGAAGAAGGCATGGGCAAAGATATAGAAAACCTGCTAATGAGATAATAGCTGAAAACTTCACAAGTCTTGCAAGAGATAAAGACATCCAAATACAGAAAGCTCAAATATCCCCAAATAGATGTAATCTAATAAGATTTTAAAGGTATATATATATATATATATAATCAAACTATTAAAAATCAAAGACAAATAATTCTAAAAACAGTTAAAAGCATCATGTCGCATATAAGGGAATCTCCACCAGACTAACGGCACATTTCTCAGCGGAAACCTTCTAGACCAAGAGAGAATGGGATGACCGATGCAAAGTTCTGGGGTAAGGGATTGGTGGGGGCATGAGGGGAATTGTCAGCCAAGAATACTATACCGAACAAAGCTATCCTTAAATGGAGGTTACATAAAATCTTTCATAGACAAGCAAAAACTGAGGGAATTCATCACCACTAGACCAGTCCTACAAGAAATGTTTAAGGGATTTCTATATCTGGAAGTGAAAGGACAATGTCTACCATCATGAAAACACACAAAAGTATAAAGCTTACTTGTAGCTTACATACACAAATGAGAAAAGAGTTAAACATTACCATCATAAAAAAACCACCAAATCTTAAAGGCAAACAATAAACAAGGAAGAAAGAAATGAAGAATGTATTAAACAATCACAAAATAATTAACAAAACAACAGGAATGAGTCCTTACCTGTTACTAACAACCTTGAATGTGAACTGTTTAAATTCTCCAATTAAAAAATATAGACTGGCTGAATTGATTTTAAAAATCAAGACCCAACTATATGTTCTCTACAAGAAACTCAGTTTACCTATAATGACACACATAGACTGAAAGTGAAGGGATGGAAAAAAAAATTCCATGCAAATAGAAACCTAAAGCATGCAATAATAGCTATACTTATATCAGAGAAAATGGACTTTACATCAAACAACATAAAAATAGATAAAGAAGGTCATTATGTAATGATAAAGGGATCAATTCAGCAAGAGGATATAACAGTTGTAAATATATGTGCATCCAATACCAGAGCACCCAGATATATAAGCAAATACTATCAGAGCAAAAGAGTTCAACAGACCCCAATGCATTAATAGTTGGGGACTTCAGCATTACACTTTCAGTACTGGACAGATGAGACAGAAAGTCAACAAACATCAGACTTACTCTGTTCTATGGAACAAATGTACTTAACAGACATTACAAAATATTTCATTCAACAGTATAGAGCACATATTTTTCTCATCAGCACATGGAACATACTCCAGTATACAGCACATATTAGGCCGCAAACAAGTCTCAACAAATTTTGAAAAATCAAAATCATGTCAAGTATCTTCTCAGACCGCAGGGAAATAAAACTAGAAATAATAAAAAGACGAACTTTGTAAACTGTATAAACACGTGGAAATTAAACAGCATGCTCCTGAATGAGCAATGAGTCAATGAACAAATTAAAAAGGAAATTAAAAACTTGCCTGAAACAAGTGAAAATGGAAACACAACATATCCGAATTCTGTGAGATATGGCAAAAGCAGTACTAAGAGGGAAGTTTACAGCAATAAATGCCTACATAAAAATTGGAAAGATTTCAAATAAACAAGCTAATGGTGTGCCTTAAGGACCCCAAAAAAGGAAAAACAAACTAAACCTAAAGTTAGTAGAAATAAATAATAAAGATCAGAGCAGAACTAAACAAAATAGAGCTGAAAAAAAAAAATACAAAGGATCAGCGAAACAAAAAGTTGGTTTTCTGAAAAGATAAAATCAATAAACAACTAGACTAATTGAGAAAAAAGAAGGTCCATGCTGAGACCGGTTCAGTCAGCGAGACCCTAACCCAGTGGCGCTAGAGGAATTAAAGACACACACACAGAAATATAGAGGTGTGGAGTGGGAAATCAGGAGTCTCACAGCCTTCAGAGCTGAGAGCCTCGAACAGAGATTTACCCATGTATTTATTAACAGCAAGCCAGTGATAAGCATTGTTTCTATAGATTATAGATTAACTAAAAGTATTCCTTATGGGAAACAAAGGGATGGGCCAAAATAAAGGGATGGGTTTGGCTAGTTATCTGCAGCAGGAACATGTCCTTAAGGCACAGATTGCTCATGCTATTGTTTGTGATATAAGAATGCCTTTAAGTGGTTTTCCACCCTGGGTGGGCCAGGTGTTCCTTGCCCTCATTCTAGTAAACCCACAACCTTCCAGCATGGGCATCATGGCCATAATGAACATGTCACAGTGCTGCAGAGATTTTGTTTATGGCCAGTTTTGGGGCCAGTTTATGGCCAGATTTTAGGGTATTCCCAACAGTTCAAAATAAAGTCAGAAACAAAAAAGGGTATGTTAACGGCTGATGCCACAGAAATACACAGGATCAGCCAGCATGGTGGCTCACTCCTGGAGTCCCAGCACTTTGGGAGGGCAAGGCAGTTAGATCACCTGAGGTCAGGAGTTCAAGACCAGCCTGGCCAACATGGCAAAACCCCATGTCTACTAAAAATACAAAAATTAGCCGGCCGTGGTGGCGCACATCTGTAATCCCAGCTACTCAGGAGGCTGAGGCAGGAGAATCACCTGAACCCAGGAGGTGGAGGTTGCAGTGAGCCAAGATTCTGCCACTGCACTCCAGCCTGGGCGACAGAGTGAGACTTATCTCGGAAAAAAAAAAAAAAATTACAAGGAATCAGTAGAGACTACTGTGAACAATTATATGCAAACATATTGGAAAACCTAGAGGAAATGGATTAATTCCTGGACACACACAATCTACCAAGATTGAATCAGGAAGAAATGATGAAATGCTTGAATAGACCAGTAACAAGAAAAGAGATCAAATCAGTAATAAAAAGTCATTCAGCAAAGAAAACCCCAGAACTGTATGGCTCTACTGCTGAATTCTACCAAACTTATAAGGAAGAAGTAACACAAGCTCTTCTCAAACTGTTCCAAAAAATTGAGGCAGAGAGAATTCATCCTAACTCATTCTACGAGACCAGCATTACACATCACACTGATACTAAGTCAGATAAGGACACAAGAAAACGAAATATGGACCAGTATCCTTGATGAACACAATAAACACAGACACAAAAATCCTCAGCAAAATACTAGCAAATTGAATCCAGCAACATGTCAAAAAGATTATAAACCATGATCAAATGGAATTTATCCTAGTGATGCAAGCATCGTTCAACATGTGCAAATCAATCAGTGTGATACATCACATTGACAGAGTGAAGGACAAAAACGAAATGATCATCTCAATAGGCACAGAAAAAGCATTTGATAAAATTTAACATCTTTTCCTGTTAAAAACTCTCAACAAGTTAGAGATAGAAGGAAAATACCTCAGCATAAAAGCTGTATATGACACATCCACAGCTGACATCACACTGAATGAGGAAAAGCTGAAATGCTTTCCTCTAAGACTGGAACAAGACAAAGATACCCACTTTTAATTCTCCTATTCAACATGGTACTTGAAGTCCTAGCCAGAGCAATCAAGCAAGAGAAAGAAATAAAAGGCATCTAAATTGGAAAGGTAGAAGTCAAATTGTCCCTCTTTGTAGATGACATAATCTTATATATAGAAAAACCTAAAGACTACTAAAAATCTCTTAGAACTGATATACTGATCTACTTAGAACTCTTATACACTGTTGGTGGGAATGTAAATTAGTACAGCCACTATGGAAAACAGTATGAGACTTCCCAAAAAACAAAACAGAACCACCATTTGATCCAGCAGTCCTACTACTGGATATTTATCAAAAAGAAAGAAAAATCAGTATATCAATGAGACACCAGCACCTTTGTGTTTATTACAGTACTGTTCACATTAGCCAAGATATAGAATTAATCTAAGTGTTTGTTAACAGATGAAAGGATGAAGAAAATGTGGCATATATGCACAATGGAATACTATTCTGCCATAAAAAGAATGAAATCCTGTCATTTGTAGCAACGTGGATGGAACTACAGGTCAATATGTTAAATGAAATAAGCCAGGCACAGAAAGACAAATATCTCATGTTCTCTCATATGTAGGAGCTAAAAAACAAAAACAAAAACAAACAAATGTGGATCTCTTGGAGATAGGGAATAGAAAAGTGGTTACCAAAGGTTGAGAATGGTGGGGTGGTGGGGTTGAAGAGAGGTTGCTCAGCAAGTACAAACATCTAGTTAGAAGGAATAAGTTCTAGTGTTTGATAGCACAGTGGGGTGAGTGTAGTTAACAGTAATTTATTCTACATTTCAAAGTAGCTAGAAGAGAAGATTTGAAATGTTCCCAACAGAAAGAAATGATAAATGTTTGAGGCAATGAATATTCTAAATACCCTGATTTGATCATTATACATTGTATGCATGTATCAAAATATCACATGTACTTCATAAATATTTTAAAATATTATGTATCAATTTAAGCATTTTTAAAAAATTCAAAACCTAGGATCCTCACTTCTGCACTTAGGTCTCTAACTTCTATATCATAGTGATGCTCATTATGTAATTTGAGCTTCACAATAACTTTGTAAGGAAGATAATACAGGCTCTTACCTGAATTTTATGTTCAGGAAAATGTCTCCTGGAGAGATTAAGTGATTTGTCTGAAATTTCACAGTCTTTGAGTGGCATAGCTTGAATTAGAATCTGCTTCTTCTAATTTCAGCCAGCCAGCAGTAAAGGAACAGCATGGGGAAGTGTTTGGGAGGGAGCCCTTTATTGTTAAAGGCATCATTGTGGAAAGTCTGAAGAAGCTGGATCAGGCAGCTGAGAAAGTGGTGCAGTATATGGAAAGGACAGTGGCAAAGCAAAAATTTAGTACCAGGCACCCACTTGTGACTTGTCTGTTAGTCAGATCTGGAAGGGCTCAGGTTTGAATCTGGATTTGGCCACTTTCTTGCTATGTGACCTTCAGCAAATTACGTCCTTACTCTAAGCCTTAGTTGTCTCCACCAAATGTGAATAACACTTATTTTACAAAGTTATCTGAATCAAATGAGGTCATGAATATAAAAGGCATAGCAGACTGCCCAGCATATAGAAAGTTCTTAATAAAATTTAGTTTCTTTCCCGGTAGAGTTTATTTTTCTTTCCTTCTTTCCATAGCATTTATCTAGCCGGCAGAGTGTACAGCAAAGCACATCCCAGGTAAGCGGCTTTCCTGGGTCTTCCAGCCTTTCCCCTCAACTTTTTCTGTTAAGAGATTACAACATATGAATACACCAGGAAATGACAGACACCACTGACTTCTTGACTGTGTGGTGTCTTTACTGAGGAGCCTTGACCTCTAAACAGTTTTGGCCAGACTCTACTTCTACTGTGCAGATTTGTATAAGCACAATTAAAGCAGACTGAAACTAAAATGAATCAGTCTGGGAGAAAATAAAAATGTTATTTAGAATGGTAACTATTATGAGGTAACAGTGTAAATCAAGCGGATTGGGGTCATAATGGCATTTCCTTAAAATGACTTTCTGGGCTGGGCGCGGTGGCTCATGCCTGTAATCCCAGCGCGTTGGGAGGCCGAGGCAGGCAGATTACCTGAAGTCAGGAGTTTGAGACCAGCCTGGTCAACATGGTGAAACCTGTCTCTACTAAAAATACAAAAATTAGCTGGGCATGATGGTGGGTGCCTGTAATCCCAGCTACTCAGGAGGCTGAGGGAGGAGAATTGCTTGAACCTGGGAGTAACAGTGCAGTGAGCCGAGATCATGCTACTGCACTCCAGTCTGGGTGACAGAGTGAGACTCTGTCTCAAAAAAAAAAAAAAAAAAAAAGGAAAAAGAAAATGGTTTCCTGGAGAATTAAGATATTTGTCACCTGGTGGAGATTTTTAGTTCCCCTGTAAGTTGGAATTACTGTCCCTATATTTCTTTCACTGTTTACTCCTCCCAGCTGCTTGCTTGCCCACCTCAACCCAAGTCTGTTGATGTAGCATCCTCTACAAGCAGAGAAAACATTTTCAGTTTCTCAAATAATCTCCTTCAGTAGTGTGAAAAGAGTTTGTAATTTAGTTTCCACTTTTTAATGATCAATATAAAAAATAACTAAAATAAAAATCACTGGGTTTTTTTCTTCCTCATTAGGTAGATACAATGCGCCCACGTCATGGGGAAACATGTCGGATGCCAGTGCCACATCACTTCTTCCTCAGCCTGAAGAGTTTTACTTACAATACTATTGGGGAAGATACCGATGTCTTCTTTTCCTTATATGACATGAGGGAAGGCAAGCAGATCAGGTGAGAGTCACTGGAAATTCTGGTGAGGTTTTATGTTAGGATGGTATGGGTCATAGGCATCTCTGGCCATCAGAGAAGACAGATGCACAAAAGAGGCAAAACAAGATAAAGTAACGTCATCTCATTAGCTAGGAGTTTTGGCCCCAATTCCCTGTGTGCCCTTAAGTCATGTAAACCATACCATGGGTGGCTGCCTTTTTTATGACTTTTTCCACATAGAAACTCAAAATTGAGTCTTGGCTATCACCACCTCACAGAGAGAAAAGGATGCATCTATTTAATACCACAGAAAAGGCATAGGAGAAACATAGAACCAAGCAAATGCAGCAGACACCCAGTTCCAGAGTGCAGGAAGCCCTGGGCCTTGGCCTGCTGCACGTGGAAGAGAGGGTTTGCAGAAAAAGGGGGCTGATGGTGTCTTGTCTGGGCAGCCCATGAAAGGAGAGCATCTTCTGAGTTTCTTTTGTATTGCTTGGGAACTTCTTGTGTTAGGAGTGCTTTATGGCTTTTACTTGCTTTAGTATTTAAAATTCGAAAGCAGATTTTTCACTTTTCCAATTCTGTATTACATGTGGGAAAATTAGAAATGGAAGTTATAACAGAATGCAAAAGAAAAACAGTTAATTTGCATGCCCCACAGTGCCTCTGATCTTGACAAAAATATTAATACACTCTGCGTTACTTTGGCATAGGAATAAAATGATGCACCCATTGATCAGGACATGTGAATTTTCCTTATCACCAATGGCTCCTAGTGTGTGCCCTTGGGAAAGTTATTGTAGAGAAGGTAGTAGTGGTATTGATGAAAGCTAAAACTGTTGCACATAGGCAAGACTACAGGCCAGGGCTGTGTGGATATAGATTCTGGCTGCTCTTCTTTTCCTATTATCCAGATGTTTGCAAACTTTATTTGTGTGTGTGACAGTGTGTATGTGTGTGTAAAAATCCTTTCTTCAAGCTAAATTTTATGAAAAAGTCCAATGTATGAAACAGATAAAACTATTCTGTTATTGTGGCCCAGGAGCAGTGGCTCACGACTGTAATCCCAGCACTTTGGGAGGCTGAGGAGGGGGAATCACGAAGTCAGGAGTTTGAGACCAGCCTGACCAACATAGTGAAACCCCATCTCTACCAAAAATACAAAAAGTTAGCTGGGCGTGGTGGCGGGCTCCTGTAAGCCCAGCTATTCAGGAGGCTGAGGCAGGAAAATTGCTTCAACCCAGGAGGTGGAGGTTGCACTGACACTGAGCTGGGATCGTGCCACTGCACTATAGCCCAGCTGCCAGTGTGAGACTCGATCTGAAAAAAAAATAATAATAAAATAAAATGAAATAAATAAAAGGTGGATTGTTGGCAAGATAGCCGAATAGGCGAATAGGAACAGCTCTGGTCTGCAGCTCCCAGCAAGATTGATGCAGAAGGCGGGTGATTTCTGCATTTTAGCTGAGGTACCCGGCTCATCTCATTGGGACTGGTTGGACAGTGGGTGCAGCCCATGGAGGGCAAGCCAAAGCAGGGTGGGGCATTGCTCACCTGGGAAGTGCAAGGGGTTGGGGAATTTTCTCCCCTACCCAAGGGGAGCCATGAGGTACTGAGCCTGACGAACTGTGCACTCTGGCCCGGATACTGCGCTTGTCCCATGGTCTTTGCAACCCGCAGACTAGGAGATTCCCTCTGGTGCCTAACCCACCAGAGACCTGGGTTTCAAGCACAAAACTGGGTAGCCGTTTGAGCAGGCACCGAACTAGCTGCAGGAGTTTTTTTTTTCTCCATAACCCATTGGCACCTGGAATGCCAGTGAGACAGAACTGTTCACTCCCCTGGAAAGGGGTGCTGAAGCCAGGGAGCCAAGTGGTCTGGCTCGGCAGGTCCCACTCCCATGGAGCCCAGCAAACTAAAAGATTCACTGGCTTGAAATTCTCACTGCCGGCACAGCAGCAGATTGAGATCGTCCTGGGATGCTCGAGCTTGGTTGGGGGAGGGACGTCTGCCATTACTGAGGCTTGAGTAGGTGGTTTTATGCTCACGGTGTAAACAAAGCCGCTGGGAAATTTGAACTGGGTGGAGCCCACTGCAGCTCAGTAAGGCTGCTGTGGCCAGACTGCCAGATTTCTCCTCTCTGGGCAGGGCATCTCTGAAAAAAAGGCAGTAGCCCCAGTCAGGGACTTATAGATAAAACCCCCATCTCCCTGGGACAGAGCACCTGGGGGAAGGAGCAGCTGTGGGCGCAGCTTCAGCAGACTTTAATGTCCCTGCCTGACAGCTCTGAAGAGAGCAGCGGACCTCCTAGCACAGCGTTTGAGCTCTCCTAAGGGTCAGACTGCCTCCTCAAGTGGGTCCCTGACCCCCATATATCCTGACTGGGAGACACCTCCCAGTAAGGGCCTACAGACACCTTATACAAGAGAGCTCTGGCTGGCATCTGGCAGTTGCCCCTCTGGGACGAAGCTTCCAGAGGAAAGAACAGGCAGCAATTTAATCCATCTTGAGTTAATTTTTGTATAAGGTGTAAGGAACGGGTTCAGTTGCAGTTTTCTGCATATGGCTAGCCAGTTTTCCCAACACCATTTATTAAATAGGGAATCATTTCCCCATTGCTTGTTTGTGTTAAGTTTGTCAAAGATCAGATGATTGTAGATGTGTGGTGTTATTTCTGAGGCCTCTCTTCTGTTCCATTGGTCTATATATCCGTTTTGGTACCAGTAACACAATGTTTTGGTTACTGTAGCCTTGTAGTATAGTTTGAAGTCAGATAGCATGATGCCTCTGGCTTGGTTCTTTTTGCTTAGGATTGTCTTGGCTATGCAGGCTCTTTTTTGGTTCCATATGAAATTTAAAGTAGTTTTTTCTAATTCTGTGAAGAAAGTCAGTAGTAGTTGATGGGGATAGCATTGAATCTATAAATTACTTCAGGCAGTATGGCCATTTTCATTATATTGATTCTTCCTATCCATGAGCATGGAATGTTTTTCCATTTGTTTGTGTCCTCTCTGATTTCCTTGAGCAGTGGTTTGTAGTTCTCCGTGCAGAGGTCCTTCATATCCCTTGTAAGTTGTATTCCTAGGTATTTTATTGTCTTTGTAGCAATTGTGATTTGGAGTTCACTCATGATTTTGCTCTCTGCTCATCTATTATTGGTGTATAGGAATGCTTGTGATGTTTGCACATTGATTTTGTATCCTGAGACTTTGCTGAAGTTACTTATCAGCTTAAGGAGATTTTGGGCTGAGACGATGGGGTTTTCTAAATTTATAATCATGTCATCTGCAAACAGAGACAATTTGACTTCCTCTCTTTCCTTTATTTCTTTCTCTTGCCTGATTGCCCTGGCCAGAACTTCTAATACTATGTTGAATAGGAGTGGTAAGAGGGCATCCTTGTCTTGTGCCAGTTTTCAAAGGGAATGCTTCCAGCTTTTGCCCATTCAGTATGATACTGGCTGTGGGTTTGTCATAAATAGCTCTTACTATTTTGAGATATGTTACATCAATACCTAGTTTGTTCAGAGTTTTTAGCATGAAGCAGTGTTTAATTTTATCGAAGGCCTTTTCTGCATCTATTGAGATAATCATGTGGTTTTTGTCATTGATTCTGTTTATGTGATGGATTACGTTTATTGATTTGCATATGTTGAACCAGCCTTGCCTCCCAGGGATGAAGCCAACTTGATCGTGGTGGATAAGCTTTTTGATATGCTGCTAGAGTTGGGTTTGCCAGTATTTTATTGAAGATTTTTGCATCGATGTTCATCAGGGATATTGGCCCAAAATTTTCTTTTTTTGTTGTGTCTCTGCCAGGTTTTGGTATCAGGATGATGCTGGCCTCATAAAATGAGTTAGGGAGGAGTCCCTCTTTTTCTGTTGCTTGGAATAGTTTCAGAAGGAATGGTACCAGCTCCTCTTTGTGCCTGTGGTAGAATTCGCTGTAAATCTCTCTGGTCCTGGGCTTATTTTGGTTGGTAGGCTACTAATTACTGCCTCCATTTCAGAACTTGTTGTTGGTCTGTTCAGGGATTCGACTTCTTCTGGGTTTAGTCTTGGGAGGGTGTATGTGTCCGGGAATTTATCCATTTTTTCTATATTTTTCTAGTTTGTGTAGAGATGTTTATAGTATTCTCTGATGGTAGTTTGTATTTTTGTGTGATAAGTGGTGATATCCCCTTTATCATTTTTTATTGTGTCTATTTCATTTTTCTCTTTTCTTCTTTATTAGTCTGGCTAGAGGTCTATCTATTTTGTTGATCTTTACAAAAAATGAACTCCTGGATTCATTGATTTTTTTGAAGAGTTTTTCGTGTCTCTATCTCCTTCAATTCTGTCCTGATCTTAGTTATTTCTTGTCTTCTGCTTGGTTTTGAATTTGCTTGGTCTTGCTTTACTAGTTTTTTTAATTGTGATGTTAGAGCATAGATTTTAGATGTTTCCCACTATTATTGTATGGGAGTCTAAGTCTCTTTGTAGGTCTCTAAGAACTTGCTTTATGAATCTGGGTGCTCCTGTATTGGGTACATATATATTTAGGATAGTTAGCTCTTCTTGTTGCATTGATCCCTTTACCATTATGTAATGCCCTTCTTTGTCTTTTTTGATCTTTGTTGGTTTAAAGTCTGTTTTAGAAGAGACTAGGACTTCAACTCCTGCTTTTTTTTTTTTTTTTTTTTTTTTACTTTCTGTTTGCTTAGTAAATATTCCTCCATACCTTTATTTTGAGCCTATGTGTGTCTTTGCATGTGAGATTGGTCTCCTGATGGGTCTTGACTCTTTATCCAATTTACCAGTCTGTGTCTTTTAATTGAAGCATTTAGCTCATTTACATTTAAGGTTAACATTGTTATGTGTGAATTTGATCCTGTCATTATGATGCTTGCTGGTTATTTTGCCCATTAGTTGATACAGTTTCTTCATAGTGTCGATGGTCTTTACAATTTGGTATGTTTTTGCAGTGGCTGATGTCGGTTTTTCCTTTCCATATTTAGTGCTTCCTTCAGGAGCCCTTGTAAGGCAGGCCTGGTGGTGACAAAATCTCTCAGCATTTGCTTGTCTGTAAAGGATTTTATTTCTCTTTTGCTTATGAAGCTTAGTTTGGCTAGATATGAAATTCTGGGTTGAAAATTCTTTAAGAATGTTGACTATTGGCCCCCACTCTCTCTGGCTTGTAAAGCTTCTGCAGAGAGATCCACTGTTAGTCTGATGGGCTTCCTTTTGTGAGTAACCTGACCTTTCTCTCTGGCTGCCTTTAACATTTTTTTCTTCATTTCAACCTTGGTGAATCTGACGATTGTGTGTCTTGGGGTTGCTCTTTTGTCTTGGGGTTGCTCTTCTCGAGGAGTATCTTTGTGTGGTGTTCTCTATATTTCCTGAATTTGAATGTTGGCCTTTCTTACTAGGTTGGGGAAGTTCTCCTGCATAATATCCTGAAGAGTGTTTTCCAACTTGGTTCCATTCTCCCCGTCACTTTCAGGTACACCAATCAAACATAGGTTTGGTCTTTTCACATGGTCCCCTATTTCTTGGAGGCTTTGTTCATTCCTTTTCTATTTTTTTTTCTCTAATCTTTTCTTCACACTTTATTTCATTAGGTTGATCTTCAATCTCTGATACCCTTTCTTCCACTTGATCAATTCAGCTATTGATACATGTGTATGCTTCATGAAGTGAAGCTGTGCTGTGTTTTTCTGCCCCATCAGGTCATTTATGTTCTTCTCTAAACTGGTTATTGTAGTTAGCAATTCCTCTAACCTTTTTTCAAGGTTCTTAGCTTCCTCGCATTGGGTTAGAACATGCTCCTTTAGCTTGGAGGAGTTTGTTATTACCCACCTTCTGAAGCCTACTTCTGTCAATTCACCAAACTCATTCTCTGTCCAGTTTTGTTGCCTTGCTGGTGAGGAGTTGTGATCCTTTGGAGAAGAGGCATTCTGGTTTTTGGAATTTTCAGCCTTTTTGCACTGGGTTTTCCTCATCTTTGTGGATTTATCTACCTTTGATCTTTGATGTTGGTGACCTCCAGATAGGGTTTCTATGTGGACATCCTTTTTGTTGATGTTGATGCTATTTCTTTCTGTTTGTTAGCTTTCCAGGTCTGCTGGAGTTTGCAGGAGGTCCTCTCTAGACCCTGTTTGCCTGGTATCACCAGCGGAAGCTGCAGAACAGCAATGTTCCTTCCTCTGGAAGCTTTGTCCCAGAGGGGCACCCACCAGATACCAGTCAGAGCTCTCCTGTATGAGGTGTCTATCAACCCCTGCTGGGAGGTGTCTCCCAGTCAGGAGGCACAGGGGTCAGGGACCCACTTGAGGAGACAGTCTGTCCCTCAGCAGAGCTCAAGCACTGTGCTGGGAGATCCGTTGCTGTCTTCAGATTCACAGGCAGGAGCATTTAAGTCTGCTGAAGCTGTGCCCACAGCCGCCCCTTCCCCCAGGTGCTCTGTCCCAGGGAGATGGGAGTTTGTTCTATAAGGCCCTGACTGGGGTTGCTGAGTTTCTTTCAGAGATGCCCTTCCCAGAGTGGAGGAATCTAGAAAGGCAGTCCGGCTACAGAGGCTTTGTGGAGCTGCAGTGGCTCCACCCGGTTCGAACTTCCAGGTGGCTTTGTTTATTTACATTGTGACAGGAAAACTGCCTACTCAAGCCTCAGTAATGGTGGCTGGCCTTCCCCTTACCAAGCTCCAGCATCCCAGGTTGAATTCAGAGTGCTCTGCTGGTAGCGAGAATTTCAAGTCTGTGAATCTTAGCTTCCTGGGCTCCATGGGGGTGGGATCTGCTGAGCTAGACCACTTGGCTCTCTGGCTTCAGCCCCCTTTCCAGGGGAGTGAATGGTTCTGTCTCACCTCACTGGCGCTCCAGGCGCCACTGGGGTATGAAAAAAAACTCCTGCAGCTAGCTTGGTGTCTGCCCAAACGGCCGCCTAGTTTTGTGCTTGAAATCCAGGGCCCTGGTAGCATAGGCACCTGAGGGAATCTCCTGGTCTGTGAGTTGCGAAGACCGTGGGGAAAGCATAGTATCTGGGTCAGAGTGCACTGTCCCTCATGGCACAGTCGCTCACGGCTTTCCTTGGCTAGGGAAGGGAGTTCCCCAACTCCTTGTGCTTCCCTGGTGAGCCAACGCCCAACCCTGCTTCAGCTCACCCTCCATGGGCTGTACCCACTGTCTAACCAGCCCCAATGAGATGAGCTGGGTACCTCAATTGGAAATGCAGAATTCACCTGCCTTCTGTGTTGGTCTTGCTGGGAGCTGCAGACCAGATCTGTTCCTATTTGACCATCTTGCCAGCCACTGATCGGAGTTTTGCTCTTTCACCCAGACTGGAGTGCAGTGACACGATCTCAGCTCACTGTAACCTCCACCTTCCAGTTTCAAGCTGTTCTCCTGCCTCAGCCTCCTGAGCAGCTGGGATTACAGGTGCCCACCACCATGCCCAGCTAATTTTTGTATTTTTATTAGAGATGGGGTTTCACCATGTTTACCAGGCTAATCTTGAACTCCTGACCTCATGATCTGCCTGCCTTGGCCTCCCAAAATGTTGGGATTACAGGCGTGAGCCACTGTGCCTGGCCCAAAGTCCCATTCTTATTCTCTTGGAGTTTTTTCAGCATTCAAGATACCTTGCATAAAATAAACTTTTTCTTGAAAATCAGTTGCTTCTATAATTGAAATAGAGGGCTCTCCCTGAGAGTCAAGCATTCTACCCAAATGAGATAATCTGCCTCTCTGAAAATCTTAGGGGACCCTGGAGATAAATTTTATTTTAAAATGATGAGTGAGCACCTTTTTATTAAAGCAAACAATTTTGTTTCCCTCTGCAAAAGAGGTTATGTATGTAATGCAGCTAGAGCTTATCTGTAGGATTTAGGCAGTCCACTAATAGACCTGCAATTTAGTCTTGGTCCTTCGACCCTAGGCCCCATGGTATAGTCTCGCCTGTCTTAAGTTGGTCCAGGACATAGACTCCAGCTCACTAACCAACATTTTCACAAAGATTTTCTGTGAGTCCCAGCAGAAATAAGAGAGGAGCTGGTACCTTGTCTCTGGTAACTGTTAACATCACTTTCTTTTTCTACCCTACTCTCTGGTCTGTCATCAGTATACTTATCTTCCCTAAAAATTACAAGGGGCTGGAGAAATTAAAAGTATTCTCTCTTTTTCTTTCTCTTTCTCACACATCCACAAAGAAAGCTAATGATTTCTGTGCCCTATGGATTAGGAGGCCAACAAATGGATGTTTAAGTGAAACTTTATAATCCTGTTGCCCTGCTAAGTTTTTCATCAGTGTATTTTGTTGCATAACTCAAAACTGAAAATATAGACAGAATGAATTCAAATAGGGTTTAAAGCTAAATAAATTTCATACTAGTGGTCAGACTGTCTTGACATGCTTCTACGTATATGCCCAACACATCAGCTCTTACTCGGTAGCATTAAAGTGAAAGTCTTTTGAGAGATAGACACAGTGAAACTTTTACTTTAGATGTATACTTTGGCCTGTGGTTAAACCTGCCTTTTTCGTCTGAAAATAAGATCAGAAACTGCTGTTCTGTATATGCCATCCTTCATTATGTTCTGAGTCTAGCTGTTAGGCTGTGGAAAATTTTTAATGTATCATCCTACAGAGTCTGGATAAAAACAGTGAAAGAAAAGATCAGGTTCTTTAGAAAGTTTCACATTGTTTACAAGAAATTTTACTTCTCTGCCTAAAACATAATACGTAGGACAAAGTAGAGCAGAATGACTGATGTGTCTCACATACGAAAAAAATCTTCTGTGAGGAGAGGAATGTGGAGAATTAAGTGAGATCAGAGGTAGAAGTTATAGTGTTTGGTAAAGTCATTTATTTATGCACCAAATGTTTATTTTTACACCTGCTATGTGCTTGTGCTGTTTAATAGGCTCTAGTAATATGGCAGTGGATAAAATACACAAAAATCCATGTTCTCATGAAGCTTACATAATAGGGACAGACAGTAAATAGAAATAAGTAAATTGTATCATATTTGAAGGGATAAGTGTTATGGAATAGAAAAAGTAAAGTATAAGGGAGATTTGCTATGCTAAATAAGATTGTCAGGGTAGGCCTTACTGAGAAGGTACACCTACTGTGGGGCTACCTTCCAGGTAAGAGACTTAATTTCTCTCATCCTCTCATCCTTTGATCTCTAAATGATTTCTAAATTAATGGGGTGGAGCCAAGGGATCAAATTACTGGCAGCCATGTCACCCTTATTTACTTAAGGATAAATAAAAAAACTAGATAAAGAAAGAAAGCAAGCCTTTGCAGTGACCAGATGACAGACGATGGCGGCTTGGATTCTGGCTATCTTCTAAAGGTAAAGCTGTGCTTATTTTGTTTCTGGTATGGTGGAGTAAGCCCCTGACAGTCTGGCCCTCCTACAGTTAACACTGAGCAAAATCCAAAAACTACCTGACAGTGCTGCCAAATGAATAAAGCAGGCAGATATTGTAAGGCAGTAAAAAGTTGGAGAAAAAGATCAACATGAGGTGAATTTTCTGTTTTTGTGGTTTTGATCTGAAAGTGAGCTGTAGTCCTAGCATAGCATAGTGTCTAAAACTCCATTAGAAAGCCTGCCATGTTTTTAGCCTGAGGAACCAAGAGATGGAACCTGGGGCAAGTATGGCCACCAGAGGGAGTTCTGGAGAGACGAGAGCAGGAAATGGGAATCTCAAATTCTGTGTATGAGCTCTACCCATGTCACTGGCTCACCTCTGAACCATGCATATCCAAGGCAGACGCAAAGCAGCTAGCAACTAAGGCTAAAAGAAAACTGTGATTTGACCCACCACAGGAGAAACGGAGATTATAGATTAAGTATAATCAAGTTAATTCCCCATTAAAACAAAAATACTAATTCTCTTCAGAATATAACAGAATTCAGATTCTCTACAATGTAACATTTACAAGGTCCAGGATAAAATCCAAAGTTACGGGATAACCAGAAAAAATTAGTTACTTCGACAAAGCAATAGCTAAATTTAATTAATCTTTTTTTGTTTTGTTTTGTTTTTTGAGATAGGATCTTGCCCTGTTGCTCAGGCTGCAGTACAATGGCACAATCATGGCTCACTGCAGCCTCAGTTTCCTGGGGTCAAGTGATTCTCCTGCCTCCGCCTGCTGAATAGCTTGGACTACAGGTGCACGCCACCACGCCTGGCTAATTAAAAAATTTTTTTTTTTTTTTTTTTTTTGTAGAGATGACATTTTGCTATGTTGCCCAGACTGATCTCGAACTCTTGGCCTCAAGTGATTCTCCCACCTCTGCCTCCCAAAATGCTGGGATTATAGGCATGAGCTGCCCCACCCAGCTTAGTCTTTCTTAGAAAATTGCAAGGCAGTAGAGTTCATCAGGATGCTGAAAGGGAAAATAGATAACTTGTGGTAGAGTGATACTCCATTGTGAATAAAGTGGTGGTAAACTTTTGAAGATGTTTTTCAACTTACAGTGAAAACTAGAAAATAGCCATAATATGTACACACTAGTTCCTCTCTCTGTTCCTTTTCCTTAGAATGTTACTAATGTAAGCAAAAATGTTACAGAGCCTGCTATGAGCTGATAACATTTATCAAATGAACAGATGACTTATTATAAACTCTCAAGATGGAGTTCCAGCATTAAATCTATAGTTGCAAAAAAGGCTTCGTGTAGAATCCAGCTGAATTCAGATTAAGGCATTCTAGGCTTTCTCCCATTTCTACTCCTGCCTCAAAGCCAGGCTCACAGAAAGCGTGATTTAAACAGACAGTCACTTCCCCTCCGATCCCACCATCCACTTGGCTAAATCTCACATTTGCAAAGTACCACAAAAGCTTTTCCAGAGTTCGGGATAAAGGAAAATATGAAGGAATCAAAGAAAATACAAGCTTGAAGTTCGCTACCTTTCTTGCACTTCTTTTAAGAAGTTGTGTTGTCGTTAAAATATATTTAGCTGGGGAAATTTTAACTAATTTGTGTTTATCTGAAAACATAGTACTTGGAGAAACAGCTCAACTGTAAGGCCTGTGGCTGGTGTCTTTGGAGTCACAATCATTGAGGAACTCTGGACACAGACTTCTAGTGACTGGAGGTGTTTCTGTCAGAGCCAGAGCATTTATTCATAAACTGGGGATTATTTTCTCTACTTTTACATTTACAAAGCAATGTAAAATATCTGCCTGGCTGTAGATCAGGATTTATTAAAGATCGTCTCAAGACAGAGCAAGATTTAAAAAACTGGATATTTTAATCTTCACATGGAAGTGAAGAACACAAGGTACTGGATCCTGTCAGCAAATCTATCAGTATGTCAGGATTTGTATTTTGAGGAATGTGCTAAATGGTGCTTAAAAACAAAGTCTGGATCAGTATATCGGGATTTATATTTTGAGGAATGTGCTAAATGATGTGTAAAAACAAAGTCTGGAGACTCATGAGAGAGAATGGAAAATTGAGTGACATGTATGTACACTTGCTGTCCATGGAGTAAGCTGTGTGGCTGTTGTTAGGGTAACTAGAAATCAGCTACAAAAGAACAGAAGAAATAGTGTTGTAGAAATAGCACAAACAAAAGGAAGCCCTGAGACTAAATGGCTCCTTTGCAGTGCATGGGAACCAGGAGTCCAATAATTATGACTCATTAGAAAAAGTTAAATGGTATGAGAGAAAAATAGAAATTTAGAATTTCAAATATAAAATATATACAATTATGAGTTTTTAAAAATCAGTTCTTGGTTAGAAAAGGGAGAATATTTTATCTATGTGTAAACTTCTAATGGCATCTAGAGATATGGCTGCTGGTTTCTGGGAAGGAATGCTCCAAATATCTTTCCCTCTGAGCACATTTAGAACAGAGACTCCCTTGGAAATAGATTCTGCCAGTTGTTTACCTTGAACTCAATTGTCATTAAAACTACTATTCCCCTCCCACTGCAGGAAAGCCACAATACACTTTATATGGACTCTTCAAATCAAAATTGTAAAACTCTTTATTAAATGTCTACCTGATTGTTGCTATTAAGTTTTGAACCTAAATATATAAAACGATATCTTTTTCTTTCAAGGGGCTTTAATGGAAAATATAAATATTTCAGCGCCCCAAGATGTAGAATGGAGAGAAATATACAGCAGATGTACTAAACCAATGATGGTACAGGCCCAAGAGCTGGAGCCTGTGCTACAATGAGACTACAGAGCAAAGTAGGTGACATGCTCATGCACAAAAAAGGGAATAGAACAGAAGAGATAAAGTCTAGCATCTCAAAAAGTGAAAGCAAAGCTAGTTTATAAATGGCACAGGAAAATGAGCCTGATTGTCATCCTGTTTATTCGACAAAAATCATTTTACCTTTCTTGATTATCTACCTTTACCAAACTTAGCACTGAATTACTTTCTGCCATTTCTAATAAATCTACCCTCAAAAAATTGATAAGCTACTCCCAAGATACTTAAGCCATGTGTAATAGTCTCATAGAAGGCTCAAAACAATTCTCCAAATGCTTAAAGCAGGTTGACTCTATTTAGTGCCTACAATGTGCCAGGTCCTATTCTAAGTCCCAGATATCAGTGAAAACTAGTAAAATACCTCTGCCTTCAAGGACTTAGTATAAATCTATTGCCTTCTGTGTACAAAGGAAGGATACATTTCTTTGGCCAAGTTGGACTCTGTGAGCTTCCTGAGCTATGTTTGTGCTCAAGGAGAAAAAAAACTGGGAGGATATTCACTTATCCAACTACACAATGGGATGAGCCCTGTTCTAATGTCCTGGGGATACACTAGGGAGCTAGACAGCAATATTTCTACCCATCATGGGGGATGAGGGAGAAGCAGACAAAAAACAGGATGAGTAAGTAAAATATGTGATGTGTTCAATTATTTATATACAGATATTGTATGTATTAGAAAAATAAAGCAGAGAAGGGAGCCAGAACATGGGATAGGGGAAATTTTTGATAGGATAAATGAGGAGGGAGGTTTACTCAGAGGATGACAATTGAGTAAAGAACTAAAAGAATTGGGGCAACAATCAGGTGAATATTTTGGAAAAGAAGTTTCCATGTACAGGGAACCACAGCAAGTTCAGAAGCTCTCAGGCAGAAGCATGAGCTTGAGGACAGCAAGGAGACCGGTGTCATCGGAACAAAATGAGCAAGGACATAGGACAAAGTAGACCATGAAGTCAGAGAAACAAGTGTCTGGCCTTGGCGAGGGAGTGGTAGAGAACTGTGGGGTTTTGAAGGCCATTGTAAATGCTTTGGATTTTACTTTAAGTGAAATGGGGACCATTGAAGGTTTCTGAGGAGAAGAGGGACATGTTCTGACTTGGGTTTTAACCTGTTCACTGTAGTAGCCATGTTGACAGTGAATTGTGGGAAATGCAGGCAAAAACAAGACCAGCTGGGAGACTTAATATAATAATAGCAGGAGAGATTGGGTTTGGACCAGTGGCAGCAGTAAAATGGCTTTATATGAAAATGTTAACAGTGATTATGCTTGCCTCTGAGTGAACAATTTTAGTGGAATTGTGGACAATTATAGCTTTCTGCTTGTGTTTTTAAGTAGTTCCCAGATTTACTTTAGTAAACACTTATAATCTGAGAAAAATATATAAACAACAATGAAGAGTTGTTCAGGGTATTGTCAGAACATCTAGGAGTATTTCCCATTCCTTTTTTAATTTTTAAAATGTTTTTAATATTTTTGAGACGGGGTCTTGCTCTGTCTCCCAGGCTGGAGTGAAGTGGTGGAATTACAGCTCACTGCAGCCTTAACCTCCTAGGCTCAAGTAATCCTCGAACCCCAGCCTCCTGAGTAGCGGGACTACAGGTGTACACCACCACACCTAGCTAGTGAGAATTTCCCATTTCTTCCTGAGGGTTAGGAAAAGTTTTCTGGAAGAGATAATGGGAAAGCATGAGTACTCCTACTAGTCTTTGCACTGAGGGGCAGAAGGTATTCCAAGCAAAGGAGAAAGTGTAAATAAAGACTTGGGAAATAAGCAGTGGCGGGAAGCACCACAAGCATTTGATGTTGTTATAGTATGAATGGTGAAATCAGAGATGAGGGAAAAGAGTGTTCTGTGCCAGCTAAGGGTTTTGGGCCTTATTTATAAAGAAGATGATAAAGAACATGATTGAATTTTAAGGAGGGGCCTGGCATAGTCATCTTTAAATATCAAATCATCCCCCCAATGGTGAGGATCTCATAGTGCACAGATAATGTGCAGAGGTTGGGTCTGAAGTTTAAGTAGTTTCTAATAAAGTTAAGCATATGCCTACTCTGTTTCAGCAGTTCTGCTCCTAGGTATATACCCAAGAGAAACAAGGCATGTGCCCATAAAAAAGACAAACAAGAATGTTCGTTGAAGCTTTGTTCATCATAGCCAAAAATTGGAAACAAATCACATATCAACAGGAGAACTGATAAATAATTGTATCTATATACATATATTGTATCTATATATAATGGAATACTACTTAACCATAAAGAATGAAGTATTGATACAGCAACATGAATGAATCTTGAAAGTATTATGTTGTGTGAAAGAAGCCAGACACAGACTCCTGCTCCAAGATGGCCAATTAGATGGAGCCAGAAGAACATTTCCCACTGACATCCGGACATTGGGAAGATGGTTGCACTCCTAGCAGATCTTCAGAGGGAAGACATAGAGGCTGGATTGAACGGGGAAGAAGCTGGGAATTCTGCATGGGGCTACCATGCACCAGGATTCATTCCTGATCTTCAACAACTCCTGCAGAGGGAGTGAGTTGAACAGACAAGGAACAATCTGCTCTTGCCACAGGCCCCACAAATCCTGGCAGGAAGAGATCTCAACCACCACAGACACTTATGTTGACAGGGAAAGCTGCTTAGAGAAGGAGTAGGGGCAGAACTCTGGCCAGGGTGGAGCCCAGAGAGTTTGGTGTGGGAGCATCTGTAGTGGAGCATGACCAGAGATGCCCCTCCCGCTAGGCTTCACTTGCTCCAATAGGAGACTTTAGCCCCTAGAGGAACTGTCTGACCTGAACTCTGCAAGGCGGTCTGGCCCATGAGATAGAGCTGGGTCAGACCTGAGCACCCCTCAGTTGGCTAGCCTCTCCCAGGGCCCCAGCTTGGCTGTGCCTGCATCAGTGCAGCCCTCAGGTAATTTGTGGGTACCCACATCATAGCTCCTACACTGGCTGACCATGCTTGGTCGGCAGAGAGCTCCAGCATAGCAGCCCCCACTGACAGGCTGCAGCCCACCCACACCCTTGCTCCACTGCAGCTTCCCCATGCCACTTTGCCTGCATACACGTCACCATGGCCACTCTCTATATCACTTTGCAGGCATGTGTGTGTGTGCATGCACCCTACCATGCCACACCTGCCTACATGAGTGTCCTTGCCCTTGCCTCCCCCTGCCACACCACCATTGTTTTCAGAATGTTGGTGGGCTCCTTCCCTCACCAGTGCCTTGCCCCTGCACCAGGGGCGCTGGCATAAAACTAGGCATGGAAAATAGTGGACTTGCCCCTAGCCCTGAGCAGCCACTGCTGCCGGCATCAACGCATACAGTGGATAAACACAGTCCTGCTCCCACCAGTACCCTGCCCCCATGCTAACGCCACCATTGTGCAAATGTGAGCATAGTCACTGGTAGGAGGGGGTGCCACCCCCAGCCATACTTCAAATGCTTGAATGGAGGCTGGCACCTCAGTACCCACTAACACCCTGCCCCAGCAGACAAGCGTGCTCCCCACTGCATTGCTGCTGCCATTGGCACATGAAAACAAGGACAGATCCCACTGCCACCACCGTATGAAGTACTTTGGTTGGCACCACCCAGCAGAGTGTTGTGGCCAGCAGTCCCAGAGCACCTTGACCCCTCCAGTGCAGCAGATTCCTAACCTCAAGCCAGATTTCAAAGCCAAGCTTGATACCAGTTTCCAGAGTGAAACCAGACATTATAGAAGTCCTGAGCTGAGCCTTGGTCTCCTAAAATCTTCCAGTAATGAAGCTAGTTGACTGAACCCACCTTATATCACAATCAAACCCCCAAGGTCATTAAGTAGTATAAAAGGAAAAAAAAAAAAAAACCATCCGAAGGATAGCAACTTCAAATATTGAAGGAACATTAGCCCACAAAGATGAGAAAGAACCAGTGCAAGAACTCTGACAACTCAGAAAGCCAGAGTGTCTTTCCTCCAAACAATTGCAACAGTTCTCCAGCAAGGGTTCTTAACTGGGCTGAGATGGCTGAAATGACAGAAATAGAATTCAGAATATGAATAGGAATGAAGATCATTGAGATTCAGAAGAACGTTGAAACACAATCTAAGGAAGCTAAGAATCACAGTAAAACAATACAGGAGCTGACAGACAAAATAGCCAGTATAGAAAAGAACATAACCAATCTGATAGAGCTGAAAAACACTCTAGAAGAAGTATAAACAGCAGAATAGACCAAGCTGAGGAAAGAATCTCAGAGCTTGAAGACTGGCTTTCTGAAATAAGACAGACAAGAATAAAGAAAAAAGAATGAAAAGGAACAAACAAAACTTCCGATAAATATAGGATTATCAAGAGATTGAATCTGCAACTTATTGGCATCCCTGAAAGAGATGGGGAAAATGGAAAGAACTTGGAAAACATATTTCATTATATCATCCATGAGAACTTCCCAACCTAGCTAGAGGGCCAACATTCAAATTCAGGAAATGCAGAAAACTCCCAGAAAATACTTCACAAGAGGATCATACCCAGTACACGTAAGTCATCATATTCTTCAAGGTTGAAATGAAAGAAAAAATATTACAGGCAGCTAGAGAGAAAGGGCAGCTCACCTACAAAGGGAAGCCCATCAAACAAATAGTGGACCTCTCAACAGAAACCCTACAAGCCAAAAGAGATTGAGGGCCAATATTCAACATTCTTTTTTTTTTTTTTTTGAGACAGAGTCTTGCCCTGTTGTCCAGGCTGGAGTGCAGTGGCATGATCTCAGCTCACTACAGCCTCCGCCTCCTGGGTTCAAGCAGTTCTCCTCAGCCTCCCGAGTAGCTGGGATTACAGGCACATGCCTGGCTAATTTTATATTTTTAGTAGAGACAGGGTTTTGCCATGTTGGCCAGGCTGGTATCATCATTCTTAAAAAAAGGAAATCCCAACAAAGAATTTCATATCCAACCAAACTAAGCTTCATAAGCAAAGGGGAAAGAAGATCCTTGTCAGGCAAGCAAATGCTGAGGAAATTAGTTACCACCACACCTGCCTTACAAGAGCTTCTAAAAGAAGCACTAAATATGGAAAGGAAAGACCATTGTCAACCACCACATACACACACTTAGGTACACACACCAGTGACACTATAAAGCAGCCACACAAGTTAGCAAATAGCTTAAATGAATAAACACGAACACAGGATAAAATTTATACATTCACTACTAACCTTGGATGTAAATGGGCAAAATGCCCCAATTAAAAGGCGCAGAGTAACAAGGTGGATAAAGAAGCAAGACCCAGTGGTATGCTGTCTTCAAGAGACCCATCTCACATTCATTGATACCCATAGGCTAAAAATAGAGGGTTGGAGAAAAATCTACCCAGCAAATGGAAAACAGAAAAAAGCAGGGATTGTAATCCTGATTTCAGACAAAACAGATTTCACACCAACAAAGATCAAAAAGACAAAAGAGCATTATATAATGGTAAAGGGTTCAATTCAACAAGAAGACCTAACTATCCTAAATATATATGCGCTCAACACAGAAGCACTCAAATTCATAAAGCGAATTCTTAGAGACCTTCAAAGAAACTTAGACTCCCACACAGCAATAGTGGGAGACTTCAACACCCCACTTACAGTATTAGATCATCAAGGCAGAAAATTAATGAAGATGTGCAGGACCTGAACTCAACACTGGACCAAATGGATCTGATAGACATCTACAAAACTCTTTACCCCAAAACAACAGAATATACATTCTTATCTGCACATGACACATACCCTAAAATTAACTACACCATTAGACATAAAACAATCATCAGCAAATACAAAGCAAACAAAGTCACATCAACCACTTTCTCAAACCACAGAGCAATAAAAATAGAATTCAAGAATAAGAAAATCTCTCAAAATCACACAATTACAGGGAAATTGGACAACTTGCTCCTGAATGACTTTTGGGTAAATAATGAAATTAAGGTGGAAATCAAGTTCTTTGAAACTAATGAGAACAAAGATACAACATATGAGTATCTCTGGAACACAGCTAAGACAGTGTTAAGAGGGAACCTTATAGCACTAAACACTCATATCAAAAAGCTAGAAAGATCTCTAACAACCTAACATCATAACTAAAAGAACTAGAAAAGCAAGAGCAAACCAACCTCAAAGCTAGCAGAAGATAACCAATACCAAAATCAGATCTGAAGTGAAGAAGATTGAGACACACAAAAAAATTCAAAAGATCAATGAATCAAGATGATTTTTTGAAAAAAATAATAAAATAGTCCATTAGCTAGACTAGTAAGAAAAGAGAGAAGATCCAGCCAGATGCAATGGCTCATATCTGTAATTCCAGTACTTTGGGAGGCCAAGTCCAGAGGTCCACATGGACCTCTGGGAATTTGAGACCAGCTTAGGCAACATGGCATCTCTACAAAAAATAAAAAAATTAGCCAGTCATGGTGGCGCACACCTGTAGTCCCAGCTACTCGTGAGGCCGAAGTGGAAGGATTGCTTGAATCTGAGAGGTAGAGGTTACAGTAAGCCAAGATCATACCACTGCACTCAAGCCTGGGTAGTAGAGTGAACTCTGTCTCAAAAAAAAAAAGAGAAGATTCAAATAAACACAATCTGAAATGACAAAGGGAATATTACCACTCACGCATAGAAATACAGGTAACAACCAGAGAGTATTTTGAACACCTCTGTGCATGCAAACTAAAAAATTCAGAACAAATGGATAAATTCCTGGGTACATACACCCTCCCAAGACTGAACTAGGAAGAAATTGAATCCCTGAACACACAAATGACAAACTCCAAAGCTGAATCAGTAATAAATAGTCTACCAGCCAAAAAATAAAAAATAAAATAAAATAAAAAACTCTAGACCAGACGGATTCACAGCCAAATTCTACAGATGTACAAAGAAAAGCTGGTGCCATTCCTCTGAAACTATTCCCAAAAAATGAGGAGAAGAGACTCCTCCCCAACTCATTCTATGAGGTCAGCATCATTCTGATACCAAAACCTGGCAGAGACACACCACCACCACTACCAACAGCAACAGAAACTTCAGGCCGTTATCCTTGATGAACACTGATGCAAAAATCCTCAACAAAATACTAGCAAACCAAATCCAACAGCACACCAAAAAGCTTATCCACCGTGATCAAGTAGGCTTTATCTCTGGTATGCAAGGTTGATTCAACATACTCAGATCAATAAATGTGATTCAACACATAAATAGAACTAAAGATAAAAACCCCATGATTATCTCAATAGATGCAGAAAAGGCTTTCAAAAAAATTCAACATTTCTTCATGTTAAAAACTCCCAATGAACTGGATATTGAAGGAACATACCTCAAAATAATAAGAGCCATCTATGACAAACCCACAGCCAACCTCATACTGAATAGACAAAAGTTGGCAGCATTCCACTTGAAAACTGGCACAAGGATGTCCTCTCTCACCATTCATATTGAACAGATTGTTGGAAACCTGACCAGAGCAATTAGGGAGAGCAAAGAGTTAAAAGGCCTCCAAGTAGGAAGAGAAGAAGTCAGTCTGTCTCTGTTTTCAGACGACATGGTTCTATTCTAGAAAACCCCATAATCTCGGCCCAAAAGCTCCTTAAGCTGATAAACAACTTCAGCAAAGTTTCAGAATACAAAATCAGTGTACAAAAATCACTAGCATTCCTATACCCAACAACAGCTAAGCTGAGAGCCAAATCAGGAAGGTAGTCCCATTCACAATTGCCACACACAAAACTAAAGTATGTAGGAATACAGCTAATCAAGGAGGTGAGAGATCTCTACAATGAGAATTACAAAACACTGTTCAGAGAAATCAGAGATGACGCAAACAAATGGAAAAACATTCCATGCTCATGGATAGGAAGAATCAATATTGTTAGAATAGCCAAGGCGATCCTAAGCAAAATGGACAAAGCAGGAGACATCATGCTACTCTGCTTTGTTGTTTTAAATGTACTAACTTTAAACTATACTACAAGGCTGCAGTAACCAAAACAGCATAGTATTGGTACAAAAACAGACACATAGACCAGTGGAACAGAAGAGAGAGACCAGAAATAAGGCTATACACCTACAACTATCTGCTCTTTGACAAAGCTGACAAAAATGAGCAATGGGGAAATGATTCCTTATTCAAGAAATGGTGCTAGGATACCTGCTTAGCCATATGCAGAAGATTGAAACTGAACTCCTTCCTTATACCATATGTAAAAATTAACTCAAGATGGATTAAAGACTTAAATATAAAAACCCTGGAAGACAACCTAGGCAATACCATTGTGGACATGGGAAGGGGCAAAGATTTCATGATGAAAACACCAAAAGCAATTGCAACAAAAGTAAAAATTGACAAATGGGATCTATTTAAACTAACGAGCTTCTGCATGGGAAAAGAAACTATCAACAGAGTAAACAGACAAGCTACAGAATAAGATAAAATTTTTGCAACCTGTGCACCCGACAAAGGTCTAATATCCATCATCTATAAGAAACTTAACACGTTTACAAGAAAAAAACAACTTCATTATAAAGTAGGCAAACGACATGTACAGTCACTTTTCAAAAAAAGACATACACGTGGCCAAGAAGCATATGAAAAATTCAGCATCACTGATCATTAGAGAAATGCAAATCAAAACCACAATGAGATACCATCTCACACCAGTCAGAATGGCTACTATTAAAAAGTAAAAAATAATAATAACAGATGCTGGCAAGGTTGTGGAGAAAAGGGAACACATACACTGTTGATGGGAGTGTAAATTAGTTCAACCATTGTGGAAAGTAGTGTGGCAATTCCTCAAAGACCTAAAAACAGAACTACCATTTGACTAAGCAATCCCATTACCGGGTATATACCCAGAGGAATATAAATCATTCTGTTATAAAGACACATGCATGCATATATTCATTGTAGCACTAATAAATTTTTTGGAAAAAAGAATAGAGAAAAAATTATAAGTTAAGTAAAAAAGCCAGACTCAAAAGGATACATATTGAGTGATTTTGTTTATGTAAAGTTCAAGAATAGGCAAACCTGAACTATAGTCATGGTTGGTAGTATTCACTAGAAAGATCACAACGGAACCTTTTAGATGGTGGAATTAATTCTGCATCATCATCTGCCATGGTGGGTCCCTAAGCAAAAATTCATCAAGTTGTATACTTAGATTTGTGCCTATTACCATATGTAAACTGTACTTTGGTACATTTAGAGAGAAAAAGAAAGATGGCATAGATTGCAACCTGGATAGTGGAAGTGACAATAAAGATAAAAGGACACATTGAAGAGACTTGTTTTTAGAGGTATGTGAAGTGGGAGGGGCGACTGTTGAGTGTATGTAGAAGCCATTAGCCACAGGAGGGTATGCAAAAGGAGTGGACAGGTTTTAAACCAGGAGTTCTTAATCTTAAATGCACATACAATTAAAGTTTTTAATATCCTGGCCACTCTACAGATTAATTAAAACAGGATTTCTCAGATGATTTCAATGTGTAGGAAAGGCGAAGAACTAGTGCCTGTGACAGCTGAGCTCAAGGACCCTGTTGGATTTTGGGTAGAGCTGCTACATCTAAAAGGTATTAAGAGGGTATAAATCATGCTGCTATAAAGACACATGCACACGTATGTTTATTGCGGCATTATTCACAATAGCAAAGACTTGGAACCAACCCAAATGTCCAACAATGATAGACTGGATTAAGAAAATGTGGCACATATACACCATGGAATACTATGCAGCCATAAAAAATGATGAGTTCATGTCCTTTGTAGGGACATGGATGAAATTGGAAATCATCATTCTCAGTAAACTATCGCAAGAACAAAAAACCAAACACCGCATATTCTCACTCATAGGTGGGAATTGAACAATGAGAACACATGGACACAGGAAGGGGAACATCACACTTCGGGGACTGTTGTGGGGTGGGGGGAGGGGGGAGGGATAGCATTGGGAGATATACCTAATGCTAGATGACGAGTTGGTGGGTGCAGCGCACCAGCATGGCACATGTATACATATGTAACTTACCTGCACATTGCGCACATGTACCATAAAACCTAAAGTATAATAATAATAATAATAATAAAAGAAAAAAAAAAGAGCAAAAAAAAAAAAGAGGGTATTATAAGTAATTTGTTACTAATACAGTGCTGATTTGAAAATCATTTACTTTTTATAAATTTGAGTGGATTTGAGATTATATCTATAATATTCTTCTTGTTTACTTATTTAAAACACATTGTATGCCCACCATATATAAGATATTGTTCCAGCTGCTGAGGATTCAGCATAAAACAAGACAGAGAAAATCCCTGTATTCTTGTAGTTTATGTTCTAGAGGGAGAGATAGACAGTAAATATATATATATATATATATATATATATATATATATATATATATATATATATAACTGGCATGAGGTAAGTTCTTCAAAGAAAATTAAGCAATGAGAATCACAGAAATAGGGCATGGCACTTTTTAAAGTAGGGCAGTTAGGCATGACCTCTCTAAAGAGGTGACACTAACTCTGCAGGTTATTAAAACATTGAACATTTCAGGACCCCAGTGACTGACCCCACAACAGTTCCCCTTCAGTTGCCAAACTCTGGGCTTCCTTAGCTAACCTCTAGAAGACCCCAGTAATCTACTGGTGTTGGTCCCTACATACTATTGCTAGAAGCTGTACATCACTGAAACTCTGAAGCTTCTCGAACATTAATCCACGTACCAGAAACACTAATCCACCCTGACTCAAGAGCTGCTGACAGCTTCCTTTGGACTATAAATCAGACAGATTCCCAGTCATAAGACACTGAGACGCTGCAAGACCCCAGATAAATCACTGGACTCACATAGATGTCTCCATCAGTGATCTAATGTACCTGTTAATCCCTCATACCCCAACACTGATACTCAGAATTTTCCTGTATTCTGCAGTGCCCAGTGGTTCAACAAATCTTTTGTCATTATAGTTCTTTCAAACCTTGCTGTTTGAAGTTTGATTCAAAGACAAATAGCATCAACAAAATTTGAGAGTTTGTTAGAAATTGATAGTCACAGCCTGTAATCTCAGCACTTTGGGAGGCTAAGGAGGGAGGATCACTTGAAACCAGGAGTCTGAGATCAGCCTGGGCAACAAGCAAGACCCTATCTCTACAAAAAATAAGAATTAGCAAGGCACGGTGGCACATGCTTGTAGTCCCAGGTACTTGAGAGGCTGAGGTGGGAGGATGACTTGAGCCCAGGAGGTCGAGGTTGCAGTGAGCCATGGTTGCATCACTGCATTCAAGTTTGGGCAACAGAGCAAGACCCTGTCTCATAAAAAAAAAAAAAATGCCTGAATGGTTGGAATGGTAGATATATAGAAAGAAGTCTAGGCCAGAGATTTAGGTATTAGCACTCAATGATTGTTGACATCAGAACAGTGTGCCAAATAACCAAAGGGGAATATTTTAGATAAAGAATTGGATGAAGGAAAAAACTGGGGAAGGAAAAGGAAGAAGACCTAGCTAAGTAGACTGTAAAGGAGCAGTCAGACGGGAGAATCAATAGAAGCCAACAAAGGAAACATTTCAAGAGCAGAGATAGGGTGAGGCAGGGATGCTTCCTGTGGCCAACATTATTTCACACCAACATTAATGCCAGAGGCTGCAGAGGAGTGACACAATGATAGGATTGGATATGGAGGCCATCAGTGGCGATTTTAGTTTAAATAAAGTATTTTGAATTTTTGGATAAGTGGAAACTTAACCAAAGTTGGCTGAGGAATGAAAGAGCAGTGTAGGAATATAGAGGCAGAAATGAGGATACCTCTGTAGAAGTTTGGTGGAAAACAAAATGGACAGGGTTAGGGAAGGCTTTTTTGTTGTTGTTTTTCTTTGTTTTTATTATTATTTTACTTTAAGTTCTGGGATACATGTGCAGAATGTGCAGGTTTGTTACATAGGTATACATGTGCCATGGTGGTTTGCTGCACCCATCAACCTGTCATTTACATTAGGTATTTCTCCTAATGCTTTCCCTCCCCTTGTCCCCCAACCCCCAACAGGCCCCAGTGTGTGATGTTCCCCTCCCTGTGCCCATATTTTCTCATTGTTCAGCTCCCACTTACGAATGAGAACATGCGGTGTTTGGTTTTCTGTTCCTGTGTTAGTTTGCTGAGAATTATGGTTTCCATCTTCATTCATGTGCCTGCAAAGGACATGAACTCATCCTTTTTTATGACTGCATAGTATTCCATGTTGTATACGTGCCACATTTTCTTTATCCAGTCTATGATTATTGGGCATTTGGGTTGGTTCTATTGTGACTAGTGCTGCAATAAACATATGTGTGCATGTGTCTTTATAGTAGAATGATTTATAATCCTTAGGGTATATACCCAGTAATGGGATTGCTGGGTCAAATGGTATTTCTAGTTTTAGGTCCTTGAGGAATCGCCACACTGTTTTTCCCAATGGTTGAACTACTTTTCACTCCCACCAACGGTGCAAAAGCGTCCCTATCTTTCCACATCCTCTCAAGCATCTGTTGTTTCCTGACTTTTTAATGATCGTCATTCTAACTGGCATGAGATGGTATCTCACTGTGGTTTTGATTTGCATTTCTCTAATGACCAGTGATAATGAGTTTTTTTCATATGCTTGTTGACTGCATAAATGTCTTCTTTTGAGAAATGTCTGTTGATATCCTTTGTTCACTTTTTGATGGGGTTGTTTGTTTTTTTCTTGTACATTGTTTAAGTTCCTTATAGATTCTGGATATTAGCCCTTTGTCAGATAGATAGATGGGAAAAATTTTCCCCATTCTGCAGGTTGCCTGTTCACTCTGATGATAGTTTCTTTTGCTGTGCAGAAGCTCTTTAGTTTAATTAGATCCCATTTGTCTATTTTGGCTTTTGTTGCCATTGCTTTTGGTGTTTTAGTCATGAAGTCTTTGCCCATGCCTATGTCTTGAATGGTATTGCCTAGATTTTCTTCTAGGGTTTTTATGGTTTTAGGTCTTACATTTAAGTCTTTAATCCATCTCAAGTTAATTTTTGTATAAGTTGTAAGGAATGGGTCCAGTTGCAGTTTTCTGCATATGGCTAGCCAGTTTTCACAACAGCATTTATTAAATAGGGAATCCTTTCCCTATTGCTTGTTTTTGTCAAGTTTGTCAAAGATCAGATGGTTGTAGATGTGTGATGTGATTTCTGAGGCCTCTCTTCTGTTCCACTGGTCTATATCTCTGTTTTGGTACCAGTACCATGCTGTTTTGGTTACTGTCACCTTGTAGTATAGTTTAAAGTCAAGCAACGTGATGCCTCCAGCTTTATTCTTTTTGCTTAGAATTGTCTTGGCTATATGGGCTCTTTTTTGGTTCCATATGAAACTTAAAGTAGTTTTATCTAGGCCAGGCGCAGTGGCTCATGCCTGTAATCCTAGCACTTTGGGAGGCCAAGGCGGGCAGATCATGAGGTCAGGAGATCAAGACCATCCTGGCTAACACAGTGAAACGCCATCTCTACTAAAAATACAAAAAATTAGCCGGGCATGGTGGCGGGCACCTGTAATCCCAGCTACTGAGGAGGCTGAGGCAGGAGAATGGCGTGAACCCGGGAGGTGGAGCTTGCAGTGAGCCGAGATCACGCCACTGTACTCCAGCCTGGGCTACAGAGCGAGACTCCATCTGAAAAAAAAAAAAAAAAGTAGTTTTTTCTAATTCTGTGAAGAAAGTCAATGGTAGTTTGATGGGAACAGCATTGAATCTGTAAATTACTTTGAGTATTATGGCCATTTTCACGATATTGATTCTTCCTATCCATGAACATGGAATGTTTTTCCATTTGTTTGTGTCCTCTCTTATTCCCTTGAGCAGTGGTTTGTAGTTCTCTTTGTAGAGGTCCTTCACATTTCTTGTAAGTTGTATTCCTGGGCATTTTATTCTCTTAGTAGCAATTTTCAATGGGAGTTCACTCATGATTTGGCTCTCTATTTGTTTATTATTGGTATATAGGAGTGCTTGTGATTTTTGCACATTGATTTTGTATCCTGAGACTTTGCTGAAGTTGCTTATCAGCTTAAGAAGTTTTTGGGCTGAGACGATGAGATTTTCTAAATATACCATCATGTAATCTGCAGAGACAATTTGACTTCCTCTCTTTCTATTAGAATATCCTTTATTTGTTTCTCTTGCCTGATTACCCTGGCCAGAACTTCCAATACTATGTTGAATAGGAGTGGTGAGAGAGGGCATCCTTGTCTTGTGCCAGTTTTTAAGGGGAATGCATCCAGCTTTTGCCCATTCAATATGACATTGGCTGTGGGTTTGTCATAAATAGCTCTTATTATTTTAAGATATTTTCCATAAATACCTAGTTTATTGAGTGCTTTTAGCATGCAGGGCTGTTGAATTTTGTTGAAGGCCTTTTCTGCATCTATTTAGATAATCATGTGGTTTTTGTCATTGGTTCTGTTTATATGATGGATTACATTTATTTATTTGTGTATGTTGAACCAGCCTTGCCTCCCAGGGATGAAGCCGACTTGATCGTGGTGGATAAGCTTTTTGATGTGCTGCTGGAATTGAGCTTCCTAGTATTTTATTGAGGATTTTTACATCGATGTTCATCAGAGATATTGGCCTGAAATTTTCTTTTTTTGTTGTGTCCCTGCCAGGTTTTGGTATCAGGGTGATGCTGGCCTCATAAAATGAGTTAGGGAGGAGTCCTTCTTTTTATGTTGTTTGGAATAAGTTCAGAAGGAATGGTAGCAGCTCCTCTTTATACCTCTAGTAGAAATCGGCTGTGAATCCGTCTGATATTTGGGTTTTTTTGGTTGGTAGGCTGTTAATTACTGCCTCCATTTCAGAACTTGTTGGTCTATTCAGGGATTCGCCTTCTTCCTGGTTTAGTCTTGGGGGAGTGTATGTGTCTAGGAATTTATCCATTTCTTCTAGGTTTTCTAGTTTATTTGCTTATAGGTGTTTATAGTATTCTCTGATGGTAGTTTGTATTTCTGTGGGATCAGTGGTGATCAACCCTTTATAATTTTTAATTGTGTCTGTTTGATTATTCTTTTATTCTTTATTAGTCTGGCTAGCAGTCTATTTTGTTAATCTTTTCCAAAAAACCAGCTCCTGGATTCATTGATTTTTTGAAGAGAATTTTGCGTCTCTATCTCCTTCAGTTCTGTTCTGATCTGAGTTATTTCTTGTTTTCTGCTAGCTTTTGAATTTGTTTGCTCTTGCTTCACTAGTTCTGTCAATTGTGATGTTAGGGTGTCGGTTTTAGATCTTTCCTGTTTCCTCCTGTGGGCATTTAGTGCTATAAATTTCTCTCTAAACACTGCTTTAGCTGTATCCCAGATATTCTGGTACATTGTATCTTTGTTCTCATTGGTCTCAAGGAACTTTTTTATTTCTACCTTAATTTCATTATTTACCCAGTAGTCATTCAGGAGCAGGTTGTTCAATTTCCATGTAGTTGTGCAGTTTCGAGTGAGTTTCTTAATCCTGAGTTCTAATTTGATTGCGCTGTAGACTGAGAGACTGTTTGCCATGATTTCTGTTCTTTTGCATTTGCTGAGGAGTGCTTTACTTCCAGTTATGTGGTCAATTTTAGAATAAGTGCTATGAAGTGCTGAGAAGAATGTATATTCTGTTGATTTGGCGTAGAGAGTTCTGTAGATGTCTATTAGGTTTGCTTGGTCCAGAGCTGAATTCAAGTCCTGAATATCCTTGTTAATTTTCTGTCTCGTTGATCTGTCTAATATTGACAGTGGGGTGTTAAAGTCTCCCACTATTATTGTGTGGGAGTCTAAGTCTCTTTGTAGATCCCTAAGAACTTGCTTTATGAATCTGGGTGCTTCTGTATTGGGTGCATATATATTTAGGATAGTTAGCTCTTCTTGTTGCATTGATCCCTTTACCATTATGTAATACCTTGCTTTGTCTTTTCTTATCTTTGTTGGTCTTGATCGTGTTGGATAAAGTCTGTTTTATCAGAGACTAGGATTACAACCCGTTGTTGTTGTTGTTGTTTTTTTTTTTTTTTTTTTTGCTTTCCATTTGCTTGGTAAATATTCCCCCATCCCTTTATTTTGACCCTATGTGTGTTTTTGCACATGAGATGGGTCTTCTGAATATAGCACACCGATGAGTCTTGACACTTTATCCAGTTTGCCAGTCTGTGCCTTTTAATTGGGGCATTTAGCCCATTTACATTTAAGGTTAATATCGTTATGTGTTAATTTGAACCTGTCATTATGACACTAACTGGCTATCTTAGCCATTAGTTGATGCAGTTTCTTCATAGTGTCCATGGTCTTTACATTTTGGTTTGTTTTGCAGTGGCTGGTACTGGGTTTTCCTTTCCATATTTAGTGCTTCCTTCTGTAAGGCAGGCCTAGGTAATGACAAAATCCCTCAGCATTTGCTTGTCTGTAAAGAATTTTATTTCTCCTTCACTTATGAAGCTTAGTTTGGCTGAGTGTGATACTCTGGGTTGAAAATTCTTTCCTTTAAGAATGTTGAATATTGGCCCCCACCCTCTTCTGGCTTATACGGTTTCTACAGAGGGATCTGCTGTTAGTCTGATGGGCTTCTCTTTGTGGATAACCTGACCTTTCTCTCTGGCTGCCCTTAACATTTTTTCCTTCATTTCAACCTTGGTGAATCTGACGATTATGTGTCTTGGGGTTTCTCTTCTCAAATAGTATCTTTGTGGTGGTCTCTGTATTTCCTGAATTTGAATGTTGACCTGTGTTGCTAGGTTGGGCAAGTTCTCCTGGATAATATCCTGATGTGTGTTTTCCAGCATGGTTCCATTCTCCACATCACCTTCAGATACACCAATCAAATGTAGGTTTGGTCTTTTCACATAGTCCCATATTTCTTGGAGGCTTCGTTTGTTCACTTTCATTCTTTTTTCTCTAATCTTGTCTTGATGACTTATTTCAGTAAGTTGATCTTCAGTCTCTGATATCCTTTCTTCTGCTTGATCAGTTCAGCTGTTGATACTTGTGTGTGCTTCACGAAGTTCTCGTGCTGTGTTTTTCTGCTCCATCAGGTCATTTATGTTCTTCTCTAAACTGGTTATTGTAGTTAGCAATTCGTCTAACCTTTTTTCAAGGTTCTTAGCTTCCTTGCATTGGGTTAGAACATGCTCCTTTAGCTTGGAGGAGTTTGTTATTACCCACCTTCTGAAGCCTACTTCTGTCAATTCATCACACTCATTCTCTGTCCAGTTTTGTTGCCTGGCTAGCAAGGAGTTGTGATCCTTTGGAGGAGAAGAGGCATTCTGGTTTTTGGAATTGTCATCCTTTTTGCACTGGTTTTTCCTCATCTTCGTAGATTTGTCCACCTTTGGTCTTTGCTGTTTGTGACCTTTGGATGGAGTTTATGCATGGTCATTTTTTTTGTTGATGTTGATGCTATTCCTTTCTGTTTGTTAGTTTTCCTTCTAACAATCATTGCCTTCTTCTGTAGGTCCACTGGAGTTTGCTAGGGGTCTACTCCATATCCGGTTTGCCTGGGTATCACCAGTGGAGGCTACAGAACAGCAAAGATTGCTCTCTGTCCTTCTTCTGAAAGCTTTGTCCTAGAGGGGCACTCATCAGGTGCCAGCCAGAGCTCTGCTGTATGAGGTGTCTGTCGACCCCTACTGGGAGTTGTCTCCCTGTCAGGAGGCACGGGGGTCAAGGACCCACTTGAGGAGGCTGTCTGTCCCTTAGCAGAGCTCAAGCGCCGTGCTGGGAGATTGCTGCTCTCTGCAGAGCTGGCAGGCAGAAACGTTTATGTCTGCTGAAGCTGCGCCCACACCTGCCACTTCCCCCAGATACTCTGTCCCAGGGAGATGGGAGTTTGATCTATAAGCCCCTGACTGGGACTGCTGCCTTTCTTTCAGAGATGCCCTTCCCAGAGTGGAGGAATCTAGAGAGGCAGTCTGGCTACAGTGGTTTTGAAGCACTGTGTTTGGCTCCGCCAAGTCCAAACATCCTGGTGACTTGGTTTACACTGTGAGGGGAAAACCACCTACTCAAGCCTCAGTAATGGCAGATATCCTTCCCGCCACCAAGCTTGAGCGTCCCGTGTTGACTTCAGATTTGTGTGCTGGCAGCAAGAATTTCAAGCCAGTTGATCTTAGCTTGCTTGGCTCCGTGAGGGTGGGATCTGCTGAGCAAGACTACTTGGCTCCCTGGCTTCAGCTCCCTTTCCAGGGGAGTGAATGGTTCTGTCTCACTGGCGTTTCAGGCACCACTGGGGTATGGAAACAAACAAACAAACAAATAAAAACAAACAAAAAAACTCCTGCAGCTAGCTCAGTGTCTGCCCAAACAGCCGCCCAGTTTTGTGCTTGAAACCCAGGGCCCTTGTGGTGTAGGCATCCGTGGGAATCTTCTAGTCTGTGTGTTGCAAAGACCATAGGAAAAGCGTGGTATCTGGGCCAGATAGCACCATCCCTCACAGCAGGGTCCCTCATGGTTTCCCTTGGCTAGGCAAGGGAGTTCCCCAACCCCTTGTGCTTTTGGGGTGAGGCGATGCCCCACTCTGCTTCTGCTCGCCCTCCGTGGGCTATACCCACTATGTAACCAGTCCCAGTGAGATGAACCGAGTACCTCAATTGGAAGTGCAGAAATCACCCCCCTTCTGCGTTGGTCTTGCTGAGAGCTGCAGACTGGAGCTTTTCCTATTCAGCCACCTTGCCCAGGAATCCCAGGGAAGGCTTTTAGAGCAGGAAAAGAGCTGGCAGAGAAGCGGGACATGGAGATTTCAGTGAGGAGAGATTACTCAGTGGGGCATTATTCCACAGGGACTGGGAAGGAAGGATAGAAATACCTGCAATCATAAATAAGCTAAGTTATGATAAGTTTTAAAGACAGTTGGAAGACATTTATGTCCAGTGATTTGTATTTTTCTAAGAGGCATAAGGAGAAATGTAAAGGTCTGGATCAGTCTCTGTGGGGAATGAGGTAGAGAAAGGGGCAAGAGTGAACACTCCTCTAGAGCATGTACCAAACCCTGTGTCAGGAGCTTTACATCATTATTTAATTCAGTCCCTAAATCAACTGAGTGAGGTTGAACAGTTTGCTAGTATCCAATCCAAGATTTAAATCCCTGTCTGTGTCCTGCATTATTTTCATTACTCCATATTGCTTCAGAGATTCATAAGAGAATAGCCAACCATATCACAGGATTAGCATGAGATAGAAATCAGAAGTTTTTAAGAGGAACTAATGGTCATAGTCATGGATTCCAGAAGCCCAAGGGTCTGTACTTGATAACTGCTCACTGTCCCTTCCAAAAAACAACAGGTAAGTTTCCCTGTCAGCAGCCCCCTAGGATATTATTTATTCTTGATGGCCAGAATGTTACATCCCTGGTAGCATATCATGAGCTCAGATTTAAGGAAAAAAGCTGAGGAATAAACTTTCTAATATCAGAATTAAACATTTAGCATTGGTGCAGTGGCTCATGCCTGTAATCCCAGCACTTTGGAAGGTCAAGGCAGGAGGATTGCTTGAGGCCAGGAGTTTAAGACCAGTTTGGGCATCATAGTAAGACCCGGTTTCTACAAAAAAATTTAAAAGTATCCAGGTATGGTGGTGTGCACATGTAGTCCTAGGTACTTGGGAGGCTCAGATGGGAAGAGCCCAGAAGTTTGAGGTTAAGTGAGCCCAGACAACGGAGCAAGACTTTGTCTCAAAACAAAAGAAAGATAAAGAAAGAAAGGAAAATAATTAAACATTTACATGCTTCAGACACCCTGAAATACACAATTGTTATACGTCTTAAATAGTTTGTCTTGGATTTTTGCATTGAAACATATTTTTACTTCCATTGAGAAATGTGTGAAGTATATTAATACTCATATTGATAAGGCTGAGCACCCTATGGATAGCTTAAGAGGAACAGTTTAACCTAATTTATTTTGACTTGGTTAGTGGCATTTGCATGGGGTCAAAAGTCAAAAAGTCAAAAGCCAGACTTTTTGACTTTTGACCCTAAAAGTGGAAAAGGAAATGGAAAAAGTGGAAAAGGAAATGGAGGGATTGGCTTGCAGCCAGATTCCCACTGCCCAGAAGAGCATCCTGACATCTGACATGGGTCTGCAGGATTTATGGATATATGAGGACATAGAGATAGATTAGGGAGAACGATGCTGGAACCCTTTGATACTCTCTCCTTAGGAGATTGCATGCGCACACAGACACGTAATCATTTACATCCTGCTTCAGAGGATATATAGATCTTCTGAAACCTGTCTCAAGCCCAGATTGAAAACTGTCCTTTAAAGCATAAAAGACCCACTCTGATAATAGTCCCCATGCTGTCATATGCCTCATACCTCAGCATCCACTTCATTTTATCCACCTACTCTGGCTCCACACTTTGCTCCTGACCAGGGTGTGGTCAGCCATAACCAGTCCGTAGCTTCATTCCACTGCCCCTGAGGATAATTCAGCCTACCCATGGTCCATCTCCACCCAACACTAGCCCTGCCCATGGTTTTCCAGCTTCAGCCCCGTAAGTCAGAACTCACAAGGATTCCTGAGTTTGACCTCTGAGATCTGTCCTTGTCCTTGTCCTAAACTCTGAACTCACACTGCCACTGGCCTTACCTGCCCTACCCTATATTCTTTGAGGGTTGCAGAGATGTAAGACATACAGTCTCTGCTGCTTTGCAGACAAGGACGCTGGACTTAAAAGACTGTTGGGGTTCTCCAGGACCACCCTTAGTGATTATTCACTACAGGGACTCATAGGGCTTAGCATATACTTGTAGTCATGGCTAAGACTTATGACAGTGATGTAGTAAGGATACATAGCTGGATCATAACAGAGAAAGACACAGACTTTGGAGGAATCTACACACAAGCTTCTTTGTGCTCTCTATCTCACACATGAGAGGTCACACACAGCACTCTTCCAGCAATGAAAATGTAGCATTATGTATGTGATGTTTCAGCCCTGGGAAGCCCATTAGGGACTCAGTACCCAAGGTTTATTGGGGGCTGTCACATAGGCACCCTCTGTGTAGCACATGCTAAATTCTGAGCTCCCAGAAGGGAAGCAGGTATTTAACATAAGCCATATTGTTCACACAGACAGTCTAGGCATAGTGAGCCACGCTTAGTTGTTGGGAACACTCTGAAAACCAAATACCAGATGCCAGCTAAGGGCCAGCCTTGCAAGCAGACCCTTCTAAGGATAGCAGTCTCAGGCCTGCTATGTTAACTCTTTTCTGTGCCCCAAGCTCCTGGTTCATAGAATTTGGGCCCACCATGACCATGTAGACCACAAACAACTTCATCTATGCTTTGACTGCTAGGTTTTTAGATGTCAAATTTCCTCTTGCCATTTCTAAGCCTTGGAGATGAGGAATGCCTGTACCAGAGAGTGCCATTCCTAGATCTGGCCCTCTGGACATCCTTCCTCCAGCCCAAGAACCCCACCTGTGTATCCTGACCTCAGTGCTGCCAGCATTATAATGTTGTACTTTGGAAACTGATGTAGTTTTCTCTAATATGAGAACAGTGCTGCTATGCAGTAGTACAGGGTCCTTTGTCTCAGTGACCCCTCACAGACCCTGCAGGGCTAGGCTGTCCAATACAACTGAATTGTTCTATATATGGGGGGCATTATGGTAGCCACTAGCCACATGTGACTGTTGAGCACTTGAAATGTGGCTAATGTGACTGAGTCTTTACCTTTATTTAATTTTAATGTAAATAGCAATATGTGGCTAGTGGCTACCCTGTTGGTTAGCACAGCATAAAACCTGGTGGGCTGAATGATCTGGTAAAAGCTGATTGTGCAGGGCCATGGCAGAAAGGATAGACTGAGTGCACAGAATATCAAGAAGAAGGAAAGACATGAAGCAAAAGAAGAAAATTAAGAGAGTTCTTTGAAGTCTGGGTATATCCATTTGTGCACATTTATAAATATGTAATATTTAGAGAGATGTAGCTATTTTCAAATGCTTTATTTCTTTTTGATCAATATTAAATCTTATTTTCACCATTCAGACACTATATCTGAATACTATATCTGAATACTATGTCTGAAAGACAGTTGGAATGAGTACAGATTTTGGAAAAGCCAGGCTTAGGCTAAAATCTTGTCTCTGTAGCTTATTAGCTACAATACTACAATACTGTTTTAAAAATAATGCCATAAGTCTGGGTGTGGTGGCTCATGCCTGTAATCCCAGCACTTTGGGAGGCTGCGGTGGGTGGATCACCTGAGGTCAGGAGTTCGACACCAGCCTGGCCAACATGGTGAAACCTTGTCTCTACTAAAAAAAAAAAAAAAAAATTAGCCAGGTGTGGTGGCGCGTTCCTGTAGTCCCAGCTACTCAGGAGGCTGAAGCAGGAGAATCACTTGAACCTAGGAGCCGAGATCACGCCACTGCACTCCAGCCTGGGCAACAGACTGAGACTCCATTTCCAATATAGATAGATAAATAAATAGCCATAATTTTTTTATATTAAGAGAGAGTAAAAAGTAATTTAACATAGTGCAGTGGACATTCTTATATTTTCAGTGTTTCTAAAACCTAAAAGTTCTTAAGTACTAAAAATTTGAAAGCATTTAGGAACTTTCTTTGCTGTTCTTCCCTGAAGTTGTTCCTGAACTTCCCAGTTGTGTATTTTAAAAGCCTAGAAGATATCTAGTAAAATATCTGACAAATTTAAATATTAATGTGGCTTTCAGGTTGGCTCAATTTTCTAGCTCCCATTTATAAACAGCCTATATTTTTCTGTTTCCTCTGTGTGTGTTTAGTTTCTGTAAGCTCTGCCTTTCTCATCAGGATTCCCTCATTTTGGACTAAGTCTGTGACAAGCTCTATCTTGTGCTGTGACGTGTAATATCATATTAAACAAGCAAGACTTTGCCTCATCGAGACACAGAAACAGCAGCAGAAATAGTGAAAATAACAAGTTAATAAATATAAATATGTATATTCTGGTATTCTTAGAGGACTTCCATAATCACAACAGGACAAATATAGAGGAGTATGTATGTTACAGGGCAAACTATAAAAAAAACTTAAATACTCTTATATCTTGTTTTATGCCAAACAGAAAAACTTATATAGTGAGTAAAGGAATGAAGTTAAAAAGAACAAAAATGTTCACGTTGTGGCAAGGAACTGGAAAGCACAGAACAAGATTATCAATACCAGTATAGGTAATGAGGGAGAGTAACAAGATCAGGAAGACTGTCAATATTATTATTACTAAGACAGTGTTTTTACATGAGGCTTTGAGAGAGCAAGCACATTTTAGCACTTGTTTAAATCTTTTCGGTTTACATAGTAAATAAATTGGAAAACAATAAATAGGAAAACACTAAATCGTGTTATCAGTGATTTGCTCTTAAATGTATTGTTTTCTTGTGATAGTGCTAGGTTACATATTTATCTAAGTACAGTCAGATAGACTGAGAGGATAGTCTTTTATATACTTGATGAAGTAATTCTAAACTAAATTGGTTTCTTCAGCCTTCATTCATTTATTTATCTCATCGTTATTTCAGCATGCCATTCAAAACTGTTAGGTCTGGGTTACTCTTGGGAAGTCACGAAGGGCCTATGTAGGAAAGGTGCATTTTTCTACACCAGGTAAGAGTTTTTCCTGAATAAGGAAAAACAGCTGCTGTTCTATTAGTAACATTGCTTTTTTGGCATCGAGGGCCAAGCATTATTACATCTCTCTGTAAGTACTTCAGACTACTTAACTTTGAGCTGAGGAATATAAAATGTACACTTCTTTAGTCCCCATAGGTGTGATTAGCAAAACACATGGAAGGGAAGGTCAATCTTCTCATCCTCCAGCGTCCTCACATGGGCACACACCTTCCTCAGAAGCATTATGAGCACACACCTTCCTCAGAAGCATTATGACCTGAATGTTGGAGACAGCAAAGATGAACTGACTTAGCATTGTGCTGTCCTGTCATCAGAGCCTTGCCCACATTTATTCATCTACATGCTTGTTATTGTTAGAATTAGGAGCCTGATCCTGGGATAAGAGCAGAAATTATTAGAGTGAAAACAACTGTTTGTAGCTCACCACATTAAGCTGCCATTTAGTTAATTTTCATAAGTACATGATTTCTTTTTTTAACCTTTAAGTTTAGGGGTACATACACAGATTTGTCACATAGGTAAACTCATGTCATGGGGGTTTGCTGTACAGATTATTTCATCACCCAGGTATTAAGCCTAGTATCCATTAGTTATTTTTCCTGATCTTCTCCCTTCTTTCACCTTCCAGTAGGCTCGTGTCTGTTGTTCCCCTCTGTGTTAGGGTTCTCATATATATATATGAGTTTATTAAGTATTAACTCACACGGTCCCACAATAGGCCATGTGCTGGCTGAGGAGCAAGGACAGCCAGCCCGAGTTCCAAAACTGAATAACTTGGAGTCCCATGTTTGAGGGCAGGAAGCATCCAGCTTGGGAGAAAGATGTAGGGTGGGTGGCTAGGCCAGTCTCTCTTTTCACATTTTCTTGCTTGCTTATATTCTAGCTGTGTTGGCAGCTGATTAGATTGTGCCCACCCAGATTAAGGGTAGGTCTGCCTTTCCCAGCCCTCTGACTCAAATGTTAATCTCCTTTGGCAGCACCCTCACAGACATACCACGATCAGTACTTTGTATCCTTCAATCCAATCAAGTTGACACTCAGTATTAACCATCACAAGTCCACCCCTTGTCAACTTGAACCCATACACATCTCCTGAGATCATACATAATCTTTGAATAAAGACAATAATAAGGTCATAATTAAGCCCAACATAATACAACTATCCTTCACACAACCGGAAATGCCCCAATCCCCAACCCAAATACTATTACATAAAGTTAACAATACTTAAATGCTGATGTTAAGTCAATATATCTTATGTCACATGATAAAGGAGAAAGGAAATAAAATGAAGATATTTTCTTAGTACAAGTGTATACATGCACAAATGTTTTTAACAAAAGAAGGAGGAAATACTCATGACAATTACAGTCCTCGTTTCTGCAGCTGGTCACGTGGTCATAGCTGGTATTGATGACTACCTTCTTCTACTACCCATTCTGTATTCCCTTTGCCTTCAGCAAGCACCTCAGCAGGTCATGGTTTTTTTCCTGGTGGAGTGACCCAAACCTTCATTCCTGAGGGGTCTGGGCCATTTGTAGTCCTGCCTTCATTGGGCTGTTGTAGTTTCCCATTGACCTTAATCACAGGGCATGGTAATACTAAGAGATGCCCTAATGGGTCTCCTGTATTCCATGCTTACTCTTCCTTACTTCCGTTGTGGAGCAGTAGACTGATTTAATCTTGATAGTCCGGGTCAGTCACCTCAACCAACACTGTAACTCCCTTCTTTGCCTGTTGACTTAAAGGTAGGAGGACCCCAAACTGTCCAGGTGGCAATCTTAACTTCAGTTTAATGGAATCATTGTGTCTTTTGATAGCAGCGTTCCTTCCTCTGGAACTAAGACCTCTAGGCCAGCAGAATGTAGTGTTGTGGGAACAAGAAACAAAAATTTTGCTAGGGGGTCACTAGGGGTGATGGTGAGTGGTGCCACTTCCACTTCTATCCCTTGATTCCTGGACCTGTGAATCCTGGCTATGAGAGAAACTGTACCATACATTGGTTTTGATTCAGAGCATACATGACCTTCTAGAGAACTTTGCCCCAGCCCTGCAAAGTATTGTCACATAGTTGGCATTGTAATTGTGACTTCAAAAGGCTATTCCACTGTTCTATCGATCCAGCTGCTTTAGGATGATGGGGAACATGGTAATACCAGTGAATGCCATGAGCATGGGCCCACTGCCCCACTTCTTTAGCCTTAAAAGTGAATGCCTTGGTCAGAATACCATGACGGTGGATGAGGCATTCCGTGAGTCCATGGATGGTAGTCTTGGCAGAAGCATTGCTTGCAGGATAGGCAAACCCATATCCAGAGTAAGTTCTATTCCAGTGAGGACGAACCTCTGCCCTTTCCATGATAGAAGAGGTCCAATATAATCAACCTGCCACAGCTGGCTGATCACCTTGAGGAATGGTGCCATATCGAGGGCTCAGTGTTGGTCTCTGCTGCTGGCAAATTGGGCACTCAGCAATGGCCGTAGCCAGGTTAGCCTTGGTGAGTGGAAGTCCATGTTGCTAAGCCCAAGCGTAACCTCCATCCCTGCCACCATGGCCGCCTTGTTCATGGGTCCATTGTGTGATGACGGGGGTGGCTGGGGAAAGAGGCTGAGTGGTGTCCACAGAATGGGTCATCCTATCTACTTGATTATTAAAATCCTCCTCTACTGAGGTCACCTGTTGGTGAGCATTCACATGGGATACAAATATCTTCACAGTTTCTGACTACTCAGAGAGGTCCATCAACATACCTCTTCCCCAGATTTCTTTTTCAACCATTTTCCAATCATGCTTCTTCCAAGTCCCTGACCATCCAGCCAAACCATTGACTACAGCCCATGAATTAGTATATAATCGCACATCTGGCCATTTATCCTTCCATACAAAGTGCACAACCAGGTGCACTACTTGAAGTTCTGCCCACTGGGAAAATTTCCCTTCACTGCTGTCCTACAGGGATGTCCTAGAAAGGGGTTGTAGTGCTGCAGCTGTCCACTTTCAGGTGATGCCTGCATATCGCGCAGAGCCACCTGTGAACCAGGCCCTAGTTTTCTCTTCCTCTGTCGACTGATCCTAGGGCACTCCCCATGAGGCCATCAGTGCAGGCTAGGGGAGAGAAGGCAGGGTGGCAGGAGTGGAGACCATGGGCATTTGAACCATTTCCTCATGTAACTTATTCGTGCCTTCAAGACCTGCTCAAGCCGGATCATGTATATTCCACTTCCATTTGATGATGTAATGCTGCTGTGTATGATCCCCTTTATGGCTAATGGGTCAGAAAGCACCCAGCTCATGATAGGCCATTGAGGTCGCATGGTGACTTAACCCATAGTCAAACGTTCAGTTTCCACCAAAGCCCAGTAACAGGCCAAGAGCTGTCTCTCAAAAGGACAGTAGTTATCTGCAGAAGATGGCAGGGCCGTGCTCCAGAATCCTAAAGGCGTCCGCTATGATTCACCTAAGGAGGCCTGCCAAAGGCTCCAAACAGCATCCCTATCTGCCACTGACACCTCAAGCACCATTGGATCTGCTGAGTCATATGGCCCAAGTGGCAGAGCACCTTTCACAGCAGCCTGGTTCTGTTGCAGAGCCTTCTCCTGTTCTGGACCCCACTTAAAACTGTCAGGTCACTTGATAAATGTGCCGGAGTAACACACCCAAATGAGGAATATGTTGCCTCCAAAATCCAAGTAGGCCCACTGGGCATTGTGTCTCTTTCTTAGTTGTAGGAGGGCCCAAATGCAGCAACTTATACTTCACCTTGGAAGGAATATCTCGACAAGCCCCACACCACTGGACTCCTAGAAATTTTACTGAGGTGCAAGTTCCCTGAATTTTGTCAGATTTATTTCCCATCCTCTGGCACACAAATGTCTCACAATAAGTCCAGCATGTTTGCTATTTCTTGCTCACTGGATCTAAGCAGCATAATGGTCATCAATGTAATGGACCAGTGTGATATCTTGCGGAAGTGAAAAGTGATGAAGGTCTCTCCAAATAAGATTATGACACAAAGCCAGAGAGTTGATATACCCCTGAGGTAGGACAGTAAAGATATATTGTTGGCCTTGCCAGCTGAAAGCAGATTGCTTCTGGTGGGCCTTATGGACTGGAATGGAGGAAAAGGCATTTGCAAAGTCAATGGCTGCATACCAGGTACCAGGAGATGTGTTAATTTGCTCAAGCAATGAAACCACATCTGGTAAAGCAGCTGCAATTGGAGTCACCACTTGGTTAAGCTTACGATAATGCACTGTCATTCTTCAAGATCCATCTGTCTTCTACACAGGCTAAATGGGAGAGTTGAATGGGGATGTGATGGGAATCACCACCCGTACATCTTTCAAGTCCTTGATGGTGGCACTAATCTCTGTAATCCCTCCAAGGATGCAATATTGGTTTTTTGTATGTTTGTTTGTTTGTTTGTTTGTTTGTTTTGAGACAGAGTCCCTCTCTGTAGCCCAAGCTGGAGTGCAGTGGAGTGATCTCAGTTCACTGCAACCTCTGTCTCCTAAGCTTAAGCAATTCTCATGCCTCAGCCTCCCGAGTAGTTGGGACTACAAGTGCGCGCCACCACACCTGGCTAATATTTTGTACTTTAGTAGAGATGGGGTTTCACGGTGTTGCCCAGGCTGGTCTCAAACTTCTGAGCTCAGGCAATCCACCCACCTCGGCCTCTCAAACTGCTGGGATTATAGGCATGAGCCACTGCACCTGGGCACAACAGTTTTTTAGTTTACTATTCATCTAGGTAGAGGCCACTCTAATGGCTTCCATCTGGCCTTTCCCACCATAATAGCCCTCACCCTGCCAGTCAGGGAGCCAATGTGGGGGTTCTGCCAGCTGCTAAATATGTCTATGCCAATTGTGCATTCGGGCAATGGGGAAATGACCACAGGCTCAGTCAGGCGACCCACTGTAAGTCAGACCTGAGCTAAAACTCCATTAATTATCTGACTTCCATAAGCCCCTGCGTTAACTGGAGGGCCACAATGACATTTTGGGTCCCCTGGAATCCACATCACCTCAGAGCCAGTGTCTAGTAGTCCCCGAAATGCCTCATCATTTCTCTTTCCCCAGTGCACAGTTACCTTGGTAAAAGGCCGGAGGTCTCCTTGGGGACGGATAGGAGAAAGAATCACTGCATAAATTGTTGGTAATGTAGTGGGGTCCTTCTTTGGGGGTACCTGGCCTCCCTTCATTCAAGGGGTTCTAGATCTGTAAACTGGTTCAAGTCTGGAAATTGATTCGGGGCCATGATTCTCTGTTTTTATAATTCAAATTAGTCTTTTGTCCATTCAACCTAGAAATTTTCTGCTTGTATAAATTAAGTAGGAATGCAGTAGGCTTCCTATCAACTTAACCTCTAGGAACACCATGATTACTTAGCCAGTGCCAGAGCTCTACATGAGTCAGACTATTCTGATTGCCGCTTTGCCTCCGCTGTCCATTATGGTAGGCCCATTTTGCCTTTGACAGTTGAGTGCTGCCACCTGGCCCCTGCCACCCTGGGATCCAGTTATTTCCATTGTATTTAAATTTTGTAGTTGAGTGACTGTGGTTCCCACTGTTAGATCTGGCATACAGAAAAGAGCAGTTACAGGGCTCTTCAAATTATAGGGCATCTTCAAAATGCAGGTGTTGCCCTCACAAATCTATTTTGCAAGGCATTGGTCAAGGGTATATTTTCTGGACCCTCCCAGCTGGGATGAGTAGGTCTAAAGTGACTAATCCACTCCACCATCCCAATCTCCCTAAGCCTTTGGATCCCTTCGTTTACATTAAACCAAGGGAGATCAGGCATTTCCAGCTCTCTCACAGTGGACCATCTTTTAATCCATATTTCAGCTAACCAAATAAACTATTAGAACCTTTTTTAACTCCCCAAGCTGAAACATTAAATGCAGAGTCCCTACTTAGTGGGCCCAAATCAATAAATTCAGTCTGACCCAACTCTGTTTCTTCCACCATTGTCCCATACCCTTAATATCCATTCCCATCCTGTTCTCCAGATTTCTGTTTATATAAATTAGAAAACTCAAGCAGTTCTTTTCAAGTGTAGCACACCTCCTTATGAGTCACACTCTCAACCTCACCTCTAGGGGCCCGCTGGGACTTTAGCCTAGTTATAAGTCTAGAAGCAAACAGGGGAGTTGGGGTGGGTCCTGAGGAGAATCAACATTATCTTGCCTGGCAACTGCCTCAGGAGATAAGACTGTCACTCAGGGCAATCGTAGCAGATTTGAGGCTCCATATCTGCTTCTGAAGCTGGGAGATAGAATCCCTAAGTTCATCATTTTCTTTAATCACTTTGTCCACCAAACTTAGGAGCGACCAACCAGCTTCATTATGTTCCTGTAGAGAAAGAGCTGGAATTGCGGAAAAACAGACACAAGCTCTTATCATGCGAGTGGCTGTTCTGCATTGAAAGATGCATGCACAGCCTTGCCAGGTATCTACTGTTAAAGTGAGGGCATTTATTGGAAAGTAATGGGACCCTGCAACTTGGAATAGGGACGTGTGGGAGGACCCTGATGAAGCTGGGGACACTGAGTTTGTGAACTCTGATGAACCTCTTTTGCCAGAAAGAACACCGTCCCCATCCCCAGTCATGTCAGCATCCCCTCCCCAACCCAAGCTGCCATCAGCCTTTCCACCTTTGAGGAGATAAATGCTGTGCTGCCTGAGACAACACTGATGGCCTCCCCTGAGGCAGTTGCCAGGCAGGATAATGTTGATTTTCCTCAGGACCCACCCCCAACACCCCTGTTTGCTTCTAGAGCTATAACTAGACTAAGGTCCTGGCAGGTCCCTAGAGGTGAGGCTGAGAGTGTGACCCATGAGAAGGTGCACTACGCTTGAAAAGAACTGCTTGAGTTTTCTTTATTATTATTATTATTATTATTATACTTTAAGTTCTAGGGTACATGTGCACAATGTGTAGGTTTGTTACATATGTATACATGTGCCATGTTGGTGTGCTGCACCCATCAGCTCGTCATTTACATTAGGTATTCCTCCTAATGCTATCCCTCCCCCCTCCCACCACCCCATGACAGGCCCCAGTGTGTGATGTTCCCCACCCTGTGTCCAAGTGTTCTCATTGCTCAATTCGCACCTATGAGCAAGAACATGCAGTGTTTGGTTTTCTGTCCTTGCGATAGTTCGCTGAGAATGATGGTTTCCAGCGTCATCCATGTCCCTACAAAGGACATGAACTCATCCTTTTTTATGGCTGCATAGTATTCTATGGTGTATATGTGCCACATTTTCTTAATCCAGTCTATCATTGACGGACATTTGGGTTGGTTCCAAGTCTTTGCTATTGTGAATAGTGCCACAATAAACATACATGTGCATGTGTCTTTATAGTAGCGTGATTTATAATCCTTTGGGTATATACCCAGTAATGGGATTGCTGGGTCTAATTTATACAAACAGAAATCTGGAGAACAGGCATGGGAATGGCTATTAAGGGTGTGGGATAATGGTGGAAGAAACATAGAGTTGGGTCAGGTCGAATTTATTGATTTGGGCCCACTAAGAGGGAAGGGTGCAGGATTGAGAAGGAACTTCAGAGGTGTTAGAATGTTCTTTCATCACCCAGGTACTAAGCCTAGTACCTAATAGTTATTTTTTCTACTCATCTCCCTCCTCCCACCCTCACCCTCAGTGGGCCCCAGTGTCTATTGTTCTCCTCTTTATGTTCATGTGTTCTCATCATTTAGTTCCCACTTATAAGTGAGAACATGTAGTGTTTGGTTTTCTGTTTCTGTGTTAGTTTGCTAAGAATGATGGCTTCCAGCTCCATCCATGTTCCTGCAAAGGACAGGATCTTGTTCTTTTTCATGGCTGCATAGTAGTCCATGGTGTGTATATACCACATTTTCTTTATCCAGTCTACCATTGATGGGCATTTAGGTTGATTCCCTGTGTTTGCTATTGTGAATAGTGCTGCAATGAACATATGCCTGCATGTGTCTTTATGGTAGAATGATTTATATTCCTTTGGGTATATACTCAGCAATGGATTGCTGGGTGAAATGGTAGTTCTGTTTTCTGAAGACCTGATAGGGGCTGTATAATTACAAAAATGTTTTTATAATTACTTGAGAATATGTAACAGCAGATTTACTCATGTGTCTGTTTTAGACAAAATGGAAAAAGCCAGTTTTCTGGGATTATTTGCCATTCAAGTTTCTGCTTGTTCTTAATCAAGCAAATCATTATCTATGTCTCTTTGGTGGGAATGTCATGAACTTCAAACAAACTTTGTGCCTCCAGAAGAACTGGAGTGGGTACATGGCATAGACTTTGTAGTTGCAAGAGTCAGAGTACATGTAGGTAATAGGAATCCTGGAGATAGGTTTCTTTCATGCAGCACCTCTAGGAGTCTATGCCACACAGACACTCTTCATTTCTGGAGCAAGATGTGGCCTGCAGCATTTCCCAGGTATATTTTCCCATGGAACCGAACTTTCCACACCCCAAAACTTTTTTTTCAGTACTTATTTCATGAGAGGAAATAACAGATAAAGCATGGGCTTTGAGTTCAAACCTTTCCAGATTTGAATTTCAACTTTACTACTCTCTACTTTTTCATCTCAAGCCAGGAACTTTGCCTCTCCAACTCTCAGTTTCTTCAGAGGTAAAATACCTGTTGTAAAGATCAAGAGCAATTAGGCAAGAAAAGAAATACTTAAAACAATGCCTGGTGCACAAAAAAACACTCACTCAGTGGCTGCTGTTGCAGCTACTACAGCAAAATAATTAATACCAGAGCTGTATCTCCCTCTCACATATTTTCTCTGACTTTCAGACATGGGTTTTTAGCTGCCTGTTTTCTGTTCACATATGTGTTCCACAGAGACCTCGAATTCAGTATGTACACCCAAAATTTATATAATCTTCCTTTATATCTTCTCTGGTTGATACAACCACATCCAGTCAACTGCTAAATCTGGTCAGCTGTGTCTCCTAAATATATCTCACATCTATTCACCTCTCCTCAGTTTCAAGACTGTGTCATAGCTTGCCTGGGCTACTCCTGTTGTCTCTCTCGAGTACTTTCTATGTTACCAACCTGGCTTCTGCATTGTAGCCCAAATGCTCAGTCTAAACACTTAGGGGATCATGCTGCTTCTCAAGTTTGAACTTTCAGAGCCTCTCTAAGGCCCACAATAGGGTTTTTCAAACTTGCTAACCCTAACACCAGTTGAAGTCCTTAAAATTATAGATTCCTGGACCATCTCCAGGAATCCTTTCCTCTAGAGATTCTGATCCAGATGATCTTGGGTTTGGCCCAGGATGTTTCCATTTTAAGTAAGCTGCCAGGAACTACTAATGGTCAAATTTGGAAATTCTTCACACGTAAATAATCCACACTGTGTTGCATGGCACCTCTGGCCAGCTATCCAGTACTTTCTTTTTTATTTTATTTTTATTTTTATTTTTTTGGAGACAGGGTCTCGCTCTGTTGCCCAGGCTGGGAGTGCAAGGCTGCATGCAGCCTTGATGTCAGCAGGCTCAAAGCAATCATCCCACTTCAGCCTCCTGAGTCACCAGGGCTATAAATGTATACCATCATGTCCAGCTAATACTTAATTTTTTGTAGAGACAGGATCTTGCCATATTTCCAAAGCTATTCTTGAACTCCTGGGCTCAAGTGATCCTCCTGCCTTGGTCTCCCAAAGTGCTAGGATTACAGGTGTGAGCCATTGCATGCAGCCTCTAGGACCCTCTTAACTCATGCTCTGAGCTTCCCCATACAATAAGCTACATCATCCTTTAGAAAGTCTGCACTTTGCACTCTCTCCTCATGGAATACCTTTTTCTTCATCTCTAATTACCCCTTACCAAGTGGCAAAAGCCTTGCAGTCTTTCAAGAACTTGTTCCAGTACCTCCTTCAGACAGCCTACCCTCAATCCAGTAGTTTGTTGGCGCCCCCCACCCCCCTTTTTTTTTTTTTAAGATGGAGTCTCGCTCTGTCGCCCAGGCTGGAGTGCAGTGGCACGATCTCGGCTCACTGCAAGCTCTGCCTCCCAGGTCACACCATTCTCCTGCCTCAGCCTCCCGAGTAGTTGGGACTATAGGCACCCACCAACACGCCCGGCTAATTTTTTTTTTTTTTTTTTTTTTTGTATTTTTAGTAGAGACGGGGTTTCACCTTGTTAGCTAGTATGGTCTTGATCTCCTGACCTTGTGATCCACCCGCCTTGGCCTCCCAAAGTGCTGGAGTTACAGGCATGAGCCACCGTGCCCAGCCTTGTCAGCCCCTTTCTATGCAATTATAGCATTTTCACATCGTGGTGCAATTTTTGGTTTATGTGTGTCTCTGTTCCACCAGACTTGAGGACAGGAATTATTTCATTTCTATAGCCTCAGCATTTAGCTCAGTTTCTGCAAAATGATAGAAGTTAGTGAATGTTTGTTGAAAGAATAAAAGGGAAAGAAGAAGGCTAGAAAGAACCCTTGCATTATACCAGTAGTTACAAAAATGTTACTTGGAGTCCTGAAGTGTCTCAAGGAGAACCGATGGTCAGAGTGGAGGCCTAACTATGGAGGATTCCTGCATTATCCCCCTTTCCTGAAACCATCACCTCTGATTCAACCCAAGAAAATCTGCTTCTTAATTTTTTATATGTTGGTGAACAGAGTAAGGTTCTGTTGAAAAGAAGAGAAAAGCTGACAGTAAAAATAAATTTGGAAACCATAGCCCTGAGCCATCATTTGCCTTTATAAAACCCCTTTTTTTGTGTATTTCTGCTTTCTGTGCTTTAAAATGAAGTGGGAAAACTTAAAGAATTTGAGAAATAAAGCCAAGTGATCTAAATTGGAAAATGAATCTATGAGGGGATATTAGATATTTCCTACTCTGTTGGGTCATACAGTGTAGTATAACCTTGGGGCTACTTGCTTATTTTCAAGCACCTGGCAGGTTATCATGAGAGAGATGCTAAGCAGTTGACATCCATATTCATGGAGGACCAAATGAGGAACATAAAGATTAAATTGAAAAAGTTGGGAGAATTCCTCTAAATTTATTTGAGAAAACTGCTTCCGTTTCCAAAACAGAGTCTTTAGGATGTACCCTCATTGAGGATAAGAAACTCGTCTCTGCCTTAGTGCCTGGCATGGGCTGGTACCTCATTGGCAGTCACCAAACATTTGTTGAAGGGATGCATGAATTGCCATCAATGAAGGCATGTACAAAAAGCAGTGACATCCAAGAATTATAAATCTCAAAAAAGGTAGTTATCTTAAAATTAAGACACCATTAGACTTGTCACAGATTGAAATTATGGGATTCATTTGTAAGAACTTGATCAATAATATGAAATTAATGTAACTTCATATGCTATATGTCTATAGTTCATCATCATAAAAACAACTAAAGGTAGAGTAGTTGTCTTGTAATATTGCTTACTGAAGAGTAAGAATTAACCATCTCTTTTTCTCTTGAAATCAGAGATCAGATAGTAACTTAGAAAGATGGTTTCTCATTCATATTGAAGAGAAAGAATTACTCATATAGAGGTGTGAGTGTTTATGAAATCTCATGAGTAAATTTGACTCTCTTGGCCACAGTTTCTGTTACACCTTTGAAGAATACGAGTACTTGCTCTTGCTCTAGTTGCCAAGTAGATTCAATCAGCATTTATCCAACTATGTTTCTACAGACTCCATTGCCTTACACAAAAGTGGGTTGTGGGGTAAAATGTCACCTGTCCCCTTAGTTCTTAAAACATATACCACCATTTTAAGCCTCTGAAAAGTCCTAGAGGGTAGAAACCTGTCTGTGTTCAATACAGTATTTCCCAACAATATTTTGCCACTTTTTTTGTAAAACAGCTATTGACAAATCATGGGAACATTGGATAGATTATTTGTCTTCAAATAGTTTGAATATTAATGGAAAGCAGCATTTATTTATCATACCCATTATAGAAGCTAGCAAAATATATAAATAAATGGGTATATAAACAGGTGTGATAGATAAATTAAATAATTATATGTATGCCCAAAGCCCTCTGAAGTGAAAAAAACAGTTATTTTGAGTGTTAAAAATTGTCAAAAAGACCAGGTGAAACTAGAGTATGAAAGTCTTGAGGAAATGTAAAGCTCAGGTTGGCACTGTGAGAACTAAACTTAAGGGCTTCCTTTCATTATTGAGGAGAAAAAGAGAAGTTCCTATGTTCTGATAGAGCCAGCAAGCCTATTTACCTAGATATTTGCTTCATCTACCATTTTAACTTTGGACAAGACCTTGGTGTAAGTCCCTCCAAATAGTACCCTGCTATGGGCAGCTCCAAAAAGCAGCCTGTTGGGGAGGTGTCTGCTTTTGAGAGATTCACAGAGCATCTAATGTGAGGATGAGAACAACTGTATGTTTTCCTTCTGAAGAATAGTACAGAAGTTATGATAGATTCTCTTGAAAATCTCTTTGAAAGACATAAATTTCCTGAAACCTACTTTTATACTCATGTATCTGTGAAGACATATGATCACATTATCAGATAATTGGGGATTGTTATGTGCATGGTATACATATTAGTTAGATCAACTTCTGTAACAAAAAATATATTATGGTTCTAACACAATAAAAGTGTATTTTCTTGCTTTTATAACAGCCCTGGGTGGGTGAATTTGCAGCTAGTAAGATAGCCTTCATCCACACATTTATTTAGGGACCAAGACTAATGGATAATCTGCCATCATCAATACATAGCACCGAGGTTGTACTAGGGGTCATCTCCACTCCAGGTCTCTAGAAGGGGAAAAAGCATGAAGGCACATATATAAGAAGTTTTTAGGACTAAGCCTAGAAATTGCACACATCACATTCATTCACATTTTGGTGTCTAGAATTCAGTCACATGGCTCCACTCAACTGCAATGGGGGGGCTAAGATGTATACCCTAGCTGTGTACCCAAGAAGAAACAGAAAACATGGATTTAGTGAGCATCTGGGGGACTGTGTCTGTCACAACATACTTGATGCTTGTTGGTCCTTTGTCACCAAATTAGAAGGTTGATTTGTGCTATCTCATTTGCTCCCTCCTGGCTCATGGATGTTTCTGCATAGTGTGATGGTGATGTACCCATCCATTTTATGGTGACCCTCATTAGCAAACTTCCACATACCACACAGCAGTTCTTCAGGAAATTTCCACCTTTTTCCATTCAACATTTATTGAGCACCTGTTATCGGGTTAGGCTCTTAGAAGTACTAGAGGTACAGAGGGGGAACAAATGTCCTTATCCTTGGGATTTTATTCTCTTGTGTAAGAGAAAGACAATAAACAAAGAAAGAAAATAATTAGTTTGTGCTACATGCTGTAAAAAAGTGAGTAAGTAATGGGAAGGGGTAAAGGAGTACTGCTCTTGCCAACATATCAAAGTTGGCTTCTCTAGGAAACTGGCATTTAGGCTAAGATCTGAAGGATGGCAGTGAGCCAGCCACTTGGGCTGAAAGAACAGCATTCCAGAGAAAACAACATGCACAAAGGTCTGAAGGCAAGAATGAGCTTGGCATGTTCAAGAAACTTGTATCTAGGACACCAGTGTGTGTGTGGAGAATAAGCAAGAAAGGCTCATGTGAGATGAGATGGGGCTGTAAGATATGCCGAGTCAAGTGTTTCACACAAGGCCATGCAGATCTTGGAGAGTTTACGTGTTATCTGAGAGTGAGAGTAAACCACGAAAAAGTTTGTTGTTTGTTTTCTGTAACAGCTTTATGTAATATAATTCACATACTATAGAGTTTACCCATTCAAAGGGTACAGTTCAGTGGCTTTTATTATATTAGAGTTAGGCAACCATTTCCACAGTCCATCTTAGAACAGTATCATCAACTCAAAAAGAAATCCCATACCATTTAATAGTCACTCCATTTCCTCCAAACCCCCAGCTCTAGGCAAACACTAATCTATTTTCAGTCTCTGTAGATTTGCCTATTGTAGACATTTCATAAAAATGGAATCATACAGTGTGTGGTCTTATGTGATTGGCTTCCATTACTTAGAGTATTGTTTTCAAGGTTCATCAACATTTTAGTATGTGTCAATACTTCATTACTTTTATGGCTGAATAATATTTTGTTATTTGGCTATATCTACCACATTTTATTTATCCACTTGTCAGTGGGTATTTTGGTTGTTTTCACCTTCTGGCTATTATTAATAATGCTATGAACATTCATGTACAAATTTTTGTGCAACCATATGTTTTTATTTCTCTTGGATATATACCTAGGAGTAGAATTTCTGGGTCATATGGTTACTATGCTAACCTTTTGAGGAACTTCCAGACTGTTTTTCCAAAGTGGCAGTACCATTTTGCATTCCCTTCAGCTGTGTATAATGGTTCCAATTTCTCCATTTCCTTGTCAGCACTTACGATTATCTATCATTTTGAATAAAGCCATTCTAGAGGGGTGAAGTGGTACCCTCATTGTGCTTTTGATTTGCCATTCCCTGATGACTAATGATGCTGAACATCTTTTCATATGTTTATTTGCCATTTGTGTATTTTCTTTGGAGAAATATCTATTCAAGTTACCCACTTTTGAATTGTCTTTTTATTATTGAATTTTAAGAGAACTTTATATATTATAGGTACAAGTCCCTTATCTGTATATGATTTATAAATATTTTTGCCCATTCTGTGGCTTGTTTGTTGCTTTGTTGATGGTGTCTTTTGATGCACAATAGTTTTTTACTGTAATGAAGTCCCTTTTTTTGTTGTTGCTTGTGCTGTTGGTGTCCTTCCTACCTAAGAAATCATTACTTAATTCAAGGTCATGAGAATTTATACCTATATTTTCTACTAAGAATTTTGTAGTTTTAGCTCTTACATGTAGATCTATGATTCATTTTTACTTAATTTTTATATATGGTGTGAAATAAAAATCCAGCTTCATTCCTTTGCATGTGAATATCTACTTGTCCCAACACTGTTTGTTGAAATACTATTCTTTTCTCCACTGAGTTGTCTTAACACCCTTGTAAAAAATCAGTTGACAGCATGAAAAGGTTTTAAGCTGGGAAAAGATATGATCTGATTCGTATTTTAAAAGGATCAGTCTCTCCAAGAATGGCTTTTAGAGAGGCAAAAACAGAAGTAGAGCTGGGAAGCTGTTATAATAATCCAAGTTAGTCAAGTAATGGCCAAAACTAGTGGCAGCAAAGGAGATGGCAAGCTTTATAAAGATTGAAGATACTTTGGGGAGAGAATTGCCTTGACTCTATGTTTTTGCCACTTTTTCACTTGTCTGTGTCACAGCTGTCTTTTCTACCTTTCCCCATTACATTTTCTCTTAAATGGTCTTGAGAATTTTTTTCTGTTATTTTTGGAAGTGTTTTTTTTTCTACTTTACTGTTTTTTATTTCCTGTCTGTGATAAAACTCACAACTTATTTGTATCTACACTGTTAATAAAACCACAGCTTATTTGTATCTACACCTATTGTTTCCTTCTTCACTCTTTCCTGGATTCTATCCCTCTTCACCTACTCAGTGATTTTCCTTTACCAGTTATATCCTGTGTCTTCAGTAGTTCTCCTTCTATAAGCGTTGTCCCATTAGATATAAATTTTCTTAGGTGTATCCCATCTTTTTTTGAGTCAGGTTTTTAAAATGTAATTTATACACAGTGAAATTCACCCTTTATAATGCATAGTTCAGTGAGTCCTGACAAATGTATATAGTTGTGAAACCATCACCACAGTCAAGAAATAGAACATTTCATCACTCTCAAAAAGTTCCCTCATGTACCTTTGCAGTCAGTCCCTACCCTTCTTCCCCAGCCCTAGCAACTGATTTGATTTCTGTTCCTATAGTTTTGTCTTTTCCAGAATGCAACATAAATGGAGACACAGAGCCTATGGCCTTTTTTCATTGAGTTTTTTCATTTAGTATAATGCTTTTGAGATTCATCCATATTATTATACATCCCAGTAGTTTGTTTTATAAATTGTGAAATGATACTCTATTATGTAGATTATTCATTTATCCCCCTGATGGATATTTGGGTTCTTACATGTTTTGGCCATTGTGGATAATGCTGCTATAAATATTTATATATACATTTTTGGGTAAATTTTTTCATTTCTCCTGAGTAAACACATATGAGGAGAATTACTGGGTCATTTAGTATGTATATGTTTATAAGAAATTGTCAAGCTGTTTTCCAAAGTGGATGTACCATTTTGCATTCTTACCAACAGTTTATGAGAGGTTTAGTTCTAGTTACTTGACATTCTTACCAACCTTTGGTATATTCATTCTTCCTTTTTTTTTTTTTTTTTGAGACAGAGTTTCTCTCTTGTTGCCCAGGCTGGAGTGCAATGGTACAATCTCAGCTCACTGCAACCTCTGCCTCCCGGGTTCAAGCGATTCTCCTGCTTCGGCCTCCAGAGCAGCTAGGATTACAGGCACAGGCCACCATGCCCGGCTAACTTTTGTGTTTTTAGTAGAGACAAGGTTTCACCATGTTGGCCAGGCTGGTCTTGAACTCCTGACCTCATGTGATCTGCCCGCCTCGGCCTCTCAAAGTGCTGGGATTACAGGCGTGAGCCACTGTGCCCGGCTGGTATATTCTTTCTTTAATTATAGCTATTCTAGTAGGTGTGTAGTGGTATCTTACTGCGTTTTTTTGTTTTCTGGTGTGTGTGTGTGTGTGTGTGTGTGTGTGTGTGTGTGTGTGTGTGTGTGTGTGTGTGTGTGTGTGTGTGTGTGTGTGTGTGTGTGTGTGTGTGTGTGTGTGTGTGTGTGTGTGTGTGTGTGTGTGTGTGTGTGTGTGTGTGTGTGTGTGTGTGTGTGTGTGTGTGTGTGTGTGTGTGTGTGTGTGTGTGTGTGTGATGGAGTTTTGCTCTTTTGCCGAGGCTGGAGTGCAGTGGCGCGATCTAGGCCCACTGCAGCCTCCGTCCCCTGGGTTCAAGCGATTCTTCTGAATCAGCCTCCCGAGTAGCTGGGATTACAGGCACCCGCCACCATGCCTGGCTAATTTTTGTATTTTTAGTAGAGACAGGGTTTCACTATGTTGGCCAGACTGGTCTCGAACTCCTGACCTCAGGAGATCTACCTGTCTCATCCTCCCAAAGTGCTGGGATTACAAGTGTGAGCCACCGCACCCAGCCCTCACTGTGTTTTTAATTTGCATTTCTCTAATGATTAATGATATTTTCTTGTGCTTATTTGCCATCTCTGCACATCCTTTGATGAAGGGTCTGTTCAAATCTTGTGTCCATTTTTTATTTGAATGTTTATTCTTATTGGACATTTTATATGTTGTCAATACAATTTTTTCTTAGGTGAATGTTTTGTGATTATTTTCTCTCAGTCTGTAGCTTGTCCTTTCATTTTCTCACCAGTATCTTTTAAAAAGGAAGCTTTTAATTTCTGTAAAGTCTGATTTATCATTTTGTTGTGATTTGTGATACTTGCTTAATAATCTCTGGCCACAGAAAGTTTTCTACTATGTGCTAAATGTGGAAACAAATGTGAACAAGATATATAAGATACTTGTCTTCATTTTTCACTGAGTTGTCTTCTTTTATAGTTTTAGCTCTTGTATTTGAGCCTGTGATACATTCAAGTTAATTTTTATAAACAAGGGTCAAGGCTTAGTTTTTTTCATATGGATTGTTCAGCACCATTTGCTGAACGTGCTATACACCCCCCCCCTTGATACCTTTATTTGAAATTAATTGACTGTGTATATGTGGGTTATCCCATATTTTAACAAAGACTCCCTCAACCCCACATGCCCATTTAACTAAAAATGCATCACTTCCACCTCTTCACAACCATTCTTTAAAGTGTGGTCTAGACTGTGCTTCATCATTTCTTTCTTACTCCTCACACTGGCATCTTTCTCTACCATTTCATTAAAACAGTTCTTGCCAGAATCACCAGTGATCTGTGTTCGAGAGTTTTGTCCTTGTTACATGTGACTCTCAATGGTCTTGGACCTTGTTGACCCCTCCCTCCTCTTTCAGACACTCTCTTCACTTGACTAGTGCAACATCTTACCATCCTTCATATTTTTCTTCTGTTTTTCCATTTGTCCCACGTGTCTACTTTGATAGTTTTTCTTCTACCCATTTCTTAAATGTCATTGTCCCTCAGCAATCTGACCACAGCCCCTTTTCTCTTTGTTCTTTGCATGTTCCCTGCTTATTCCCATGTGTTCCCTGGATGAAGAATCTCAAATTTTTATCTGACCCAAATCTTTCTGAGATTCATTTCTGCATATCTAACTGCCTACCAGGACCATAGCTGTATGAGGAAAAAGTACCTTGTATATGTCTTGTTCACATTTATATTCACATGCCAAGCACACAGAACTTAATAACAATTTGTAGACTGATCAAATGAATACATGAACAAACTAAACTGATACTACATATATTCCATGAGTACATGACTGGAGGCACAAAATAAGTAAGTTACTTTTGGAATCACATACTTTGTCTTCACCATGGCACAGTTTTCCTTTCCAGTTGGTAGTGAATCGTCGGATAAAAAGGTGGGAATGAGATTCTGCGCAGGGGCAGGAAGGAGATGCGAGAGTAAAGAGACATTTCTCCAAATGTTGCAAACACTGTTTCTAAGGTTTTCTAGTCCAGTATTTGTAATTTCTTCCTGAAATTACGTATATTATTTGGAGAATAAAATATTTAGTGGCTCTATTAAATTCTGATTGTAGCTTTAGCTATAACACATCATTTCTTTTTGAATTTCCACCAAAGTTTTTATAAATTGCTGTAACATTTTTTAAGACCTAAAGCAAGCTTGTCCAACTTGTGGTCCACAGGCTGCATGCAGCCCACAATGGCTTTGAATGCAGCCCAACACAAATTCATAAACTTTCTTAAAACATCGTGAGTTTTTTTTATTTTTATTTTTATGTTTTAGCTCATCAGCTACCATTAGTGTTAGTGTATTTTATGTGTGGCCCAAGACAGTTCTTCTTCCAATGCGACCCAGGGTAGCCAAAAGATTGGACACTGCTGCCCTAAAGTGATTCTCAAGAGTTATATAAAACAGCACTCCCCAATGTTTTTGGCACCAGTGACCAATTTCATGGAAGCCAATTTTTCCATAGACTGATGGGTGGAGGTGGTGGTGTGGGATGGTTTTGGGATGAAGCTGTTCTACCTTAGATCATCAGGCATTAGTTAGATTCTCATAAGGAGCATACAACCTATATCCCTCCACGTGAAGTTCACAATAGGGTTTGTGCTCCTATGAAAATCTAATGCCACTGCTGATCTGACAGGAGGCAGAGCTCAGGTGGTAATGCTTGTCCACCTGCTGCTCACCTGCTGTGCCGCCCAGTTCCTCACAGGCCACAGGCCCGTAGCAGTCTTCAGCCCGGGGTTGGGGACTTCTGATATAGAAGATGTAAATTTGGTAATGTAGATTCTTTCGGATCTAATATGATGAATGGTTTTATGATGATCTGAGTGCTCACATCAAAGAATGTATATGCTTGTTATGGATTTCGCATCATGCTGGTGTTTTGGGAATATCTGGGAGAAATATAAGATACAGTCCTCCTTACTGCCCTCAGGGAGCACACACCTTCAAACAGATAAAACACACAGCTACAATCAGCAAATAAACAGAAGCACCTATCAGGCAGTTTGTAGTTTCCTTTGTATGTTACTTGGCAGGAAAAAAGAGGGTGTCCTGCCACTAGACGTGTGTTTTTGGCCTTGCTTGTCACTGCAAGCTGTTATGTAAATATGTTTAGTGTTTTTCCATATCTGCCCTTTTTCTTTGTTCTGGAGTGTGTTACTCACATTTCTCTGTATCTTTCTTTCCTACATTTCAGTGAACGGTTTCTGGTAAGACTGAACAAGAATGGTGGGCCAAGGAACCCAGAGAAGATAGAACGAATGTGTGCCCTTTTTACAGTATGTACAAATTCTCTTTTCCTTCTTTGCTGTTGACTCTAACCAGTGGCCTGCTATGTGGATATTGTCACCCTGGAAACAAGCATTTAGTCTTATTTCCACATACACTGGGGAGAATAGGACTTGATTTATGTTTCTATTAGGTTTTAATGAAATATTTATAGAAAACTGAAATTATATACAGTTTTAAACTTAATTTTTATTAATGAAATATAATCAAGTACCTTTTACTGATACAGATTTTATAAGCTATTTCATATAATAGACACTTAAAATCTGACAGAACTAGCCTGGACAACATGCCAAAACCCAATCTGTAGAAAAAATTCAAAAATTAGCCGGGTGTGGCGTGTGTCTGTAGTCACAGCTACTTGGGGATGTGAGGCGAGAGGACCGCCTGAGCCCAGGAGGTTGAAGCTGCAGTGAGCCAAGGTCGCACCACTGCACTCCAGCCTAGGTGAAAAAGTGAGGCCAGACCCTGTCTCAAAAAAAAAAAAAAAAAAAAAATCTGACATAGGTCTTTCTTACTGTTCTTATCCAAGGCCACTAGGAATTTCTCTGAGCTGTATAATTTCTGATGCATAATTTATTTTAAAGGTATCCACCAAGTTTACAGCTTTGTAGTTTGTTAGTGAGTTCTTATACAGCAAGACAAACTAAATAGTCCTCTTCCAAATACTAAATGGGGGATCTTTTCCTACTGTGATCTGTACTTTTCTTTATATATATACTTTAAGTTCTAGGGTACATGTGCACAACATGCAGGTTTGTTACATAGGTATACATGTGCCATGTTGGTTTGCTGTACCCATTAACTCGTGATTTACATTAGGTATTTCTCCTAATGCTATCCCTCCCCCCGACCCCACCCCACAACAGGCCCCCGTGTGTGATGTTCCCCGCCCTATGTCCAAGTGTTCTCATTGTTCAAGTCCCACTTATCAGTGAGAACATGCAGTGTTTGGTTTTCTGTCTTTGTGGTAGTTTGCTTAGAATGATGGTTTCCAACTTCATCCATGTGCCTGCAAAGGACATGAAATCATTCTTTTTTATGGCTGCATAGTATTCCATGGTGTATATGTGCCACATTTTCTTTATCCAGTCTGTAATTGGTGGACATTTGGGTTGGTTCTGAGTCTTTGCTATTGTGAATAGTGCCTCAATAAACATACATCTCCATGTGTCTTAATAGTAGCATGATTTATAATCTTTTGGGTATATACCCAGTAATGGGATCACAGGGTCAAATGGTATTTCTAGTTCTAGATCCTTGAGGAATCGCCACACTATCTTCCACAATGGTTGAACTAGTTTACACTCCCACCAACAGTGTAAAAGCGTTCCTATTTCTCCACATCCTCTCCAGCACCTGTTGCTTCCTGACTTTTTAATGATTGCCATTCTAACTAGCGTGAGATGGTATCTCATTGCGGTTTTGATTTGCATTTCTCTGATGACCAGTGATGAGCATTCTTTCATGTGTCTGTTAGCTGCATAAATGTCTTCTTTTGAGAAGTGTCTGTTCATATCCTTTGCCAAGTTTTTGATGGGATTCTTTGTTTTTACTCTTGTAAATTTGTTTAATTTCTTTGTAGATTCTGGATATTAGCCCTTTGTCAGATGGGTAAATTACAGAAATTTTCTCCCATTCTGTAGGTTGCCTGTTCACTCTGATGGCAGTTTCTTTTGCTGTGCAGAAGCTCTTTAGTTTAATTAGATCCCATTTGTCAATTTTGGCTTTTGTTGCCATTGCTTTTGGTGTTTTAGTCATGAAGTCCTTGCCCATGCCTATGTCCTGAATGGTACTGCCTGGGTTTTCTTCTAGGATTTTTAATGGTTTTAGGTCTAACATTTAAGTCCTTAATCCATCTTGAATTAATTTTTGTATAAGGTCTAAGGAAGGGATCCAGTTTCAGCTTTCTACATATGGCTAGCCAGTTTTCCCAGCACCATTTATTAAATAGGGAATCCTTTCCCCATTGCTTGTTTTTGTCAGGTTTGTCAAAGATCAGATAATTGTAAATGTGTGGTGTTATTTCTGAGGCCTCTGTTCTGTTCCATCGGTCTATACCTCTGTTTTGGTACCAGTACCGTGCTGTTTTGGTTACTGTAGCCTTGTAGTATAGTTTGAAGTCAGGTACTGTGATGCCTCCAGCTTTGTTCTTTTGGCTTAGGATTGTCTGGGCAATGTGGGTTCTTTTTTGATTCCATATGAACTTTAAAGTAGTTTTTTCCAATTCTGTGAAGAAAGTCATTGGTAGCTTGATGGGGATGGCATTGAATCTATAAATTACCTTGGGCAATATGGCCATTTTCACGATACGGATTCTTCCTATCCATTAGCATGGAATATTCTTCCATTTGTTTGTGTCCTCTTTTATTTTGTTGAGCAGTGGTTTGTAGTTTCCTTGAAGAGTCCTTCACATCCCTTGTAAGTTGTATTCCTAGGTATTTTATTCTCTTTGTAGCAATTGTGAATGGGAGTTCACTCATGATTTGGCTCTCTGTCTGTTACTGGTGTATAGGAATGCTTGTGATTTTTGCACATTGATTTTGTGTCCTGAAACTTTGCTGAAGTTGCTTATCAGCTGAAGGAGATTTTGGGCTGAGACAATGGGGTTTTCTAAATATCAATCATGTCGTCTGCAAACAGGGACAATTTGACTTCCTCTTTTCCTAATTCAGTACCCTTTATTTCTTTCTCTTGCCTGATTGCCCTAGCCAGAGCTTCCAACACTACATTGAATAGCAGTGGTGAGAGAGGGCATCCCTGTCTTGTGCCAGTTTTCAACGGGAATGCTTCCAGTTTTTGCCCATTCAGTATGATATTGGCTGTGGGTTTGTCCTAAATAGCTCCTATTATTTTGAGGTATGTTCCATCAATACCTAGTTTATTGAGAATTTTTAGCATGAAGGGCTGCTGAATTTTGTCAAAGGCCTTTTCTGCATCTATTGAGATAATCGTGGTTTTTGTCATTGGTTCTGTTTATGTGATGAATTACATTTATTGATTTGTGTATGTTGAACCAGCCTTGCATCCCAGGGATGAAGCCAACTTGATCGTAGTGGATAGGCTTTTTGATGTGCTGCTGGATTCGGTTTGCCAGTATTTTATTGAGGATCTTTGCATCGATGTTCATCAGGTATATTGGTCTAAAAATCTCTTTTTTGTTGTTGTGTCTCTGCCAGGCTTTGGTATCAGGATGATGCTGGCCTCATAAAATGAGTTAGGGAGGATTCCCTCTTTTTCTGTTAATTGGAATAGTTTCAGAAGGAATGGTACCAGCTCCTCTTTGTACCTCTGGTAGAATTCAGCTGTGAACCCGTCGGTCCTGGACTTTTTTTGGTTGGTAGGCTATTAACTATTGCCTCAATTTTAGAACCTGTTATTCATCTATTCAGGGATTCAACTTCTTCCTGGTTTAGTCTTGGGAGGGTGTATGTGTCCAGGAATTTATCCATTTCTTCTAGATTTTCTAGTTTATTTGCATAGAGGTGTTTATAGTATTCTCTGATGGTAGTTTGTATTTCTGTAGGATCGGTGGTGATATCCCCTTTTTCATTTTTTATTATGTCTATTTGTTTCTTCTCTCTTGTCTTCTTTATTAGTCTTGCTAGCAGTTTATCAATTTTGTTGATCTTTTCAAAAAAACAGCTCCTGGATTCATTGATTTTTTGAAGGGTTTTTTGTGTCTATATCTCCTTCAGTTCTGCTCTGATCTCAGTTATTTCTTGCCTTCTGCTAGCTTTTGAATGTGTTTGCTCTTGCTTTTCTAGTTCTTTTAATTGTGATGTTAGGGTGTCAATTTTAGATCTTTCCTGCTTTCTCTTGTGGGCATTTAGTGCTATACATTTCCCTCTACATACTGCTTTGAATGTGTCCCAAAGGTTCTGGTACATTGTGTCTTTGTTCTCATTGGTTTCAAAGAATATCTTTATTTCTGCCTTCATTTAGTTATTAACCCAGTAGTCATTCAGGAGCAGGTTGTTCAGTTTCCATGTAGTTGAGCAGTTTTGAGTGAGCTTCTTAATCCTGAGTTCTAGTTTGATTGCATTGTGGTCTGAGAGACAGTTTATTGTGATTTATGTTCTTTTACATTTGCTGAGGAGTGCTTTACTTCCAACCATGTGTTCAATTTTGGAATAAGTGTGATGTGGTGCTGAGAATAATGTGTATTCTGTTGATTTGGGGTGGAGAGTTCTGTAGATGTCTATTAGGTCCACTTGGTGCAGAGCTGAGTTCAATTCCTGGATGTCCTTGTTAGCCTTCTGTCTCGTTGATGTGTCTAATGTTGACAGTGGGGTGTTAAAGTCTCCCATTATTATTGTGTGGGTGTCTAAGTCTCTTTGTAGGTCTCTAAGGACTTGCTTTATGAATCTTGGTGCTTCTTAGCTCTTCTTGTTGAATTGATCCCTTTACCATTATGTAATGCCCTTCTTTGTCTCTTTTGATCTTTATTAGCTTAAAGTCTGTTTTATCAGAGACTAGGATCGCAACCCCTGCTTTTTTTTTGCTTTCCATTTGCTTGGTAGATCTTCCTCCATCCCTTTATTTTGAGCCTATGTATGTCTCTGCACATGAGATGGGTCTCCTGAATACAGCACACTGATGGGTCTTGACTCTTTGTCCAATTTGCCAGTCTGTGTCTTTTAATTGGGGCATTTAGCCCATTTACATTTAAGGTTAATATTGTTATGTGTGACCTGAGGGACCTGACTGTTAGAAGGAAAACTAACAAACAGAAAGGAATAGCATCAACATCAACAAAAAGGACATCCACACCAAAACCCTATCTGTAGGTCACCAGCATCAAAGACCAAAGGTAGATAAAAACACCCCACTGTCAATATTAGACAGATCAACGAGACAGAAGGTTATAGGTAGATATTTGATCTTATCATTTTGATGTTAGCTGGTTATGTTGCCCATTAATTGATGCAGTTTCTTCCTAGCGTCGATTGTCTTTACAATTTGGCATGTTTTTGCAGTGGCTGGTACCGGTTGTTCCTTTCCATGTTTAGTGCTTCCTTCAGGAACTCTTGTAAGGCAGGCCTGGTGGTGACAAAATCTCTCAGCATTTGCTTGTCTATAAAGGATTTTATTTCTCCTTCACTTATGAAGCTTAGTTTGGCTGAATATGAATTTCTGGGTTGAAAATTCATTTCTTTAAGAATGTTCAATAGTGGCCCCCACTCTCTTCTGCTTATAGAGTTTCTGCTGATAGATCCGCTGTTAGTCTGATGGGCTTCCCTTTGTGGGTAACCTGACTTTTCTCTCTGGCTGCCCTTAACATTTTTTCCTTCATTTCAACTTTGGTGAATCTGACAATTATGTGTCTTGGAGTTGCTCTTCTCAAGGAGTATCTTTGCGGCGTTCTCTGTATTTCCTGAATGTGAATGTTGGCCTGCCTTGCTAGGTTGGGGAAGTTCTCCTGGATAATATCCTGAAGAGTGTTTTCCAACTTGGTTCCATTCTCCCCGTCACTTTCAGGTACACCAATCAAACGTAGATTTGGTCTTTTCACATAGTCCCATATTTCTTGGAGGCTTTGTTTGTTTATTTTTACTTTTTTTTTCTGTAAACTTCTCTTCTCGCTTTATTTCATTAATTTGATCTTCAATCACTGATACCCTTTCTTCCACTTGATCAAATTGGCTATTGAAGCTTGTGCATGTGTCATGTAGCTCTCAAGCCATGGTTTTCAGCTCCATCAGGTCATTTAAGGTCTTCTCTACACTGTGTATTCTAGTTAGCCATTCGTCAAATCTTTTTTCAAAGTTTTTAGCTTCTTTGAGATGGGTTTGAAGATCCTCCTTTAGCTCAGAGAAGTTTGTTATTACCGACCTTCTGAAGCCTACTTCTGTCAACTCATCAAAGTCATTCTCCGTCCTGCTTTGTTCCATTGCTGGTGAGGAGCTGTAATCCTTTGGAGGAGAAGAGGTGCTCTGGTTTTTAGAATTTTCAGCTTTTCTGCTCTGGCTTCTCCCCATCTTTGTGATTTTATCTAACTTTGGTATTTTATGCTGGTGACCTACAGATGGGGTTTTGGTGTTGATGTTCTTTTTGTTGATGTTGATGCTATTCCTTTCTGTTTGTTAGTTTTCCTTCTAACAGTCGCGTCCCTCAGCTGCAGGTCTGTTGGGGTTTGCTGGAGGTCCATTCCAGACGCTGTTTGCCTGAGTATCACCAGCGGAGGCTGCAGAACAGCATATATTGCTGCCTGATCCTTCCTCTGGAGGCTTCGCCTCAGAGGGGCACCCACCTGTATGAGGTGTCAGTCAGCCTCTACTGGGAGGTGTCTCCCAGTTAGGCTACACGAGGGTCAGGGACCCACTTGAGGAGGCAGTCTGTCCATTCTCAGAGTTCAAACACCATGCTGGGAGAACCACTGCTCTCTTCAGAGCTGTCAGACAGGGACGTTTAAGTCTGCAGAAGTTTCTGCTGCCTTTTGTTCAGCTATGCCCTGCCCCCCTAGGTGGGGTCTACAGAGGCAGCAGGCCTTGCAGAGCTGCGGTGGGCTCTGCCCTGTTCGAGCTTCCCCAGCCGCTTTGTTTACCTACTCAAGCCTCAGCAATGGCGGATGCCCCTCCCCTGCTATGCTGCTGCCTCGCAGGTCGATCTTAGACTGCTGCGCTAGCAGTGAGCAAGGCTCTATGGGCATGGGACCCGTCCAGGATATCCCAGGCACAGGATATAATCTCCTGGTGTGCCATTTGCTAAGACCGTTGTAAAAGTGCATTATTTGGGCGAGAGTGTCCCGATTTTCCAGGTACGGTCTGTCATGGCTTCCCTTGGCTAGGAAAGGGAAATCCCCCAACCCATTGCACTTCGCAGGTGAGGCGATGCCCCGCCCTGCTTCGGCTTGCTCTCCTTGGGCTGTACCCACTGTCCAACCAGTCCCAATGAGATGAACCAGGCACCTCAGTTGGAAATGCAGAAATTACCGTCTTCTGTGTCGATCATGCTGGGAGCTGCAGACCGGAGCTGTTCCTATTCAGCTATCTTGGAACGGAATCCCCTTGTTTCTGTACTTCAGTATTTTCTGAACTTCAGTTTTTTCTGAAAAGCCATACTGTTGTTCATGGTCTGTACAACCATGGACCAGTCAACTTAGAAAAGGTTTGGAAATCTGCTGATTAGAAAATACCAAACCTCACAATCCCACCTTGCCATGTGTGTTCTTCAAGTTTATTCTGATTTAATAATTTGCTTTTACCTTGTTAAAAACTATCCAGTGGTGTTTATTTGAGTTAATTTATTTGCTGTAGAAGAAAACAAGACTGTGTCACAATTTTAAACCAGTTTTGATTATTATGGATTCTTTGATCTGTTTCAGTGATCCTGAGATACATCAAAACGTATTGTGATAGTTTCACAGTGTCACTGACCTTGCTTATGGTGTGTGATTGACAGGGGACAGACGTTGTAAAGATTACATTGGACCTCTTAAATGCAAATGGGATTTATTTGGAGATCTGATATGTGACTTTCTGTAAAAGATACAGTTATATTTGTTCACCTCACTTTTTAGTTCATTTACTGCAACTTTATCTTTCAAAACATCAAATGATGTTACTGCAGAATCAGAAACCACTTTCACAGGGATAGCTTTTATTGATAATGCCCCAGATGTATGGAAAGATTTATAAATCTAGCTAAGCTAAAATAATATTTTGTCCCTCTTTGAGCTTAGCTGTAAAGGCTTAGGAGATAATGCAAGGAGAAAGAACAGGAAAAGCAGACCCATGATGGTGGTTTAGGGAGTTAAGATGGCTTAGTCTGGGAAGATCAGCACTCTGTCTTCAATTGGAAAAGAATGAAAGAAAGAATCTAAATTGTAGTAAATGGGATTTAGGTTAGTCTATTGGCTGAGAGCTTCTGAAGGGAGAGTTCCTGAACACTGAGGTGGTTTTGTGGACTTCCTTTCTGAAACAGAATTAGTAAGAGACACCCACCTTCTAGAATGTCTCAGTAAACTTAGGAGGTTTTTCTAAATTCTGATTCTCTGATATTACCTGGTAAAGCATCAGGAGAAATTGTTGATTCCTTGTTTCTTGGATTTGTGGGAACAGAGCTGCGTGCATGTACTGTCTTTGAATTCTTGAATATGATGAGTACAGTCTTTGTCTTTTGAAAAATGAACTTAATTAGGGTGGTATTTGAATGTAATTACAGTAAATCAAAATTTTCATTTAGCATTTTAATTATCCATATAAGCCCAGAGGCCAAAGCTATAGCTCCAACTTTATTGCACATAACATGCATGATGTGCTCTTGTTCTGCCACAATGGGAAGGCACAGGGTGCTAAATATACTATTAATACTTCCATAATTCTGTTTGTAGTGCAGCCCTGAATTTATTTATTTTTATTTTTTATTTTTGCAGTCAGGGTCTCACTCTGTGGCCCAGGCTTCAGTGCAGTGGCCTGATCATAGCTCACATAAAAACCTTGAACCTTTGGGCTCTAAGCGATCCTCCTGCCTCAGTCTCCTGAGTAGTGGGGCTATAGGCGCACACCATGCTTGGCTAATTTTTTTTTTTAAGAGATGGCGTCTTGCTATTTTGCCCAGGCTGGTCTTGAACTGCTGGCCTCAAACAACCCTCCCACCTTGGCCTCCCAAAGTGCTGGGATTACAGGTATGAGTCACTGTACCCAGCCCAGCCCTGCCCTGGATTTTTTAAAAAGGTCCAAAACATGATTTGAGGATTTTTTACAAAGCACACAAGATTTCTGAACAAGATTATCTTAGCCAGGATTTTTATGTTTTACTTTAAGCTCTATGAAATTATATAGGTGGGACCTGTTTTCTCGTTGTCTGAGACTTGAGTTCCTCCTATGAGCTAAAGGAGTTTCCTAGATTGATGTATATGCTGCAAAGTCTCAGAGTAAATGCAAGAAAATGTAGCCACAACTATGGTTGATGCTGACCTGTTAGCTTACGTTAGAATAGGGAAAAGGGAATCATACAAACGGAGCAGATTACAAGGTTACTCAGCACACTTCAGAGCCACATTAAAGTCACATTATTTGGCACGGCCTTATTCTCTTTGAGGCCTTAGTTTTTCTGACTTGGTTAGATTTTAGGGTTTCCTACCAAGGAAGAATTTTATCCAAGGAGAATACGTTTTATACTTACGTGGACGGCCAATACAATGAGGATTTTGCTGACTTTCCTGCTAAACAATGGCTCTGTATACAAACGTGTGAAAGTATATCTGTTTGTATTTACTCATTCTTAGATATTCAGGACCTCATACACACTGCCTGCAAGGTGTCAGTAATGATTTGTTACATAAACAAATGAATAAATGTTTATTTGCTGTCATATTCAAGTGATCAACTCAGAGAATGAATTTGTACAGTTATCCATGCATTAGTTGTCATTTTATTTTATATATTTATTTATACTCTTCTACGTTCCAAGATAGAATTTTAAGTAGTGATTTTTTAGAGTTCAGAATTGAACTTGATTATTACTATAATAACATTATGTATTAAAATACTACCTTATTTTCTGCAGCTTACGTATGAATAAGCTGGTTTTATTTTGTATTCGAAAATCCCATTATCTCTATAGAAAAAGAGTGTCCCAGGCACAGGAAAGTTAATTAACTTTTTCATGTTTCAAATGAGTGAGTCTAAGATGCTGGACCCTAAGTCATTGTCCTCAATTGTCTCTTCTACGCACTGTTTAGTTGGGAGCAGCTTCCTAGTTAAGTAGGATTAGAGAGTTTGGTCCAGTGAACAAGTCTAATTCCTGCCATATAATCAGGATTGAAATCCTGCTCACCAGATGAATGATAGATACATCACCCTTCTTCTCATCTTTCTTTTACAGGTCATGTGAGTAATATAATGTAGATAACCACCCTTGGTGCTTAGTCTTGAAGAATATATGTTTAACAAACTTTATGGTAACTGTGTTTAGTCATGCACTTACATTTAATAAGATAGCTTTTATATTGAAATTCTGTGGAACTCACAAATAATAATTTTGCTTAAAATATTTTCTTGCACTAATTATTGTCTTATTTCTATTGATGTCAAATAAATACCACTGAAAGTTCTGGATGCTGTGTACGTGATGGTCAGAAAGAGCCCCTACTCAGCCACTTGGAAAATACCATAAATTATACTTAAGGCTTCTTTTATTCACTCAGCAGAGTCAAGGGAAACATTTAGTATTTTTGTGTACAACCCATCAGATTAGTATTTGGACATCTTTGGAAACTGGCTTGAATTCCATAGGTACATTGGAGTCAGTGATTATACGAGTCATTTGATAGTTTGGATGTACACAATCCAGGCTGTGTAGGAGGAACCATTTCACTTTGAAATGTGTTGAACATTTCTATATCCTTCAGTAATCAACATCTTTCAATTCAAAAAAGTATATAAAAATGGTAACCTGATTTTCAATTTTCACTTGTTTAGTACCATCTTAATAAGTATAAAAACATAGCACTATTTTAATATTATTTTAAGTTCCATGTTTAATTAAAAGAATTAGTGAAATGGGGCCTGAAACATCCTTTTTCAATATCAAACACAACTTTCATGTAAAAACATATCTTTGTGATTCCAGATATCAATTTATGTTTAATTATTTTGTAACCTGTTTCATTATAAACATACTTTATTATTTTAAGAACTTGACAAAATATTATAACCATCTAAAAGCTTCAGTTTCACCACTACATATTACTTTTTTTTTTTTGAGATGGAGTCTCTCTGTCACTGGAGTACAGTGGCACAATCTGGGCTCACTGCAGCCTCCATCTCCCAGGTTCAAGCCATTCTCCTGCTTCAGCCTCCCAAGTAGCTGGGATTACAAGTGGGTGCCACCACATCCAGCTAATTTTTGTATTTTAAGTAGAGATGGGGTTTCACCATGTTGGCCAGGCTGGCCTCAAACTCCTGACCTCAAGTGATCCTCCCACCTCGGCCTCCAAAAGGGCTGGGATTACAGACATATGCTGCCATGCCTGGCCCACATATTACTTCTTAGTGTCTCCTTTTCTTTCATATGTTCAGGGCCATTTAATAGGGCGAGGCTGGGACTAGGCTAAGGCAAACAAAGCGCAGGATCTTGAGAGCGAGTGCCTTCTTAAATTTTGCACCTTAGGTGCCTTGCTGGCCTCACACTAGTGCTAACCCTGCAACAGGGTTTACAAATTAAGAAACATGTAGACTCTGAATCTCTAAGCTCATTCCAAATCATGACTGCTATTTGTTTGTACCTTTTTTTTTTTTTTTTTGAGACAGAGTCTCGCTTTTTTGCCCAGGCCAGACTGCAGTAGCAGTCTCTTTCTCGGCTCATTGCAAGCTCTGCCTCCCGGGTTCATGTCATTCTCCTGCCTCAGCCTCCCGAGTAGCTGGGAGTACATTTTTTTTTTTAATTGAAGAGAGACAGGCATCTGGGGTCAATCAAAACATGAAAGAGGAAAAGGAAATGGAACCAAGGGAGCCTTTCCTAGAAGCAAAAGGGAGATCACAGAAACCTGTCACATTAAGGACAAAGGTTATTCCATCAAGTATCATTAACTCACAATAATGGCTGAGAGAGCGGCAAGTTGATGGCCTGGTGAAAAATCTGAAACAGAATACATATTAAATAATTTTTATTATTTCAAGTACAATACATTTAAAAAGCATAATGCATACTCATCAACAAACATTTCAACATATGTTCTAAATACAAATAGAATGATTATCAGATTGGGCATGGTAACTAACACCTGTAATCTCAACACTTTGGGAGGCTGAGGCAGGAAGATTGCTTGAGCCTAGAAGTTCGAGACCAGCTCTGGCAACATAGCAAGACCCCATCTCTACAAATAATTTTAAAAATAGCTGGGCATGATGGTGCACACCTGTAGTACCAGTTACTTGGGAAGCTGAGGTGGGAGAATCGCTTGACCCAGAGTACAAGGCTGCAGTGAGCCATGATCGCACCACTGCACTCCATCCTGGTGACAGAGCAAGACCTTGTTTTCTAAAGAAAAGGAAGAAAGAAAGAAAGAAAAAGGAATGATTTTCATAACTCTTTGGTTTGGAAATTTTCTGATTCTGGATCATATCTGTTTACTTAAAGGAAACCCTTAATTTTTTTCAATAAGATTATTTTCAACTATAATTTAGTACAAATGATAAATATCAGAATTTAGAAATAGAAATCAAATTATTGAGGTTTCACTGATATCAAATTAATCTCTTTTAAGTGGAACAACTTCGTGTGTAATCATTTGTGGACAGAGGAATCAATGTAAAATTAGTGGAGAACAAACTTACAGAATTTTAGTTATTGATGAGCTTTTTGGTGTTTTCCCAATTTTTTCTTTACAGAACATTTATTCCTTCTGTTACAAAATGTTTTTATATGATGTTAGAGTAAACATGGAATAAGGCAATACCATGAAGATTTCTAACGTGAGAACTTTTATAGACTTTTTATTTGTTAAGTGGTGTAAATGGGAGCTGGAAAAATGTTGTCAATGAAATAAACTTCCAAAGGCATATAAGATATCCAGACTTTCACTGCAGGCATCTTATAAACCATTAAAGTGCTGTGTGCTGTAATCTTCCTTCCCCTGCCTATAACATACAGTAAAAGCAAATGACTAGAGATTCAAAATGAATTTTTAATTATTTTCTGTGTATTCCTTGCCTGAATTTACTTATTTTTTCTCTTAGGATCTGAGCAGCAAAGATATGAAGAGAGATTTGTATATCGTTGCCCATGTGATCCGAATAGGTACTGTTCACCTTACCCATTCACATGACTAAGACTGGCCCAACTTGGGATAAGTATGTCTTGTGCATGAGCTTTGTTTTCTCCCTAGATCTTACCTGTAATTTCAGCTCTCAGGATTAGAGTCCAGCTTGTATTGAAGCTATACCTAAGCTCAACTGCTATGGTAGTTTGTTTTGATATAAATGGATTCGGAGGGGTGGGTTTTGGTTGTGTTTTTTAATCACTTAAAACCTTTGCTCCCTGTTTTTAGACCCTAACTTTTTATTTAAAATGGTCTGCTTCTAGACATTATTTCTAATACAGTGCCCTGCCTCTGTACCTACCCTTTCCCTCAGAGATCTTATAGCAGGTTTCCAGAGGTGCCAACTTCACAGCAAAGGCCATTCACCACCTATTGTTTGTGTTTGAAATTATGTGTCTGTGGTTCTCTCCACAAAATTAGAGTTATTGTCATCACTCCAGAAGATGGATGACATTTCACTTCTACCCCACCCAAGATGAAAAAGTGATTTTTACTACTGTTCTGTGGTTGGTTTGCTCAGACTTATTTCAAGTTTATGATACAACTTTTGGGGCTATGGCGAACCAAGTCCTTCATAGGTTTGAGTTTTGGCCTATCATGTACATTTTTATCAAAGAATATTTTTTAATCCCTTGCCAACAAAACAGCTATTTGCTGTACTAAATAAAGTGTTTGTTAAGGTTCCAGCATTTTCAAGTCTTCTTGCCACTGTAGGCACAGCTTTGGTAAGCAGGAAAAGTAAACACTCATCCACTTTCTAAGACTACTCTCAGTCCCACAATTGTTCAGGATGATGTTTGACAGCAGAATTTGGTTGAAAGAATGCAGTATCCTCCTTGTCTGTGCATATGTAGTTTATACCTGGCAGCGAAAATACTAAACTTTGTATCTAAAACATACCTGAGAAGTTTAAATCTATTATTAGCACATTGGTTTTTCTAAGAAATTCATAAAATCACTTTTATTCTCATGTGATTAATAAATGGAGTGTTGATATTGGTTTAGAGTTAGATAAGAATGATTGATTGAATGTAGTACAGGGAAGAGCTTTGGCCAGAGGCCTGTTTGGTGTTCTTCCACATAAATATCCTTGGATGACTCCCTTCAGCCCTGTAGTCTTCACCTTAGAGGATTTCCTAGGTGCCTGTAGCTCAGGCATCCTTGGATGACAATTAGGTGATACTGGAGAGGAGCATGCCTTTCTCAGTCTGACTAGTGTTTTCTGCTGTGCCCAAGGCCGGATGCTCCTGAACGACTCAAAGAAAGGTCCTCCTCACCTGCACTACAGGCGACCATATGGCTGTGCGGTCCTAAGCATCTTGGATGTCCTACAGTCACTCACAGAAGTAAAGGAGGAAAAGGATTTTGTTCTTAAGGTTTACACGTGAGTAATGGACATGAGGAATATTAATGATTTGTAGCATAAGACATCCCAGCACTGCCCTTGAGAGTAGCAGTGCTCAAACCTTGTGGACACGGGCCGCGCAGTGGCTCATGCCTGTATTCCCAATACTTTGGGAGGGCGAGGTGGGCAGATCACAAGGTCAGGAGATCGAGACCATTCTGGCTAACACAGTGAAACCTTGTCTCTACTGAAAATACAAAAGATTAGCCGGGCGTGGTGGCACGCGCCTGTAATCCCAGCTACTGAGGAGGCTGAGGCAGGAGAGTCGCTTGAACCTGGGAGGCAGAGGTTGCAGTGAGCTGAGATTGCATCACTGCACTCTAGCCTGGGCGACAGAGCTAGACTCCGTTTCAAAGAAAAAAAAAAAACAAAAACACCTTGTGGACACAGAATCACCAGGATGTAGGAAAGGGAGCTTTTTGAAAATGCAGAAGATTGTCTGGGCACGGGGGCTCACGCCTGTAATCCCAGCACTTTGGGAGTCCAAGGCAGGCGAATCATGAGGTCAGGAGATCAAGACCGTCCTGGCTAACACAGTGAAACCTTGTCTCTACTAAAAATACAAAAAATTAGCCAGGTGTGGTGGCCGGCGCCTGTAGTCCCAGCTACTCGGGAGGCTGAGGCAGGAGAATGGCGCGAACCTGGGAGGTGGAGCTTGCAGTGAGCCAAGATCATGCCACTGCACTCCAGCCTGGGCGACAGAGCGAGACTCTGTCTCAAAAAAAAAAAAAAAAAAAAAGAAAATGCAGAAGATTGATCTAAGATTTGGGGTGGGGCCCAGGCAGCGTTATTTTTAATAAGCTTCCCAGGTAATTCTGAAACAGCTTCATTTGGGACCTTCTGTCCTAAAGTGAAAATCTGGTAGTACACATTTTCTTTTTTCTCCAGAATTAACCAATCTTATATATTTGCAGAAAAGCTAACAATATACTTCTCATGTGTCTTGGCTATGAGAGTCTTGCATGTCTAATGCTTGCCCACCAGTTATTATAACTGAGCTGGCTAATGATCAAGATTGTTTAAAAGAATGCTCATGAGTCAAGTTTCTCTATCTTTGAAAGATAGCCAATTTTTCTGAGGAGCTGAGATATTATTCTTCACTTGTGCCAGCGGAGATCGATAAGTCACATCCAACCAGGCATGGCATTATTTTTAGTGTTCTTCAACCAAGAGATATTGTCTTAGATAAGCAGTCCATCTCCTTCTAACTTGTTAAACAATAGGAAAAACACAATAATGAAAAGAAATGCAGAATTCAGTCATATACTCCATCTTTGCTCATATAGTTAGACACAAATTGTAGTGCTGAAAAATGATCAGTGGTGAGTTTAGTAAGTTTTTAAAGCAAGTATATTTAAAACTGTGAGAATTTTTAAAAACTCATCTTTCAGTTTAAAAACCCAATATTGTTTATCCAAATTAAATAAAATACTTCCAATCACCATGTTAATGTATCTTCACCATCATATTGTATAGAGATTTTTCTGTATTATCTGTTGCTCTATCTGACTTGGGCATGAAATAAGCTTAATTCACAATTTCTGTTAAGCCACATTTGATTAATTTCAAAATAAAAACCCAATCTCCTCATTACCTATTTTCCCTTCAGCTTTGTTCCTTTCAGAGTTGTATACTTTATGGGATGAGGATCTTCCTTTGGAATCATAACTTACAAAGAAAATTTTGGCTGGTTTTCTCCTCCTTCCATGCATCAGTCACAGGCTTTCTCCATTTACCAAATCCCCAAACTGATGGGTGGTGGAACCTGCTTGTTTATATGCCTTCCTCCCTTTGAAAAGGACTAAACAGAAATCCGAAATCATTATCATTATCATCCTACTCCACTGTATTCCTTCTAAGGGCAAGAGATTTATAGGTAGCACTCCAGAATTGTTATCTCTTTGCATGTATTATGCCTTCCTTGTTTCGGTGCAAATTTTCATTACAGATAGGAGCTTGCACAGCATTCCTCCTGAAATCATGCTGCCAGGCTTAATTGGCCTAATTGCTTCTAAAGCAACAGCTTTCTGCGAGAAACAGGATTCATGTATGTATTTTTCTTAGCTCCTTCTTATGGATGGGCTGTGTCTAATATACTAGTTCTAAAAAGATGAAAAAAATTTGTTTATAGAGAAGATATTTTTTTCAAATTTTCTTTTGAAGGATTAATAGAGTTAAAATGTACAATAATTTTTCCACTTGAAAATGTTAACAGACTTTCAAACAGACTGTCAAATGCATGTTTGTGAAATTGATTTTGTGTGCAATATAGAATTATTCTAGAATTAGTCATTTTAATCCACATCAGCACAGTGAATCTAGCCCTCAGGAGTAGCAATATTTTCCAGTAAGTTTCAGGCAACATTTTTTTTGGTTAGATTGAATTGGAAGCTTAAAGAGTTTACTAATTGCTATTGATAGTGCTTTAGCCTTTGCTAGGACAGGATTTTACAAAGATGAAAACCTCTTACACCGTTTCAATGAATGAATTGGCAAATATCTGATTAGTTGTTCACATTCTCATCATTTCTTTCATTGTTCATAGTCAGCCTTAACCAGAGAAGGTAGACACTCCTGTCTGTCTCTGCCAAGGCCACTATTCTGCTGTATAATGTTGTTTTCACATGTGTATGGGAAGGCACCACACATCTTTTTAAGAAAATAGCAAAAAAAAAAAAAAAAAATTGCAATAAGAGGCTGAGGCACGAAAACTAAGTCACTTCCTAATGAGTCAAAAGCCTTAAAACTCACAAATAAATAACCATATGTACATTTCAGTCCAATATAGATACCATATTTTTCTTGACCAGAAGGACAAGGGGTCACAAGCAGGCACAGGGCATGCTGTACTTAGAACCCAAAAGGAGAGGAGTGCCAGGAGCTAAAGCCAGCATTGGAGGGGATGGATGTCCATAAATAACCCATGTAACCAAATACAAGATGGCTTTGAATATGTGATGATCGCTGTCCAATTTTATAATGAAAAATGTCCAAATAAACATATTTAGGCCAACCTTAATGAAACAGATAAATACATATTTTGAATATTAAATTTTTAATTTGGATTACAATATATTTTATATTATAAAATATGTATTACAAATTATATACTCAATCACATATTATGTAAAATTGAGATATATTGCTTATTCTTGACTCGAATTTTATGAAAAAATTTATTTAAATTATTCATATGCAGCCATGTCATCGGGTCTTTGTCTTCACTTAAGCTACCTTCTGAATTATCTGACACAGTTTTCCAAGGCACATTATTTTTACTCCCACCAGATTGGCTTTGATGCATTATTCTTTGACACTTTCGTGATGCTTTCACAGTGGAAATTCATCTTGAGGCACAAGATGATACCGCCACTTACTATGCTACTTTTATGGTGATTTTTACAATAGCATTTAACACTTCAATTTGGTGATCATACCCCAACCATAATTACTAAATCTGTGTAGCTTTGCTCTTTTTTTAAAAAATGTCTTTCAACCAATTCTGCCAGATAACCTTCATAAGCATCTAAAAACTCCCATTGATTGAGGTAATTTCAGATGAACATAAGTTACCCAAACAGTGCTGTGATGTTCAAAATAAAGAGATTCAGGCCGGGCGTGGTGGCTCACACCTGTAATCCCAGCACTATGGGAGGCTGAGGCAGGCAGATCATGAGGTCAGGAGATCAAGACCATCCTGGCTAACACGGTGAAACCCCGTGTCTACTAAAAATACAAAAAAATTAGCCAGCCGTGATGGTGGGCGCCTGTAGTCCCAGCTACTCGGGAAGGCTGAGGCAGGAGAATGGCGTGAACCCGGGAGGCAGAACTTGCAGTGAGCTGACACGGCGCCACTGCACTCCAGCCTGGGTGACAGAGTGAGACTCCATCTCAAAAAAAAAAGAGAAAAAAAGAGAGATTCAGAGAATGCCCCATATCATGAAAGGCTTTATGAGGCCAGAAATATCAAGTGGCATACACCTACTAGGTACCCACAAAAATTAAAAATGTGAAGAAATAAACTTCTTTTAATTAAAGCAATATTAGGCGACAGCCTCTTCTGTGAGTGATGACTGGAAGGGAGCTGCTCCTCATATTTGGGATAGACACTAGGCCTATTCAGGCATTTTTTGAGAATACTGTCTTTGGGTTCTTTGCTTCATAACCACCTTCCCCACAAAACTGTCTTAAGAGTACTTGTTTAGGAGCCTTTTTTTTTTTTTTTTTTTTTTTTGTGACGGAGTCTCGCTTTGTCACCGAGGCTGGAGCGCAGTGGCGCAATCTCGCCTCACTGCAGCCTCCGCCTCCCAGGTTCAAGCCATTCTCCTCCCTCAGCCTCCCGAGTAGCTGGGACTACAGGCACTCACTGCCACGCCCGGCTAATTTTTGTATTTTTAGTAGAGATGGGGTTTCACCATGTTGGCTAGGATGGTCTTGATCTCCTAACCTTGTACTCAGCCTCCCAAAGTGATGGGGTTATAGGCGTGAGCCACCACGCCCAGCCAGGAGCCATTCTTAAATGGAAGCACATTCTGAAATGGGTGAAGGCCCATTGGGCCATCCTCTTTTTATCCCCTAGCCTTACTGAGTTATAATTGACAAATAAAAAATTGTGTGCATTTAAATTGTACAACATGATGATTTGATATACATAAATATTGTCAGATGATTACCACATTGAAGCTAAGGAACATATTCATCACTTGACATATTTACTTTTCTTGTGGTAAGAACACTTAATGTTTACCATTTTAGCAAATATACAGTGTAGCATTATTAACTATAGCTACCATGCTGTACATAAATCTCCAGAAGTTATTTATCTTACAACTGAAAGTTTGTGTCCTGAGATGAACATCTCTCCATTACCTCCTCTTTTCCACTATCACCTAGCCCCTGGCAACCACCATTCTACTCTCTGCTTCTATGAATGACTTTTTTAGATTCCTCATATTAGTGAGAGATTATGTAGTATTTGTCTTTCCATATCTGACTTATTTTACTTAGCACAGTGCCCCCTAGGGTTGTCCATGTTGTTGCAAAAGCAGGATTCCCTTTTTTATTATGGGTGAATAATCTGTTATATGTATAATTGATACATAATTTTTAATTCTATACCATTATTTATTCTATTTCAGAAGATAAAATAGATGTATTTATCTCAGTGGCCATCACAAGTAAATATAATTACATTGGGAATTGACAGATGAATAATAAAAAAAATATAATTCCTTATTATTCATCTGTCACTTCCCATTGTAATTATATATTCTTTATTATGTATAATTATATATATTATTTTTATTCAAAGAACTATATATATATATTCTTTTTTTTTTTTTTTGAGACGGAGTCTCACACTTGTCACCCAGGCTGGAGTGCAATGGCGCAATCTCAGCTCACTGCAACCTCCACTTCCTGGGTTCAAGCAATTCTCCTGCCTCAGCCTCCCGAGTAGCTGGTATTACAGGTGTCCACCACCATGCCCAGCTAATATTTGTATTTTTGGTAGAGACGAGGTTTCACCATGTTGGCCAGGCTCGTCTCAAACTCCTGACCTCAGATGATCTGCCCGCCTCAGCCTCCCAAAGTGCTGGGATTATAGGCATGACTCACCATGCCTGGCCTGTGTATATTCTTTATTATTCATCTGTTGATGGCTGCTTGTTTCCATATCATGGCTAGTGTATATAATACTGCAGTAAACCTGGGAGTGCAGATATCTCTTCAAGATACTGATTTCTTTTTCTTTGGGATATACCAGAAGTGCGATTGCTGGATCAAATAGTTGTTCTATTTTTAATTTTTTGAGGAACTGCCATACCATAATGGCTGCACCAATTTACATTTCCATCAACAGTGTTGAAGAGTTCCCTTGTCTTCACACTCTTGTCATCACTTGTTATCTCTTGTTTTGTGATTACAGCCATCCTAAGAGATGTGAGGTGATATCTCATCTTCTTTTTGATTTGTATTTTCCTGATGGTTAGTGATATTGAGTACCTTTTCATATACGTGTTGGCCATTTGTGTGTCTTCTTTGGGAAAATGTCTTTCAGGCCTTTTTGGCTGTTTTGTAATTGAGTTATTTGTTTTTATGCAATTCAGTTATGTGAGTTCTTTATATAGTTTTAGATATTAATCCTCTATCAGATATATGGTTTACAAATATTTCCTCTCATTCCATAGATTGCCTTTTTGTTTTGTTGATTGTTTCCTTTGCTGTGAAGGTTTTTAGTTTGATATAGTTCCATTTATTTATTTTGGCTTGCCTATGTATTTGTTGTCATATCTCAAAAAATCACTGCTAAGACCCAATGTCAAGGAGCTTTTATTTCTGTTTTCTCCTAGTTTTACAGTTTTAGATGTTATATTTAAGTATTTAATCTCTTTCGAGTTAGTTTTTGTGTTTTATGTCAGATAAGGTCCAATTTCATCCTTTTATATGTGGATGTCCAGTTTTCCCAGCACTACTTATTGAAAACTGTCCTTTCCCCATTGTGTATTCTTGGTACCCTTGTCAAAGACTTGTTCACTGAGTTTATTTCCAGGATCTGTATTCTGTTCCATTGGTCTATGTGTCTGTTTTTATGCCATTACCATATTATTTTGATTACTGTAACTTTACAACATTATTTGAAATCAGGAAGTGTGATGCCCCTAGCTTTGTCCTTATTTCACAAGATTGCTTTGGGTATTCAGAGACTTTTGTGGTTCCATACGAATTTCAGGATTGTTCCTTTCTATTCCTGTGAAAAATGTCATTTGGAATATTGATACAGGCTGCCTTGAATCTGTAGATCACTTTTGGTAGTATATGGATATTTTGAAAATATGAATTCTTCCAGCTTATGAACACTGGATTTTTTTTCATTTATTTGTGTCTTCTGCAATTTCTTTCATCAGTGTTTTATAGTTTTCAGTAAATAGATCATTCACTTTCTTGGTTAAATTATTCCTAAATATTATATATTTTTGATGCTATCATAAATGACATTGTTTTCTTAACTTTTTTGGAGAGCTTGTCATTAGTATATAGAAATATTGCTGATTTTTTATATTGATTTTATCTCCTGCTACTTTACCGAATTTATTTATTCTAACGGTTTTTTGATTGGGTCTTTAGGCTTTTTATATGTATATAAGGTCATGTCATCTGCAAACAGAGACAGTTTAACTTCTTCACTTCCAGTCTGGATGTGTCTTATTTTTTCTTGCCTGATTGCTCTGGCTAGAACTTCTAGTACTGCGTTGAACAAAAGTGATGAGAGTGGACATCTTTGTCATGTTTCTGATCCTAGAAAAAAGGCTTTTAGCTTTTCACTATTGAATATGGTATTAGCTGTGGGCTCATCGTAAAGGGCCTTTATTTCTTATATAGCTAATTTATTGAGAGTTTTCATCATGAAAGGATGTTAAATTTTGTCAAACACGTTTTCTACATCTGTTGAAATGGTCACTCAATGCTATTCCTATCAAACTGCTAGTGACATTCTTCACAGAACTAGAAAAAACTATTTTAAAACTCACATGGAACCAAAAAAGAGCCCGAATGGCTAAGGCAATCCTAAGCAAAAAGAACAAAGCTGGAGGCATCATGCTACCTGACTTCAAGCTGTACTATAGGACTGCAGTAACCAAAACAGCATGGTACTGGTACAAAAACAGACACATAGACAAATAGAACAGAATACAGAGCCCAGAAATAAGGCAGCATGCCTACAACAATCTGATCTTCAACAAAGCTGACGAAAACAAGCAATGGGGAAAGGACTCCCTATTCAATAAATGACACCGGGATAACTTTCTAGCAATAAGCATAAGATTGAAATTGGACCCCTTCCTTACACCATATATAAAAATCAACTCAAGATGGATTAAGGACTTAAACATGAAACCCGAAACTATAAAAACCCTGGTAGACAACCTAGGCAATACCATTCTAGACATAGGAATGGGCAAAGATTTCATGATGAAAATGACAAAAGCCATTGGAACAAATGCGAAAATTGGCAGATGGGATCTAATTAAACTAGAGAGTCTGCATGGAAAAAGACACTATCAACGGAGTAAACAGAGAACCTACAGAAATAGGAGAAAATATTTGCAAACTATGCATCTGACAAAGGTCCAATATCTAGCATTGATAAGGAACTTAAACAAATTTACAAGAAAAAGAAATGCCATTAAAAACTGGGCAAAGGACATGTATAGATACCTTCAACAGAAGACATACATGTGGCCAACAAGCATATGAAAAAAAGCTAAACATCACTGATCATTAGAGAAATGCAAATCAAAACCACAATGAGATACCATCTCACACCAGTCAGAGTGGCTATCATTAAAAAGTCAAAAAATAACAGATGCTGGTGAAGTTGCAGAGAAAAGGGAACACTTATACACTGTTGGTGTGAGTATAAATTAGTTCAACCATTGTGGAAAACAGTATGTCGATTCCTCAAAAACCTAAAAGCAGAACTACCATTTGACCCAGCAATTCCATTACTGGATATATACCCAAAGGAATATGAATTTTTCTGTCAGAAAGACACATGCACATGTATGTTCATTGTAGCACTATTCACAATAGCAAAGACATGTAATCATCCTAAATGCCCATCAATGGTAGACTGCATAAAGAAAATGTGGCACATATACACCATGGAATACTATGCAACCATAAAAAAGAAAAAGATCCTGTCCTTTGCAGAAACGTGGATGGAGCTGGAGGCCATCAGTCTTAGCAAACTAACTCAGAGACAGAAAACCAAATACCACATGTTCTCACTTGTATGTGGGAGCTAAGTGGTGAGAACACATGGACACAAAGAGGGGAACAGCAGACACCAGGGCCCACCTGAGGATGAGGGTGGGAGGAGGGAGATGAGTAGAAAAAATAACTATTGGGTACTAGGCCTAGTACCTGGGTAATGAAATAATCTGTACAGCCAACCCTTATGATACGAGTTTACCTATATAGCAAACCTGCACATTTACCCCTGAACCTAAAATAAAAGTAAAAAAAAAAAAAGAAATGGTCGTATTATTTGTATCCTTCATTTTCTTAATGTGGTACGTCACATTTATTGATTCATGTATGTTTAACCATCCTGCTATCCCAGGGATGAATCTCACTTGATTGTGGTATATGATCCTTTCAGTGTGCCATTGGATGTGGTTTGCTAGTATTTTGTTGAGAAATTCTGCATCTGTGTTCATCAGAAATTTTGTATCTGTGTTCATCAGACTTGTAATTTTCTTTTTTTGTATGGGTTTAATATCTAAAATCTGAAATGCTCCAAAATCTGACATTTTTTAGTGCTGATATGATTCTCAAAAGAAAATGTTCATTGGAGCATATTGGGTTTCAGATTTTCAGATTAGGAATGTTCAACCAGTAAGTATAATGCAAATATTCCAACATCTGAAAAAATTAAAAATCTGAAACAATTCTAGTCCCAAGCATTTTATATAAGGGTTACTCAACCTATAGTCTTTTTATCTGACTTTAGTATCAGGATAATGTTGGCATTGTAAAATGGGTTTGAAAATGCTCCCTTCTCTTCATTTTTTTGGGGGGGTAGTTTGAGAAGGATTGACATTAATTATTTTTCAAATGTTTAGTAGACTTCACCCATGAAGCCTTTTGGTCCTGGGCATTTCTTTGTTGGGAGATTTTTTATTACTGCTTCTGTATTCTTATTGATTTTTTTTTATTCTTTATGATTCAATCTTGGTAAGTTGTATGTTTCTAGGAATTTATCCATTTTCTTAGGTTATCTAATTTCTTAACATATAATTGTACATAGAAGTTTGTTATGATAACTTTGTATTTCTGTAGTATCAGTTGTAATGTTTCCTCTTTCACTTATAATTCTATTTATTTGAGTCTTCTCTCTTTGTGCTCTTGGTTAATTCAACTAAAGATTTGTCAGCCAGGCGCGGTGGCTCACGCCTGTAATCCCAGCACTTTGGGAGGCCAAGGCGGGTGGATCATGAGATCAGGAGATCAGGACCATCCTGGCCAACATGGTGAAACCCCATCTCTACTAAAAATACAAAAATTAGCTGGGTGTGGTAGCATGCACCTGTAATCCCAACTGCTCGGGAGGCTGAGGCAGGAGAATGCCTTGAACCCAGGAGGCAGAGATTGCAGTGAGCCAAGATCACACCACTGCACTCCAGCCTGGCCACAGAGCGAGACTCCATCTCAAAAAAAAAAAAAAAAAAAAAAAAAAGATTTGTCAATTTAATTTAACTTTTCAAGAAACCAACTGTTAACTATGTTTATCTTTTCTGTTGTCTTTCTCGTCTCTATTTCATTTATTTTTGCCCTAACTTTCATTAATTTCTTCCTTTTGTTAACTTTGAGCTTAGTTTGCTATTTTTTAGTTCCTTGAGATATAACATTACATTATTTGAGATCTTTTTTCTGCAGGTAGGCATTTATTGCTGTAAATGTTTCTCTGAGAACTGCTTTTTCTGCATGCCATAAGTCTTGATAGGTTTTGTTTTCATTTTCATTTATCTCAAGGTATATTATGAATTTCCTTCTTTGGCCCATTAGTTGTTCAAGAGAATGTTGTTTAATTTCCACATATTTGTGAAATTTTCAGTTTTCCTCATGTTATTGATGTCTAGTTTCATAACATTGTGGTCAGAAAAAATAGTTGAGATTTCATTCTTCTTAAATTTGTTAAGACTTGTTTCGTGCGCCGGGTGCGGTGGCTCACGCCTGTAATCTCAGCACTTCGGAAGGCCAAGGCGGGCAGATCACGAGGTCATGAGATCAAGACCATCCTGGCTAACACGGTGAAATCCCATCTCTACTAAAAATACAGAAAAATTAGCGGAGTGTGGTGGCGGGCACCTGTAGTCCCAGCTACTCAGGGGCTGAGGCAGAAGAATGGCATGAACCCGGGAGGCAGAGCTTGCAGTGAGCCGAGATCTTGCCACTGCACTCCAGCCTGGGCGACAGAGCGAGACTCCATCTCAAAAAAAAAAAAAAAAAAAAGACTTCTTTTGTGACCTAATAAATGTTGTATTGCTGTATCCCAGAAAATGTTCCATGTGTGCTTGAGAGGAATGTGTATTCTGTTGCTCTGTATATGTCTGTTAGATCCACTTGGTTTACACTATTAGTCTGCTATTTCATTATTGATTTTCTGTTTCGATGATCTCTTAGCTTTTCTTTTTTTTATTTTATTTTATTATTATTATTTTTTCTTTTTATTATTATTATTATTATTATTATACTTTAGGCTCTATGGTACATGTGCGCAACGTGCAGATAAGTTACATATGTATACATGTGCCATGCTGGTGCGCTGCACCCACCAACTCGTCGTCTAGCATTAGGTATATCTCTCAATGCTATCCCTCCCCCCTCCCCCCACCCCACAACAGTCCCCAGAGTGTGATGTTCCCCTTCCTGTGTCCATGTGTTCTCATTGTTCAATTCCCACCTATGAGTGAGAATATGCGGTGTTTGGTTTTTTGTTCTTGCGATAGTTTACTGAGAATGATGATTTCCAATTTCATCCATGTCCCTACAAAGGACGTGAACTCATCCTTTTTTATGGCTGCATAGTATTCCATGGTGTATATGTGCCACATTTTCTTAATCCAGTCTATCATTGTTGGACATTTGGGTTGGTTCCAAGTCTTTGCTATTGTGAATAATGCCGCAATAAACATACGTGTGCATGTGTCTTTATAGCAGCATGATTTATAGTCCTTTGGGTATATACCCAGTAATGGGATGGCTGGGTCAAATGGAATTTCTAGTTCTAGATCCCTGAGGAATCGCCACACTGACTTCCACAAGGGTTGAACTAGTTTACAGTCCCACCAACAGTGTAAAAGTGTTCCTATTTCTCCACATCCTCTCCAGCACCTGTTGTTTCCTGACTTTTTAATGATTGCCATTCTAAGTGGTGTGAGATGGTATCTCATTGTGGTTTTGATTTGCATTTCTCTGATGGCCAGTGATGGTGAGCATTTTTTCATGTGTTTTTTGGCTGCATAAATGTCTTCTTTTGAGAAGTGTCTCTTCATGTCCTTCGCCCACTTTTTGATGGGGTTGTTTGTTTTTTTCTTGTAAATTTGTTGGAGTTCATTGTAGATTCTGGATATTAGCCCTTTGTCAGATGAGTAGGTTGTGAAAATTTTCTCTCATTTTGTAGGTTGCCTGTTCACTCTGATGGTAGTTTCCTTTGCTGTGCAGAAGCTCTTTAGTTTACTTAGATCCCATTTGTCAATTTTGGCTTTTGTTGCCATTGCTTTTGGTGTTTTAGACATGAAGACCTTGCCCATGCCTATGACCTGAATGGTATTGCCTAGGTTTTCTTCTAGGGTTTTTATGGTTTTAGGTCTAACATTTAAGTCTTTAATCCATCTTGAATTGATTTTTGTATAAGGTGTAAGGAAGGGATCCAGTTTCAGCTTTCTACATATGGCTAGCCAGTTTTCCCAGCACCATTTATTAAATAGGGAATCCTTTCCCCATTTCTTGTTTTTGTCAGGTTTGTCAAAGATCAGATAGTTGTAGATATGTGGCATTATTTCTGACGGCTCTGTTCTGTTCCATTGATCTATATCTCTGTTTTGGTACCAGTACCATGCTGTTTTGGTTACTGTAGCCTTGTAGTATGGTTTGAAGTCAGGTAGCGTGATGCCTCCAGCTTTGTTCTTTTGGCTTAGGATTGACTTGGCGATGCGGGCTCTTTTTTGGTTCCATATGAACTTTCAAGTAGTTTTTTCCAATTCTGTGAAGAAAGTCATTGGTAGCTTGATGGGAATGGCATTGAGTGTATAAATTACCTTGGGCAGTATGGCCATTTTCACGATATTGATTCTTCCTACCCATGAGCATGGAATGTTCTTCCATTTGTTTGTATCCTCTTTTATTTCCTTGAGCAGTGGTTTGTAGTTCTCCTTGAAAAGTTCCTTCACATCCCTTGTAAGCTGGATTCCTAGGTATTTTATTCTCTTTGTAGCAATTGCGAATGGGAGTTCACTCATGATTTGGCTCTCTGTTTGTCTGTTATTGATGTATAAGAATGCTTGTGATTTTTGTACATTGATTTTGTATCCTGAGACTTTGCTGAAGTTGCTTATCAGCTTAAGGAGATTTTGGGCTCAGACAATGGGGTTTTCTAGATATACTATCATGTCATCTGCAAACAGGGACAATTTGACTTCCTCTTTTCCTAATTGAATACCCTTGATTTCCTTCTCTTGCCTAATTGCCCTGGCCAGAACTTCCAACACTATGTTGAATAGAAGTGGTGAGAGAGGGCATCCCTGTCTTGTGCCAGTTTTCAAAGGGAATGCTTCCAGTTTTTGCCCATTCAGTATGATATTGGCTGTAGGTTTGTCATAAATAGCTCTTATTATTTTGAGATATGACCCATCAATACCTAATTTATTGAGTTTTTAGCGTGAAGGGTTGTTGAATTTTGTCAAAGGCCTTTTCTGCATCTATTGAGATAATCATGTGGTTTTTGACTTTCGTTCTGTTTATATGCTGGATTACATTTATTGATTTGCGTATATTGAACCAGCCTTGCATCCCAGGGATGAAGCCCACTTGATCATGGTGGATAAGCTTTTTGATGTGCTGCTGGATTCTGTTTGCCAGTATTTTATTGAGGATTTTTGCATCAATGTTCATCAAGGATATTGGTCTAAAATTGTCTTTTTTTGTTGTGTCTCTGCCAGGCTTTGGTATCAGGATGATGCTGGCCTCATAAAATGAGTTAGGGAGGACTCCCTCTTTTTCTATTGATTGGAATAGTTTCAGAAGGAATGGTACCAGCTCCTCCTTGTACCTCTGGTAGAATTCGGCTGTGAACCCATCTGGTCCTGGACTTTTTTTGGTTGGTAAGCTATTGATTATTGCCACAATTTCAGCTCCTGTTATTGGTCTATTCAGAGATTCACCTTCTTCCTGGTTTAGTCTTGGGAGGGTGTATGTGTTGAATTTATCCATTTCTTCTAGATTTTCTAGTTTATTTGCGTAGAAGTGTTTGTAATATTCTCTGATGGTAGTTTGTATTTCTCTGGGATCGGTGGTGATATCCCCTTTATCATTTTTTATTGCATCTATTTGATTCTTCTCTCTTTTTTTCTTTATTAATCTTGCTAGCGGTCTATCAACTTTGTTGATCCTTCCAAAAAACCAGCTCCTGGATTCATTTATTTTTTGAAGGGTTTTTTGTGTCTCTGTGTCCTTCATTTCTGCTCTGATTTTAGTTATTTCTTGCCTTCTGCTAGCTTTTGAATGTGTTTGCTCTTGCTTTTCTAGTTCTTTTAATTGTGATGTTAGGGTGTCAATTCTGGATCTTTCCTGCTTTCTCTTGTGGGCATTTAGTGCTATAAATTTCCCTCTACACACTGCTTTGAATGTCTCCCAGAGATTCTGGTATGTTGTGTCTTGGTTCTCGTTGGTTTCAAAGAACATCTTTATTTCTGCCTTCATTTCGTTATGTACCCAGTAGTCATGCAGAAGCAGGTTGTTCAGTTTCCACGTAGTTGAGCGGTTTTGAGTGAGATTCTTAATCCTGAGTTCTAGCTTGATTGCACTGTGATCTGAGAGATAGTTTGTTATAATTTCTGTTCTTTTACATTTATTGAGGAGAGCTTTACTTCCAAGTATGTGGTCAATTTTGGAATAGGTGTGGTGTGGTGCTGAAAAAAATGTATATTCTGTTGATTTGGGGTGGAGAGTTCTGTAGATGCCTATTAGGTCTGCTTGGTGCAGAGCTGAGTTCAATTCCTGGGTATCCTTTTTGATTTTCTGTTTCATTGATCTGTCTAATGTTGACAGTGGGGTGTTAAAGTCTCCCATTATTAATGTGTGGGAGTCTAAGTCTCTTTGTAGGTCACTCAGGACTTGCTTTATGAATCTGGGTGCTCCTGTATTGGGTGCATATATATTTAGGATAGTTAGCTCTTGTTGAATTAATCCCTTTACCATTATGTAATGGCTTTCTTCGTTTCTTTTGATCTTTGTTGGTTTAAAGTGTGTTTTATCAGAGACTAGGATTGCAACCCCTGCCTTTTTTTGTTTTCCATTTGCTTGGTAGATCTTCCTCCATCCTTTTATTTTGAGCCTATGTGTGTCTCTGCACGTGAGATGGGTTTCCTGAATACAGCACACTGATGGGTCTTAAGTCTTTATCCAATTTGCCAGTATGTGTCTTTTAATTGGAGCATTTAGTCCATTTACATTTAAAGTGAATATAGTTATGTGTGTATCTGATCCTGTCATTATGATGTTAGCTGGTTATTTGGCTCGTTAGTTGATGCAGTCTCTTCCTAGTCTCGATGGTCTTTACATTTTGGTATGATTTTGCAGTGGCTGGTACCGGTTGTGCCTTTCCATGTTTAGCGCTTCCTTCAGGAGCTCTTTTAGGGCAGGCCTGGTGGTGACAAAATCTCTCAGCATTTGCTTGTCTGTAAAGTATTTTATTTCTCCTTCACTTATGAAGCTTAGTTTGGCAGGATATGAAATTCTGGGTTGAAAATTCTTTTCTTTAAGAATGTTGAATATTGGCCCCCACTCTCTTCTGGCTTGTAGAGTTTCTGCCGAGAGATCCGCTGTTAGTCTGATGGGCTTCCCTTTGATGGTAACCCGACCTTTCTCTCTGGCTGCCCTTAACAGTTTTTCCTTCATTTCAACTTTGGTGAATCTGACAATTATGTGTCTTGGAGTTGCTCTTCTTGAGGAGTATCTTTGTGGCGTTCTCTGTATTTCCTGATTCTGAATGTTGGCCTGCCTTGCTAGATTGGGGAAGTTCTCCTGGATAATATCCTGCAGAGTGTTTTCCAACTTGTTTCCATTCTCCCCGTCACTTTCAGGTACACCAATCAGACATAGATTTGGTCTTTTCACATAGTCCCACATTTCTTGGAGGCTTTCCTCGTTTCTTTTTATTCTTTTTTCTCTAAAATTCCCTTCTCACTTCATTTCATATTCCAGGGCTGATACCCTTTCTTCCATTTGATCGCATCGGCTCCTGAGGCTTCTGCATTCTTCACGTAGTTCTCGAGCCTTGGTTTTCAGCTCCATCAGCTCCTTTAAGCACTTCTCTGTATTGGTTATTCTAGTTATACATTCTTCTAAATTTTTTTCAAAGTTTTCAACTTCTTTGCCTTTGGTTTGAATATCCTCCCGTAGCTCAGAGTAATTTGATCGTCTGAAGCCTTCTTCTTTCAGCTCGTCAAAGTCATTCTCCATCCAGCTTTGTTCCATTGCTGGTGAGGAACTGCGTTCCTTTGGAGGAGGAGAGGCACTCTGCTTTTTAGAGTTTCCAGTTTTTCTGCTCTGTTTTTTCCCCATCTTTGTGGTTTTATCTACTTTTGGTCTTTGATGATGGTGACGTACAGATGGGTTTTTGGTGTGGATGTCCTTTCTGTTAGTTTTCCTTCTAACAGACAGGACCCTCAGCTGCAGGTCTGTTGGAGTACCTGGCCGGCCGTGTGAGGTGTCAGTCTGCCCCTGCTGGGGGGTGCCTCCCAGTTAGGCTGCTCGGGGGTCAGGGGTCAGGGACCCACTTGAGGAGGCAGTCAGCCCGTTCTCAGATCTCCAGTTGCGTGCTGGGAGAACCACTGCTCTCCTCAAAGCTGTCAGACAGGGACATTTAAGTCTGCAGAGGTTACTGCTGTCTTTTTGTTTGTCTGTGCCCTGCCCCCAGAGGTGGAGCCTACAGAGGCAGGCAGGCCTCCTTGAGCTGTGGTGGGCTCCACCCAGTTCAAGCTTCCCGGCTGCTTTGTTTACCTAAGCGAGCCTGGGCAATGGCGGGCGCCCCTCCCCCAGCCTCGCTGCCGACTTGCTGTTTGATCTCAGACTGCTGTGCTAGCAATCAGCGAGACTCCGTGGGCGTAGGACCCTCTGAGCCAGGTGCGGGCTATAATCTCCTGGGGCACCGTTTCCTAAGCCCGTTGGAAAAGCACAGTATTCGGGTGGGAGTGGCCCGATTTTCCAGGTGCCGTCTGTCACCCCTGGAAAGGGAACTCGCTGACCCGTTTCACTTCCCGAGTGAGGCAGTGCCTCGCCCCTGCTTCGGCTGGTGCACAGTGCACTCACCCACTGACCTGCGCCCACTGTCTGGCACTCCCTAGTGAGATGGACACGGTACCTCAGATGGAAATGCAGAAATCACCTGTCTTCTGCGTGGCTCGCGCTGGGAGCTGTAGACCGGAGCTGTTCCTATTCGGCCATCTTGGCTCCTCCCATCTCTTAGCTTTTCAAAGTAAGGTATTGAAGTCCCGTACTGTTATTGTACTGTACTATATCTCTCCCTGTAAAACTATTAATATTTGCTTTATATATTTAGATGCTCTAATTTTGGGTGCAAATATATTTACAACTGTTATATACTTGGATGAATTCACTCTGTATCATTACAAAGAGTCCATATTTGTCTTATGACAGATTTTGACTGAATATCTATTTTGTCTAATATAAGTATTGCCACTCCTACTCTCTTTTGGTTAGATTTGAATGGAATATCGTTTCTTTTTTTTTTTTTTGAGATAGAGTCTCGCTCTGTCACCCAAGCTGGAGTGCAGTGGCTTTATCTCGGCTCAGTGCAACCTCCGCCTCCTGGGTTCCAGCAATTATCCTGCCTCAGCCTCCCAAGTAGCTGGGACTACAGGCATGGGCCACCACGCCTGGCTAATTTTTTGTATTTTTAGTGAGAGAGAGGGTTTCACCACGTTAGCCAGGATGGTCTCCATCTCCTGACCTCGTCATCTGCCTGCCTTGGCCTCCTAAAGTGCTGGGATTACAGGCATGAGCTACCACACCCAGCTGGAATATCTTTTTTCATCACTTCACTTTTAGCCTATGTATGTCCCTGAAGCTGAGGTGAGTCTCTTATAGGCAGCATATTGATGAATCTTGCATTTTTATGCATTCAGTTACTCTGTCTTTAGAATGGAGAATTTGGTCCAATTCCACATAAAGTAATTGATAGGTAAGAAGTTACTTTTGCCATTTTGTTCACTGTTCTATGATTTTTTTGGTAGTTTTATGATTTTTTGGTAGTTTGGTAGTTTTGTCTTGTTTTTTCCTTCCTCTCTTGCTTGTCTTTCTTTGAAATTTGTTTAATTTTTATACTGGTATGCTTTCATTTTCATTTTTTGTCTCCACCTTCTGTGTAACTACTGGGGGTTTTTCTCTGTGCCTACTCTGAGGTTACATAAAACATTTTGTAATTTTTTGTTATGGCAATTTAAGTTGATACAATAGCAACTGTGTGTGAAAACTCTACACTTTTAGTTACCCCACCCAGTTTATATTTTTATGTCACTGTTTACATATTTACATGTTGTAACCATTAACAAATTATTGTAGCAATAACTATTCTTAATATTTTTGTCTCTTAACCTATATATTAGTGTTATAAGTTATTTATATCATTACAGTATTCTGATTTTGACTGTATACTTACTTTTACCAGTGAGTTTATACTTTCTTTCTTTTTTCTTTTTAGACATAGTCTTACCCTGTCACCCAGGCTGGAGCACTGTGGTACAATTGTGCCTCACTGCAGCCTTGACCTCCTGGGTTCAAGTGATCCACCCATCTCAGCCTACTGAATAACTGGGACTACAGGCACATACCACCACACCCAGCTAATTGTTGTATTTTTGTAGAGACTGGGTCATATACCATGTGGCCCAGACTGATCTCAAACTCCTGGGCTCAAGTGATCTGCCTGCCTCAGCCTCCCAAAGTGCTAGGATTACAGGCATAAGCCACCATGCCCAGCTGAGTTACATGCTCTCACATACTTTCATGTTACTAATTAGTGTTCTTGTATTTCAGCTTGAAGAACTCCCTTTAGTATTTCTGAAAAGGCAGGTCTAGTGTTGATAAGCCTCCTCAGCTTTTGTTTGTCGAGAATATCTTTTTATTTTCTTACTTTCTGAAGTGCAGCTTTGCTGGGAAAAGTATTCTTGGGATTTTTTTTAAGCACTGAATATATCATACCACTTCTTTCTTATTTGCAAGGTTTCTGCTGAGAAATCTTGTGATATTCTAATAGAGATTCCCTCGTATGGGACAAGTTGCTTATATCTTACTGCTTTAAAAATTATCTTTGTCTTTTACTTTCGACACTTTGACAAGATCATATTCTTTGGGTTGATCTTGCTTGTGATCCTTTGAGCTTCATGAATCTGGATGTCCTTATCTCTCCTATGATTTAGAACATTTTCAGCCAATATTTCTTTAAATTTTCTTCCCCCTTTTCTTTTCTCCTTCTGGGACTACTATAATGCTTATATTTGTTATCTTCATGGTGCCCCATAAGTCTCATATACTTTCTTCAGTCTTTTCTCTTATTGTGTCTCTAACTGGCTAATTTCAAATGACCTGTCTTTGAGTTCACTAATTCTTTATTCTGCATGATTGAGTCTGCTGTCGAAGCTTTCTGTTGAATTTTTCAATTCTATCATTGTATTTGTCAGTTCCAGGATATCTTTTTAGTTCCTTTTATGGTTTCTATTTCATTGTTAAACTTCTTGGCTGGGCATGGTGGCTCACCCCTGTAATCCCAGCACTTTGGGAGGCTGAGGTAGGCGGATCACATGAGGTCAGGAGTTCAAGACCATCCTGGCCAACATGGCAAAACTCTGTCTCTACTAAAAAAAAATTTAAAAAATACAAACATTAGCCAGGTGTGGTGGTTTGTGCCTATGATCCCAGCTACTTGGCAGGATGAGGTATGAGAATCACTTGAACGCAGGAGGCGAAGGTTGCAGTGAGCTGAGATCATGCCACTCACATCCAGCCTGGGCCACAGAGCAAGACTCTTGTCTCAAAAAATAAATAAATAAATAAATAAATAACTTCTCATTTTGTTCATGCATTATTTTCCTGATTTCATTTAGTTATCTATCTGTTCTCTTGCATCTCATTAAGCTTCTTTAAGATGATTATCTTGAACCCTTCATTAAGAAATTCATAGATCTCCACTTCTTTAGGGTCATTTATTGGAGCTTCATCGGTTGCTTTTGGTGGTGTCATGTTTGCATGATTCTTCATGATCCAGGTTGCTTTGTGTTAATGTCAGTGCCTATGAAAAAGCAAGACTGGTTTTTGCAGGTAAGGACTTTCTCTTATGTCCCCAGACTAATGGGAATACTTCTCATATCACATTTGGGCAAGGTTGAAATCAGGTCATATGACTTCTGTTGGTTTCACAATGGAGTGTGAAGTTGGTGGGCCTCTTTCCAGGAGTTCAGGTGAGTGTGGATCCTGTCAGGTCCCTGAGTAGCCTGGACTGCCTTCAGGACCTTGGTCAATAGAGCTGAGGCAAGGTGCCCCAGTTGGTTGCTCAAGTGGCAGGCTAGTTACAGATGTACAGACTGTTGTGGCTCCCACTGATTCCCTGAGAATGCTCCTGCCAGGTCACTGGGTGGGTTCCTGGGCAGGCAGGACTAGCCCCAGACCTCAGCTGAGTCATGGTTGAAATGAGACACAGGGCTACTTCAGGGACCAAGGTCTTCAGGCTTGCCTCCAGTGGCACAGATAGGTGTTTCTCCCTTGGGTCCCTGGGTGGGCAGGACTGCTCCTACACCATGGCTGAGAGGGGCTAGAGGCAGGTTATCAGGCCACTTTAAGATCCAAAGTCAGACTAAGTTTAGTGGTCCTGCCTCTAGACAGGTGTGTCTCTCTTGAGTTACTGGGAATGCAAGACCACTCAGACTGTGGCTAGGAGGGACTGGATCTGGGTTACAGGGCCATTTCAAGATCCACAGTCAGACAAAGGTCTGCAGATCTGCCTCCAGAGACACAGATGGTCATGTTTCTCAGTGGATCCTGAGTGGGCAGAACTATGCCTGGACTGTGGCTGGGAAAAGCTGGAGCCTCTTAAAAATCTTCAGTCAGGCCTCTTTAAAATCTTCAATCAGACTGAGGTCTGCAGGTCTGCCTCCAGAGGTATAGACAGATGTATCTCTCAGCAGGTCCCTGGATGGGTAGGACTTCTCCTGCACTGCAGTTGGGAGGGGCTAGAATGGGATTTGCAGGCTACTTTAAGATTTGCAGTGAGATCAAGATCTATAGGTATGCTTCCAGGGGTATAGATGGGAGTGGGGGCCATCCTCCTTTTGGTGCAGAGAAAAGAAGGTTCTGGTCTTTGTATATAATAACTTTAAATGAAAATACTGCTTCCTACTTATAAGTCAGGTAAGGAAGTGCTCAAATTTCTCTCTCCTTGTCTAGACCTTCCCAGTTTCCATGGATCATCATCTATCCAGGACCATTATCTGCCATGTCCATTATCAAACAGTGTTCAGACATGCATTGTTTGAACATGTGCAGCAAATGTCTGCTAAGTCATACAAGGAAGACTGAAATAAGTCTGTGCCCATAGAACTGCTCTATTTTGACTTTCAGTTCCCACTATCTGTAGCCTCAGTACACAATTGGATTTGTTTGTATATTATTTCTGCTGCAAAACATAATTCATTAAATAATGAGCCAGAGTGAAGAAAGTCAGTTCAGGATGACTCTTGTTTATGCAGGAGTGAGAAATTAACAACAGGAGTCTTTAACACAGATCCCAGTGTTGGTACCTTAGGTCCCAAGTATTTTCTGCCATAGGATTATAAAACAAATCTGTATTCTCTTCCCTTCTTTTTTTCTTCTGCTCCTCCTCCAAAAAGAATGACATGAAAGAATGGTTGCCGGCCAGGCGCGGTGGCTCACACCTGTAATCCCAGCACTTTGGGAGGCAGAAGGCAGGCAGACCACGAGGTCAGGAGATCAAGACCATTCTGGCTAACACGGTGAAACCCCATCTCTACTAAAAAATACAAAAAAAAAAAAAAAATTAGCCAAGCGTGGTGGTGGGTGCCTGTAGTCCCAGCTACTGGGGAGGCTGAGGCAGGAGAATGCATGAACCCAGGAGGCAGAGCTTGCAGTGAGCTGAGATCGCGCCACTGCACTCCAGCCTGGGCAACAGAGCAAGACTCTGTCTCAAAAAAAAAAAAATGGTTGCTGAAAGAGTGGACAAACATAGAGTCTTTATAAGGTCTGCTACCTTCAACTTTGTTACCTTTTGTTGTCAGCTTTGTTAGCTGACTTAATAAGGCAATCTAAGAGAGACAGAAAAAGAGAACCCCTATGAACTAGTGAATCAAATAAGAGAGATGAAAAAAATTATACAACTGGTGGTTCGGAAAATGAGGTGTACTCAAATAATGGGCATGCTGCATGCCATCTAAAATGGTTTGTCTTTTTTTCCTAGTGATTCTTGGTCATTGGTAAGTTCCACTTTTACATTTGAACTACAAATCCTACATAATTCCATCAATAATATCTTAATTACTACCTGTTTTAATAATAATGCCAGTATAAATTTGTTTAGTACTCTGTCTACTTTCAGGGCCCTTCTGGATATATAATCAGTTTGAAACCTCATACTAACCGTGTGTAATCAGTCAGGCTTTATCATTTTACAGAGGAGGATATGGTCACACCCTGGTTAAGTAGGTGACCCAGCAAGTTGATAACATTTCTTGGAAGAGTAAGATAATGCTAGTAATCATAGTTTGATTTCAAAATTAATTTTTTGTTTAATCTGTGATGATTCAAAACAAAGCAACAATAACCAAAAATGCTAGAGATAGATACCATATCACAGGCTCTATAGAACATGTTACTTTTAAAATGTTATTCTTCTTTATGATCAACATTTAGTTTTTATTACTGTTGGGCTATCATACTTCTTGTTAACCAATAATATAGGCATAAATTAGATCAAAAATAGCATTAATATTTCTATTAGTTAAAATTTAGGCGTTCTTTTTGTTTTAAAGGCAAACTATAGGAAAAATTTGGACATTTCTAATCTAAAGGTAACCCCTCATAGAAATAAATGCAGGATGTATAATTATTCCCCACAAAGGTACAGGTAAGAACACAAACCATATAGTTCAAAAACTGCCGTAAAATAGCATTTAAAAATCAGAAGCCAAGAGCAAAGCATAGGAGAAAGCCTATCCATATCAGTTACAACAGTAAATGTAAATAAGATGAAAAAATATGTAAGATATAAATTCTTGGCCGGGCTCAGTGGCTCACGCCTGTAATCCCAGCACTTTGGGAGGCCGAGACAGGCAGATCACCTGAGGTCAGAAGTTCCAGACCAGCCTGGCCAACATGGTGAAACCCCCTCTGTACTAAAAATACAAAAATTAGTTCAGCGTGGTGATGCATGCCTGTAGTCCCAAATACTCAGGAGGCTGAAGCAAGAGAATCACTTGAACCTGGAAAGCAAAGGTTGCAGTAAGCCGAGATCATGCCACTGCACTCCAACCTGAGCGACAGAGAGAGACTCCATCTCAAAAAAAAAAAAAAACAAAAAAAACCAAACCTCAAAATAGTAAAAAAAAAAAAAAGTCTCAAAATAGTCAACAAACAAAATCCATCTGTATGATATTAATAAGAGATTCACAAAGACTAAAAGTAAACAGGCTAAGTATAATCAAATACAAACAATGAAAACAAATGTCACAATATTAATGATAAAAATAAAGTATAAGGTGAAAGATATGAAATGGGTGTGTCATGTCAGGAGTATCAGGGTTTGATGGAAAGAGAACATACACCTACTGTAAGGTTAAATTCAGTTTCTTATTTTATCATCCAAGAACACATGATCTCATGGCAAGCAAAGTGGCCTTTCAGGGTTGGCACAAACATGGCATGTGACATCACCACTCCTTCAGCCTCAGAATCCCTAACAGGACCAGCCCCTGATTGCCTGATCTCTGCAAAGTAGAGGGTTGCTCTTTGCTACCCATTAAATTCAGCGTTCACACCCCCATTCTGGAGGAATGCCGTTCATGCACTTCTGTTTAAAGGAACGCTGACCAAATTCAGCTTTAACATACCCACCTTCTTAGCTGGGAAGAGAAAGCAGAGCCAGAGCTGGGGGACCTTGAAAGAGTCTCTGCCTCCAGCTCTTTACTGTTCCAGAAAGCCCGTTTTTTTTCTTCACAGGGATAGTAGAGTCATTTCATGCCAGTCCATGGTGGAATTTATAGTGAAGATCTAATTGTCATGACCTTAATGTATGTAATAATGTTGACTCAAAGTTATAGTCAACTTACTAGAAATAAAAAGCAAAGACAAAAGTATAGTAAAAAGATATCTTCACTTGCTTCTTGACAGATATGAACACAGAAATAAGTACAGAGAGAATTTGGATAAAGTTGATGTAACAGATAATAAAGGAATCATTGAGCACTCACCATGGGCTGTTATTTTCTCTCTTTTACAGATGAGGAAACAAGGCACAGAGTAGGGAGGAACGTGCCTAAGCAGGCTGGTTAATAGACCATGCTTTTAACCACTTGCTCTCTTACCTTTAAATAGGATGAGCATAACTTAGTCTAAACCAGAACACTGTGATAGTTAAAGGGAGTGGTATTGATGTCAGGACAACAGGTGTAGAGTATTCCATCTCACCAGGCCATATTGTCCTCCCAGCTGTAAACACATTTTTTTGTCCAACAAACAGAACACATCTTTTCCATTGCTTGTGAAACATTTACAAAAATTGTTCATAGGAAAAACTTCTATAATTTTCATAAGGCAGAAATTGCATAGCCCTTACTCTCTGATCCCAGTGCAATTATTGTACAATGCATCATACCAGTCATCCAAAGGTGGAATACCATAGTTATCCTAATATCAAAAAAGTATTTGACAAAGGTCAACCTTTATTCTCAATTATTTAACAGTTTCAAGTTAGTAAACTAAGAATGTTATTCATTGCCATTTGCCCTCATTCTCAATTATTTAACAATTTTGAGTAAACTAAGAATGTTATTCATTGCCATTAGGGGGCCTAATGGATATCATAGATCTCCCTAGCTGAGATCAAAACAAAAATGTAGATGTAAAGCAGGTGTAGATAAAAATAGACATACAATGTAGAATAGCATAAATATAAATATCTAATATGTGTATACATGTAAGTAGTGTGGATAAAAGTGCCACCTTTGCCTGTAATACCAGCACTTTGGGAAGCCAAGGGGGCAGGAGGATTACTTGAGTCCAGGAGTTCAGGACCAGCCTGGGCAACATAGTGAGGATCCCCATCTCTACAAAAAATAAAAAATTAGCTGGGCTTGGTGCATGCCTGTAGTCCTAGCTCTTTTGGAGGCTGAGGTCAGATGATTGCTTGAGCCTGGGAGTTCAAGGCTGCAGTGAGCCATGATTATGGCACTGCACTCAGCTTGGGCAACAGAACGAGACCTTGTCTCAAAAAAAACAAGGGCCGGCGGGCGCGGTGTCTCACGCCTGTAATCCCAGCACTTTGGGAGGCCGAGGTGGGCGGATCATTTGAGGTCAGGAGTTCAAGACCAGCCTGGCCAACATGGCAAAACCCCATCTCTACCAAAAATACAAACATTAGCCAGGCGTGGTGGCCGGCACCTGTAATCCCAGCTACTCACGAGGCTGAGGCAGGAGAATCGCTTGAACTCAGGAAGCGGAGGTTGCAGTGAGCCGAGATGACGCCACTGTGCTCCAGCCTGGGTGACAGCTCAAGACCCTGTCTCAAAAAAAAAAAAAACACACAAGTGCCACCTTTGTTAGCAACAAAACTTGAATTTGAGATCATGGTTTAGATTTATGAGCCATGTGGACTTGTGTGTTAGTTTTCTGTGGCTTCTGTAGCAAATTATCACAAATTTGGTGGCTTAAAACAACAGAAATTCATTCTCACAGTTTTGGAAGTCAGAAGTCTGAAATCAAGATGTCAGCACAACTGCACTCGCTCTGGAGGTTGTAGGAGAGAATGTATTGTTTGCTTCTTCCAACTTCTGGCTGTCAACATGCCTGGTTGGGACCACATCACTCCTGTCTGCTTCTTTTTCACGTTGTTGTCTTCTCTTCTGTTTGTCTTAAATCTCCTTCTGCCTTTGTCCTATAAGGATATTTGTCATTGGATTTAGGGCCCACCCAGATAATCCAGGATAATCTTCTTATCTCAAAATCCTTAATTTAATTACATCTGCAAAGACCCTTTTTCCAAATAAGGTAACATTCACAGGTTCTGGGGATTAAAATAAGGACATATCTTTGTGGGGGCTACCATTCAACCCATTACAACTTGTGATTACCATGAACCCTTAATTAGAAAGACCTTTAAAATCAGTGTCAATGTGGAGCCTTGTGGTCGAGAGATTGTGTGCTCTCTGCAAGGAGGTTAGTCCAAAGGAGGGAAGAGGCAGAACTGAGATGTTCATGCACAGGTCGTTCTAGATGCACTGACCAGAGAAGTTACTACTTCTCCCAGTAAGGTGAGTGAATGGGCAGAAAGGCCCTCAGTGTTACAGAAACCTGGAAGAAGTAAAAATAAATGTTTCTGCTAAATTGCTATAATTACATGTATATACACATACGGGCTATTTGTCTTTATTTTAATTGACTATTAAAGTAAACATGTACAAGTTGTAAAATAAGAAATAGCTTTAATTTTTTTTTAAATTATACTTTAAGTTCTAGGGTACATGGGCACAACGTGCAGGTTTGTTACATATGTATACATGTGCCATGTTGGTGTGCTGCACCCGTTAACTCTTCATTTATATTAGGTATATCTCCTAATGCTTTCCCTCCCCCCTCCCCCCACCCTACAACAGGCCCTGGTGTGTGATGTTCCCCTTCCTGTGTCCAAGTGTTCTCATTGTTCAATTCCCACCTATGAGTGAGAACATGTGGTGTTTGGTTTTTTTGTTCTTGCGATAGTTTGCTGAGAATGATGGTTTCCAGCTTCATCCATGTCCCTACGAAGGACATGAACTCATCCTTTTTTATGGCTGCATAGTATTCCATGGTGTATATGAGAAATAGTTGAAATTTTTATTAATAAAAAGGTAATTTTTAATGTATTTCCTTTTAACTGCTGTAAGAACCTTATTCAGAAAGGCATAATAGCCTATTTAATAACATATAAACAGTATATTTATTGTGGATTCAAACATGAGAAAGTTATAGAGGAAAACAAATGATAACCACAAAATTCAGGATAGTGATTACCTCTGAGGAGTTCCTGAGAGAGAAGGGTGCGGGATTGAAGAGGAACTTCAGAGGTGATAGAATGTTTTTTTCTAACAGGAGCAGTGAGTACACAGGTGTTCATGATACCAGTATTTTATCAGTAGAGGGCCTGTTAAAACAGTGCTGGATGGCACCCCATGGGGTGTCTAATGTAGTAGATTGGGATGGGGCCCAAGAATTTCCATTTCTAACAAGTTCACTGTTGATGCCAGTTCTGCTGGTGTGAGGACAGCACTTCTTATACATTTTATAAATTATCTTTTATATCCATTCACTGTTGTTAAAAAAAATTTTTGTAGAAAGAGTATAAAAAGCAAAGTCTGTTTTTTTAACTCCCTGCTCTGGGATAAGGGTGGATTTGCTTTTACTTAGTAGTCACAGAGAGGTAGGTGCCTTCCCAGTAGAGCTAGCATAGTTAAAGGTACAGATTCCAGAGTTAAACTGCTTATGTTCGAATCTTGGCCCCACCATATTATAGGTTGTATGACCTTGGGCAAGGGTTTTAATCTCTCTATCCCTCAGTTTTCTCATCTTTAACAATATCTATCTCGTTGGGTTGCAGTGAAGATCAAATGAGTCAATATAGGTAAAGCCCTTGGTGTGGTACCTGGCCGATTAGGAAGGGCCAGTTGCTGCTATTAGGTTGGTGCAAAAGTAATTGTGGTTTTTGCCGTATTACTCTAAGGTATTAGACTTACTCCCTGGGGGTTTCCATCCTGGAGGTGCTATTGAGTGTATTTATTCCTTGCTCTCCAGAGAGGACCTCCTGCCATAGTCAGGTTCCCCATAAGAAGCCACTGGTCTTTCTTTGCCTCTAGCTGCTTCTTTTCTTGCTAATAGAGAAATAGGTACTTGGAGGAAGTAATATTCTTTGAAACCTTCATATTTCACCTTGAAGTTTTTCTTATTGATTATTATAATATATTAGGCTTTTAAACCAACTGAGAAGTGGAGACTCCTCCAAATGGTGTAATGAGAGGTTTTGATCTTTATTGCCCTGGATGTTAAGCCATAGTGAAGATTGTGATAATGTTTCTCCTGGTAACACATGCTCTCTAAAATTTTCAAGGAGTGAGTTACTTGATTTTTCAGTCAGTTCCAAAAAAGCTTTTGTAGACAGAAGCAGAATTGTTTCTCCAGCTCTGTAACTCATGCTTTTAATTTCTGCCGAATTGGTGGTGTACCTTCAGTGAGAACTTGATTAGTGAACAGCCCATTCCTATTTCCTCTCTGAGTGCAGTTTTTATACTAATCCTGGCTCACAGACAAATGTATGCATCTGGTTTCCTCATTGACATCTGGCTAACTTAAGTCTGGCTATCTCCTTTAAGGCATGAACCCTAATTCCCAGACTTTCTCCATCTGCCACTTCCTGTGTGGCCCTTTGTATACTTGAAATAAAATGAATTAAAGTAGTTCATTTCTACCTTTGAGTATTGATTAGACATTGATTAAGCATTGTCCTCTGATATGAAATTAAATACTTGAGGAAATCAAATCTGCTTTGTGAAAGTATAAACATTTTTATTTACTTATTCATGGTTGATTGCATGTGCCTAACATTATAAAAATTAAGTGTATACTAACCCATTCTTTGGTTTCTGGGTGTATTAAAGTGTGAAAGAATGGTGAGATACCGGTGGCATTTTTACAAATTCTCATCAAGAGTGAGAAGAAGAGCTATCTTGAAATGGTTGGGGGTGGGGTGGGGAGAGTGAGAGGAAGAGGAATAGTAGGAGGGACTTTGGGCTGTACATCAGGGAGCTGAGACTCAGATCCCTATAGGGTCTAAATGGTATGTATTGTTTTCTCCTCGAGATTTCTAAAATTTCTTTTACCTTTAATATTCTGTAATTAAAGACATCATCCAAACCTTCAAGGAGTTAATGGTCTGATTGGGAAAACCAAACATAATTATAATACAAGATAAATAAATGATAAAATAGAAGTAAAAATAAAGTTTCACAAGAATAAACATGAAGGAGCAGTTTATACCAGGCTCCTACTCATTCTTAGAGTAGGAGGTTATACATAAGCAAGGGTTATAGATTGGAATGCCTCACACAGCAGTGGGGTAGGGTTGGAGACATTGTATAAACTCACGTCTAGCTTAATATAGGCACATACAGTTACATATTAAAAGATTTTAAATATGTTCACATACATACGTTAGTATACACACAAATATTTCCTCACTTTGTCAGCTGAGAGGGCCTACAGGAAACACTCCAATTGCAATGACCATACCTAGAGCCTAGATCTTGGTTTCTAATATCATTTTCAAACAAACAAAAAAATACAGGCCAGGGGTGGTGTCTCATGCCTGTAATTCCAGCACTTTGGGAGGCCAAGGTGAGCAGATTACCTAAGGTCAGGAGTTCGAGACCAGCCTGGCCAACATGGCAAAACCCTGTCTCTACTAAAAATAACAAAAATTAGCCGGCCAAGGTGGCAGGTGCCTGTAATCCCAGCTACTTGGGAGTCTGAGGCAGGAGAATCGCTTGAACCTGGGAGGCAGAAATTGCAGTGAGCCAAGATCGTGCCATTGCACTCCAGCCTGGGCAACAAGAGCAAAAGTCTGCTTCGAAACAAAATAAAAAAGAAAGAAAAAAAACCAGGGCTCTTTAGATAAATGGCTGAGTCTAGGACTAGATTAGGTAATATACAAAATGATCCTGGAGCAGAAAGTACCAGAAAGCAAAGACGTGCTCAAAAATTTTTTTAAATTTTAGAAGATCCACAGTGGTGGGAGTATATCAAAGGAACATTGAAGCCAACTGAAAGAACTTCCAATAGCCAAAATTGGAACAATTTTAGCAAAAAAAAAAAAAAAAAAAAATACTGAATTTTAACCCAAAGTATAAGATAAATATCTGTGAGTCAATACTTGAATAAATATGATGGAATAAATAACTGAGGGAGAAGAAACAAATCTCTTATGTAGAAGAATTTCAAGTAACGTATGTATATAGATACTCAACCATCAAGGAGGTGGAGCATAATTCCCCACTCCTTAAGTGTGAGATGTGCGTACTGACCTCTTTCTAAAAAGAACAGTGTGGAAAGGGGGCTGAGGGAAACTACAGTAAAGAAACCTGACAGGCACTACTTCAACCAGATAACCAGGGATAACATCAGCAGGCATAAGTCATGCTGATAGTATGTACCCTTGATATGATATGATGAGACTGAGATTTCATCTCTGTGATCTTCCTCCTCAAAACACATTACTTCTAATCATGGAAAAAATATGGGAACAATCCCAGTTGAAAACTCTACAAAATACCTGATTATTACTTCGCAAAACTGTCAATTTTACCTAAAATGAGAAAAGTTTGAGAAACTGTCACAGTCAAAGAAACCTAAAGAGACTTGATACCTCAATGTAATATGGTACCTGGATGCAGAAAAAAGATATTAGGTTGAAACTAAGAAAATCTGAAAAATTTGAATAAAGTATGGACTTAACTAATAATAAATTATCAGTATTGGTTCATTAATTATGACAAAGGTACCATAAAATAAAGTGTTAATAATAGGAGAAATTGGGTGCAGGATATGTGGGACCTCTCTATAATATCTTTGCAATTTTTCTGTGACCCTAAAACACTTATAAAGAGTGCAAATAAATAGGAAATGAACATCCAACATTCTTTCTGTACTAAGGAGCAGAGGTCCCTTTCTTAAATATAATGGTCAAGTAGGCATTTAATAAGTAGCCTGCAAGCACCAAGTAATGAACTCTGTAAAGATCAAACAAAATGTACGTTCAGAGTTTCCATTGTATATTTTGAGGCTTTGCTTTCTTGTTCTAAGATAGTAAAACTTCTAAGTGTCAGCTAACTGCATGCTCTCTCTCTCAGGGTAATTGATATGGCTTGGCTCTGTGTCCCCACCCAAATCTCATCTTGTAGCTCCCATAATTCCCATGTGTTGTGGGAGGGACCTGGTGGGAGATAATTGAATCATGGGGGCGGGTCTTTCCCATGCTGTTCTCATGATAGTGAATGGGTCTCATGAGATCTGATGGTTTTAAAAAAAGGGAGCTTCTCTGCACAAGCCCTTTTTTTTGCTTGCTGCATACATGCATACATGTAAGACGTGATTTGCTCCTCCTTGCCTTCCACCATGATTGTGAGGCCTCCCCAGCCATGTGTAACTGTGAGTCCAGTTAAACCTCTTTCTTTTGTATATTGCCTAGTTTTGGGTATGTCTTTATCAGCAGTGTGAAAATGGACTAATACAATAAATTGGTACCAGTAGAGTCAGGCACTGCTGAAAAGATACCTAAAAATATGGAAGCAACTTTGGAACTGGGTAACAGGCAGAGGAACAGTTTGGAGGGCTCAGAAGAAGACAGGAAAATGTGGGAAAGTTTGAAACTTCCTGTAGACTTGTTGAATGGCTGTGCTCAAAATGCTGATAGCGATATGGACAATAAGGTCCAGGCTGAGTTGGTATCAGATGGAAATGGGGAACTTGTTGGTAACTGGAGCAAAGATGACTTTTGTTATGTTTTAGCAAAGAGACCAGCAGCATTTTGCCCCGTCATAGAGATTTGTGGAACATTGAACTTGAGAGAGATAATTTAGGGTATCTGGTGGAGGAAATTTCTAAGCAGCAAAGCATTCAAGAGGTGACTTGGGTGCTGTTAAAGGCATTCAGTTTTATAAGGGAAGCAGAGCACAAAAGCTTGGAAAATTCGCAGCCTAACAATGCGATAGAAAAAATCCCATTCTCTGAGGAGAAATTCAAGATGGCTGCGTAAATTTGCATAAGTAATGAGGAGCCGAATGTTAATCCCCAAGACAATGGGGAAAATGTCTCCAGGGCATGTCAGAGATCTTCATGGCAGCCCCTCCCATCACAGGCCTGGAGGCCTAGGAGGAAAAAGTGGTTTCGTGGGCCAGGTCGAGGGTTCCCCACGCTGTGTGCAGCCTAGGACACCTACTTGGTGCCCTGCATCTCAGCTGCTCCAGCTGTGGCTGAAAGGGGCCAATGTAGAGCTTGGGCCGTGGCTTCAAAGGATGCAAGCCTCAAGCCTTGGCAGCTTCCACATTGTGTTGAGCCTGCCAGCGCACAGAAGTCAAGAATTGGAGTTTGGGAACCTCCACCTAGATTTCAGAGGATGTATGGAAATGCCTGGATGCCCAGGCAGAAGTTTGCTTCAGGGGCAGGGCTCTCATGGAGAACCTCTGCTAGGGCAGTGCAGAAGGGAAATGTAGGTTCAGAGCCCCCACACAGAGTCCCTACTGGGGCACTGCCTAGTGGAGCTGTGAGAAGAGAGCCACCATCCTCTAGATCCCAGAATGGTAGATCCACAGACAGCTTGCACCCTCCTCCTGGAAAAGCCACAGATGCTCAACACCAGCCTGTGAAAGCAGCCAGGAGAGGGGCCATACCCTGCAAAGCCACAGGGGGTGGAGCTGCCCAAGACTATGGGAAACTACCTCTTGCATCAGCATGACCTAGATGTGAGACATGAAGTCAAAGGAGATCATTTTGGAGCTGTAAGATTTGACTGCCTCACTGGATTTCAGACTTGCATGGGGCCTGTAGCCCCTTTGTTTTGGCCAGAGTCTCCCATTTGGAATGGCTGTATTTACCCAAAGCCTGTACCCCCATTATATCTAGGAAGTAACTAACTTGCTTGTGATTTTACAGACTCATAGGTGGAAGGGACTTGCTTTGGCACAGATGAGACCTTGGACTGTGGACTTTTGAGTTAATGCTAAAATGAGTTGAGACTTTGGGGGACTGTTGGGATGGCATGGTTGGTTTTGAAATGTGAAGATATGAGATTTTGGAGGAGCCAAGGATAGAATGATATGGTTTGGCTCTGTGTCCCCACCCAAATCTCATCTTGTAGCTCTCATAATTCCCACATATTGTGTGAGGGACCCGGTGGGAGATGATTGAATCATAGGGGCAGGTCTTTCTTGTGCTGTTCTCATGAATGGGTCTCTTGAGATCTGATGGTTTTAAAAAACGGGAGTTTCTCTGCACAAGCTTTTTTTTTTTTTTTTTGCCTGCTGCCATACTTGTAAGATATGACTTGCTCCTCCTTGCCTTCCACCATGATTGTGAGGCCTCCCCAGCCACATGAAACTGTGAGTCCAATTAACCTCTTTCTTTTGTAAATTGCCCAGTTTGGGGTATGTCTTTATCAGCAGCATGAAAACAGACTAATACAGTGACTATAGTACAGAATGATTTCTCAAGATGTGCCTTCATGTAATATGATTGTGGTAGAGAATGTGGGCAGAGTGGGCATTAGTAACTTACAAGCTATTAGAGGAAAGAGCTAGACTCAGGATGAACAATGGAGCCTTCCTTTCTTTATCTGTTCCCTAGAGAAATGCTCAACATAGTCTTTTGTGCTCCTTTTTTCTCATTTGTATTTTAAACTATTTTCATTTTTTAAAGTTTCTTCATAAGATGCCCTCATATCTTGGAGGCACGTTAGTACCAAGTGGAAAGCAGAGAATTAATGTTATTCTAAGAGTAAATGAAGTTTATTAAATATGCTAAACATTGTAAGGCTAAAACAATATTATTTAAGTAGGTTTCACTGAAGACAGCATGGGTTAAACATAGTAATTGTTTTTTAAAATGATGTAGGTTTTATTTTATTTCTACAAATGTATGAGGTACATGAGGAATTTCGTTACATGTATATAATGCATAGTGGTCAAGTCAGGGTATTTAGGATGTCCACCACACAAGTGCAATACATTTTTGTTAAATATAGTGAATCTATTCAACTCTCAAACATTGAATTTTATCCTCCTTACTGTGTGTTTGTATCCTTTAATCCAGTTGTCTTCATCAGCTTTCTCCCTGCTACTCACTCCTCCCAGCTTCTGTTATTTATCTTTCCATTCTGTACATCCATGTGATCAAATGTTTTAGTTCCCACATGTAAGTGAGAAAAGTGCCTCATTTCATTTAAAACAATGACCTCTGGTTCTATCCATGTTACTAAAGGTAACATGATTTTATTCTTTTCAATGGCTGAATAGTATTTTGTGTCGGAGGATGTGGGGGTGTGGGTGTGTGTATCACATTTTCTTTTCTTATCTGTTCTTTCATTGAACACTTAGATTGATTCCATATCTTTGCTATTGTGAATAGTGCTGCAATAAACATGTGAGTTCAGATATCCCTTTGATATATTGATTTCTTTTTCTTTGGGTAGACAGTCAGTAGTGGGATTGCTGGATCAAATGATAATTCTGTTTTTAGTTTTTTGAGAAATCTCCATACTGTTTTCCATAGTGGCTGTACTAGTTTACATTCCCACCAGTAGTGTATAAGAGTTCCCTTTTCTCTGCATCCATGCAAACATCTGTTATTTTTTTCTTTTTCTGACTGGGATAAAATGATAGCTCATTGTGGTTTTGATTTACATTTGCCTGATGATTAGTGATGTTGAACATTTTTACATTTATCTGTTGACCATTTGTATGTTTTCTTTTGAGAAATTCTGTTCAGATTCTTTGCTCACTATTTTTTTTATTTCAATAGTTTTTGAGATACAGGTGGTTTTGGGTTACATGGATGAATTATATAGTGGTGAAGTCAGATTTTTGTGCACCCATCACCTGAGTAGTGTACATTGTATCCAATGTGTAGATTTTTTATTCCTCATCTCTCTCCCACCCTCCCCTTTCTGAGTCTCTAAAGTTCATTATATTACTCCTTATGCCTTTGCATACCAAAGCTTAGGTCCCACTTATAAGTAAGAACATACAGTATTTGGTTTCTCATTCCTGAGTTACTTCACTTACAATAAGGGCTTTAGCTCCATCCAAGTTTCTGCAAAAGACATTATTTCATTTCTTTTTTAGCCAAGTAGTATCCCATGGTGTATATATACTACATTTTCTTTACCCACTCATTGGTTTATGGGCACTTAGGTTGGTTCCATATCTTTGCAGTTGTTAATTGTACTGCAATAAACTTACATACGCAGGTGTCTTTTTGGTATATTGACTTCTTTTCCTCTGGGTAAATACCCAGTTGTGGAATTTTTTGATGAAATGGTAGATCTACTTTTAGTTCTTTAAGACATCCCCATACTGTTTTCCATAGAAGTTGTACTAATCCCACCAGCAGTGTATAAGCATTCCCTTTTCACCACATTCCAGAAAGGCTTTCAATAGGTACACTCACACCCAGCTCACATGGGAGAAGCCTCAAATGTGTCTGCAGTGGTGATGAGGGGGAAAAGATGTATCCTTCTCAGGACGCTTCACAAGCGCAAGGGCTTTCTGACTGTTGGGGTACAGCCACAGACTTTCCCCACTAAGCCCAGCACTTCAACTGTGCCTCTGCTGAAGGAAACTTCCCACCATTGGAAAAATCTGAGACTCAAGGCCTGCCATCTGGATTCTTTTGTCCCGGAGGGTATTCCCTTGATGTGATGTACTCCCCCTTTCCTTAAGAGTAGGAGTCCCTTAGAGCCAGATTGCTGTGAATGCTACTGCTCTCTGGGTCTAGCTGCCCAGTGGGACTGCCATACTGCAGGCTGGTGCTGGTGAACCTATGCAAGAGATCCAGTGATATGACCTGTCCTTAAGTCTCCCACTAGCAGCTATCAGCACCAGCCCTGATAGGGGTGGCAGAGGAGTGATGTAAACTCTGTGAGATTCCTTGGTTATAAATAGCCTTAGCGTGTTGACTTTCTCAGATGCCAGTTATAGTAGTAACGAACTGGTCACTGGGACAGGCTCAGGACCTCCTGGTTAGCCGGGGTGGTGCAGGCAATGGTAATACCTGAGGTAACATACAAGTTTTCTCCTTTCTGGACACAGTGTTATTCTATCTGCAGATTCTGCAATGAACTATGTCATTTGGCCTCCCAGCTAGGAGATGGCACTAGGAAAAGAGCACCACTTGCTGTAGTAGCAGTGGGATTTGTGCTTGCCTTATGTTACCCAGGAGAGGTATTCTGGTTTCTCAGGTGAGGGGTGGGGCTAGAGAGCTCCCAAAAGTTTCTGTTCTTTGTGTTATGCTACCAGGGTGGATGGAGGGACAAAGCCAGGTGGGAGCTGGGTCAGGTAGGTCCACACCCTGGCTCTCCACTTGCAGGGCAAGCACTGGCCTCTATGGAGATCACAGAGATCTCTGTGGAGATCACCACCTCTGCGGGTGGTTTACTGGCCACTGAGGTAATGTTCCATGGAGGAAGGTTGCTGCCTCTGCTGCACAGAAGAGATTGCAGAGGGAATGGAAAGTAGTAGGTGAGAGTAAGCCCTACCCAGCTCTCACACAGTTGGCAAGGCAGGTCTCACACCTGCAGTGATCCATTAGTAGCAGCTAGCTAAGTTCCAGGCTGTCTACACTCAGAACTCGAAACTGCCCCAGGCTATAAATCTTCCCTGTGGAGACAGCAATCAGGGCTTTCACACTATACCCCTCCCAGTCCACTCCCACAAAGCTGGGGCATTTGGCTCCTGCACTCCTAGCTACAGCACACTTCCCGCTTGTCCCCTGGTTCTGGGCAAGGGAGTTTATCTCCACTCAAGATTATATCACAAATTTCAGTTGGGAGCATCTGTTAACCTGAGACTACTGCCTGAGTTACCTAGCAGACTTCTGTGAGGTCCCCTGTGATGTAGAATGAGGAATGGCTTCGCTTGGTCCAAGCTGAAGACTGGGAATGCTCACAAGGCTCTTTCCCTGCTGCTCCTACTTTTATATTCTTCACTACTCCCTAAATCAGTTCCAGCGCTGGGTAGGATTAAGGCCTTCCCCTGTGGGCTGAATTGCCAGTTTCCCAGTGGTGTTGTATATCCTAGAGGCAGTGTCTCCCCACCTCACACTCTGGGGATTTGGTGTCAATTATACCTGCCTCATGATAGAATTTGCAGCTTGCCACTTCTTTTAAAGGGCCTGTGGTTTCTTTAAGCTTCCCTGTTCAGTTCTTGTGTTGCTTCTCGAAAAAAAGTTCAGTGTGAATCTCTACGCACTATTGTCTTTCCAAGTGGAAGAGACATGCTGACACTACCTCCAATCTGCCATCTTGGGAGGAAAAAATACAAAAACTCTTTGCCCACTTTTTATGGGATTATTAGCTTGTTTTTCCTGCTGAGTTGTTTGAGTTCCTTGTCGACTCTGAATATTAGTCCCTTGTTGTATAAGTAGTTTGGAAATATTCGTCCCTTGTTGTACAAGTAGTTTGGAAATATTTTTCCCATTCAACAGGTTGTCTGTTTACTCAGGTTTGCTTCTGGTTTGCTAGAGTAAACAGACAACCTGTTGAAAGGGAAAAATATTTCCAAACTACTTACACAACATCCCCTTTTGCTGTGCAGAAGCTTTTTAGTTTAATATACTACCAGTTGTCTATTTTTGTTTGTGTTGCCTTTGGAGATCTTAAACTTTTTGCCTAGACCAATGTCCAGCAGCGTTTTCCCTAGGTTTTCAAACTTCTATTATGTTTATAGTTTCAGGTCTTATGTTTAAGTCTTTAATCCATTATGAGTTGATTTTTTTGGTATATGGTGAGAAATAGGGGTCCTGTTGCATTCTTCTGCTTGTTCCAAAAAAATTGAAGAGGACAGAACTCTCTGTAACTCATCCTACAAGATCATCACCACCCTGATAGCAAAACCAGGTAATAACTCCACAAGAAAAAAAGAAAACTAACAGGTCAATATCCCTGATAAACACAGATGCCAATGCCTCACAATTCAGCCCACAGAGGAAGGCCTTAACCCCACCCAGCACTAGAACTATTTAGGGAGTGGTGAAGAATAAAAAAGTAGGAGCAGCAGAGAAAGAACTTTGTGAGCATTCCCAGTCTTCAGCTTGGATCAAGGGAAACCATTCCTCATTCTACATCACAGGAGACCTCACAGAAGTCTGCTAGCTAACTCAGGCAGCAGTCATAGGTTGAGAGAAGCTCCCATCTGAAATTTGTGATGTAATCTTGAGTGGGGATGAATTCTCTTGGCGAGAACCAGGGGCAAATGGGAAGTGAGCAGTAGTTACAAGTGCAGGAGTCAGGTGCCCAGCCTTGTGGTCATTCCCAGTCTCCAGCTTGAACCAAGGGAAGCCATTCCTGATTCTGCATCACAGGGGACTTCACAGAAGTCTACTAGCTAACTCAGGCTATCTCATCCAACTTGGATGCCTGTTAGTTTTTTTCTCTTGCCTGATTGCTCTGGCTAGGACTTTCAGTACAGTATTGAATAGGAGTGGTGAAGGTGGATAACTTTGTCTTGTTCCAGTTCTTAGAGGATAGGCTTTCAGATATTTCCCTATTCAGTGTGATGGTAGTTACAGGTTTGTTGTATGTGGCCTTTATTATTTTCAGATATGCTCTTTCTATGCCTAGTTTTGTGAGAGTTTTTGTCATGAAGGGATGTTGAATTGTATCAAATTTTCTTCTACATTTGTTGAGATAATCATATGATTTTTGTCCTTTATTCTGTTGATTTGATGTATCATGTTTATTGATTTACTTATGTTGAACCATTTTTGAATCCCTGGTATAAATGCAACTTGATCATAATGTATTAACTTTTTGATTGGCTCTTAGATTGGGTTTGCTAGTATTTTGTTTAGGATGTTAGCATCTGTGTTTACCAGGGATATTGGCATATAGTTTTTGTTGTTGTTGTTGCGTTCTTACCTGGTTTTGGTATCAGAGTAGTGATGATCTTGTAGGATGAGTTAGAGAGAATTCTGTCCTCTTCAATTTTTGAAGTAGTTTCAAGACAATTGGTATTAGTTCTTTTTATGTTTGGTAGAATTTGGCTGTGTATCCATCTGGTTCTGAGCTTTTCTTTCTCAGGAGGCTTTTTAATTACTGATATAATCTTGCTATGCATTATTGGTCTGTTCAGGGTTTTTCTTTCTTTCCAATTCAATCTTGATAGGTTGTAGGTTTCCAGGAATTTATTTATTTTCTCTAGGTGTTTCAGTTTGTCAGCATATAGTTGTTTATAATAGTCTCTAATGATTCTTTGCATTTCTGTAGTATCAGTTGTAGTGTCTTCTTTGTTTTTTCTGATTTTGTTTATTTGGGGCTTCTCTCTTTTTTTTTTTTTTTCTTGGTTAGTCTAGCTAGCAGTTTATCAGTTTTATCTTTTTGAAGAACCAACTTTTCATTTTGTTGATCCTTTGTTTTGTTTTTCTTCAGTCTCTATTTCATTTTGCTCTTTTCTTCTGCTAATTTTGGGTTTCGTTTGTTCTTGCTTTTTTAGTTCCTTGAGATACATTGTTAGATTGTTAATTTGTAATCTGTCAACTATTTTATGTAGGCATTTATTACTATAAAATTCCCTCTTAGCACTGCTTTTACTATGTCCTACAGGTTTTGGTATGTTGTGTTCCTGTTTTCGTTTATTTTGAGATTTTTTTTTTATTTCCATCTTAATGTCCTTGTTGACCCAGTGGTCATTTAGGAGTATGTTGTTTAATTTATATGTATTTATATAGTTTCCAAAGTTCCTCTTGGCTTTGATTTCTAGTTTTATTCCATTGCGGTTTGAGAAGATACTTGATATGATTTTGATTTTTTTAAGTGAGTTGAGGCTTGTTTTGTGGCCTAACATTTGGTCTATACTGGAGAATGTTCTTTGTGCTGATGAAAAGAATGTATATTCTGCAGTCGTTGGGTAGAATGTTCTGAAATGTCAGTTAGCTCCATTGGGTCTAAAGTGCAACTTAAATCCAATGTTTCTTTGTTGATTTTTTTGTCTAGATTATCTAGATTTTTTTGTCTAGATGCTGAGAGTGGAATGTTGAAGTCCCCAACTATTATTGTTTTGCAGTTTATCTCTCTCTTTAGCTTTAATGATATTTTCTTTATGAATCCAGGTGTTCCAATGTTGGTTACATATATATTTAGAATTTTTTATCATCTTGCTGGATTGATCCCTTTATCATTATATAATGACCTTGTTTGTTTCTTTTTACTGTTCTTGACTTAAAGTCTGTTTTCTCTAGTATAAATATAGTTATCCCTACTCGCTTTTGGTTTCTATTTGCAGAGAATATCTTGTTTTCATTTCTTTATTTTCATTTTCAGTCTGTATGTGTCTTTACTGCTAAGGTGAATATCTTTTTTTTTTTGAGACAGAGTCTCGCTCTGTCACCAGGCTGGAGTGCAATGGTGCGATCTCGGTTCACTGCAACCTCTGCCTCCTGAGTTCAAGTGATTCTCTTGCCTCAGCCTCCCAAGTAGCTGGGACTACAGGCATGCGCCACCACACCCAGCTAATTTTTTTGTATTTTTAGTAGAGACGGGGTTTCACCATGTTGGCCAGGATGGTCTCGATCTCTTGACCTCATGATCCGCCCACCTTGGCCTCCCAAAGTGCTGGGATTACAGGCATGAGCCACTGCGCCTGGCCCGAGTTTTTTGTAAACAGCAAATGGATTGTGGGTTTTTAAAAATCCATTCAGCCATTCTGTATCTGCAAAGTGGAAAATTTAATCTATTTATGATCAGTGTCATTATTGATATGTGGTGCTTTGTTTCTGTCATTTATTAATTGTTTTCTGACTTTTTTATATAATTGGTTCCTTTTTCTTTTACTGGTTGTTGTGGTTTGCTGGACTTCTGCAATGGTACCATTTAAGTTCTTTCTCTTTCTCCGTGTGATTATTTTGCCAAAGAGATTTATATTTTTGTGTGTTTTCTTTTCTTTTTTTGTTTTTTTGAGACAGAGTCTTGCTCTGTCACCCAGGCTGGAGTGCAGTGGTGAGATCTCGGCTCACTGCAGCCTCCACTTCCTGGGTTCAAGTGATTCTCCTGCCACAGCCTCCCAAGTAGCTGGGATTACAGATGCGTGCCGTCCCACTCAGCTAATTTTTTTGTATTTTTAGTGGAGATGGGATTTCACCATGTTGGCCAGGCTAGTCTCAAACTCCTGACCTCAGGTGATCTGCCCGCCTCGGCCTCCCAAAGTTCTGGGATTACAGGCCTGAGCCACTGTGCCTGGCCGTTTTGTGTATTTTCATCTTGGTAAATGTCATCCTTTGACTTCCAGATTTAGGACTCTCATGAGAATTTTTTTGTAGGGCCAGTCCAGGAGCAATGAATTCCCTTAGCATTTGCTTGTCTGGAAAAGATTTTATTTCTCTTTCACTTATGAAGGATAATTTTGTGTGTATAGCATTCTTAGCTGTCAGATTTTTTTTCTTTTATTCTTCCTTTTTTTTTTGTTTTTTTTGTTTTTTTTGAGACAAGGTCTCACTCTGTCACCCAGGTGGGAGTGTAGTGGTGTAAATACAGCTCACTGCAGCCTCAACTTCCCAGGCTCAAGCAATCTTCCTGCCTCAGCCTCCCATGTTGCTAAGACTTCAGGCACACTTCACCATGCCCAGCTAATTTTTCTTTTTTCGAAGATTGGTTCTTCTCATGCTGCGTAGGCTGTTCTCAAACACCTGGACTCAAGTAGGCCTCGTGCCTCAGCCTCCCAAAGTGCTGTGATTACAGGCATTAGCCACTGCATTTGGCCAGACTTTTTTCTTTTAGTTATTTAAATATATTATCCCATTCTCTTCTGGCCTCTGAATATGTGAATAGTTGATTATCTCTTGCTGTTTTTGGGATTTCCTCTTCATCTTTGATTTTAAGCAGTCTAACTATAATGTGCTGTGGAGACGACCTTTTTGCATTGTATTTTCCTGGGGATTGCTGAGTCTCTTGTATCTGAAATGTCTAAATCTCTTGCTAGACTTGAGGTGTTTTCATTTTTGTTTGGTTAAATACATTTTCCAATCCTGTCTTTGTCTCTTTGAACTTGTGGATATTGATAATTTTAATATTTAATTGTCACAAAGGCTTTTCTCAGTCTTTTTTATTCCTTTTTCTTTATTTTTATCTGACAGGATTATTTCAAAAGATTTGTATTCATGTTCTGAGATTCTTCTGCCTATTCTAGTCTATTGCAGAAGCTTTCAACTGTAATTTGTAGTTCCTATAGTGAATTCTTCAATTGCAGAATTTCTATCTGGTACTTTAAAAAACTATGTCTTTGGTAAATTTCTCATTCATATCCTGAATTGTTTTTCTGAATTCGCTTGTATTTCACTGAGCTTCTGTAAAATCAAAATTTTGAATTCTTTATCTGGGATTTCAAAAATTTCTTGGATTAAGATCTATTTTTGGATACTTATTATGTTCCTTTGGAAGTGTCACATTTCCTTGCTTTTTCATGTTTCCTGTGTCATTACATTGAAATCTGTGCATCTGGAGTAACAGTCACTTCTTCCTGTTTTTGAATTTACTTTAGTAGGGAAAGAGCTTTTCCTAAAGATGTATCTATGGTGTTGGTTGGGTAGGGTACTTTGGCTTTGACTCTGGTGTGTGCAGTAGTGTCATCTCTGTATGATTTCTTTGGCTGTAAACAGCATTAGTGGCATCTGTGATTTTCTGGATAGGTTGTGGTACAGTTGTTAGTTAAGCCTGTGGGGAAGTTGTGCTGGGGACTAGGATGCCAGGTGGGCCAGTGATAGTGTCACTGGGCAGTGTACACTGGCAGCCATGTTGGCAATTATTGGTGGGTCAGTTGGTGGGCCTCCACATGGCTTGCTCAGATGCTGGTAGTGGCAGTGGTGGATTGTACAAGTGGGCAGATTCTCAGGTTCCTGGGCAGCTACATGGCATGAATGATAGCAGTAGCGGTAGTGGGACAACTCTCTGGGTCCTGAGTGATGTGTGTTGATGTTGGTGGTGGCTCTAATGGGCTGGGTAGCCCAGTCTCCAGGAACTCGGGTGGCACGTGCAGGCAGGTGCCAGATGAGGTGATAGCAGCCAGGAGTTTAGGGGAAGTACTCAGGTGCCCAAAGTGGTTGGGTTGGGTATTTGCCAGGACCCTGGTCTGTGTTCTCTGTCACAGAGCAGAGAGTGAAGCTGGACTAGGTAGGCTCGTTCTCAGACCTTCGAATGGTGAGAACAGCACCAGCCGTCATGGACAGGGCACTCCGCAGGCCCCAGGTGGAGTGCTCAGGTGAGGGGTGTTAGCAGCTGTGCTAACACCCTGTCACAATAGAGGGTGGGGTCATTCTCGGTGACCAGAGCCTGGGCCAGCGGGTGGGAATGCACATTCCTCACACCCTAGTCCCAATGGGGCTTGCTCCCTGGCCCTGGCAGGGGTAGCCCACCTCAGCTGCAGGAGCCCCACCCAGCTGGTGATCAAGTCCCAGAGGCAAATTTTACCCCACTTGCATCCCAGTCTCCATCCTGGTGGCACTCGCTTCTCAGAACCAGCAGCTTCACCCCATGCCTTGCTTGCTCCTTAGCTCTGGCTGTAGTTATGCTTCCAGCATACTCCCCAGTCCCAGTAGCGACAGCTTGAGTTTCTGTCATGCCTCAGTCCTGGCACTACTGGGCTGCAGGACAGCAAGCAGTCTGCCAAAGGCTACGTTTCAAAATGATGCCTTGCTCCTCAGACACTTCAGGGATGAGATGTCAGGGGAAGTTGGAGAAGCAAATAGACTCAGGAAAGTTATCCACCTCTTGGTGAACCTGCTTCTGCACCTTGCACACCTGCCGAACTGCTTAACCACAGGTGCTTTTCACTCTGTTCTCTTTACCTCCTTGTTCTGAGATTCAGGAACAATTCTTTGAACACCATTTGCGAGGTGACAAAACCCAGCAGGGAAGAGCAGACGGGTCTGGCCTCATTTTCCCACTTCCAGGATGTCCCAACATCTTCCTAGGGATCTCCCACTAACTTCAAGTCAAAGAGTGACAGAGACTACAACAGAGCCACTTGGGCCTCTTAGAGCAGAGGATACAGAGCAGTGGGGTTCCTTTTGAATGTGATATTATTTATCATTCACTGACAGGTCATTTGTAGCTTCACCAAAAAAAAAAAAAAAAAAGGGAAAGGGAGGGATGGAGCTAGTGAGACTATGACTAATACAATCTGTGTGCATTTCTGTGGGTTTGAAAACCCACTTGCTCTTTATACTAATTCAAACTAAGGAATTGTGAGTAAGAATAGCTTTAGAAGGTGCACATCTAGGCTGTGCGTAGTGGCTCACGCCTGTAATCCTAGCACTTTGGGAGGCTGAGTCAGGCGGATCACTTGAGGTCAGGGGTTCAAGACCAGCCTGGACAACATGGTGAAAGCCTGTCTCTACTAAAAATACAAAAATTAGCCAGGTGTGGCAGCGGGTGCCTGTAATCCCAGCTACTCAGGAGGCTGAGGCATGAGAATCGCTTGAAACCAGGGAGGTGGAGGTTGCAGTGACCCGAAGTTGTGCCATTGCACTCCAGCCTGGGCAACAGAGGGAGACTCCGACTCAATAAAAGAAAAAAAAGAAAAAGAAGGTGCACATCTATCACCACAGTATGAGGTTTAAGGATTTAGAAAGCAATTTTACCTAAATATGCCTTTAATAACTACATCAGGTATAACATGAGGATGCTGCAAAAAGAATGGAAGAGTAAGATAAAGAGGCATAAAATGATGAAGACTCTTATGGGGTTAGGACTAAAGAGAATAATTTTAAAAACTGAACAATTGGTCCAGGTGTGGTGGCTCATGACTGTAATCTTAGCACTTTGAGAGGCTAAGGTGGGAGGATCGTTTGAGTTCAGGAGTTTGAGACCAGCCTGGGCAACATGGTGAAACCTTATCTCTACAAAAAAAAAAAAAGACAAAAATTAGCTCGGCATGGTGGTGTGTGCCTGTGGTCCCAGGTACTCTGGAGACTGAGGTGGGGGATCACCTGAGCCTGGGGAGGTGAAGCCTGCAGTGAGCAGTGATTGTACCACTGCACTCCAGCCTGGGCGACAGTGAGACCCTGTATAGATCAGTCGATAGACAGATAGAAAGAAAGAATTCATTGTTAACAGCATATAGTATTTGAAAGCAAGTGCTGTATTAAGAGAATAAAAAGAAGCCTTGGTAATTGAAGGTAAATTGATGCCTTTGTAACAATAACTTGGCAGTTCTGCAAAGCTAAATCTTTTTTATAGCCAGTCATGAGTAGACTGCAAAATTTCGAGAGTTCACTCTTGGCAGTCTGCAAATGAATGTGCATGACATTTGATTTCAAACAATCTTTCCTTTGGAGCTACCAGGAGTTTCTTTCAAGCATACTTCCAGCCACTGGTGCTCCCATCCTCCTTGAGTCTAATAGGCACAAATATGGCCATTCATTTTTCCTTTACTTTCCCCAGAAATGTGATTGTTTTCACTGCTCTTTTACTGTTTTCCTCTTAAGATAAATCTAGTAATGATTTCATAGGATGACCGTAATGCAGAATGTTTTCCTCAATATCTGCCTTTAGTGTAATGTAATTCTGATGCAGAATGATGGCAAAGTTTTAATTAGCAACATTTAAGCTATAAGAACCAATTGACCTTGGCAATTATTCCATTTATTTATTCAACAAATATTATATTAAGCACTTATTATGTGCTACAAGTTTTGCTACGTGGTGGAGATGATTAGCAAGACACAGTCCTTATCATCTAAGGACTTGCAGTCGAGTGAAGTGACAGATAGGTGCCCTAAAATATAATAGGTATTCTTCTAGAAATCAGAATTCAGTGAAGACCCAAAAGAAGTAGTGGTCAGGTCTAAGGTAGGGATGTTGAGAATGGAGAATAATAGAGCAAGCTGGAAAGGATTCATAGAAAAGGCAATATTGAACTGAATCCTTTAAAAAAAAAAAAAAGACGGGGAAAGAAAGGCAAGAAATACAATTTAATAAAGTAGAGTCTGTGTAGGCTTTTTCAATGTAAAAGAGATCTGGAGAGGTCAGAGAGGACCCTGATGAGACTGCCTTAAATGACTTGCTGAAAAGTTTGACCTCTAACCTGTGACGGGCATTAAGAAGGGTAGCCATGTGACCAAATTGACATTCTGGAAAGCAAGATGTGTAAAAGGCCCATTAGAAGATTATTATAGTGGTCCAGAAGAGAGATGATAATGACCAAACCAAGACAATGAAGAGGAGAGGTCAAATGTGAGATTTTATGATTGCAAAATCTGTAGGATATGGTGAATGCTGGAAGGGTATAGTGAACTACTGAGTTCTTCTCAGTGAGAGGGCATCTCTGGGTACAGCCAGGTTGGGGAGAAATGAATTTTCTTGGCCATGTAGATCAGGAGCTTAGGATGAGTCTGGGCTGGAGGCAATGCTTTGGAGCTTGGCAGCCTCTGGCAGTGGTTGAAGCTATGGGAATGGGTGAGATTGCCCAGGAAGGCTTGTAGGGTAAGAAGGAAATGGGCTGAAGGCAGAGCTGTGAAGGTCACAAATACGTAAGGGGTATGCAAGGGGAGAGGAATGGCAGGAACAGGCTGTCAGTTGTCTAGCAAATGAATTGTATGTGTTGGGTGGAGGGGTAGACGTGAGTGAAATAATACAGATTGCCACTGTTGGTATGACTAACAAAGCTCCAGCTCCACCATACCACCAAGGTACCAGTGAGTATTTTATTGGAGAAAAACTGAAATTACCCCATCCATTTGGGGAGGTAATTTTCAAGGCTTTAATTTCCTGCTAAGTTGCTAAATCACAAGAGATTGTTTTAAAGGATACTCTTCCCTCTTTACTTGTTTGGAAGAAATTCTATAGGCAGAAAGTTATTCTGAGAGCCCTGGGCTGTGAGAACCTCCTTTAACCATTCATCACAACAGCTCTGAGTAAATGAGATATATTTTTATGGCCAAGGAGTCCAAAGAGCCACTGACTGGGTAACAATTAATGAAGCTAGTAACTGACCTCCTTTATCTCTGAGTGGCCTCTATTCCAACCCTTTTTATTTAGACACCTGAAATGCTTCATACTATTGGATGGCACATTCTATAACTCTTACTGGGGTCTCCTCCTGGAAGTGGCCATGCTGAACTGGACACATCTGAGTAATCCATGGAAAGTTCCATGGGTTCTCCTTTTTGCATGGGTCCTGTTTTCTGGGATAGGTAGATCCATACCTTCCTAACCAACAGGGGACAGGGTAGAACCAGGGCTGTGGGAACTCCCTAAGTGTCAAATGGAATTTTCAAGAGATTACCCTCATCTTTTTCCAACTGTTTTATCAAGGTGTCTGTACTAGGATAAGGAATTCCTAGTCTCTGTTCCTAAACTTTGTTCCAAATGGTTATGTGGTTGCAGTTCTCCGGGAATTGGCCTTTAGAAGGAAGACACTAAAACATCAGAATGTAAGAGAAATGCACTGTTATTCCTCCATTATTTTGTCTCAATCCCATAGTTCCTAGGAAGGAGCTTTATTCCTAGGAAGAGATTTTATTCTTACACATTTAGGCATCCAGCTTTGTCTGCTAAGTCCTCCTTCCCCCTGACCACAGAAGACTTCGTGGTAAATCAAGCCCACTGCTCTCACAAGCTTTTCTTAACTTGGTCTGGTTAAAACATAGCTTCATGCAAATAGTATCAACATTGCTTTTATCTTAGCAGGGCTTTCCATTGCGGCCAGTCATAATGACAGTTGTATGACAGTAAAAAACCAATGCCGTAGCAGTTTCTAAACAGTAGTACTTGTTGAGAGGAGATGTTTTTCCTCTATCAGGAACTTTCTTTCCTCTGGGGCCTGTTTATATGTCTGTGCGCATGCATGCAACGGGTGCTAGAAAAGAAACAACTTTTCATGTGGGATAGTGTTACTTCTGAGAGGAGGAATTTTGCCAATTAAATGTTTGTAGGGATTCATTTTAGAGTTTCTATCCTTTGCCCAAGTATGTCTTTTCTGCTTAATAGGAAATGAGCCTTGTTTAATTTAGTAAAACAGAACATCATTTTTTTAGGAAAGTGAGGGATCCTTTTCCCTTTGAACTTAAGTGTTACACATTGGAACATCAGACCAGGTGTTTAAAATACTTGAGTACCATAACACCTGTCCTTCTGTTATAGGTGCAACAACGAGAGTGAGTGGTCCCAGATCCACGAGAACATCATCCGAAAGTCCAGTGCCAAGTACTCTGCCCCCAGCGCCAGCCATGGTGAGGTACTTCTCTGACTAGAACATTTTGTGTTGCATTTGTAGTTGCTAATCATACAGCACTTCGGTTGGTTGGTGCAGATTGGCTGCTGTATTCCCTACAGACATTTATTCTCCTGCCCAGGCATTTCCTACTCATTCTTTTTGTAATAATTTGAGGCCTTCCCTAATATCTGCTGACCAAAATACATTTTCTGTTTTTTCTATGATGAGTTCCATATGTGTTGATAGGTAACTTGAGTTCCAATTCAAATCCAGAGCGAGCAAAAATGTTGCAGGGTTTGTTACATTATGAAGTCTATGTTTGCCTCAACAAAGATTATACTCAGCCAAATAAATACCTCTCTATATATACAGCTAGATATCTATATAGATACAGACATCACACACTTCTCTTTCTATTCCTGAAAGACTGACCATAATGAGAATCAGTGATTAGTCTGCCAGTATCAGTCATTCTGAAACTAGAATGGAAAATCTTTATTTCAAAGAAGCTTCATCTTAGCTCAACCTCTTCTTTTCCTTTTCCCTTCCTTTCTGTAAAAACTCTGTTTAAATAATTTCTATATAATCTCAGTGCAGTTCTACATATTATATTGTTTTCTAAGTTCAACATTAATGCTTGATTAAATTAGAAGCATTATTTAAAAGCCTATGTGCCTTTATAGACCCCTGCAGATAGCTATCTAATTTATGCAGAACCAGGTTACTCCTGACAGTTTTTACCTCTAAATCATTTTATAACCTCTTTTACATAATCCTCTTTGTTTTAACTTTCATAGACCTGTTGGAAATTATAAGTTGTCCTTAAATGACAGTGTAAAGTCACTGAGGGGCAAGCAGTTTCTAAAGAGTAGTACATGTTGTAGAAAACTTTGTTTTTTCTCTTTTGGGGTGAGCAGATACTCAACTAGGAGGATCCTTAGAGGAGATCCACACCAGAGGCTGCCAAGATTGAGACCTTCAGTTGTAACAACTTGATTCCTCTAAAACCCTAGTGGGGGTTTGGGGGATATCTCAGAGCCTGTCACTATTTTTAAATGACGGTATTCCCTTATACATGTGCCTGGATGCCAAGTAGCTCCATGCAGTGTGCTAAATCTAGGCTAAAGCAAGAGACAAATAAAATTTTGTTTTGAAAATATAGGAAAGTTACTAGCAATTTGGGAAACTACCATTCACATCAATATTTGTCATGTTCTTTGCTTTATTTATTTATTTGATTTATAAAGAGGTGCCCTTGACTACACGTTCTTGGGACATAATGTGATTAAAACATGTAGAGAGTATTTTAAAAGAGAGATGATGGGGTGGCAGCCAAGATGGCCAAATAGGAACAGCTCCGGTCTACAGCTTCCAGTGTGAGCGACGCAGAAGACAGGTGATTTCTGCATTTCCATCTGAGGTGCCGGGTTCATCTCACTAGGGAGTGCCAGACAGTGGGCGCAGGACAGTGGGTGCAGTGCACCGTGCACAAGCCGAAGCAGGGCGAGGCATTGCCTCACTCGGGAAGCTCAAGGGGTCAGGGAGTTCCCTTTACTAGTCAAAGAAAGGGGTGACAGACGGCACCTGGAAAATCAGGTCACTCCCACCCCAATACTGCGCTTTTCCAATGGGCTTAAAAAACGGTGCACCAGGAGATTATATCCCGCACCTGGCTCGGAGGGTCCTACGCCGACGGAGTCTCACTGATTGCTAGCACAGCAGTCTGAGATCGAACTGCAAGGCGGCAGCGAGGCTGGGGGAGGGGCGCCCGCCATTGCCCAAGCTTGCTTAGGTAAACAAAGCAGCTGGGAAGCTCTAACTGGGTGGAGCCCACCACAGCTCAAGGAGGCCTGCCTGCCTCTGTAGGCTCCACCTCTGGGGGCAGGGCATAGACAAACAAAAAGACAGCAGTAACCTCTGCAGACTTAAATGTCCCTGTCTGATAGCTTTGAAGAAAGCAGTGGTTCTCCCAGCACGCAGCTGGAGATCTGAGAACGGGCAGACTGCCTCCTCAAGTGGGTCCCTGACCCCTGACCCCCGAGCAGCCTAACTGGGAAGTACCCCCCAGTAGGGGCAGACTGACACCTCACACGACTGGGTACTCCTCTGAGACAAAACTTCCAGAGGAACGATCAGACAGCAGCATTCACGGTTCACAAAAATCCGCTGTTCTGCAGCCACCGCTGCTGATACCCAGGCAAACAGGGTCTGCAGTGGACCTCTAGCAAACTCCAACAGACCTGCAGCTGAGGGTCCTGTCTGTTAGAAGGAAAACTAACAAAACAGAAAGGACATCCACACCAAAAACCCATCTGTACGTCACCATCATCAAAGACCAAAAGTAGATAAAACCACAAAGATGGGGAAAAAACAGAGCAGAAAAACTGGAAACTCTAAAAAGCAGAGCGCCTCTCCTCCTCCAAAGGAACGCAGTTCCTCACCAGCAACGGAACAAAGCTGGACGGGGAATGACTTTGATGAGTTGAGAGAAGAAGGCTTCAGAAGATCAAACTACTCCGAGCTACAGGAGGAAATTCAAACCAAAGGCAAAGAAGTTAAAAACTTTGAAAAAAATTTAGACGAATGTGTAACTAGAATAACCAATACAGAGAAGTGCTTAAAGGAGCTGATGGAGCTGAAAGCCAAGGCTCAAGAACTACATGAAGAATGCAGAAGCCTAAGGAGCCGATGCGATCAACTGGAAGAAAGGGTATCAGTGATGGAAGATGAAATGAATGAAATGAAGCGATAAGGGAAGTTTAGAGAAAAAAGAATAAAAAGAAATGAACAAAGCCTCCAAGAAATATGGGACTATGTGAAAAGACCAAATCTGGGTCTGATTGGTGTACCTGAAAGTGACGGGGAGAATGGAACCAAGTTGGAAAACACTCTGCAGGTTATTATCCAGGAGAACTTCCCCAACCTAGCAAGGCAGGCCAACATTCACATTCAGGAAATACAGAGAACGCCACAAAGATACTCCTCAAGAAGAGCAACTCCAAGACACATAATTGTCAGATTCACCAAAGTTGAAATGAAGGAAAAAATGTTAAGGGCAGTCAGAGAGAAAGGTCAGGTTACCCACAAAGGGAAGCCCATCAGACTAACAGCGGATCTCTGGGCAGAAACTCTACAAGCCAGAAGAGAGTGGGGGCCAATATTCAACATTCTTAAAGAAAAGAATTTTCAACCCATAATTTCATATCCAGCCAAACTAAGCTTCATAAGTGAAAGAGAAATAAAATCCTTTACAGACAAGCAAATGCTAAGAGATTTTGTCACCACCAGGCCTGCCTTACAAGAGCTCCTGAAGGAAGCACTAAACCTGGAAAGGAACAACTGGTACCAGCCACCACAAAAACATGCCAAACTGTGAAGACCATCTATGCTAGGAAGAAACTGCATCAGCTAACGAGCAAAATAATCAGCTAACATCATAATGACAGGATCAAATTCACCCATAACTATATTAACCTTAAATGTAAATGGGCTATGCTCCAATTGAAAGACACAAACTGGCAAACTGGATAAAGAGTCAAGACCCATCAGTGTGCTGTATTCAGGAGAACCATCTCACATGCAGAGACACACATAGGCTCAAAATAAAGGGTTGGAGGAAGATCTGCCAAGCAAACGGAAAACAAAAAAAAGCAGGGGTTGCAATCCTAGTCTCTGATAAAACAGACTTTAAACCAACAAAGATCAAAAGAGATAAAGAAGGCCATTACATAATGGTAAAGGGATCAATTCAATGAGAAGAGCTAACTATCCTAAATATATATGCACCCAATACAGGAGCACCCAGATTCATAAAGCAAGTCCTTAGAGACCTACAAAGAGACTTAGACACCCACACAATAATAATGGGAGACTTTAACACCCCACTGTCAACATTAGACACATCAATGAGACAGAAAGTTAACAAGGATACCCAGGAATTGAACTCAGCTCTGCACCAAGTGGACCTAATAGACATCTACACAACTCTCCACCCCAAATCAACAGAATATACATTTTTTTCAGCACCACACCACACCTATTCCAAAATTGACCACATAGTTGGAAGTAAAGCACTCCTCAGCAAATGTAAAAGAACAGAAATTATAACAAACTGTCTCTCAGACCACAGTGCAATCAAACTAGAACTCAGGATTAAGAAACTCACTCAAAACCGCTCAACTACATGGAAACTGAACAACCTGCTCCTGAATGACTACTGGGTACATAACGAAATGAAGGCAGAAATAAAGATGTTCTTTGAAACCAATGAGAACAAAGACACAACATACCAGAATCTCTGGGACACATTCAAAGCAGTGTATAGAGGGAAATTTATAGCACTAAATGCCCACAAGAGAAAGCAGGAAAGATCCAGAATTGACACCCTAACATCACAATTAAAAGAACTAGAAAAGCAAGAGCAAACACATTCAAAAGCTAGCAGAAGGCAAGAAATAACTAAAATCCGAGCAGAACTGAAGGACATAGAGACACAAAAAACCCTTCAAAAAATTAATGAATCCAGGAGCTGGTTTTTTGAAAGGATCAACAAAATTGATAGACCGCTAGCAAGACTAATAAAGAAGAAAAGACAGAAGAATCAAATAGACGCAATAAAAAATGATAAAGGGGATATCACCACCGATCCCACAGAAATACAAACTACCATCAGAGAATACTACAAACACCTCTACGCAAATAAACTAGAAAATCTGGAAGAAATGGATAAATTCCTGAACACATACACCCTCCCAAGACTAAACCACGAAGAGTTTGAATCTCTGAATAGACCAATAACAGGCTCTGAAATTGTGGTAATAATCAATATCTTACCAACCAAAAAGAGTCCAGGACCAGATGGATTCACAGCCGAATTCTACCAGAGGTACAAGGAGGAACTGGTACCATTCCTTCTGAAACTATTCCAATCAATAGAAAAAGAGGGAATCCTCCCTAACTCATTTTATGAGGCCAGCATCATCCTGATACCAAAGCCGGGCAGAGACACAACCAAAAAAGAGAATTTTAGACCAATATCCTTGATGAACATTGATGTAAAAATCCTCAATAAAATACTGGCAAACCGAATCCAGCAGCACATCAAAAAAGCTTATCCACCATGATCAAGTGGGCTTCATCCCTGGGATGCAAGGCTGGTTCAATATACGCAAATCAATAAATATAATCCAGCATATAAACAGAACCAAAGACAAAAACCACATGATTATCTCAATAGATGCAAAAAAGGCCTTTGACAAAATTCAACAACCCTTCATGCTAAAAACTCTCAACAAATTAGGTATTGATGGGACATATCTCAAAATAATAAGAGCTATCTATGACAGACCCACAGCCAATATCATACTGAATGGGCTAAAACTGGAAGCATTCCCTTTGAAAACTGGCACAAGACAGGGATGCCCTGTCTCACCACTCCTATTCAACATAGTGTTGGAAGTTCTGGCCAGGGCAATCAGGCAGGAGAAAGAAATAAAGGGTATTGAATTAGGAAAAGAGGAAGTCAAATTGTCCCTGTTTGTAGATGACGTGATTGTATATCTAGAAAACCCCATTGTCTGAGCCCAAAATCTCCTCAAGCTGATAAGCAACTTCAGCAAAGTCTCAGGATACAAAATCAATGTGCAAAAATCACAAGCGTTCTTATACATCAATAACAGACAAACAGAGAGCCAAATCATGAGTGAACTCCCATTCGCAATTGCTACAAAGAGAATAAAATACCTAGGAATCCAGCTTACAAGGGATGTGAAGGACCTCTTCAAGGAGAACTACAAACCACTGCTCAAGGAAATAAAAGAGGATACAAACAAATGGAAGAACATTCCATGTTCATGGGTAGGAAGAATCAATATCATGAAAATGGCCGTACTGCCCAAGGTAATTTATAGACTCAATGCCATTCCCATCAAGTTACCAATGACTTTCTTCACAGAATTGGAAAAAACTACCTTAAAGTTCATATGGAACCAAAAAAGAGCCCGCATCGCCAAGTCAATCCTAAGCCAAAAGAACAAAGCTGGAGGTATCACGCTACCTGACTTCAAACTATACTACAAGGCTATAGTAACCAAAACAGCATCGTACTGGTACCAAAACAGAGATATAGATCAATGGAACAGAACAGAGCCCTCAGAAATAACGCCGCATATCTACAACTATCTGATCTTTGACAAACCTGAGAAAAACAAGCAATGGGGAAAGGATTCCCTGTTTAATAAATGGTGCTGGGAAAACTGGCTAGCCATATGTAGAAAGCTGAAACTGGATCCCTTCCTTACACCTTATACAAAAATTAATTCAAGATGGATTAAAGACTTAAATGTTAGACCTAAAACCATAAAAACCCTAGAAGAAAACCTAGGCATTACCATTCAGGACATAGGCATGGGCAAGGACTTCATGTCTAAAACACCAAAAGCAATGGCAACAAAAGCCAAAATTGACAAATGGGATCTAATTAAACTAAAGAGCTTCTGCACAGCAAAAGAGACTACCATCAGAGTGAACTACAAAATGGGAGAAAATGTTCGCAACCTACTCATCTGACAAAGGGCTAATATCCAGAATCTACAATGAACTCAAACAAATTTACAAGAAAAAAACAAACAACTCCATCAAAAAGTGGGTGAAGGACATGAACAGACACTTCTCAAAAGAAGACATTTATGCAGTCAAAAAACACATGAAAAAATGCTCACCATCACTGGCCATCAGAGAAATACAAATCAAAACCACAATGAGATACCATCTCACACCAGTTAGAATGGCAATCATTAAAAAGTCAGGAAACAACAGGTGCTGGAGAGGATGTGGAGAAGTAGGAACACTTTTACACTGTTGGTGGGACTGTAAACTAGTTCAACCATTGTGGAAGTCAGTGTGGCGATTCCTCAGGGATCTAGAACTAGAAATACCATTTGACCCAGCCATCCCATTACTGGGTATATATCCAAAGGACTATAAATCATGCTGCTATAAAGACACATGCACACGCATGTTTCTTGCGGCACTATTCACAATAGCAAAGACTTGGAACCAACCCAAATGTCCAACAATGATAGACTGGATTAAGAAAATGTGGTACAGATACACCATGGAATAGTATGCAGCCATAAAAAATGATGAGTTCATGTCCTTTGTAGGGACATGGATGAAATTGGAAATCATTCTCAGTAAACTATCGCAAGGACAAAAAAACAAACACCGCATGTTCTCACTCATTGGTGGGAATTGAACAATGAGAACACATGGACACAGGAAGGGGAACATCACACTCCGGGGAGTGTTGTGGGGTGGGGGGACGGGGGAGGGATGGCATTAGGAGATATACCTAATGCTAAATGATGAGTTAATGGGTGCAGCACACCAGCATGGCACATGTATACATATGTAACTAACTTGCACATTGTGCACATGTGCCCTAACACTTAAAGTATAATAATAATAAAAAAAAAAGAAAAAAAAAAGAGAGATGATAGTACTAATTCATGAAAGAGCAACTTCTACCATTGCTTCACCAGGTTAAGATGATGAGTTTTGTCTTGCTCCCCAGAGCGAGCAGGGACTGTGCCATATTCTGTGTCTGATTTTTGTCTAGAACTCACAGACACTTGCCATTTAAACAGTGTTAGAAAGATCTCTCTGTGGGGCACCACAGACTTCAGAGCCTCAGTTAGGATGGCTGTAGTGAGAGGAGGTCTCTGTGTAGTTGTGGAAAAGTCAGTAGGAGGAACAGGCTGCTGCTTTTTGAAGTATGTTAGAAGCTAGTTGAGACCTTGGAAATTACCTGTTTCAACCCCCTCATTAAATATATGAGGAAACTGAAGCTCAGCAAAATGACTTAGTGGCTGAACAAGGATAGAACCCAGGTCTCCAGACTCCAGGCCTTTGGCCTTTCTACTCAGTTGCCAAGCTTCTGAGCATGAGTTTTCTACTGCTGGACTCTGGGGTCTTTGTGTCAGAGAATTTTATAGGTTGCTCAAGGAATATTTCAGGTCTTTATTAGTCTGCTTAATTAAAGATACATCGTTATTAAAAATTAGTTTACTTTGCTATAAACTTTTACCCATCTTTGTTAGATATTGTGGGCAGTTCATTGCCTTGCAGTTCTGTTTCAGAAGTCATTAGTGCTTTTCCTTCAAGTCACATAATTTAAAAATGCAGAAGCAATTGCTACATTGAGTTTGAGTGCTGACAGTAAATGTATCATCCAGCAGCAACTCTTCTATGTGAACTTTAATAGATGTGGCTCTTCATTTCCGTTGTTGGCCTTGGATATGTAGCTACAAACTGAACTTTTAACAGTTCCAGTAGTAGCATGAAGAGCATTAAGGAGAAGTGAAGATAAAGCAGTTGACACACAAGTTTTCTATTTATTTTAAAACGACTGTTAACTACAATTTATTTCCATATCTTGGGCTGACATTAATTTATATAATTAATCCTCATCCAGCATTTCCACAAGCAGGGGTGGGGGAGGGGGGCACAAGAACAGACTCAAGTTAGTACCCTGCAATATTTTACACAGGTGTTAATTTGTCCAGTTACTTTTTTATGGGTCAGTCTTTAATCCAATAAGAGGTTCAGTAAGAAAATGGTTTTCTTGTGTCAGGTAATCAGTGAGACCAGATTAACAGAGAAATCGTATAGACTTTGTTATTTTCTTTCTTTTTTTAAATTTTTTTTTATTATTATACTTTAGGTTCTAGGGTACATGTGTACAACCTGCAGGTTTGTTACATATGTATACATGTGCCATGTTGGTGTGCTGCACCCATTAACTCATCATTTACATTAGGTATATCTCCTAATGCTATCCCTCCCCCCACCCCACAACAGGCCCTGGTGTGTGATGTTTCCCTTCCTGTGTCCAAGTATTCTCATTGTTAAATTCCCACCTATGAGTGAGAACATGCGGTGTTTGGTTTTTTGTCCTTGTGATAGTTTGCTCAGAATGATGGTTTCCAGCTTCATCCATGTCCCTACAAAGGACATGAACTCATCCTTTTTTATGGCTGCATAGTATTCCATGGTGTATATGTGCCATATTTTCTTAATCCAGTCTATCATTGATGGACACTTGGGTTGGTTCCAAGTCTTTGCTATTGTGAACAGTGCCGCAATAAACATACGTGTGCATGTGTCTTTATAGAAGCATGATTTATAATCCTTTGGGTATATACCAGTAATGGGATGGCTGGGTTGATTTGAGGGCCCCATTGAGATGATAGTCAGGTAGAACATCAAGTGTTGCCAAGGGACTGGTTGCATACTGGGTGAGCGAGTGGGTCACTTTACTGAACTATTCATGAAGGCTCTCTTGTGCTCAGAATCATGCCTTAGCATTATTTGGTATGTGCTTCAATCACCCAGGGTTTCAGAACTAGAAAGGAAACCCAGAAATTCCAGGATCTCAACTCTACAAAAGGACATACAGTTTTTATAGCCTCCATTGGTGATTTCTTTCATTCTTTGCATGCCTTTTCATTTGATCTCTTGCATAAACTTGAAGGTTTTCTCTTATTTGTTACGTTTAGAAGTAGAGAGCAGCTCTTTAGGATCCCTTTGGGTAGCTCAAAAGCTAACTGTGACACTCTCAGCACCTTTAGTCAACATCTTCATGAGTTTCACTTTGCATCTGTACGCCGTTTTGGTTGATCAGCAAATGCAAAGACAAAAGGCAGTCAGTGGGTACTTAAACCCTTGCTGATGCAAAATGGTTAGAGTACATCCACTGATTTTTTTTTTTTTTTTTTGCTTTTGCCTTCCAACCACAACCCCCTCAAATTATGGAGACTTTAATCTCCAGCTATTTGCTTCATGTTGAGCTGTCTCCTAAGTCAGTGGATTTCTGTTTACCCGGAGGATATGATTTGATAGCTACATAAAGACAACAAAGATGAATAAGTTAGGGTTATGAGGTGAGGGCAGATATATCCCAAGCTGTTCTCTACAAAGATTACTGTGGTTTTGGTTCTGGCTCCCAGGCTTTCAGGTTCATAAACTAGTTGCAGTTTAGTCCACCAGTGATTAGGCTTAAGATAATTACTTTAGAGGGGTTGAAATATTAAACACTGATTATCTAACCAAAATGTCAACTGGAATATTGTATGTTTGCCTTTTCAGGGCACTGTGATCCTGATGTTAATGACACTTGAGATACCATGTTTGTAATCCCAAAGTTTCTTGGAAAGCGTGAGTTGAGCAGAAGCAATGAGATAATCTTGAGGTTCTGTCCGGGCTGTAGTAGAACCGTATTTCCTCCCTTGGCCCAGCTCTGAGAGTACATATTCCTGGCTACTGGCATACTTTTCTTGCCAAATAAAATATCTATAACTCTTCTATCTGACTTCTCTCTTTGTCTACTTCTCCATTCCCTCCTTCCTCCCCATTCCTAGACCATTCTTATTTTACAATTCTGCTTGTTAATATCTCCATTCCAGCTACTACTCTTCTAATTGTATTCATTATCATAACACCTTATTCCCTCATTTCTATAAATGTTCATCTGCTATTTAACTCCCAAGTTTATAGACCAATGAGGGTGCCTCCTGTCAACCCATAGATCAACACCTAAATTCTTCATCCTGTTAACAGCTAAACCCATTCACAGTTATAGAGGTAACACTTCCTAATTCCATACAGGCTTGACTGTTACAGCCTTCTAGCCAGTAGCTGCAGCGGGGACCCTCAGGAGAGTGGTGTGGAGGGGGAAATTTCAGGAGATTCTAACTTTGTGCACAACTCCAAGGGTGTAAGTAAGGAGCCAGAAGGCAGCTCACCTGAGGGGATATTACAAATACTCCCAAGTTTTGATTAAAGATCATGTGGAGGATCTGAAATCCTCGTGGAGTCAAGGCTTAGTTAGTCCCACAAAAGTGCCCTCTTTTCTTTGCAGAATGTGATGTCTCCTCTGTTGCAAGCCAGTGCAAGATTGAATTAGAAAGTTACTTCCCACACTTTGGCATACTCCTAGCATAAAACACAGCACATCTTAGCTTGCTCATTTCTCATATTTGGGATGGCCTTACTGAAGGTCTTCTTTGGTCATGCTTGTTTCTAGTCTTTAGATTTCTCTAGGTTCCTAAATATACAACTTACGTAGTTCAGCCCTCTCATTCAATATTCACAAGGGCCAGCTGGACCCTAGTTGGATGCTGGGGAACAGAGGGAGAGCCAACTCAATCTCCCAGACCTCAGTCTATGTTTAATAGACTAATTCTCTGGGTTATTGGGGTCACTTTGACTTAAATTTCTTTAGCTTTCCAAAATGTTTCTTCAAAATAACTTATACTGTCTGCATAAAAGTTTTTGTCAAGAATTTTGCTGAACTTTGCACATTTTCTTCTGGAAAATATGACTGTGTCTTTTCAAGTACTATATAACAGGGTAGAACTGTGGTTCTAAGAAAATGCTTTTGTTTTTGCAGGTCTTATCATTTCTCTGCAACTTCTTCGTGGAGACATGGAACAGATTCGGAGAGAAAATCCCATGATATTTAATAGGGGATTGGCGATTACAAGAAAATTGGGATTTCCTGATGTCATTATGCCAGGTATGCAGAACTGCTTGGGGCTGGGAAGGAAGATGGGTTAGGATGGAATCTAGTGCTCCCCTCCTGAGCAGGTGGTAAACTGTGCTATGGAGAAGACCTGCAGCTATTAAAATCTCCCACATCCCGAGTCAGGCTGCTTACTGCAGTCTGCAGTCAATGGCCCTTTGGCTCTTATAGGCATTTATTCTTTTCCAGAAGCCCCTACATTACATTCACCAGTGCAACATGACAATCCAGCAGATAGGCTTTGTTGTCTTCTATGAAGTAGAAGTGATGGTAGAAGTGAATATGGAACCTTCTTGGAGAGTTTTTATACTCTACTCTTCCATCACATTTCTTAGAATATAATTGTCTCACAAGAACTTCCTGCTTAAGGGGAAGAGTATATCAAAATATATGCCTGTAGTATCAGTGAATCCCATATGTGTAGGAATAGCAGATACATTTCCATTTTCATGCATCAGAAAAATAGATCAGGCAAATGGTATAAATTAGACATTGTGAATATACCACTACCTGGCCAGCTTCTCAGGAATTGTATCACCCATTTCATCTAATGCCCCATGGAGAGCCAGGGCAGAAATTGGGAATGCATTGACCCTCAACTGTGGTCCCAGTAGGTCAGTATCAGGTTCATGTTTTCTAATTAGGCAGACATGGGTAGGGCTGGAAAAGTGGATCCAAATGGGGTATCAGAGCCAAGGGGGCTATCAGGAGTGAAGAAAGGGTAGAGGCATGGTTCAGATGGATGTTAGGTGTCCTGATAAGCAGAGAAGATGCAAATAAGGAAAAGGAGTTTAGAACGGGTAAATATCTGGTTATCTGGATAGATTCTAGGAGGAGTGGACCTACCTTCTCAGTTGAGTTTTGTTGTTGTTGTTGTTTGTTTGTTTTGAGACAGAGTCTTACTCTGTTGCCCACGCTGGAGTGCAGTGGTGCCATCTTGGCTCACTGCAAACTCCACCCCCTAAGTGCAAGCAATTCTCTTGCCTCAGCCTCCCGAGTAGCTGCGACTACACGTGTACACCACCACACCTGGCTAATTTTTGCAATTTTTGTAGAGATGGTTTCACCATGTTGGCCAGACTGGTCTCGAACTCCTGACCTCAAGTGATCCAGTACTGACATACTGGTCTTGAACTCCTGACCTCAGCCTCCCAAAGTGCTGGGATTACAGGCTTGAGCCACTGCACCTGGCCTCAGTCGAGTTTTAATGCTCTGCTAAAAGCTTATTTGCTTTTGTTGTAAAGGGCCAGGTCAGACCAGGCTAGACTGAACTGATTGTGATCACTTTAAATATCACTTATTTGGAGTTCTTCATGGTGGTTCACTAAATTCTCTTGTTGGAAGCATTTGCCAGCACATATACAAAGAGTTGGGTAGCCTGGGCATAGAGAAGGCCTATGTGATGGGTTCCAGCTGCCTTCCAACTTTCCAGGCTATGCCCAGATTTATTTTCTGTCACCTTCATTCTCTCTCCATAGACACTGTAAATGCAGAGCAAGCTGCTACACACAGCCTTCGTCTTCTACTCATGCACACAGGAGAGTCTTTTGGATGGGAAATGTAGGCTAGTAGATCAATTATGTTTTTCTCTAAATGCTAGGGAGACTTCATGCTTATGAAAGCTGTTGTAGGGGTAATGACTGCCACAGGACACTTCTACCATCCTGTCGTGACAGCTTTCTTAGTTCTTTCTGGGCTGGTAATTAGGAAAAGAGCCCAAGCATAGTCAGGCTTCTTGACTATGAAAAAAAAAAAGTTACCAAAATTGAAAAAAGAATAAATAGTTACCAAAATTGACCTGGTGATCTTTTAAAAATTAGATATCTAGGCTTATGTGGTGGAGTATATTCCAAGGGATATACTTCAAGTCCTTCCTTTCTCTTGAGAACTTTTCTAAGATTTGGATACTACCTTCCTGGTAGTCTTCACATACTTCTGGGATTAAAACCAAGTGATCAGAGACTAGAAAGGAACAAGCTTCAGTCAAAAATGTATTTAAGCAAAATCTGTTTTTAAGTTACATTGTCAAAACCTCATCTGTGGAAAGAAATCTTTTTTAAGATACTCTGCATCTCTTCATATCATTGGCACACAGCTAGACATGACTCTGGAAATATGTAATTTCAAGCACTGGTGAGGCAAGCTGAGGTTAAGGGGGTTTTCCCTCCTCTGGGCAGCTAAGGGATCATCATATGATTTTCCCCACAAGGCAGAGATACCGGGCCGGGCAGTCCTGGCAGGCCCAGGGTGGGGCTGTGAGCCTGCCCTTGAAGTACTGAGTGCTATAGCCGAAAGTAAGGACTGATTCATAGGCAGAGCAGCCCTTTTGCATAATCTGCCCCCTCTTCCACCCGTTCTCTTCCTGAGAAAAGAGCTTTTACACAGATGGCCACTCCCAGGGTTGTGGGCTGTTAGCAACTCGCATTTCCCCCTTAATATGCCCCAATATACTGTCAAGAGTAGGTTTGCAGTCCCTGGGCAAAGTGATAGGACTGTACCTGCAGGTCCTATTGGATCAACAGGAAAAGTATGCAGGAGTGTTTTACATTGTGGTCAGCCTGTCTTGGGAAACAGTGACTGTGTTAAGAAGTCCGTAGGAGTCTTTTTCAAACCCTGGGCACATCTCTACCTGCAGCTAGTCCACCTATCATCTGTGAGAGTGTTTTACTTGAGTTGTAGCAGTCCCTCAGCTCTCACAGTGCTGGTGTGACCAAGTTACAGGAAATTGCAACTTCATCTTCTTGACCCATGAATATGTGGAGAAATAAGAAGGAAGGAAATCATGTCAGTAACTGTGACCATGACAGCATGATAAGTCTGAGAAATTAAATGGAAAAATTAGAAGTATTCATAAACTGTGATCCTTATTTTAAAACTATGCAGCATTTGGCAGAAACTATCAAACACTCATTTGGAAAGGTCTTTTTTTTTTGGTCAGGATGGCCCAGATTGGTCCTTGTCAAAGCATACTGGCAGAGCTGTAAGGGAGAGTTCAGATAGGCTCTAGCCACACCAGTAGCTAACATATGATTTCTAAAAAGATCTTTTTGACATTCTATCATTGCTTTCCATGAGAGTGTACATACATATCACAGGGATGATGTGAGCATGAGATATTCTGCTCTGCCATAACTGAGGCCATGACTACACAGCCATTCAGTTCTGCTCGTGACCCATGATAATGAGCAAGAGGTAACAGTGATACTGCTGGTGTTCTGGGAGCCAAACCAGGAAGTGCCGTCTTAGATTATAGAAGAACAAATAGATATGAGAAATTTAGCCATTTTTTTAAAAAACTGAGCATATAACCTTTTGTTAGTTGATCACCATATTTCAGTGGATACTTTTTCTTTTCTTCTAAACTCATTTTATTAAAGTACAAAAGTTAATAATAACTCTATGGCACACTTTTAGTCCTTTTCTTGATTTTTTTAAGAAGATGGGCAGTCAAGACAAACAGGCCAGGTGTTCCAGGTAAACAAATTGATGTTAACATTGTTTTATGTAACTCCTGTGTCAGAATTAGCTATAATAAAACTTTAAAGAAAACTGTTAGCCAAAAGAGTATAACCTGAAAGGAATGATTTAAAACCTCTAGCTCGGGCCAGGCACAGTGGCTCACGCCTGTAATCCCAACACTTTGGGAGGCCAAGGCAGGCAGATCACTTGAGGTCAGGAATTCAAGACCAACCTGGCCAACATGGTGAAACCCCATCTCTACTAAAAATACAAAAATTAGCTGGGGGTCGTGGTGGGCGCCTGTAATCCCAGCTACTCAGGAGTCTGAGGCAGGAGAATCGATTGAACCTGGGAGGCGGAGGTTGCAGTGAGCCAAGATGGCGCCACTGCACTCCAGCCTGGGTGACAGAGCGAGACCCCATCTCAAATAAAAAATTAAAATAAAATAAAACCTCTTGCTCGGTCAGGCGCAGTGGCTCACGCCTATAATCCTAGCACTTTGGGAGGCCGAGGCAGGTGGATCACCTGAGGCCAGACGTTCAAGACCAGCCTGGCCAATATGGTGAGACCCCATCTCTAAAAAAAAATGCAAAAATTAGCCAGGCATGGTGGCGTTCACCTGTAGTCTCAGATATTCGGGAGGCTGAGGCATGAGAATTGCTTAAACTCGGGAGGTAAAAGTTGCAGTGAGCCAAGATCGTATGTACCACTGCACTCCAGCCTGTGCAACAGAGCAGAATCTGTCTCAAAACCAAAACCAAACCAAAACAAAAAACCTCTTGCTCAAGAAGGGACCGTACCCTTCTTCAGACCATGTCTAAGCCAACAGAGATGTGCCACCACTTGCCATGGCTCTCTTTCTTTGCTTTCCTGGAAAGTCTGTACCCTGTAGTCAGTGGAAATAAAGGGCTTTGTCATGGTTTTTTGGGAAGTACAATGTTTTAACCTATTTTCTAAGCCTTGAATTTCTAAGGTTATCATTGATTGTAGGTAATATGAGCCAAATTACATATTAAATGGTTTTCTGTCTTGTCATAAGAAGTCCATCTATGATTTATTATGTTGTTCTAATAGATGACTAAGTTTTTTTCCTAAAGCAGTGGTTCCCGAACCTTAGTGTGCTTCAGAATCACCTGCAAGGCCTATAAAACACAGATTTCTGGGCCCACCCCAAGAGTTTCTAACTTAGTAGGATTGTGGTGAGACCTGGCAATTTACATCTCTCACAAGCTCTCAAGTGATGGTGATGGCTGCTGTTCTGGGACCCCCTTTGAGAACCATGTCCTAGAGAGTACTCTGCTTATGGATGTTTTTCCCCTTCTTGATTCCCTTTACTCAATTACTGCTCCCCTTTGGACATATCTATTAGAAGGCAGCTATATAGACATAGCATCCTTTTAGAGGACCCTCTGACTCTTCCCCTTGTGCTCAGAAACACTCTCTGTCTTTTTCGTTGACTCCTGACAAAAATGTGTATGTTTCATCACTGACCTTCAAGTGATGTTTCTTTCTTTTCCTGTTTGTCTTAATTGTTCTTGTTTTTCTCTGTGCTATCCCTTCATTTTCGCCCCTTTCTTTCTGATGCAGAGATGAAGATAGTTGGGTGTAAGTTCTGTCTTTTGTGTGCTCTGTCTGCTTATTGCCTGCTTTGTTCTCATCTTCATTTGTTTCATGGAATGTTGCAATACTGGGGTGGGGTGTCATGTACATATTAATAATCCTCATCAGCCTCACCTTCTTGGGTAACTGACAAGACATAAAAAGAAAAGCTACCAGCCCATACACACTGTGTATTATTTTTGAGTATTCACTAAGATCTGAAGAAACTGGGGACATATTGGAATGTCTAGAAAATCTTGACAAGCTTAAGGTGTATAGATACAGGAAACTATTTTTGTATGAGACTGATCAGTTGCATTCATTGAAAAGAAAAGGAGTCGTGCTTACTCCAAGCCACAAAGAATCAGAAAGGCGGAAAGCTTCTCTTTTTGGCTTTGTTGGGACATACTTCACATGAAAAGGCAAACCAACAGAGATACGGTTTTTGGAAGAAAGCTTTCCTCAAGGGGAGCAATGACATTATTTACCACAAGTGGGTTCATAGCGCTGGTCAGAGTGTCAAATGAGGCTATGGCAGTGTATCTAAGGGATGGTTTAAGAATAATCACATCTAGTCTCAAAAGAGGTTGGAAGATCATCACATCCCTGACTCAAGAAAGGAAAAACTATCTATAGTGATGTCACACTATGCCCATACCTCTCATCCTGTTAGAGCAAAGAGCATCACTGACTTTGTTGCAATGGAAACCAGACGTGTGACACCAAAGACATGGTAAGAAGAAGAAAGAATCCTTCTTTCCTGGGTACTCTAAAGAAGTCCTCTCAAGAGCCTTTTTTTTTCTTTTGGTCTCTTCCTCAAGTAAATAAGAACTACTCCATTGGTTGCATACCTAAAACCATCCAAGTTGAATGGTAGCTAACATCTCTACATTTCCATGTATGCTGTTAGGAGACATCCTTCTATTCTTCCAACAGATAGGCTTGGCATCATCCCAATTGTACTGAAAGAAAGTCAGTTCTCATCTTACATGATCTTAAGGAAGAGAAAGCATATCTGTAGAAACCCCTCCTAATCCTGTCTAGAAGTAGACAAGGTATAAATAATATAGTATTAAATATTATTGGGCAGGGCGTGGTGGCTCACATGTGTAATCCCAGCACTTTGGGAGGCCGAGGCAGGCAGATCACCTGAGGTCAGGAGTTCCAGACCAGCCTGGCCAACATGGTGAAACCCCATCTCTACTAAAAATACAAAAATTAGCTCGGCATGGTGGCAGGAGCCTTTAATCCCAGCTACTCAGGAGGCTGAGGCTGGAGAATCGCTTGAACCCGGTAGGTGGAGGTTGCAGTGAGCTGAGATTGTGCTGCTGTACTCCAGCCTCGGCAACAGAGCAAGACTTCATCTCAAAAAAAAAATATATATATATATATATATATAAAAATACTTGAACCCAGAGCCTCCTAATATGAAGTGTGAGTAATTTATACAGAAGGAATGTGAATATAATAAAGAACTCATATCAGATTTTGACTGGCCAAATTTGTTTGGGCCTTCCCAGATTATTTCTGCTGGGATGGAATTCCACATGGGCTAGCACTAATGAAACATTTGGCCCCAAATTCCAAGTAGTACTGGAGTATCTGGCAAGAGATTCTTTTGCTAACAAATATTCTGGTGCCTGAGCTGGACTTCAGAGGTTGGGAGACCTCTGAGACTACTCTCAGAAGAAATCTGCAAACACATCATGAACTGTTTCTCCAGAGTCACTAGGATGCAGGTCATCAGAGGGTCAGACCTGTCACTGGTCTGTCACAGTGCTCCCTATCTATCCCCTTAAGATTTCTGGTGGCTAAACAGCACTGTTTACTTTTAAGATCGCTCACTCCGTGAGCATCTCTGAGTATTCCAGGCCAATCCCTGTCATAATAACATAGCCCCAGGTTCATTACCTTGCTTTCTCCCAGTAGCTGTTTGTCTAAGTGCACAGGAATCTGTATTTTTGATGGGCAGTTGCAGTGTAGTGCAGCTGTTCTTCACACATAAACGTTCCCAGCCAGGTATCAGTAAACTATAGCCTATGGGCCAAATCCAGCCAACAGCCTTTTTTTGTACTTCTTGCCAGCAAGAATGTTTTTCTTTTACATTTTAAAAGTGTTGTAAAAACAAAGAACACCTGCCAGAGACATATGTGGCCGGCAAAACCTAAAATATTTACTATTTAGTCTTTTACAGAAAAGGTTTGTCAACTCCTATAAACTTAAGTGCCCAGTTTTCTGAGTGCAGCTGTACCAACAGATCCTGTGAGACTGTGAAAGGGACAGATACTTTATTCCGAGACCCTCCTATCAAAAAAAACTGAAATCGTTCCACTTCATTCAAGAAACTCTTTTGGATGTCACCCAGGCACTAAGCACTCAATGTAAGGCATTACTGATGCTGTAAGATGCCCTGCCAACCTTAGGAAGCAGAGGGCACTTAACAAAGGGGGTCAGGGCTGCCCAAGGTCCTTCCTAAAGGAGAGACCCATCATCAGGGCTACCCTCAGAAATATCCTACTTCTTGTAGAAAAGACTCACCCTCTCAGCACATCTCCATGCTGCCTAAGAGCTGCCCAGTCCCCCACTCCTACCCAAACTCCATCAATGTCCTCCCAGCAGACCTCTATGTTCTGGTTTCCTAGTGTTAAATAATGAAGAACATCAGAATCACTTGGTGATTTTTTAAAAAATATATGTACACAAGACCCACTGGAATTTCAAGGTGTGAGTGCTAGAAATCTGTTTTCAACAAGTTCCCCAGGTGGTTCGAATACAATCATCCAGGCACTGGTATGCAAACTAACCTCCAAAACCACTGCTCCAGCTTTCTCTTTCTCATCTTCATTGTAATGTGCCTGCCCTCATGCCTCTCTCTCCTGGTAATATTTCCTGGCAGTTGGTGCCGAAGTTTACAGGAGGCTCTTGGAAGCAGAGCCTTAACCCAGAGGCATGATCCCACTGTAGGTTTTGTGAACACGTAACATGCACTAGGGACAGCTGAAGAGTGGGGGAACCATGGAAGGCTATCTGTAAGGCAGGCAGGCAGGCCTGGGTCATTAGATCCCTGGAGCTTTTCGCATTTGCTTCTGCTTATGCTTTCTCCTAGTTCCAAGAGAATTAGTGGAGAGCTTGATTGAAGTGATCCCCCAGAGAGATTTTGACAAGAAGCCTCTCCCTCCCAGCAACATTCATTTTCACAAATTGCCACTCTTGAAATTGAAACCATAATTGCATAATTGCAACCCATAAGCCCAATAGCCTAATACCTAACCTGACTGAGAATAGTTCTAGTCTAGGCAGATCTGTTCTCCAAATAAAGAGCAGCTAAAGACCTGATGAAAATAAACTGCTTCAGTCTGTAACTCAGAGGGTACAATTACTTGTATTGATAAATTTTCTCAGCTAGATGATCACCAAAGGCATTCTGTTTTTTTAAAAAATGAAAACTACAGGAATATGTAGCTTAATCCTTCCGTTTTGAAACTGGCATTTTACCTTAAAATGCTCTGCCCAGAAACTGTGAGCATATCTCTGTATAGTCAACACAGATCAAATTCTGTCATTAACAATCTCCAAGACACTAATTTTATTTATTTATTTATTTATTTTTAAGAGACAATGTCTCACTCTGTCACCCAGGCTGAAGTACACTGGCATGATCATAGCTCACTGCAGCCTCAAACTCCTGGACTCAAGCAATCCTCCCTCCTCAGCCTCCTGAGTAGCTAGGACTACAGGTGTACACTACCATGTTTAGCTAATTTTAAAAAATTTTTTTTTGAAGAGCCTCACTATGTTTCCCAGGCTAGTCTGGAACTCTTAGCTTCAAACAATGTGCCCACTTCAGCCTCCTTATAATCCATAGCAGGAATTACAGGTATGAGCCACCATGCTCAGCCCCTAGTTTTATATTAGTATTCTATATAATATATAACTAGGAAAAGTTTGAAAATGTTTGATTTGAAGGACATGTTTATTGATTAACCTGTGTATAGAGCCACAGAAACTAAAAATGTTTGTATAACCTAGAATAATATTACTGGTAGCGAACAGATAACTGCTTTTAAAAGCCTCATAGATTATTTTCAGAATAACTTCCAGAGAGTTCAAACCAGGGTAATATTTAAATGAAGCACCTATTCTTTAGATTAAGCATTAAAATTTTCTAGACTATTTGACTCAGAAAAGGATAAAAATTAAAATTTTAGAATAAATAAAAAAAATCTAGACTATTCACTTTGTGCTAAATCAGTCTACAAATTTAAGTATTACTTAAATTCCATAGGAAAACTAATGTGCAATTAAAAGACTTTTATAAGAAGCCTGTTTCAATTGTTAAAAATTCCAGGTATAACTATGATTTATAGCAATAACCTGACTTTAAAGGAGAAAGTTAAAATGAAGAAAAATAGCAATAAGCCATAGTAAAGTTGTGTTAAGTTTGGATTTTACTTTCAGGACTGACTTTATTCAGCCTTTGTCCTGACAGTAGCAGACTGATGAATTTGAGCTTCCTTTCTCATTCTACCTGTCTTTCCCACCCAAACCTACCCTTTACACCTGAGTGCTCTAAATAGTGTACCAGGAGGACCCAAGCAGCAATGTCCAAAGGAAGCGTATTAAGATTCCAGACTCATCAGAATTCAAAGCAGAGGCACTTCCCAATCCAAGGGTCTGTGCAGATGTGGTCCTCCAGGATATCCTACATATGCAACAGTGGCATTTTGGTATGATTTTCAAAACACATTTTCTTCTTCCTTCATGGTAACCTCAAGGTTGCTTGTTTAGGAAAGAAGATGGTTTCACACATTAGGGAAAGTTCTTAGGGCCCTTGAGGAATAGTTAATTGCTTGTCATGAACTTTTCTTCCCCACTTTAGCCACAGTATTTTGAGAACCTTCATTATGCAACCAAATAACCATGATTGCAAGATTGCATACCTGGGATAGGAAAATGACCTGAATAATGGAAGGACTAGTCACGAAGACCCTGAAATCCTCAAATATGTGCCAGTCCTGGTCTATTCCTGTTTCATGCGTGAGAGAAACTCAGATGCTTCCATTATTAGAGGTAGTCAGTGCAAAAAAGAGAGCATTGTCATTTATCTCTGACCAAACCAGAAAGCCCACTTGCTAACCAAAAACAAATCCTGCTTCAATCATTATGATTCTAGGTGATAGCATATTTAAATGTACCAGTTTTTCTAAGAACTGAAGTAGAAAAAATTACCTGGTTTCTGAATTGGCATGTTTTGCCAGTTGTTTCATTACCTCTCATTGGTTTCTTCAGGCTGCTAACACATCTTCACTTTCGTCTTACCCATTTTCCTTTGCCATTTTCTCCCTATGAAGTTTGTTGCCCCCACAGCTTTTACTATTTTTTTTTTTTAAGTCGAAAGCCCTTCTTTAGTTCATGTGAATAAAACTGGTCATGTTAAAGGTTTCGGAACTTAGAGCAGCCTAAATACACTCTTATACATGAACAGGCAATGCTATCTCCCCCTCAACTCATCACCCTAAAAAGGAAGATGTAACTTAGGTCATTTTAGACTTGAAGTTTGAGCTTCTCCTCCCCAGTCTTGAACAACAGAGTTGGGCAAATTGGGCTGGAGTCAGAGCACAGGGAAGCAAAAAAGCACAACAGTTTGTTGTCTCATTGCCTTAATACCTATGCTTCTGGAAAGTGATCTCCCAGTGCACTTGCAAACAAAAAGAAGAAAAAGCGACAGATAGTCCAGTGACCTCTACCTGTCACTCCAGCAGGGAATGAGATTTGGAACAAAGCCTCCGGGAGGAAGAAAAAGTAATATATCCTCTAGTCAGACTCAGAAGGGACGGGAATTACAAAAAGAAAGCATATAAAAAGTATAAATCTATAAAAGGGAAACGCTTCTTGAGGGAAAAGAAGAGGGATTAGTGGTTAAGACATAGGCATGTTAAAATGTTATTCCTGTTGATTCTAGAATCTTCCCTCTTTGGGAGGCTTAGATTACAGCCATTCTCCTGGAGGGGAGAAAGACTGAGCAGTCTGAGCATCTACAATCTGAAAGATTCCCCACCCTTGACAAGGTGTGGTAAACATCTTTAGAATTCAGACTTAGAGAACACATGACTAACCAACCTGGGTGCTGCTGCACTGTTACTGGTAGAATGTCCATCATTATTAGCCAAGTTTGGAATGCCCTGAGCACCCACCCAAGCCCCAGAAGATCCAAATGCTAGCCTAGTTCTCTGTGAAAGTGGGGCAGTATGGCTTCTGGAGTCATAAGGACGTGGCATTTCTTTCCCCGCAGGTGATATCCGCAATGACTTGTACCTAACCCTGGAGAAGGGGGATTTCGAGAGAGGAGGAAAGAGTGTACAAAAGAATATTGAAGTGACTATGTATGTGCTTTATGCAGATGGAGAAATCTTGAAGGTAAGGCTTGCCAGTCAGTCATTTGGGTTGGAGGATAATCCTATAATAATTCTCCGTGGACTTTATCCAGAGGCCCATTCTCTTCAAGCAGGATTAAAATCACCCCATCAGCCTTTTTCTCTGCCTTTTTCTTTCTTGAAGAAAACCCTAAAGTGTGCTTTGATAATGACTTCCAGTATTGTACAGCCATTGCAGAAATTTATCCTAGTGTCTGACCTGAATCCCTCTTGCTCCATTTTAGATCTATTCCCTCTAGTTCTGTCCTACATGTTGCCTCTCCTGTCATTCCACCTAGCATAGAGCTGCCTACTTTTGGTAACTGTTATTAGGTCCCATTCTGCCTTTTTATTCCTTGAGCTAATACAGAAAGTTATATTTACAGTTTGGTCAAGGGTGGAACTTAGACAATCACTTCCTGGTACCAAGTTATAGGACAAAGAACAGCAGACTCAGGCCGTGGAATATTAAAGCCAATGTAGTACAAGTGTCCTCTGTTATTCTTCACTGAAAGTGAAGACTTCAGTGCTGTTTTTCTGTTGCATGTGAGTTTTTTCTTCACTCTAGTCATGGTAAAGTCTGCGGTGAATAACAAGGCATCATTTGCAGCCCGCTTTGTAGAAGACAAATCGGTGTTGTATAAACCTTGCTTCTGTGTGTTGGCAGCAGCCCTGTGAGATAGAACAGAAATGATCATTCCCATTTGACAGAGGAAAAGGGTAAAATTAGTCAAAATCATTTCCCAAATCAAGACAGAAATAGAGGAGAATGTTGAAATAGTAGTAGAAACAACGATTTGTGTGTCATTTTAAAAACTTAACTCAAAAACCTAAGCCTGTTCACTGTTTGCATGGAGCATGCCAGTGGCAGGAGAATGGTCAGCTGATCACATCACCCTGTGTAGACAGGGACCTACTCTGGATTATGTGGCCCAAAGCTTCCTGTTGTCCAGACAAGGGCATGGGCAGTACTGAGACTGCATCTTTATGGCAATATTTGCGAGATGGGTTAAGTTAAATCTGGCCTAACTTGTTTATATCTAAAGAAAGTCAGCTAGGGGTGACCTAAAATGCCAGTCCAATGTAGGACTGAGGACAATTAGAAAACAGGCTCTCTCCACTTTGTAATTTAATTTTTTTTCTGATCTGGTAAAATGTTACATAGAGTTGACTTTTCTCATGCAGCTTGTTGTTTCTCTTCTTAGTGAGGATGAAGAGCCTACCTTGGTGATTTAGATGCACCACCCTGCTTCTCTCTGTTTTTGAGGAGTACTTGTGGTTACTTTCACCCCAAAGAAAACAAGGAGCATTGTGACTGCTGATTTCATATACCATCTATGTAACTGCTTCCAAAAGCATTGAATTTAAATCAAATGCATTTTCTTATCTCATAGATTTTGCTTAGAGCAAAAATGAGACCTTTAGACAAGAGAAAGAAAAGTGTCCTAGTGACACAGAAATCCAGACATTCCTACCAGGAAGATGACATCTTATTTTGTTTCTTTCTTCCAGGATTGCATCAGCTTGGGTTCAGGAGAGCCAAATAGGAGTTCCTACCACTCCTTTGTCCTCTACCACAGTAATAGTCCTCGCTGGGGAGAAATTATCAAATTGCCTATCCCCATTGACCGGTTCCGGGGCTCCCACCTGCGCTTTGAGTTCAGACATTGTTCCAGTGAGTTAGACTTCACCCCCACATTCCCTTGAGAATATAAATATAACTCTCTCATCTCTGGAACAGAATTAAGTGGATTCTTATTATTTGGGCAAGAAAATGAAGAGTTAGGAATAAACAGATACTCAGAGATGGGATGTCACCAGAGGCTGTTCTTGGGACTGTAAAAGCAGTGATTCAAAACCACAAAGTCTCATGTTGGCCCTTCCTGGTGTCTGACCTAATGTCTGAAATTATTATCCATTGTCATTCTCCTTTGAGTATTCCTTTGTACCATTATTAAACTGCTTATTAAAGAGACCCTAGTTCATCAAGACCAGCAATTTAGTTTCTTTTTGGGTCTAGGTAGCCTATATGCCTTGAATATGAATGGAAACTCATTTCAGTACATTTCTCATCATTCCTGCAGTCAGGCTGCCACCTAGTTAATGAAAGAGGTGAGGAACAAAAGAGCATAGGTGATAAGCACGAGGAGAATTTCCATGAGGAAGCAGAGTGGAAGGCAAAAAACAACTAATACTTGGCTCTGATTACAGCAAAGGACAAAGGGGAAAAGAAACTCTTTGGCTTTGCATTCTCACCCCTGATGCGTGACGATGGCACCACCCTCTCAGATGATATTCACGAGCTTTATGTGTACAAGGTATGAAGCCTAGCTGCCTTTCATCCCCACCCCTCACCTGCCCTGAGGCCACTCTCACACGTGGTTCTCAGTTAGGTGGTTTTCACTGGGCAGGCCAGAAGACCCAGGGAAGTGCACTGGTGGGTGACAGTGGGACATCTGTGGGCAGGCTTGTCTTCTAAGTGCAGTGGCCTTCCTCCCACAAGTAACGCCAACAGGTTCTTTGTTTTCTACTTCTCACTTCACTGGATGGAAATCCATTACCAACCCCTCATTGCCATTGTGGTCTTGTTTAGTACATTTTTAGACCTGCTATTTGAGATCATGGTACTGTCAACTGTCATAGCATAGCTGCCACCCAAGGTTACTTGCACATCAGGTGGCAACCACATGCCCCACCATATTCTGTTTAAAAGGCACATGAGCTGTTCTAGGGAGTTTCTGAACAGAAAGTACTCTTCCAAGAGGACCTGAGGCCCAACGTTCAGCCTTAGGAAGATGAGAGCAAATATCAGCCCAGAAATTCCTAGGACCTGGTTTTTGCATGTTGCATGGCTCAGGGGACATTTTTTTCTCCATTTTTGCCTACAGTGTGATGAGAATAGCACGTTTAATAACCATGCTCTGTACCTGGGCCTGCCCTGCTGCAAAGAGGACTACAATGGCTGCCCTAATATTCCTTCTAGCCTCATCTTCCAGCGCAGCACCAAAGAGTCGTTCTTCATCTCCACTCAGCTCTCCTCTACCAAACTCACCCAGAATGGTAGGTGATAATGCCTGCAGGGTGGTGCCCTCCACCCTCCTCCATTGTTCACTCCACATTACTAGTGCATGTGAAGGGAGAGAGAAATTATTCCTTCTTGATGTCATAATAATGGGCTTCTTTTCATTTGAAGTTGAAGGAATCACTCAGCAATAGCAGCCTACAAGGTTTTCCATGGTTTTAGTAGCTCCACAGTACATCCAGAGTTTATAGATGAGTCTTTGGCCTTAGACTCAGTCTGTGGTGATGCTTGCAGCTAGTTCTGTTCCTCTAGATTCCACCTGTCCTTGACTGGGAGAGTCTGGGCCTTGCTTGACCTTAGAATATCTAGGGTTTGGCCGTGTGCGGTGGCTCATGCCTGTAATCCCAGCACTTTGGGAGGCCGAGGTGGACAGATCACTTGAGGTCAGGAGTTCAAGACCAGCCTGGCCAACATGGCGAAACACCATCTCTACTAAAAATACGAAAATTACCCGGACATGATGGCGCATGCCTATAATCCCAGCTACTCAGGAGGCTGAGGCAGGAGAATCACTTGAATTTGGGAGGCGGAGGTTGCAGTGAGCTGAGATCATACAATCGCACTCCAGCCTGGGCAACAGAGTGAGACTCCGTCTTAAAAAAAAAAAAAAAAAGAATATCCAGGGTTCAAGGGTTCATCATCTTTTGGACTTGCTTTCTAGTGGACCTCCTAGCTCTGCTGAAGTGGAAGGCCTTCCCTGACCGGATCATGGATGTACTAGGGCGGCTGCGACATGTCAGTGGGGAGGAAATTGTTAAGGTATGTCTTCCATATAATTTAAACATACTGCATGAGGAAGAATCTGGGCGGAAGACCTTAGTTTGTCATGATTTTTGCCAATAACCCTCTGAGACTGTTTCATCAGATTTTTGTTGTTGTTGTTGTTGTTGTTGTTAGCTTCCATTTCCTCTTTTGGAATGCTATTATTTTTTATTTTATTTTTAACTGACAAATAATAATTGTTTATCTGTATGGGATACAATATGATGTTTTAACAGTGCAGAATGTATGTTCACAAAGTAGAGTGATTGCAGAATGACCACAACCTTCCCTCAGCCTCTGGTATTCCTCATTGCACGTTCTACTTCTATGTGTTCAATTTTTTGTATTCCGCATATAAGTGTGATCGTGTGGTCTTTCTGGGCCTGACTTATTTCACTTAGCTTAATGTCCTCCGGTTGTATCCATGTTGTCTCAAACGACAGGATCTCTCCCATTTTAAGGCTGAATAGCATTCCATTGTGTTTATATGCCATGTTTTCTTTTTTTATTTTATAATTTCAGCTTTTATTTTAGGTTTAGTGGGTACATGTGCAGGTTTGTTACATGGATATATTACATGATGCTGAGGTTTGAGATACTAATGATCTGATCACTGAGGTAATAAGCATAGTACCCAACAGTTTTTCAACCCTCGTCCCTCTCCCTCCCCAGTCTAGTAGTCCCCGGTGTCTACTGTTACCATTTTTATGTCCACGAGTACCTAATGTTTAGCTCCCAGTTACAAGTGAGAACATGCAGTATTTGGTTTTTCTGTTCTTGCTAGTTTCTATAGAATAATGAGCTCCAGCTGCATCCATGTTGCTGCAAAGGACATGATTTTCTTCTTTTTTATCTGCATGGTATTCCATGGTGTACATGTACCAAATTGTCTTTTTTTGTTGTTGTTGTTTTGTTTTGTTTTTTTGAGACAGGGTCTCACTCTGTCGCCAGGCTGGAGTGCAGTGGCGCGATCTCAGCTCACTGCAACCTCTGCCTCCCCAGTTCAAGCGATTCTCCTGCCTCAGGCTCCAGAGTAGCTAGGACTACAGGCGCGTGCCACCACACCCAGCAAATTTTTGTATTTTTAGTAGAGACGAGATTTTACCATGTTGGCCAGGATGGTCTCGATCCCTTGACCTCGTGATCGACCCGCCTTGGCCTCCCAAAGTGCTGGGATTACAGGCATGAGCCACCGTGCCCGACCTATGTACCACATTTTCTTTATCCAGTTCACTGTTGATGGGCACCTAGATTGATTCCATGTCTTATGTTATTGTGAATAATACTGTGATGAACATTTGAGTGCATGGGTCTTTTTGGTAGAATGATTTTTTTTCTTTTGGATATACTCACAGTAATAAGATTGCTGGGTCAAATGGTAGTTCTAAGTTTTTTTTATAAATCTCCAAACTGCTTCCCACAGGAGCTAAACTAATTTACATTCCCACCAACAAGGTATAAGAGTTCCCTTTTCTCTGCAGCTTCGCCAGCATCTGTTATTTTTTGACTTTTTTTTTTTTTTTTTTTTGAGATGGAGTCTTACCCTGTTGCTCAGGCTGGAATGCAGTGGCGTGATCTTGGCTCACTGCAACCTCCGCCTCCTGGGTTCAAGTGATTCTCCTATGTCAGCCTCCCAAGTAGCTGGTATTACAGGCATGTGCCACCATGCCTGGCTAATTTTAATATTTTTAGTAGAGACACGGTTTTGCCATGTTGGCCAGGCTGGTCTCCAACTCCTGACCTCAAGTGATCCGCCTGCCTCAGCCTCCCAAAGTGCTGGGATTACAGAAGTGAGCCACCACGCCCAGGCTTTTTGACATTTTAATAGTCACTCTGACTGTTGTGAGATAGTATCTCATTGTGGTTTTGATTTGCATTTCTCTGATGATTAGTGATAATCAGCATTTTTATATGTTTATTGGCCACTTTATTGTATGTCTTCTTTTGAGAAGTGTCTGTTCACGTCTTCTGTTCACTTTTTAATGGAATTTTTTTTTGCTTGTTGAGTTGTTTGAGTTCCTTATATATTCTGGATATTAGTCGTTTGTCAGATGCATAGTTTGCAATATTTTCTCCCATGCTGTAGGTTGTCTGTTTACTCTGTTGATAGTTTCTTTTGCTAGGCAGAAACTCTGTAGTTTAATTAAAGTCCCATTTGTCAATTGTTTTTGTTGCAGTTGCTTTTGAGGACTTAGTGATAAATGATTTCCTAAGGCCAATGTCCAGAATGGTGTTTCCTAAAAGGTTTTCTTCTAGGATTCTTATAGTTTGAGATCTTACACTTAAATCTTGAATCCGTCTTGAGTTCATTTTTGTTCATAGTGAAAGTAGGGGTCCAGTTTCATTCTTCAGCATGAATTATGTACTAGCTGCAGCATGTCAGTGGGAAGGAAATTGTTGATTTCCACACAATGTAAATATACTGCCTGAGGAAGAATGTTCTTACCTCACCTTAACTGCTTCTAGCCAGCTATCTCAGCACCATTCATTTTTTGCCAATTGTTACACTCTCTTTTTTATGTTTTTTTTTTTTATTTCAATAGTTATTGAGATACAGGTGGTTTTTGGTTACATGGATGAGTTCTTTATTTGTGAATTCTGAGGTTTTGGTGCACCTATCACCCAAACAGTGTACACTGTACCCAATATGTTGTCTTTTATCCCTCATTACCTTCCTAATGGTTGGTACCATATCCTTGCAGATGCGAATTGTGCTGCCATAAATATGCATGTGCGTGTGTCTTTTTCATATAATGGCTTCTTTTCCTTTGGGTAGATTCCTAGTAGTGGGATTGCTGGATTGAATGGTAGATCTACTTTTAGTTCTTTAAGGAATCACCACACTGTTTTCCATAGTGGTTGTACTAATTTACATTCCCACCAGCAGTATAAAAGTGTTCCCTTTTCACCACATCCACACCCACTTCTGTTGTTTTTTGACTTTTCTTTTTTTTTCTATCTTTTTTTTAAATTTAATTTTATTTTATTATTATTATACTTTAAGTTTTAGGGTACATATGCACAATGTGCAGGTTAGTTACATATGTATACATGTGCCATGCTGGTGTGCTGCACCCATTAACTCGTCATTTAGCATTAGGTATATCTCCTAATGCTATCCCTCCCCCCTCCCCCCACCCCACAACAGTCCCCAGAGTGTGATGTTCCCCTTCCTGTGTCCATGTGTTCTCATTGTTCAATTCCCACCTATGAGTGAGAACATTTCAATTATGGCCATTCTTGCAGGAGTAAGGTGGTATCTCATTGTGGTTTTAATTTGCATTTCCCTGATGATTAATGATGGTTAACATTTTTTCATACGTTTGTTGGCTGTTTGTATATCTTCTTTTGAGAAATGTCTATTCATGTCCTTTGTCCACTTTTTGATGGGATTATTTGTGGTCTTTTGCTGATTTGTTTGAGCTCCTTGTAGATTCTGGATACTAATCCTTTGTTGCATGCATGGTTTGCAAATATTTTCTCACACTCTGAGGGTTGTCTGTTTACTCCACTGATATTTCTTTTGCTGCTAGCACCATTTATTGAGTATGGAGTCCTGTCCCTATTGTTATTTTTGTTGATTTTGTCAAAGATCAGATGGCTGTAGGTAGGCTATTTTATTTTGAGGCTCTCTGTTGTGTTCCATTGGTCTGTGTGTCTGTTTTTGTACCAGTATGATGCATTTTTGGTACTGTAGCCTTGTAGTATGGTTTGAAATGGGCTGATGTGATGCCTGCAGCTTTGTTCTTTTTGCCAAGGATTGCTTTGGCTATTTGAGCTCTTTTTCAGTTCTGTATTAATTTTAGAATAGTTTCTTCTAATTCTGGGAAAAATTATGTTGGTAATTTGATAGGAATAGTGTTGAATCTGTAGATTGCTTTGGGCAGTATGGCCACTTTAACAATATCGATTCTTCCAACCCATGAGCACGGAATGTTTTTCCATTTGTTTGTGTCATTTATTATTTCTTTCAGCAGTATTCTTTCTTTCTTTCTATCTATCTGTCTATCTATCTATCTATCTATCTATCTATTTATTTATTTGAGATGGAGTCTTCCTCTGTCGCCCAGGCTGGAGTACAATTGTACTCACTGCAACTTCTGCCTCCCAGATTCAAGTGATTCTCCTGCCTCAGTCTCCTAAGTAGCTGGGATTACAGGCATGTGCCACCATGCCTGGCTAATTTTTTTTGTATTTTTAGTAGAGACAAGGTTTCACCATGTTAGTCAGGCTGGTCTTGAACTCCTGACCTAAAGTGATCCTCCCATCTTGGCCTCCCAAAGTGCTGGGATTACAGGCCTCAGCCACTGCCCATCCTCTTTCAGCAGTATTCTGTAGTTATGCTTGTAGAAGTCTTTCACCACTTTGGTTAGATGTATTCCTAGGTATTTTTTGTGTATGGCTACTGTAAACGCAATTGCATTCTTGATTTGGCTCTCAGCTTGAACGTTGTTGGTGTAGAGAAAAGCTACTGGCTTTTTTAACATATACCACATTTTCTTAATCCATTCATCTGCTGACCAACACCTAGATTGTTTCCATATCTTAGCTATTAACAATTTTGCAGTGAACATGGAAGTGCAGACCTCTCCCATGTTCTGAAGATGTCCAAGACATCTTCAGCGTACTGATTTCAATTTATTTGGACATATACCCACTAGTGGGATTGCTGGCTTATATGGTAATACTATTTTTAGTTTTCTGAGAAACTTCTATACTGTTTTCCATAATGGCTGTATTAATTTACATTTCCATCAATAGTGCATAAGAATTCCTTTTTCTCCACATCCTCACCAACACTTGTTATGTTTTATCTTTTGGTAATAGCTCTCCCAACTGGGATGAGGTGACATCTCATTGTGGTTTCAATTTGCATTTCCCTGAAGATTAGTGATGATGAGCATTTTTTCATATATCTGTTGGCCATTTGTGTATCTTCTTTTGAGAAATGTCTACTTAGGTCCTTTTTCCCATCTTTTTGATTGCATTGTTTTCTTGCTAGTGAGTTGTTTGAGTTCCTTATACATTCTGGATATTAGTTCCTTATCAGAGATACATGATTTAGAAATATTTTCTCCCAATCCATGAGTTGTCTGTTTTCTGTATCAGTTTTTGTTTTTGTTGCCTTTGCTTTAGGGGTCATACTCAAGGAATCATACTTTGGGATTTTTTTCTTAGCTCCTTTTTTAAAAAGGTATATAGCATATCAGTTTATTAACTTTTAAAAACTATATTTAAGCCTGATATCTTTCTGGCTCTACTTTCCTGATTTTAAGAACTCTAAATACTGCTCATTAACTTGTACCTGCTGATTTTGTCTAGTCTCTCACTTGGAGTCCATAATACCTTCCTTCCTTACCCCTGCGTTAACTGCCTTCTCCAAGTACCTTTGTGACATTTCCTATCTAATGGCTTTAGCATGCTGACATCAACACTGCCAGTCCCCAGTTGCCTTCATAGGGCTTTTCTGGGCAGAGTGTTTCCCCTTAGCTCAATAAAAACCCCAGGCACTTCCTGGTGGTGAAAGACCATCAGGTGAATCCTACACAGTGGACTGAATTCTACTGAGGAAAATGGAAGTATTTTTGGTTATCAGCAAGAGTAATGGAATGTAGGCTAGAGATTAAATCTGGAGAAGGCATCCTGTCCATAATGAACATTCTTAGCTTTGCCATCACAAGTGTCAAATGAATTAGCACAAATGCACCATCTAACTTTGCTTTCACAGCTCCATTAACTCAATAATACACAACACAGTGTTTCCAAGTCAGGAACAGTTTTAAAGTCTGTGTACCACTGTGTACTTTCATGAAGTTGATGTATGAATTTTGTTTTAATTATGTGATCAGATTATCATAAAAATTTTTAAACTCTTCAAAGCAATCTAATGCTAGTTTTGAAACTTAAGATAAATTCATACTCATATTTTCCTTCTAAGAATATTGAAAACATCAACCAGTAAACGAGGTATTAAGAAGTCTGTTGCCTTTTCAAGGGTGAGCTTTTATATTCCTGAGAAGAGAACATCCTACCAGCATATCTAGTTTTAGCATCAATAATTTGTCTCCAGTTAGCTAGAAAAGAATGTAAAGAGAATGTGCTAGCATTTTGAAATATTTTTTACTTCTTATTGGAAGATTTCAAGCATATGCGAAAGTATACAGAATAGTATAAAGAACCTTAGATGTATCTCTGACCCAGCCTCAAAGACCATTAACCCATGGCCAGTCTTGACCCATCATTATTACCCCTATCTACACCTTCTATGTCATATTTTTCAGAAATGAATTGTAAACATTGTATCTTTTAAAATGGAGGAAGGATAGACTTGATTTTTGAAGGCTGCAAGTGTCCATCAATATTTATTATTCTCTTCCTTTGTTTTTGCATCTCAGAAATAGGCACATGCTCAGACAACAACAAAAATACTGCCACATTTTTTACCCCCATTGACAGCCCTCATTGACTGCATTCTCCCTTCTCCTGTAATACTAATTCTTAGACCAAAAAATAGTGTCTGTAGGTAAAGCCTAACTTGCCACATCCTTATCCAAATATACTCTATATTGTTAGGCCACAGTAGAGAGCAAGAGACTACTGAACTTTTGGGGATACCAGTAAGCTCTTTTTCTCAAAATAAATTTGGTATCAGTATCACTTAGATTGTTTTTATATCAAAATTGCTATTCTGCATAGGTGTTCTATGGTTTTTAGGTCATTGCCCTTTCCTTAGAAATGTATCACTCACCCAACAGGAAGAGCCTCTCTAAGTCTTTCTTGGGGCCCTTTGGGCTATAAGCCAACACCTCAAGTGCACCTAGTTATCACTTAGCTGGGTGGAGGGTCAGGGTACTAGATGATTTTTAAGTGGTATTTTGAGATCCTAAGAGATCTTTCACTTTTTTATCGGAAGTTAAATTCATTGGTTTATGGAAGTTTGTGCGCGTAAGGTCCTGAGACCTGAGCCCTGCTTTTTATGTTGTTTCAGTTTCTGCAGGACATCTTAGATACACTCTTTGTGATTTTGGATGATAATACAGAGAAGTACGGCCTGTTGGTTTTTCAGTCTCTGGTAAGTCAACTTCCTGACTCTTTACTTTTATTAATTATTCCTGTCATATATTTCAGAAAATTTAAGGGAAGCAATTTATTAGAGTCAGCACAAGATATAGATGTTTCCAATAGAAAAGGGACTAAGGAGTGTCACCCAAGGAAGACCAAGCAACCAACCAGGCAGAGATCAAACTTGAAGAATCCAACACAATCAAGTCCAGACCTTGGCTTTATAGTTTCTGGATCTTCCATCTCATCACTATTGCAGTATGCCTGGCCCGTGAAATAGTGACCTCCATGAGGTCAGAAACCCAGAGAGTAATACAAGAAATCAGATGGCCCATTTTTTTGCTTACAAAGTAGGATATAACCATCATGAAAAGCAGAGACTTACCCAGGCTGGTCTCTAGAGACCTGTGCAGGTCCAGAATCTATGCAGTTGTTTCAGAACTAGAGTCTCAGAAGGTTGGTTAATGAAAATGGACAGTGATTTGAATGTTTAGTGCATTTTGCGTAATATATCCAGTCTCACAGAGAGCCATACATTCAAGAAGAGCCAGATACTCTCATAGATGGGGAGCAGAGGTGAGAGTTGCAATGAGTATTTTCATAGTTTGCCCCTCCGGCTCTTCTTCTTCTTAATTTCCTGTCCACCAGCCCCATTTCTGAAGGATACAGCGTTTCATAGGCTGATTTAACTCAGAGGACAAGCTTTTTTTCCTCTCTTTTCCACGTTTTTGGGGATACCTTATTGTTTATGCCATCTACACGCATATTGTTTTGCCTTTCCCTGATCTGTATTGTACCACCCAGCATTATTGTGAAGGGAGAGGCTCAGAGTAAATACAGGAAGAGACTGATGAGCCCAGGTCTGAATTAGGAGGCTGGGGTGTTAGAGAAAAGACAAGACAGAAATATAGACACAGAATGGAAATCTTACATTCACTACCCATGGGGGAATGCTAGAGGAAAGCACTGACAATTTGCCATTATTTGGAGAAGGAAGACTCTGTTTCCTGCTGGGGATAGATCTGAGGCCTCCAGTGAACCCTGATGGCTTACTCTCCATATCTCCCAGGTGTTCATCATCAACCTGCTCCGAGACATCAAGTATTTTCACTTTCGACCTGTGATGGACACATATATCCAGAAGCACTTTGCTGGAGCTCTGGCATACAAGTAAGTTCCATTTGGTATCATCACTAGGACTTGTGTTTGAGTAGAAATATAGGCTTTAAAAAAGTTTAGCTGCAACCAGCATTTAAAAAGTTCAGCTGACTTTTTAAAAACTTTATATTTTTAATTGTGATAAAATACACATAACACAAAATTGACCATCTTAACCATTTTCTGAGTGTAGGGTTCAGTGACATTAAGTACATTCACATCATTGTACAACCATCACCAGAACTCTGTCCATCTCCAAAACTCTTTTCATGTTACAAAACTGAAATATTGTAATCATTAAAAATAACTCCCCATTCTCCCCTCCCCTATCCGCTGGCACCCACCATTCTATTCTACTTTCTGTCTCTATGAATTTGACTACTCTAGGTACCTCATGTAAGTGTAATCACAGTATTTGTCCTTTTGTGAGTAGCTTATTTCGCTCAGCATAATGTCTTCAAGGCTCATCCATGTTTTAGCATGGGTCAGAATTTCATTCCTTTCAAAGACTGAATAATGTTCCATCTTATATATTTACCACTTTTTTTTTTTTGAGACAGAGTCTTGCTCTGTCGCCCAGGCTGGAGTGCAGTAGCACGATCTTGGCTCACTGCAAGCTTTGCCTCCCGGGTTCACACCATTCTCCTGCCTCAGCCTCCCAAGTAGCTGGGACTGCAGGTGCCCACCACCATACCTGGCTAATTTTTTGTATTTTTAGTAGAGTCGGGGTTTCACCATGTTAGCCAGGATGGTCTTGATCTCCTCACCTCGTGATCTGCCTGCCTCGGCCTCCCAAAGTGCTGGGATTACAGGCATGAGCCACCGTGCCTGGCTGGGTTTTTTTGTTTGTTTTTTAATTTTATTTTAAGTTCAGGGGTACATGTGCAGGTTTGTTATATAGGTAAATTTGTGTCATGGAGGTTTGTTGTATAGATTATTTCATCACCTAGGTATTAAGCCTAGTACCCATTAGTTATTTTTCCTGATCCTCTCCATCCTCCTACCCTCTACCCTCCGATAGGCCTCGGTGTGTTTTGTTCCCCTGTATGTGTCCATGCATTCTCATCATGTAGCTCCCACTTACAGGTGAGAACATGTGGTATTTGGTTTTCTGTTGCTGTGTTAGTTTGCTAAGGATAATGGTCTCCAGCTTCATCCATGTTTCTGCAAAAGACATGATCTCATTCCTTTTTATGGCTGCATAGTATTCCACGGTATATATGTACCACATTTTCTTTATCCAGTCTACCATTGATAGGCATTTAGCTTGATTCCACATCTTTGCTATTGTGAACAGTGCTGCAATGAACTTATGCAAGCATGTGTCTTTATGGTAGAACAATTTATATTCCTTTGGGTCTATATGAAGTATTGGGATTGCTGGGTCAAATGGTAGTTCTGTTTTTACGTCTTTGAGAAATTGCCACACTGCTTTCCACAGTGGTTGAACTAATTTACACTACCATCAACAGTATATAAGCATTCATTTTTCTCTGCAACCTTGCCAGCATCTGTTATTTTTTGACATTTTAATCATAGCCATTCTGGCCGGTACAGGATGGTATCTTGTACCCCAAAGATAAAGCCTACTTCTTATTTATTTATTTAGAGACAGAGTCTCACTCTGTCACCTAGGATGGAGTAGAGTGGCGCGATCTTGGCTCACTGCAACCTGCGCCTCCTGGGTTCAAGCAATCCTTCTGCCTCAGCCTCCTGAGTAGCTGGGACTACAGGCGTATGCCACCACGCCTGGCTAATTTTTGTATTTTTAGTAGAGATGGGGTTTCACCATGTTGGCCAGGCTGGTCTCCATCTCCTGACCTGCCTCGGCCTCCCGAAGTGCTGGGATTACAGGTGTAAGCCACTGCGCCCAGCCACTGGCCTCATTTCTTTGTGCATGTGGTACAATTTGGCTGTGAATCTGTCTGGTCCTGGGCTCTTTTTTTTTTTGGTTGGTAGGCTGTTACTGACTCAAGTTCACAGTTTATTATTGGTCTGTTTGGGGATTCCATTTCTTCTTGGTTCACTCTTGGGAGAGTGTTTGTGTCCATGAATTTATTTATTTCCTCTAGATTCTTTAGTTTATGTGCATAAAGATGTTCATAATATTCTCTGATGGTTATTTGTATTTCTGTGGGGTCAAAGGGAATATCCCCCTTTTCATTTCTGATTGTATTTATTAGAATATTCTCTTTTTTCTTCTTTATTAGTCTAGCTAGCAGTCTATCTATTAATTTTTTTCAAAAAATCATCCTGGATTCATTGATCTTTTGAATGGTTTTTTGTGTCTCAATTTCCTTTGGTTCAATTCTGATTTTGGTTATTTCATGTCATCTGCTAGTTTAGGAATTGGTTTGCTCTTAGTTCTCTAGTTCTTTTAGTTGTGATGTTAGGCTGTTAAATTGAGATCTTTCTAACTTTTTGATTTGGGCATTCAGTGCTATAAATTTCCCTCTTAACAATGCCTTACCTGTGTCCCAGAGATTCTGGTATGCTGTATCTTTATTCTAATTAGTTTCAAAGAACTTGTTGATTTCTGCCTTAATTTCATTATTTACCCAGAAGTTATTCAGGAGCAAGTTATTCCATTTCCATGTAATCTTATGGTTTTGAGTGAATTTCTTAGTCTTGATTTCTAATTTGATTGTGCTGTGATCTGAGAGAGTATGATTTCAGTGATTTTGCTGAGGAGTGTTTTGTGTCCCAATTATGTGGTCAATTTTAGATTGTGTGCCATGTGGCAATGAGACAAATGTATGTTCTGTTGCTTTTGAGTGGAGAGTTCTGTAGATGTGTATCAGGTCCATTTGATCTAGTGCTGAGTTAGGTCCTAAATATCTTTGTTAATTTTCTGTCTTGATGATCTGTCTAATACTGTCAGTGTGGTGTTGAAGTCTCTGTCTATTATTGTGTAGGAGTCTTAAGTCTCTTTGAAGATCTCTAAGAACTTGCTTTATGAATCTAGGTGCTCCTGTGTTGGGTGCATATATACTTAAGAGAGTTAGGTCTTGTTGAACTCTTCAACATTATGTAATACCCTTCTTTCTCTTTTGTAATCTTTGTTGGTTTGAAATCTGTTTTGTTTGAAATCAGGATTGCAACCCCTACTATTTTTCTGTTTTCCATTTGCTGGGTAGATTTTTCTCCATCCCTTTATTTTGAGCCTATCTGTGTCACAGCATATGAGATGGGTCTCTTTGAAGACAGCATACGAATGGGTCTTGGTTCTTTATCCAGCTTGCCACTCTATGCCTTTTAACAATTATGTCCATTTATATTCAAAGTTAGTATTGGTATGTGTGGATTTGATCCTATTATGATGTTAGCTGGTTATTTTGCAGACTTGTTTGTGTAGTTGCTTTATAATGTCACTGGTCTGTGTACTTGTGTGTTTTTGTCATGGCTGGTATTGGTCTTTTCTTTGCATATTTAGTGCTTCCTTCAGGAGCTCTTGTAAGGCAGGTCTGGTGGTAACAAATTCCCTCAGCATTTGGTTGTCTGAAAAGGATCTTATTTCTCCTTTGCTTATGAAGCTTAGTTTGGCTGGATATGAAATTATTTATTGGAATTTCTTTTCTTTAAGAACGTTGAATATTGGCCCCCAGTCTCTTCTTGCTTGTTTCTGCGGAGAGGTCCACTTTTAGTCTCATGGGTTTCCCTTTGTAGGGGACCTGATCCTTCTCTCTAAATGCCTTTAACATTTTTTCTTTCATTTTGACCTTGGAGAATCTGATGAATATGTGTCTTGGAGATGATCTTCTTGTGAAGCATTTTACTGGGGTTCTCTGCATTTCCTGAATTTGAATGTTGGCCTTTCTAGCTAGGTTGGGGAAGTCTTCATGGATGATATCCTGAAATATGTTTTCTAAGTTGGTTCCATTCTCCCCGTCTATTTTAAGGACACCAGTGAGTTGTAGATTTGGGCTCTTTACATAATCCCATATTCCTCGGAGGTTTTGTTCATTCATTTTCATTCTTTTTTCTCTGTTCTCGTCTGACTGTCATATTTCAGAAGGCCAGTCTTCAAGCTCTGAGATTCTTTCCCGAACTTGGTCTATTCTGCTGTTAATACTTGCAATTGCATTCTGAAATTCCTGTAGAGTGTTTTTCAGCTCTGTCAGGTCAGTTACATTCTTTTCTATACTAACTATTTTGTCTGTCAGCTCCTGCATTGTTTTATCATGATTTTTAGCTTCCTTGGATTAGCTTTCAGCGTACTCCTGTAGCTCAATGAACATCATTCCTATCCATATTCTGAATTCTATTTCTGTCATTTCAGCCCTCTGAGCCCAGTTCAGAACACTTGCTGGAGAGGTGATGCAGTCATTTGGAGGAAAGAAGGCTTTTTGAGTTGCCAGGGTCCTTGTGCTGGTTCTTTTTCACCTTCGTGGGCTTGTCACTCTTCAGTCTTTGAGGTTGCTGTCCTTTGGATGGGTTTTTTTCCCCCTTTTATCCTGTTTGATGACCTTGAATGTTTGATTGTGGTATAAGGTGGATTCAGCCAGCTGGATTCATTTCTGGAACATTTTAGGGGACAGTGCTCAGCTCTCAACTCCTGGACTGTGCACTCTAACACAACCTGGGGACTTGTATTGGGCCCCAGCTTTGTTCTCTGGCTCCTTAAAGTTAGAAATCCACTGTACTGGGTAGGCCGAGATGCTCCCAGACTGCTGGCCATTCCACTTTGGCTGGGTGGTGTAAGCCAAAGTGTTTCATAGTGCAGTGACAGCTGGATCTATCCCTGTTCACATGTGCCAGCAGCAGTGGGTGCAGCAGCTGTGGCAGAGTCACCTGTGGCAGAGTGCTAGCAGGTGCCAGTGCCAGGGTACCTGCCTCCCTGCAGGCATTGACCAAGGTGGCAGAGGCAACATGGCTGGGCAGAGCTGGGGCCCCTACTGGCAACTTTTGCACAGTCATGGTGGAGGTGGTGATGGCTCAGGGTTGGGACACTGAAGGTCTAGGTGCCTCCTCTGTGTCCTGCAAGCAGAAGTGGTCACTCAGGATAGGGGAGGATCTGCTATTCTCTGCACAGTGTTAGGGCAAGGGTGGGGCACTGACAAGGATGGGGCTGGCTGGCTCTGTGCCCACCAAGGCTCCATCTGCAATGGTGGTGGGAGCGGGGGACAGGCTGCACTCCTACATGCTAGCCCACTTTTTAATGGAAAAAGGAAAGCAAAACCTGCCAGTGCAGACACAAGCCAGTAAAGCATTGTGGAGAGTTGCAGTGGGTCCTGGGGAAGCTGCAGTATGGGGAGCAGGCATGCGGGCTGGTGCGTGGCATAGGGTCGCCCCAGTGGAGCTCTCCCCCATCAAGCATGGTCTGTGTAGAAGCTATGATGTAGGGCCCCCAGATCACCTGAGGCTGCCCTGCAAGCAGGTATGGCCAGACTTGGGCCCTAGGAGAGGCCAGCCAACCAAGGGGTGCTCAGATAGACCAGCCCCATCTGATGGGCAAGACTGCCCTGCAGAGTTCAGGACCAACAGTTCCCCTAGGACTGAAGTCTCCCAGGGGAGCAAGTCGAGCCTAGGGGGATGGCCGTCCCTGGCTGTGCACCACTACAGACACTCCCACACCAAACCTCCTGGGCTCCATATCATCTGGTTTGCTACCCCTACCACTTCTCTAAGCAGCTCTCCCTGCCAACTCAAGTATCTGTGGTGGTTGAGGGCTCTCCTTCTGCCAGGGTTCCAGAGGCCATTGGTAAGAGCAAGTTGCTCCTTAATAGTTGACTCACCTTTTCTCCAGAGCCATTGAGGGCCAGGCTATTTTCTGGTTTTTTTTTATAGTGGCCACCCTAATGGATGTAAAGTGATATTTCTTTATGTTTTTTATTTGTGTTTCCCTAATTATCTTCCTTGGAGAAATGTCTATTCAAGTCCTTCACCCATTTTTTTAAAAGAGGTTATTTGTTTTATTGTTGAGTTATAGGAGTTCTTTATATATTCTGGATATTAACCCCTTATCAGTTATATGATTTATAAATATTTTTCCCAGGCACTTGGTTGCCTTTTCACTCTGTTGATTGTGTCCTTTGAGACATGGAAGTTTTTAAAATTTTGATGTAGTCCACCTTATTTTTTGTTGTTGCCTGTGCTTTTGGTGTCATTTTCAAGAAATCATTGCCTAATATCATGAAGTTTAACCTATCTTTTCTTTTAAGTGTTTTATAATTCTAGCCCTTATATTTAGGTCTTTGATCCATTTTGAGTTAATTTTTGTATATTGTATAAGATAAGTGTCTGACTTCATTCTTTTTGCATGTGGATATCCAATTTCCCAGTTCCATTTATTGAAGCTGTCTTTTCCCCCACTGAATGGTCTTGGCATTCTTGTCAAAAGGGTGATGCCTTGGCCCCTTGACCATATATGTGAGGCTTTATTTCTGGCCTATTTTTTTCCATTGTTTTATAAATATGTCTTTATGCTAATTCAACATTGTTTTGATTGCTGTAGCTTTGTGGTAAGTTTTGAGATCAGGAAGTATGAGACTGCAATTTTGTTCCTCTTTTTCAAGATGCTTTTGGCTATTCCAGGTCACTTGTGATTCCATATTAGGATGGATTTTTTTTTTCCTGCAAAAAATGCCATTGGAATTGTGTTAGGGATTGCATTGAATCTGTAGATCACTTTGGGTAGCATTTACATCTTTAATAACAATATTAAACCTTCTAATTCATGAATATAAGATGTATTACCATTTATTGCTATCTTTTATTTCTTTTTTTTTCTTTTTTTTTTTTTTCCAGGAAGAAAAACACTTTTATATATAATTAAAAACTTTAAATATATATAAAACATACAATAAAATTTTTAAAGTTTTACATATAATTTAAAACTTGAATATGTATAACATATATACTTATGTTATCTTTTTTTTTTTTTTTAGGAAGAAAAACACTTTTATATATAATTAAAAACTTTAAATATATATAAAACATACATTAAAATTTTTAAAGTTTTACATATAATTTAAAACTTGAATATGTATAACATATATATTTATGTTATCTTTTTTTTTTTTTTTTAATTTATGAAGTATTTATTGATCATTCTTGGGTGTTTCTTGGAGAGGGGGATATGGCAGGGTCATAGGATAATAGTGGAGAGAAGGTCGGGAGATAAACACATGAACAAAGGTCTCTGGTTTTCCTAGGCAGAGGTCCCTGCGGCCTTCTGCAGTGTTTGTGCCCCTGGGTACTTGAGATTAGGGAGTGGTGATGACTCTTAAAGAGCATGCTGCGTTCAAGCACCTGTTTAACAAAGCACATCTTGCACCGCCCTTAATCCATTTAACCCTGAGTTGACACAGCATATGTTTCAGAGAGCACGGGGCTGGGGGAAAGGCCATAGATCAACAGCATCCCAAGGCAGAAGAATTTCTCCTAGTCAGAACAAAATGGAGTCTCCTATGCCCACTTCTTTCTACACAGACACAGCAACAATCTGATCTCTCCTTCCTTTCCCCACACTTCCTCCCCTTCTCTTCAACAAAACCGCCATCGTCCTCATGGCCCACTCCCGATGGTCGCTGCCTCTTCGGAGCTGTTGGGTACACCTCCCAGACAGGGCGGCCGGGCAGAGGCGCTCCTCACCTCCCAGACTGGGCGGCCGGGCAGAGGCGCTCCTCGCTTCCCATATGGGGTGGCGGCCGGGCAGAGGCGCTCCTCACTTCCCAGATGGGGCGGCCGGGCAGAGGCGCTCCTCACTTCCTCCCAGACGGGGTGGCGGCCAGGCAGAGGCACTCCTCACCTCCCAGACGGGGCGGCCGGGCAGAGGTGCTCCTCATCTCCCAGACGGGGCAGCCGGGCATAGGTGCTCCTCACTTCCTCCCAGACGGGGTGGCAGCCGGTCAGAGGCACTCCTCACCTCCCAGACGGGGCGGCCGGGCAGAGGCGCTCCTCACTTCCCCTACGGGGTGGCGGCCGGGCAGAGGCGCTCCTCACTTCCTCCCAGACGGGGTGGCGGCCAGGCAGAGGCGCTCCTCACTTCCCAGACGGGGTGGCGGGGCAGAGGCGCTCCTCACTTCCCAGACGGGGTGGCCAGGCAGAGGCACTCCTCACCTCCCAGACGGGGTGGCCGGGCAGAGGCGCTCCTCACTTCCCATACGGGGTGGCAGCCGGGCAGAGGCACTCCTCACTTCCCAGATGGGGCAGCCGGGCAGAGGCGCTCCTCACTTCCTCCCAGACGGGGTGGCGGCCAGGCAGAGGCGCTCCTCACCTCCCAGACGGGGCGGCCGGGCAGAGGCGCTCCTCCCTTCCCAGACGGAGTGGCCAGGCAGAGGCGCTCCTCACCTCCCAGAGTGGGCGGCCAGGCAGAGGCGCTCCTCACTTCCCAGAGTGGGCGGCCGGGCAGAGGCGCTCCTCACTTCCCAGAGTGGGCGGCCGGGCAGAGGCGCTCCTCACTTCCCTTGGGGGGTGGCAGCCGGGCAGAGGCGCTCCTCACTTCCCAGATGGGGCAGCTTGGCAGAGGTGCTCCTCACTTCCTCCCAGACGGGGTGGCGGCCAGGCAGAGGCGCTCCTCACCTCCCAGACTGGGCGGCCGGGCAGAGGTGCTCCTCACCTCCCAGACGGGGCGGCTGGGCAGAGGCGCTCCTCACCTCCCAGAAGGGGTGGCTGGGCAGAGGCGCTCCTCACTTCCCATATGGGGTGGCGGCTGGGCAGAGGCGCTCCTCACTTCACAGACGGGGTGGCGGCGAGGCAGAGGCGCTCCTCACTTCCCAGATGGGGCAGCCGGGCAGAGGCGCTCCTCACTTCCTCCCAGACGGGGTGGCGGCCAGGCAGAGGCGCTCCTCACCTCCCAGACGGGGCAGCCGGGCAGAGGCGCTCCTCACATCCCAGACGATGGGTGGCCGGGCAGAGGCGCTCCTCACTTCCCAGATAGGGCGGCTGGGCAGAGGGGCTCCTCACATCCCAGACAATGGGCGGCCAGGCAGAGATGCTCCTCACTTCCTAGACGGGGTGGCGGCGGGGCAGAGGCTGTAATCTTAGTACTTTAAGAGGCCAAGGCAGGAGGCTGGTAGGTGGAGGTTGCAGCGAGCCGAGATCACACCACTGCACTCCAGCGTGAGCACCATTGAGCATTGAGTTAGCGAGACTCCGTCTGCAATCCCAGCACCTCGGGAGGCCGAGGCAGGCAGATCACTCGAGGCCAGGAGCTGGAGACCAGCCCGGTCAACACGGCGAAACCCCGTCTCCACCAAAAATACAAAAACCATTCAGGCGTGGCGGCGCGCGCCTGCAATCCCAGGCACTCGGCAGGCCGAGGCAGGAGAGTCACAGGAGCCCGAGGCAGGGAGGTTGCAGCGAGCCGAGATCACGGCAGTACAGTCCAGTTTCGACAACAGCGGGAGACCGAGAAAAGAAGGAGAGGGAGACCGAAGAAGGGAGAGGGAGAGGGAGACCGAAGAAGGGAGAGGGAGGGGGAGGGGGAGGGGGAGGGAGAGGCTATCTTTTATTTCTTTAAGCAACATGTATAAAATTCTTTTGTCTCCTTGGTTAAATGTATCCTAAGTATTTTATTGTTTTTGATGCTATTGTAAGTGGAATTGTCTTAATTTCATTTTCAGAGTGTTCATTTTTAGTGTATAGAAATGTATTTGATTTTTTGTGTTGATTTTGTGTCCTATAACTTTACTGACTTTATTTATTAGTTCTAACAGGTTTTTTGGGGGATTCTTTAGGGTTTTCTACATACAAGATTATATCATTTGAAAACAGAGCATTTTATTCTTCCTTTTCAATTTGAATGTCTTTGATTTCTTTTTCTTGCCTAATTTCACTGGCTAGGATTTCCAGTGCTATGTTGAATAAAATTGTCAAAAGCGAGGATCTTATCTTATTTCTGATCTTAGAGGAAATGCTTTCAGTCTTTTACCATTATGTTTGATGTTAGCTGTGGGCTTTCAGCTGATATTTCAAACTGTAGTTTGTTACATAGTTGCTATACTTCTACTTCTAGGAAATGATGATAAAGCTGCTAAAGATGTCTTGGTTTTTCCATGAGAAACATTCGAATAGCTAAAATAGCACCCACAAAAAAATGTCGAAGAATATAAAAAGACAGTCCATAAAAGAGATTATATAACTAGTAAACAAATATGAGAAACACAGGTTATCTTAGACCATTAAAGCAAGCCAGGCATGGTGGCTCATGCCTGTAATCCCAGCACTTTGGGAGGCTGAGGCGGGTGGATAACTTGAGGCCAGGAGTTCGAGACCAGCCTGGCCAACATGGTGAAATCCCGTCTCTACTAAAAATACAAAAAAATCAGCCAGGCATGGTGGTGCATCCTCCCCTTCCTGTAATCCCAGCTGCTTGGGAGGCTGAGACACAAGAATTGCTTGGACCCTGGAGGTGGAGGTTACAATGAGCCAAGGTCGCACCACTGCACTCCAGTCTGAGTGATAGAGCAAGTGTCTGTCTCAAAGAAAAAAATAAATAAGACCATTAAAGCAATAAGAAATCACCATTTTCTTTCTTTTTTTTTCTTTTTCTTTTTTTTTTTTTGAGACGGAGTCTTGCACTGTCGCCTGGGATGGAGTGCAATGGCCTGATCTTGGCTCACTGCAACCTCCGCCTCCCGGGTTCACATGATTCTTCTGCCTCAGCTTCCCAAGTAGCTGGGATTACAGGTGCACACCACCAAACCCAGCTAATTTTTTGTATTTTTAGTAGAGATGGGGTTTCACTATGTTGGCCAGACTGGTCTCAAACTCCTGACCTCGTGATCCGCCCGCCTCAGCCTCCTAGAGTGCTGGGATTACAGGCGTGAGCCACTGTGCCCAGCCAGAAATCACCATTTTCTTATACAGAATTAGCATAATTATTGAAAATATAAATAAAACCCAGTGGTGGCAAGGCTGTGGAGTCACTGGAACTCTGATACTTTTATGTCACTTTGGAGAGCAGACTGTTCTATGTACTTTATATGCGTCTTTCTATTAGTATTTATGATAACTTTGAGATGTACTATTTCCCCCATATTTTCATTGAAAAGAACGTGACACAGGGGATTAAATAACTCATTCAAGGATACAAAACTAGATATTGATAGGCCCCAGATGTGACCATGGCACATACTCCTGACCTCTGTGCTCTGTTGCCTTATAAATATGCAGACCTTCTGACCCAGTAATCTCATTCCATTCAGATGAGTTAGTCCTAAGGAAATAAGATAGATGAGATAGAGCAGGGGTTGTGAACAGGGACTCCTGGGACTGCATACTTTTATTCAGAGTCTACTATTTACTAGCTGGTGTCAGATGTTCTGAAAACCTAGCAATCTGAGACAAAACAAAAATACACATCCAGTCCAGGTGTTTAGGAAAACTTTTTTTTTTTTTTTCGGATGAGATATTGTTCTGTTGCCCAGGCTGGAGTGCAGTGGCGCAATCATGGCTCACTGCAGCCTTTACCTCCTGGGCTCAATTGATCCACTTGATTCAGCCTCCTGAGTAGCTGGGACTACAGGCGCGCACCACCATGCCTGGCTAATTTTTCTATTTTTTTGTAGAGATAAGGTTTCGCCATGTTGCCCAGACTTGGGGGGAAACTTTCTTGTAATCAAAAAGAAATGTATGTCAGAGAGAGTGGGAAAAAGTTATTTTAGTTGCTGATTAAAATGTGGCAACTCCTATGGACAAAGAGTGTTTGTTCTCAGGTGACCTGAATAGTCCAAAGCTGTAATGGATCTATCACTCCTTTCTAGCTCATCAGCAGAATATTATTTCCTATTTGCCTAATTCAGGGCTACAAACGTTTCAACCTGCATTACTTTTGAATTAAAGTGGGGTTTCTGGAACTGTTCTCTTTCCCAGGGAGCTCATCCGCTGTTTGAAGTGGTATATGGACTGCTCAGCAGAACTGATTCGACAGGACCACATTCAAGAAGCTATGCGGGTAATGTACTAACCTCTCCATACATAAGAGACCCACTCATGCAATTATTTGTGAGTAATCTCAGTGATACAATGTGCAGGAAGAATGTAGGCATCGCATTACCTGGCCTGCTTTCAGGAATGACTATCTTGATCCACATAATTTCTTTTTCCTTACCTTGATTTTGTCCCAGAAAGCCTTTATTCCTGATAATTTTAAAGAAGGAGGGAGAGATGATGTGCACGTGGCTCCTGGCCGTCTTCCCCTGCCTGATTTGTTACCCATAGTATCAGTCCTTTCTACCACTGGCTAAAGTATAGTAACTCCTTCTAAGCCAATGTTGGTGGCAACGTTGATTGAATTAGGATTCTCTAATAGTATTCTCTTTTTTGGTAGTTACTAAGCATTGATTTTTTTGAACTGTTTTAAGTAAAAAGAGCTGAGTGGATGCACTGTATGTGGATTTGTTCAGAAGAAGATAATCTTAAAATTGTGGCCTTAGGAAGAACCTGTGGTCTTCCGTGGTCATGACCATTGTCAGCATCCCTGCTTGGACAGGTTCCCTGGCAAGGCAGCGCTTTGTATTGCTGGGTAGCTCCAATTGACAGGGGACTGTTCTCATTTTGAGTTAACTCCACTGTCTGGTAACTTCTTTTCATGGCTACTGTTCTGCTGTAAAAAAAAAAAAAAAAAGCAAAGTAGTTTTGCTTTATTTCTGTCCTCTTTTAATATCACATCACCTGTAACAAGTACTGGACCTGTGTTTTTGTCCTTTTCCACATGTTTAACAGGTAACAGAATGTTTTCTCAAGCATTATCAGACTGAAGGGGCAAAATCAAATCATAGATTTACATTTAGCCTTCCTCTTCTTTGCACATTCTATAAAAATCTGAGGCTACAAGGCTCATTTCTGTCCTCTTTCATACAAATGTCTACTGAGCAACTGTCCTAGGGGCTAAGATGCAATGATGAATAAGACCAGCTCATCTTCTTGAAGAACATATCCGCAGTGTCCTAAGGGGAGGCACGAACACAAGTGTAGGGCAGGGTGCTGAGGCATGTGAGGAAAGGGCCTGGGTTCTCTTCTTCTCAGAACCCTAGCACCTGTCAGGTGCCTAACACAATATTTGAGTGGATAAAAGTTGAGTTAAATGCAAAAGATTCTATATGAGACTGAAAAATAATTCCTTAAGGATACTGGAGAAGGCAGTGCAGAAGTTGTTTTCTCCTAAAAATCATTCATTTAATCATTCATTCAATGTTGCTTGATACCTACCATGCTTCAGACACTGTTCTAACCGCTGGAGATTCAGCAGGGGCCCAAATAAAAATGGCTAGGGCTTCATAGTACTTTCATTCAAGTGGGGAAACACATACAATATATGTAAAACGGATAAATACATGTATTTATTCTAATCAATGTTGCCACCAACATTGGCTTACAAAGTCAGTTTAAAAAAAAAAAACAACAACAACAACAAAAAAAAAACTTGGCTGCCCGTGGCCGCTCATGCCTATAATCCTAGCACTTGGGGAGGCCAAGGCGGGCAGATCACCTGAGGTCAGGAGTTCAAGACCAGCCTGGCCAACATGATGAAACCCCATCTCTACTGAAAATACAGAAATTAACCAGGCATGGTGGCGTGCACCTGTAATCCCAGCTACTCAGGAGGCTGAGGCTCAAGAATTGCTTGAACCTGGGAGGCGGAGATTGCAGTGAACCAAGATTGTGCCGCTGCACTCCAGCCTGGGTGACAGAGCAAACTCCATCTCAAGAGAAAACAAACAAACAAACAAAAAAACTCAATGAGTACTATGAAGGAAATAAACAAGATCATGGAACAGACTGACTGGAAAGGATGATTTACTTCAGATCAAGGGTTGGGAAAGCTTCTCTGAGGGGGTGATCTCTGAGCTGAAGTCGGTGTTAACAGTTAGGGAATGAGCACTCCAGATTGAGGAAACAGAATATTTAAAAGCCTAGATGGGAAAGGGCTTGGGTTTTGTTTTTGTTTTATTATTATTATTATACTTAAAGTTCTAGGGTACATGTGCACAACGTGCAGGTTTGTTACATATGTATATATATGCCATGTTGGTGTGCTGCTCCCATTAACTCGTCATTTATGTTAGGTATGTCTCCTAATGCTATCCCTCCCCCCTCCCCCCACCCCACAACAGGCCCCAGTGTGTGATGTTCCCCACCCTGTGTCCAAGTGTTCTCATTGTTCAGTTCTCACCTATGAATGAGAACATGTGGTGTTTGGTTTTCTGTCCTTGCGATAGTTTGCTCAGAATGATGGATTCTAGCTTCATCCACATCTCTACAAAGGACATGAACTCATCCTTTTTTATGGCTGCATAGTATTCCATGGTGTATATGTGCCACATTTTCTTAATCCAGTCTGTCATTGATGGACATTTGGGTTGGTTCCAAGTCTTTGCTGTTGTGAATAGTGCCTCAGTAAACATACGTGTGCGTGTGTCTTTATAGCAGCATGATTTATAATCCTTTGGGTATGCGCCCAGTAATGGGATGGCTTGGGCAAATGGTATTTCTAGTTCTAGATCCTTGAGGAATCGACACGTCTTCCACAATGGTTGAACTAATTTACACTTCCACCAACAGTGTAAAAGTGTTCCTGTTTCTCCACATCCTCTCCAGCATCTGTTGTTTCCTGACTTTTTAATGATCGCCATTCTAACTGGTGTGAGATGGTATCTCATTGTGGTTTTGATTTGCATTTCTCTAATGACCAGTGATGATGAGCTTTTTTTCATATGTTGGTTGGCTGCATAAATGTCTTCTTTTGAGAAGTGTCTGTTCATATCCTTCGCCCGCTTTTTGATGGTTTTTTTTTTCTCGTAAATTTGTTTAAGTTCTTTGTAGATTTTGGATATTAGCCCTTAGTCAGATGGATAGATGGCAAAAATTTTCTCCTATTCTATAGGTTGCCTGTTCACTCTGATGATAGCTTCTTTTGCTGTGCAGAAGCTCTTTAGTTTAATTAGATGCCATTTGTCAATTTTGGCTTTTGTTGCCATTGCTTTTGGTGTTTTAGTCATGAAGTCCTTGCCCATGCCTATGTCCTGAATGGTATTGCCTAGGTTTTCTTCTAGGGTTTTTATGGTTTTAGGTCTAATGTTTAAGTCTTTAATCCATCTTGAATTAATTTTTGTATAAGGTGTAAGGAAGGGATCCAGTTTCAGCTTTCTACATATGGCTATCCAGTTTTCCCAGCACCATTTACTAAATAGGGAATCCTTTTCCCATTGCTTGTTTTTGTCAGGCTTGTCAAAGATCAGATGGTTGTAGATGTGTGGTATTATTTCTGAGGGCTCTATTCTGTTCCATTGGTCTATATCTCTGTTTTGGTACTAGTACCATGCTGTTTTGGTTACTGTAGTCTTGTAGTATAGTTTGAAGTCAAGTAGGGTGATGCCTCCAGCTTTGTTCTTTCGGCTTAGAATTGTCTTGGCAATGCAGGCTCTTTCTTGGTTCCATATGAACTTTAAAGTAGTTTTTTCCAATTCTGTGAAGAAAGTCATTGGTAGCTTGATGGGGATGGCATTGAATCTGTAAATTACCTTGGGCAGTATGGCCATTTTCACGATATTGATTCTTCCTATCCATGAGCATGGAATGTTCTTCCATTTATTTGTGTCCTCTTTTATTTCATTGAGCCGTGGTTTGTAGTTCTCCTTGAAGAGGTCCTTCACATCCCTTGTAAGTTGGATTCCCAGGTATTTTATTCTCTTTGAAGCAATTGTGAATGGGAGTTCACTCACGATTTGGCTCTCTGTTTGTCTGTTATTGGTGTATAGGAATGCTTGTGATTTTTGCACGTTGATTTTGTATCCTGAGACTTTGCTAAAGTTGCTTATCAGCTTAAGGAGATTTTGGGCTGAGACAATGGGGTTTTCTAAATATACAATCATGTCATCTGCAAACAGGGACAATTTGACTTCCTCTTTTCCTAATTGAATACCTTTTATTTCTTTCTCTTGCCTGACTGCCCTGGCCAGAACTTCCAACACTATGTTGAATAGGAGTGGTGAGAGAGGGCATCCCTGTCTTGTGCCAGTTTTCAAAGGGAATGCTTCCAGGTTTTGCCCATTCAATATGGTATTTGCTGTGGGTTTGTCATAAGTAGCTCCTATTATTTTGAGATATGTCCCATCAGTACCTAGTTTATTGAGAGTTTTTAGCATGAAAGGCTGTTGAATTTTGTCAAAGGCCTTTTCTGCATCTATTGAGGTAATCATGTGGTTTTTGTCTTTGGTTCTGTTTATATGATGGATTATGTTTATTGGTTTGCATACGTTGAACCAGCCTTGCATCAAAGGGATGAAGCCCACTTGATCTTGGTGGATAAGTTTTTGATGTGCTACTGGATTCAGTTTGCGAGTATTTTACTGAGGATTTTTGCATCGATGTTCATCAGGGATATTGGTCTAAAATTCTCTTTTTTTTGTTGTGTCTCTGCCAGGCTTTGGTATCAGGATGATGCTGGCCTCATAAAATGAGTTAGGGAGGAGTCCTTCTTTTTCTATTGATTGGAATAGTTTCAGAAGGAATGGTACCAGCTCTTCTTTGTACCTCTGGTAGAATTCAGCTGTGAATACGTCTACTCCTGGACTTTTTTTGGTTGGTAGGCTATTAAATACTACCTCATTTACAGAGCCTATTATTGGTCTATTGAGGGATTCAACTTCTTCCTGGTTTAGTCTCGGGAGGGTGTGTGTTCAGGAATTTATCCATTTCTTCTAGATTTTCTAGTTTATTTGCGTAGAGGTGCTTCTGGTATTCTCTGATGGTAGTCTGTAGTTCTGTGGGATCGATGGTGATATCACCTTTGTCATTTTTTATTGCATCCATTTGGTTCTTCTCTCTTTTCTTCTTTATTAGTCTTGCTAGTGGTCCATCAATTTTGTTGATCTTTTCAAAAAACCACCTCCTGGATTCATTGATTTTTTGAGGGTTTTTTGTGTCTCTATTTCCTTCAGTTCTGCTCTGATCTTATTTATTTCTTGCCTTCTGCTAGCTTTTGAATGTGTTTGCTCTTGCTTGTCTAGTTCTTTTAATTGTGATGTTAGGGTGTCAATTTTAGATCTTTCCTGTTTTCTCTTGAGGGCATTTAGTGCTATAAATTTCCCTCTGCACACTGCTTTAAATGTGTCTCAGAGGTTCTGTTCTGTTGTGTCTTTGTTCTCATCGGTTTCAAAGAACATCTTTATTTCTGCCTTCATTTCGTTATGTACCCAGTAGTCATTCAGGAGCAGGTTGTTCAGTTTCCATGTAGTTGAGCAGTTTTGAGTGAGTTTCTTAGTCCTGAGTTCTAGTTTGATTGCACTGTGGTCTGAGATACAGTTTGTTAAAATTTCTGTTCTTTTACATTTGCTGAGGAGAGCTTTACTTCCAACTATGTGGTCAATTTTGGAATAAGTGCAATGTGGTGCTGCGAAGAATGTATACTCTTTTGATTTGGGGTGGAGAGTTCTGTAAATGTCTATTAGGTCCACTTGGTGCAGAGCTGAGTTCAGTTCCTGGATATCCTTGTTAACTTTCTGTCTCGTTGATGTGTCTAATGTTGACAGTGGGGTGTTAAAGTCTCCCATTATTATTGTGTGGGAGTCTAAGTCTCTTTGTAGGTCTCTAAGGACTTGCTTTATGAATCTGGGTGCTCCTGTATTGGGTGCGTATATATTTAGGATAGTTAGCTCTTCTCATTAAATTGATCCCTTTGCCATTATGTAATGGCCTTCTTTATCTCTTTTGATCTTTGTTGGTTTAAAGTCTGTTTTATCAGAGACTAGGATTGCAACCCCTGCTTTTTTTTGTTTTCTGTTTGCTTGGTAGATCTTCCTCCATCCCTTTATTTTGAGCCTATGTGTGTCTCTGCATGTGAGATGGTTCTCCTGAATACAGCACACTGATGGGTCTTGACTCTTTATCCAGTTTGCCAGTTTGTGTCTTTTAATTGGAGCATTTAGCCCATTTACATTTAAGGTTAATATAGTTATGGGCGAATTTGATCCTGTCATTATGATGTTAGCTGATTATTTTGCTCGTTAGTTGATGCAGTTTCTTCCTAGCATCGATGGTCTTTACAGTTTGGCATGTTTTTGTGGTGGCTGGTACCAGTTGTTCCTTTCCATGTTTAGTGCTTCCTTCAGGATCTCTTGTAAGGCAGGCTGGTGGTGACAAAATCTCTCAGCATTTGCTTGTCTGTAAAGGATTTTATTTCTCTTTCACTTATGAAGCTTAGTTTGGCTGGATATGAAATTATGGGTTGAAAATTCTTTTCTTTAAGAATGTTGAATATTGGCCTCCACTGTCTTCTGGCTTGTAGAGTTTCTGCTGAGAGATCCACTGTTAGTCTGGTGGGCTTCCCTTTGTGGGTAACCCAATCTTTGTCTCTTGCTGCCCTTAACATTTTTTCCTTCATTTCAACTTTGGTGAATCTGACAATTATGTGTCTTGGAGTTGCTCTTCTTGAGGAGTATCTTTGTGGTGTTCTCTGTGTTTCCTGAATTTGAATGTTGGCCTGCCTTGCTAGGTTGGGGAAGTTCTCCTGGATAATATCCTGAAGAGTGTTTTCCAACTTGGTTCCATTCTCCCCGTCACTTTCAGGTACACCAATCCAATGTAAGTTTGGTCTTTTCACATAGTCCCGTATTTCTTGGAGGCTTTGTTTGTTTCTTCTTACTCTTTTTTCTCTAAACTTCTCACTTCGTTTCATTCATTTGATCTTCAATCACTGATACCCTTTCTTCCACTTGATCGCATCGGCTACTGAAGCTTGTGCATGCGTCACATTGTTCTCATGCCATGGTTTTCAGCTCCATCAGGTCATTTAAGGTCTTCTCTATGCTGTGTATTCTAGTTAGCCATTCGTCTAATCTTTTTTCAAGGTTTTTAGCTTCTTTGCAATGGGTTCGAACATCCTCCTTTAGCTCGGAGAAGTTTGTTATTACCGATCGTCTGAAGCCTTCTTCACTCAACTCGTCAAAGTCATTCTCCGTCCAGCTTTGTTCCATTGCTGGCGAGGAGCTGCGTTTCTTTGGAGGAGAAGAGGCCCTCTGATTTTTAGAATTTTCAGCTTTTCTGCTTTGGTTTCTCCCCATCTTTGTGGTTTTATCTACCTTTGGTCTTTGATGGTGGTGACGTACAGATGGGTTTTTGGTATGGATGTCCTTTCTGTTTGTTAGTTTTCCTTCTAACAGTCAGGACCCTCAGCTGCAGGTCTGTTGGAGTTTGCTGGAGGTCCACTCCAGACCCTGTTTGCCTGGGTATCACCAGCGGAGGCTCAGTTGGAAATGCAGAAATCACCCGTCTTCTGCATTGCTCACGCTGGGAGCTGTAGACTGGAGCTGTTCCTATTCAGCCATCTTGGAACCTCCTCCTTGTTTTGTTTTTTGAGACACAGTCTCACTTACTCTGTTGCCCAGGCTGGAGTGCAGTGGCCTGATATCTGCTCAGTGCAACCTCTGCCTCCTGAGTTCAAGTGATTCTCCTGCCTCAGTCTCCTGAGTAGCTGGGATTACAGGCACATGCCACCATGCCCAGCTAATTTTTGTATTTTTTGTGGAGATGGGGTTTCACCATGTTGGCCAGGCTGGTCTCAAACTCCTGACCTCAGGCGATCCAGCTGCCTTGGCTTGCCAAAGTGCTGGGATTACAGGTGTGAGCCATCGCACCCAGCCAAGAGCTTGAGTTTTTGTTTTTGGTTTTTTTTTTTTTTTTCAGATGGAGTCTCACTCTTGTTGCGCAGGCTGGAGTGCAGAGGCACAATCTTGGCTCACTGCAGCCTCCGCCTCCCGTGTTCAAGTGATTCTCCTGTCTCAGCCTCCCAAGTAGCTGGGATTATAGGCATATGCCACCACACCTGGCTAATTTTTTGTGTTTTTAGTAGAGACGGGGTTTCACCATGTTGGTCAGGCTGGTCTCAGACTCCTGACCTCAGGTGATCCACCCACCTCCACCTTCCAAAGTGCTGGAATTACAGGAATGAGCCATTGCACCCGTCCCCAAGAACTTGGGTTTTTAAGGAACCAAAAGACAACTGATGTGACTAAAGCAAGGGCTTTCAAATGCCAGATTGGATGTAGAAGATGATAATAAGGGAGAACTGTGGCTGTTTCCAAGGGGTCTTGCTAAATCAGCTGAGTTGATGGCAAGGCCGTTTATGGAGGTACAGAATTCTGGGAAAGATAAGGTTTGGGTAGGGAGAAGGAAGAATTCCCTTTGGGGGAGCATTTTTCTGAGGTGTTTTCATATTTGTTCTCACCATTTCACACTTGTTCTGTAATACATCCAACACTAAGGTTTTATCAGGTCATTTCCTCCTCTTCATCAGATTTCAGCTTATAAATCTCCTTCACCAGATTAGTAAGTTTCCATCTAATCCTGTTTTCCTTCTTCTTCATAGGATGCATGCTCCTGGCCTGATACTTCTCATTCCAGTATCAAAAGCTATGAACCAGGAAACTTCTTCCTTAATACTTTTGATTCAATATATCTTTCCACTCATAACCTTATCTCTTCCTTTTACCTTCAGAAGCATGACCTTAAAAAAAGTTCTATTGAAGAAGTTGAAAATAAAAAGTTCATTATTTCTTACTTGGTTATATTGTTTGTTCACAATGTGAGAGGCATGTAGGGGGTGTCATTGTGGGTTTTAGGGTGGCTCTTCACAAGGCATTCCAAAACAACAGCACACTTTTCACTGCTGACCTGTATCAGTTCCTTAGCAGGTAGCCACAAGGAGGAAAGAGAGGGCACGGTAGATCTTCTTGATGATACAAACATGGTAATAACTTTTAGGATCTCTTTTTCTTACAGGTTTATTAACTTAAGCAAAAATGGACAGGGCAGCTGCTTCAGCCACAGTTAAGTGCTCCATTGTCTCTACACAGTATTAGGAGCACCTTTAAACCTTGAACAAATTCCACAGGCTCCACCTCTCACCTTCTGTTCCACTCCTCTGCCCCGCTCTCCTTCCCCGGTTGAATCTGTCAGAGGTGGCCAGCATCACCTGGTCCTGACCAAGATGGTGCTGATCCAAAAATTCAAGAGGAGTGGGGAAGAGGGAAGTCAGGTACTGAGAGATGACTGGAAGTGGGTTTATGTTCCATGTCCTCATCCGGGTTTGCATGGAGACTTCTCTGACATCAGCCTTGTGCTCCTCTGCTAGTTGTCTTATATTATGTAACCTAATAGAGGAAACAAGCTCTCATGCCCAAAAGGTACAAGTCAGTTTGCTGTCTGGTTCTGCCTCCCTGAAACTGGTGAATGTTTCATGCCACTCATTACATCTCTTGTGGTAACTGTTTCAAACTTAAAAACCAAACAAAAAAACTTTTTAAAATTAGAGGAGTAGTATGGAGCACATAATTAGATTTGCCTACCTCTCAGGTGACCTAAAATTCCACTTTTCAAAGAAAATCTCGTTTATTTTCCTGTCTTTACTTCCAGTGCTCCATGTAATTGCCGATCCTTCCTGCATCTTCTGGGGCTTGGGCATATGACAGTAAGATGCTCAACAAGTTCATTTTCTACTTCTATGCATAATACATTTTTGGTGAATCTTTCCAGGTCTTAATTCTTTTCATTTTCTGTATGACCTAACTGAGGAGACCATCCTGGCTTTTGTTTTTTGTTTTTTGTTTTTTCGTTTTTTTGTTTTTTGGGGTTTTTTTTGGAGACGGAGTCTCGCTCAGTTGACCAGGCTGGAGTGCAGTGGCGTGATCTCAGCTCACTACAAGCTCCACCTCCCGGGTTCACGCCATTCTCCTGCCTCAGCCTCCCGAGTAAATCCTGGCTTTTTAAGACTGCTCCAAGAAGATCTGTTCTATCCTTTACCTATAGGGATTCTAGTCCCTACCTATAAGGATTCCAGGGTATCAGTTCTGACCCTGTCCCTCTTTTGTCCTCTGCTGAGCCCAGCAAGCCATCATCTTAATCATACAAAACCAAAGTACCTAAAGGGGAAGGTCAGACCTGCTACCTAGCCATTTAGTTTGAAAAATGCAAACGTTTATTTTCTTTGTTCCGATAGAAAATACCTCTTACTTCAGTGACTTCAAACTGGCATAACCTAATAAATGAAGCTAGCTCAGAAGTGTATACTTTCTGCTTCATGGGCCTGAAGAGTCACCTCAATATAGACATACTAGAGCAGTGGCAGAGTCCAGCCTGCAAGTGTCTGGGTTTAGAAACTAACAGATTTTTCAAGTTCTTTATAGACTAGGCATTAAAAAGCTACTAGAACAGAGGGTGTAGCATTTATGGAGATGAGGCCGCACACTAATTTCTTCTACAGAGTCATCTGGTACAAGCCCTGGAAGACACATTTTTCTAAACTGGCATTCCCCAGTGCCAACTGAATTTTGTATGGGCCACAAAATATTAAGTTCTGCTTTTCCAAACCATCTAACAGCTGTATAGATCATGAAAGGTAGTTTGAGAATTGTTTCCTGTTTTATATTTCAAGTACCTGACTTCTGTTTGTTTCAGCCTTGCATAAGTTTCTTTCCATTATTTCTGCCTTTTCAGTGTCTGGGAAGTCTGTTCCATTTTTTTTATTAGAAAACATAGTATTGGGTCTTGAATTTGTTCTCTTAAAAGAAAATTACTCTGTAAGCATGGGCCAAGCGTCAGGAACTCCTCAGAATCAGATTCTGCTCCCAAACTTTTTTGCAGAAGCTTCATCTTGTACTATTTACGAACTGCTTATGGCAGATATCTTGGTGGGAAGAGGGTGGATACTGGATGTATCAGGCCTATCAGCTGCTGTGCAGCCTGGGACAGGTTTTCTTCAGATTTCTGTGACCCCTGGTGATAAAGGAGGAACTGTGTCAGGCCCCAGCTATATCTTAAAGATGTAAGAGACTCCTAAGTCTGAGGACTCCAGAGTCCTTTAGGACACTTCCTTCTTGCAGTAAACTTGAGTCTTTCTTACATCCTTGCCTCATGACCCTTTTATTTCCAGACATGAAAAAAAAATACAGAGAAACTTATTTTTTAAACTCTGAGTGTTCTTGAATTCAACTATTTCTATAACAGTCTATGGTTCCTTAATCCCAGAACCTCAGAAAACAATTGTGAAATTATTTGATGATTCTTTCAATAAGAAGGTAGCTGCTGCTTAGTGACAATTTGGATATTTGAGAAAAAATTTTAAAAAATAAAGTGCCTATCTATCTCCATAGTTAGAATTGCCCATCACCTGATTTTGGTATAGAAACTGCTGTTACTTTGCCCCTTGTTTCCTGCTATGTGAGTTCCTGAGCATCTTCAACACCTCTCCATCACTTTTTCTCCCACACTTTTCAGGCCTTGGAGTACCTTTTCAAGTTCATTGTACAGTCACGGATCCTGTACTCACGAGCCACTTGTGGAATGGAAGAGGAACAATTCAGATCCAGTATCCAAGAACTTTTCCAGTCCATCCGGTTTGTGCTCAGTCTGGACAGCCGAAACTCAGAAACACTCCTTTTCACTCAGGTTCGCACACTGCAAGGGAAGCTTTGCTGCTGGGTTCCTCTTTCTCAGCGGGTGGTTTCTTTGTCCTCTGGTTTTCAGAGATGAAGAAGCCCTGCCAGGATCATGTGTGTTGGGTAAGGGATTATTTACAAGGAAATACCTAATACAACAAAATCCTGCTTTTACTGCAAATCTGGCTGTGCCTCAGCTGCCAGATGTAAAACAGCTCAGTGGCTTTATGTTGGAGAAGAAGCACAAATTTGTTCTGTGAACAGTCTTTAGACCAAGTTTATTTAGCTACCATACTGCTTAGTTTTTTTATGAACACTTTATTCATAGGAGATATTCAGAATGTATGGGGAATTTTATTTCCATATTAATCATTGTATTAATGAAAATTGAGCACAGTGGCTCACGCCTGTAATCCTAGCACTTTGGGAGGCCAAGGCGGGCGGATTGCTTGAGCTCAGGAGTTCAAGACCAGCCTGGGCAACATGATGAAACCCCCATCTCTACTAAAATACAAAAAATTAGCTGGGTGTGCTAGCATGCACCTGTAGTCCCAGCTACTCGGGAGACTGAGGCAGGAGAATTGCTTGAACCTGGGAGGCAGAGGTTGCAGTGAGCCAAGATCGCACGACTGCACTCCAGCCTGGGCAACAGAGACTTTGTCTCCAAAAAGAAAAAGAAAAAAAAGAAAATTTAGATTAGCTTTTGTCCATTCCAGAAGTTGAATGAAATAATTTGAAAAACAGTAGGAATAACTAGGAATCTTTGGCTAAGAATTAAGATTAAATTAGGATCACAGGGCTGGCAAGATGGCCAAATAGGAACAGCTCTGGACTGCAGCTCCCAGTGAGATCAACACAAAAGGTGGGTGATTTCTGCATTTCCAACTGAGGTACCCAGCTCATCTCACTGGGACTGGCTAGACAGTGGGTGCATCCATGGAGGGCAAGCAGAAGGAGGGTGGGGCGTCGCCTCACCTGGGAAGTACAAGGGGTTGGGGAACTCCCTCCCCTACCCAAGGGAAGCTGGGAGAGACTGCCTTGAGGAACAGTGCATTCCAGCCCAGATACTGTGCTTTTCCCATGGTCTTTGCAACCTGCAGACCAGGAGATTCCCTCAGGTGCCTACACCACCAGGGCCCTGGGTTTCAAGCACAAAACTGGGCCGCTGTTTGGGCAGACACTGAGCTAGCTGCAGGAGTTTTTTTCATACCCCAGTGGAGCCTGGAACGTCAGCGAGACAGAACTGTTCACTCCCCTGGAAAGGGGGCCAAAGTCAGGGAGAGAAGCAGTCTAGCTCAGCAAATCCCACCCCCACGGAGCCCAGCAAGTTAAGATCCACTGGCTTGAAATTCTCGCTGCCAGCACAGCAGTCTGATGTCGATCTGGGACACTCAAGCTTGGTCAGGGGAGGGGCATCCACCATTACAGAGGCTTGAGTAGGCAGTTTTCCCCTCACAGTGTAAAAAAAAGCTGACAGGAACTTTGGACTGGGCAGAGCCCACCACAGTGCTGCCAAGCCATTGTAGCCAGACTGCCTCTCTAGATTCCTCCTCTGTGGGCAGGGCATCTCTGAAAGAAAGACAGCAGGCCCAGTCAGGGGCTTCTAGATCCAACTCCCATCTCCCTGGGACAGAGCACCTAGGGGAAGGGGCAGCTGTGGGCGCAGCTTCAGCAGACTTAAATGTTCCTCCCTGCCGGCTCTGAAGGGAATGGGAGATCTCCCAGCACAGTGCTCGAGCTCTGCTAAGAAACAGACTGTCTCCTTAAGTGGATCCCTGACCCCCTTGCCTCCTGACTGGGAGACATCTCCCAGTAGGGGATGACAGACACCTCATACAGGAGAGCTCTGGCTGGCATCTGGTGGGTGCCCCTCTGGGACGAAGCTTCCAGAGGAAGGAATAGGCAGCAATCTTTGCTGTTCTGCAGCCTCCACTGGTGATACCCAGGCAAACAGGGTCTGAAGCAGACCTCCAGCAAACCCCAGCAGACCTCCAACAGAAGGGCCTGACTGTTAGAAGAAAAACTAACAAACAGAAAGGAATAGCATCAACATCAACAAAAATGACATCCACACAGAAACCCTATCCGAAGGTCACCAACATCAAACACCAAAGGTAGATAAATCCAGGAAGACAAAGAAAAACCAGTGCAAAAAGGCTGAAAATTCCAAAAACCAGAACGCCCCTTCTCTTCCAGAGGATCACAGCTCCTAGCCAGCAAGGTAACAAACCTGGACAGAGAATGAGTTTGATGAATTGACAGAAGTAGGCTTCAGAAGGTGGGTAATAACAAACTCCTCCAAGCTAAAGGAGCATGTTCTAACCCAATATAAGGAAGCTAAGAACCTTGAAAAAAGGTTTGAGGAATTGCTAACTACAATAACCAGGTTAGAGAAGAACATAAATGACCTGATGGAGCTGAAAAACACAGCACGAGAACTTTGTGAAGCATACACAAGTATCAATAGCCAAATCGATCAAGTGGAAGAAAGGATATCAGAGATTGAAGATCAACTTAATGAAATACAGCATGAAGACAAGATTAGAGAAAAAAGAATGAAAAAGAACGAACAAAGCCTCCAAGAAATATGGGACTATGTGAAAAGACCAAACCTATGTTTGATTGGTGTACCTGAAAGTGACGGGGAGAATGGAACCAAGTTGGAAAACACTCTTCAGGATATTATCCAGGAGAACTTCCCCAACCTAGCAAGACAGGCCAACATTCAAATTCAGGAAATACAGAGAACACCACAAAGATACTCCTTGAGAAGAGCAACCCCAAGACACATAATCTTCAGAATCACGAAGATTGAAATGAAGGAAAATATGTTAAGGGCAGCCAGAGAGAAAGGTCAGGTTACCCACAAAGAGAAGCCCATCAGACTAACAGTGGATGTCTCTGCAGAAACCCTACAAACCAGAGGAAAGTGGGGCCAATATTCAACATTCTTAAAGAAAAGAATTTTCAACCCAGAATTTCATATCCAGCCAAACTAAGCTTCATGAGTGAAAGAGAAATAAAATCTTTTACAGACAAGCAAATGCTGAGAGATTCTGTCACCACCAGGCCTGCCGTACAAGAGCTCCTGAAGGAAGCACTGAATATGGAAAGGAAAAACCGGTACCAGCCACTGCAAAAACATGCCAAATTATAAGGATCATCAACACTATGAAGAAACTGCATCAACTAACGGGCAAAATAACCAGCTAGCATCATAATGACAGGATGAAATTCACACATAACTATATTAACTTTAAATGTAAATGGGCTAAATGCCCCAATTAAAAGACACAGACTGGGGGGAGGAGCCAAGATGGCCGAATAGGAACAGCTCCGGTCTACAGCTCCCAGTGCGAGCGACGCAGAAGACGGGTGATTTCTGCATTTCCATCTGAGGTACCGTGTTCATCTCACTAGGGAGTGCCAGACAGTGGGTGCAGGTCAGTGGGTGAGTTCACCGTGCGCCAGCCGAAGCAGGGGCAAGGCATTGCCTCACTCGGGAAGCGCAAGGGGTCAGGGAGTTCCCTTTCCAGGGGTGACAGACGGCACCTGGAAAATCGGGCCACTCCCACCCGAATACTGTGCTTTTCCGACGGGCTTAGGAAACGGTGCCCCAGGAGAGTATAGCCCGCACCTGGCTCAGAGGGTCCTACGCCCACGGAGTCTCGCTGATTGCTAGCACAGCAGTCTGAGATCAAACAGCAAGTCGGCAGCGAGGCTGGGGGAGGGGCGCCCGCCATTGCCCAGGCTCGCTTAGGTAAACAAAGCAGCCGGGAAGCTTGAACTGGGTGGAGCCCACCACAGCTCAAGGAGGCCTGCCTGCCTCTGTAGGCTCCACCTCTGTGGGCAGGGCACAGACAAAAAGACAGCAGTAACCTCTGCAGACTTAAATGTCCCTGTCTGACAGCTTTGAGGAGAGCAGTGGTTCTCCCAGCACGCAACTGGAGATCTGAGAACGGGCTGACTGCCTCCTCAAGTGGGTCCCTGACCCTTGACCCCCGAGCAGCCTAACTGGGAGGTACCCCCCAGCAGGGGCAGACTGACACCTCACACGGCCGGCCAGGTACTCCAACAGACCTGCAGCTGAGGGTCCTGTCTGTTAGAAGGAAAACTAACAGAAAGGACATCCACACCAAAAACCCATCTATACATCACCATCATCAAAGACCAAAAGTAGATAAAACCACAAAGATGGGGAAGAAACAGAGCAGAAAAACTGGAAACTCTAAAAAGCAGAGTACCTCTCCTCCTCCAAAGGAACGCAGTTCCTCACCAGCAACGGAACAAAGCTGGACGGAGAATGACTTTGACGAGCTGAGAGAAGAAGGCTTCAGACGATCAAATTACTCCGAGCTACGGGAGGATATTCAAACCAAAGGCAAAGAAGTTGAAAACTTTGAAAAAAATTTAGAAGAATGTATAACTAGAATAACCAATACAGAGAAGTGCTTAAAGGAGCTGATGGAGCTGAAAACCAAGGCTCGAGAACTACGTGAAGAATGCAGAAGCCTCAGGAGCCGATGCGATCAAATGGAAGAAAGGGTATCAGCCCTGGAAGATGAAATGAATGAAATGAAGCGAGAAGGGAAGTTTAGAGAAAAAAGAATAAAAAGAAACGAGCAAAGCTTCCAAGAAATGTGGGACTATGTGAAAAGACCAAATCTACGTCTGATTGGTGTACCTGAAAGTGACGGGGAGAATGGAAACAAGTTGGAAAACACTCTGCAGGATATTATCCAGGAGAACTTCCCCAATCTAGCAAGGCAGGCCAACATTCAGATTCAGGAAATACAGAGAACGCCACAAAGATACTCCTCAAGAAGAGCAACTCCAAGACACATAATTGTCAGATTCACCAAAGTTGAAATGAAGGAAAAAATGTTAAGGGCAGCCAGAGAGAAAGGTCGGGTTACCATCAAAGGGAAGCCCATCAGACTAACAGCGGATCTCTCTGCAGAAACCCTACAAACCAGAAGAGAGTGGGGACCAATATTCAACATTCTTGAAGAAAAGAATTTTCAACCCAGAATTTCATATCCTGCCAAACTAAGCTTCATAAGTGAAGGAGAAATAAAATACTTTACAGACAAGCAAATGCTGAGAGATTTTGTCACCACCAGGCCTGCCCTAAAAGAGCTCCTGAAGGAAGCGCTAAACATGGAAAGGCACAACCGGTACCAGCCACTGCAAAATCATACCGAAATGTAAAGACCATCAAGACTAGGAAGAGACTGCATCAACTAACGAGCAAAATAACCGGCTAACATCATAATGACAGGATCACATTCACATATAACAATATTAACTTTAAATGTAAATGGACTAAATGCTCCAATTAAAAGACACAGACTGGCAAATTGGATAAAGACTCAAGACCCATCAGTGTGCTGTATTCAGGAAACCCATCTCACGTGCAGCGACACACATGGGCTCAAAATAAAAGGATGGAGGAAGATCTACCAAGCAAATGGAAAACAAAAGAAGGCAGGGGTTGCAATCCTAGTCTCTGATAAAACAGACTTTAAACCAACAAAGATCAAAACAGACAAAGAAGGCCATTACATAATGGTAAAGGGATTAATTCAACAAGAAGAGCTAACTATCCTAAATATATATACACCCAATACAGGAGCACCCAGATTCATAAAGCAAGTCCTGAGTGACCTACAAAGAGACTTAGACTCCCACACATTAATAATGGGAGACTTTAACACCCCACTGTCAACATTAGATCAACGAGACAGAAAGTCAACAAGGATACCCAGGAATTGAACTCAGCTCTGCACCAAGCGGACCTAATAGACATCTACAGAACTCTCCACCCCAAATCAACAGAATATACATTTTTTTCAGCACCACACCACACCTATTCCAAAATTGACCATATACTTGGAAGTAAAGCTCTCCTCAATAAATGTAAAAGAACAGAAATTATAACAAACTATCTCTCAGATCACAGTGCAATCAAGCTAGAACTCAGGATTAAGAATCTCACTCAAAACCGCTCAACTACGTGGAAACTGAACAACCTGCTCCTGAATGACTACTGGGTACATAACGAAATGAAGGCAGAAATAAAGATGTTCTTTGAAACCAACGAGAACCAAGACACAACATACCAGAACCTCTGGGATGCATTCAAAGCAGTGTGTAGAGGGAAATTTATAGCACTAAATGCCCACAAGAGAAAGCAGGAAAGATCCAAAATTGACACCCTAACATCACAATTAAAAGAACTAGAAAAGCAAGAGCAAACACATTCAAAAGCTAGCAGAAGGCAAGAAATAACTAAAATCAGAGCAGAACTGAAGGACATAGAGACACAAAAAACCCTTCAAAAAATAAATGAATCCAGGAGCTGGTTTTTTGAAAGGATCAACAAAATTGATAGACCACTAGCAAGATTAATAAAGAAAAAAAGAGAGAAGAATCAAATAGATGCAGTAAAAAATGATAAAGGGGATATCACCACCGATCCCACAGAAATACAAACTACCATCAGAGAATATTACAAACACCTCTACGCAAATAAACTAGAAAATCTAGAAGAAATGGATAAATTCCTCGACACATACACCCTCCTAAGACTAAACCAGGAAGAAGTTGAATCTCTGAATAGACCAATAACAGGAGCTGAAATTGTGGCAATAATCAATAGCTTACCAACCAAAAAAAGTCCAGGACCAGATGGATTCACAGCCGAATTCTACCAGAGGTACAAGGGGGAGCTGGTACCATTCCTTCTGAAACTATTCCAATCAATAGAAAAAGAGGGAGTCCTCCCTAACTCATTTTATGAGGCCAGCATCATCCTGATACCAAAGCCTGGCAGAGACACAACAAAAAAAGACAATTTTAGACCAATATCCTTGATGAACATTGATGCAAAAATCCTCAATAAAATACTGGCAAGCAGAATCCAGCAGCACATCAAAAAGCTTATCCACCATGATCAAGTGGGCTTCATCCCTGGGATGCAAGGCTGGTTCAACATACGCAAATCAATAAATGTAATCCAGCATATAAACAGAACCAAAGACAAAAACTACATGATTATCTCAATAGATGCAGAAAAGGCCTTTGACAAAATTCAACAACCCTTCATGCTAAAAACTCTCAATAAATTAGGTATTGATGGGACGTATCTCAAAATAATAAGAGCTATTTATGACAAACCCACAGCCAATATCATACTGAATGGGCAAAAACTGGAAGCATTCCCTTTGAAAACTGGCACAAGACAGGGATGCCCTCTCTCACCACTCCTATTCAACATAGTGTTGGAAGTTCTGGCCAGGGCAATTAGGCAGGAGAAGGAAATCAAGGGTATTCAATTAGGAAAAGAGGAAGTCAAATTGTCCCTGTTTGCAGATGACATGATAGTATATCTAGAAAACCCCATTGTCTGAGCCCAAAATCTCCTTAAGCTGATAAGCAACTTCAGCAAAGTCTCAGGATACAAAATCAACGTACAAAAATCACAAGCATTCTTATACATCAATAACAGACAAACAGAGAGCCAAATCATGAGTGAACTCCCATTCACAATTGCTTCAAAGAGAATAAAATACCTAGGAATCCAACTTACAAGGGATGTGAAGGACCTCTTCAAGGAGAACTACAAACCACTGCTCAAGGAAATAAAAGAGGATACAAACAAATGGAAGAACATTCCATGCTCATGGGTAGGAAGAATCAATATCATGAAAATGACCATACTGCCCAAGGTAATTTACAGATTCAATGCCATCCCCATCAAGTTACCAATGACTTTCTTCACAGAATTGGAAAAAACTACTTTAAAGTTCATATGGAAGCAAAAAAGATCCCGCATCGCCAAGTCAATCCTAAGCGAAAAGAACAAAGCTGGAGGCATCACACTACCTGACTTCAAACTATACTACAAGGCTACAGTATCCAAAACAGCATGGTACTGGTACCAAAACAGAGATATAGATCAATGGAACAGAACAGAGCCGTCAGAAATAATGCCACATATCTACAACTATCTGATCTTTGACAAACCTGAGCAAAACAAGAAATGGGGAAAGGATTCCCTATTTAATAAATGGTGCTGGGAAAACTGGCTAGCCATATGTAGAAAGCTGAAACTGGATCCCTTCCTTACACCTTATACAAAAATCAATTCAAGATGGATTAAAGACTTAAATGTTAGACCTAAAACCATAAAAACCCTAGAAGAAAACCTAGGCATTACCATTCAGGACATAGGCATGGGCAAGGACTTCATGTCTAAAACACCAAAAGCAATGGCAACAAAAGCCAAAATTGACAAATGGGATCTAATTAAACTAAAGAGCTTCTGCACAGCAAAGGAAACTACCATCAGAGTGAACAGGCAACCTACAAAATGGGAGAAAATTTTCACAACCTACTCATCTGACAAAGGGCTAATATCCAGAATCTACAATGAACTCCAACAAATTTACAAGAAAAAAACAAACAACCCCATCAAAAAGTGGGCGAAGGACATGAACAGACGCTTCAAAAGAAGACATTTATGCAGCCAAAAAACACATGAAAAAATGCTCACCATCACTGGCCATCAGAGAAATGCAAATCAAAACCACAATGAGATACCATCTCACACCAGTTAGAATGGCAATCATTAAAAAGTCAGGAAACAGGTGCTGGAGAGGATGTGGAGAAATAGGAACACTTTTACACTGTTGGTGGGACTGTAAACTAGTTCAACCCTTGTGGAAGTCAGTGTGGCGATTCCTCAGGGATCTAGAACTAGAAATTCCATTTGACCCAGCCATCCCATTACTGGGTATATACCCAAAGGACTATAAATCATGCTGCTATAAAGACACATGCACATGTATGTTTATTAAGGCACTATTCACAATAGCAAAGACTTGGAACCAACCCAAATGTCCAACAATGATAGACTGGATTAAGAAAATGTGGCACATATACACCATGGAATACTATGCTGCCATAAAAAATGATGAGTTCATGTCCTTTGTAGGGACATGGATGAAATTGGAAATCATCATTCTCAGTAAACTATCGCAAGAACAAAAAACCAAACACCGCATATTCTCAGTCATAGGTGGGAATTGAACAATGAGAACACATGGACACAGGAAGGGGAACATCACACTTCGGGGACTGTTGTGGGGTGGGGGGAGGGGGGAGGGATAGCATTGGGAGATATACCTAATGCTAGATGACGAGTTGGTGGGTGCAGCGCACCAGCATGGCACATGTATACATATGTAACTTACCTGCACGTTGTGCACAGTTATCATAGAGTCTAAAGTATAATAATAATAATAATAAAGGAAAAAAAAAAAAAAAAAAGACACAGACTGGCAAATTGGATAAAGAGTCAAGACCCATCAGTGTGTTGTATTCAGGAGACCCATCTCACATGCAAAGACACACATAGGCTCAAAATAAAGGGATGGAGGACTATTTACCAAGCAAATGGAAAACAAAAAAAAGCATGGGTTGCAATCCTAGTATCTGATAAAACAGACTTTAAACCAACAAAGATCATAAAAGACAAGGAAATTACATAATGGTAAAGAGATCAATGCAACAAGAAGTGCTAACTATCCAAAATATATATGCACCCAATATAGAAGCACCCAGGTTCATAGAGCATGTTCTTAGAAACCAATAAAGAGACTTAGACTCCCACACAATAATAGTGGGAGACATTAACATCCCACTGTCAGTATTAGATCAATGAGACAGAAAATTAATGAGGATATTCAGAACTTGAACTCAGCTCCAGACCAAGTAGACCTGATAGACATCTATAGAACTCTCTACCCCGAATCAACAGAATATATATTCTTCTCAGCACCACATTGCACATATTCTAAAACTGACCACATAATTGGAAGTAAAACACTCCTCAGCAAATGCAGAAGAACAGAAATCATAACAGTCTCTCAGACCACAATACAATCAAATTAGAACTCAGGATTAAGAAACTCACTCAAAACCACACAACTACATGGAAACTGAACAACCTGCTCCTGAATGACTACTGGGTAAATAACGAAATTAAGGCAGAAGTTCTTTGAAACCAATGAGAACAAAGACACAACGTACCAGAACCTCTGGGACACAGCTAAAGCGGTGTTTAGAGGGAAATTTATAGCACTAAATGCCCACAGGAGAAAGCGGGAAATATCTAAAATCGACACCCTAACATCACAGTTAAAAGAACTAGAGGAGCAAGAGCAAACAAATTCAAAAGCTAACAGAAGACAAGAAATAACTAGCCAGGCGTGGTGGCTCACACCTGTAATCCCGGCACTTTGGGAGGCTGAGGCGGGCAGATCATGAGGTCAGGAGATCAAGACCATCCTGGCCAACATGGTGAAACCCCGTCTCTACTAAAAATACAAAAAATTAGCTGGGTGTGGTGGTGGGTGCGTGTAGTCCCAGCTACTAGGGAGGCTGAGGCAGGAGAATGGCCTGAACCTGGGAGGCGGGGCTTGCAGTGAGCCAAGATCACGCCACTGCACTCAAGCCTGGGTGACAGAGCGAGACTCCGTCTCAAAAAAAAAAAAAGGAAATAACAGATCAGAACAGAGACACAAAAAATCCTTGAAAAAATTAATGAATCCAGAAGCTGGTTTTTTGAAAAGATTAATAAAATAGATAGACTGCTAGCCAGACTAATAAAGAAGAAAAGAGAGAAGAATCAAATAGACACAACAAAAAATACGATAAAGGGGCAATCACCACTGATCCCACAGAAATAGAAACTGCCATCAGAGAATACTATAAACACCTCTGTGCAAATAAACTAGAAACTCTGGAAGAAATGTATAAATTCCTGGACACATGCACCGTCCCAAGACTAAACCAGGAAGAAGTTGAACCCCTGAATAGACCAATAACAAGATCTGAAATTGAGGTAGAAATTAGCAGCGTACAACCAAAAAAAGCCCAGGACCAGACGGATTCACAGCCAAATTCTACCAGAGGTACAAAGAGGAGGTGATACCATTCATTCTGAAACTATTCCAAACAATAGAAAAAAAGGGACTCCTCCCGAACTCGTTTTATGAGGCCAGCATCGTCCTGATACCAAACCTGGCAGAGACACAACAAAAACAGAAAATTTCAGGCCACTATCCCTGATGAACATCGATGCAAAAATCCTCAATAAAATACTGGCAAACCGAATCCAGCAGCACATCAAAAAGCTCATCCACCACGATCAAGTCAGCTTCATCCCTGGGATGCAAGGCTGGTTCAACCTACACAAAAAAATAAATGTAGTCCATCACATAAACAGAACCAATGACAAAAACTACTTGATTATCTCAATAGATGCAGAAAAGGCCTTCGATAAAATTCAACATCCCTTCTTGCTAAAAACTCTCAATAAACTAGGTATTGATGGAATGTATCTCAAAGTAATGAGAGATATTTATGACAAACCCACAGCCAAAATCATACTGAATGGGTAAAAGCTGGAAACATTCCCTTTGAAAACCAGCACAAGACAAGGATGCCCTCTCTCACCACTCCTATTCAACATAGTATTGGAAGTTCTGGCCAGGGCAGTCAGGCAAGAGAAAGAAATAAAGGGCATTCAAATAGGAAGAGAGGAAGTGAAATTGTCTCTGTTTACAGATGACATGATTATATATTTAGAAAACCCCATTGTCTCAGCCCAAAATCTCCTTCAGCTGATAAGCAACTTCAGCAAAGTCTCAGGATACAAAATCAATGTGCAAAAATCACAAGCATTCCTATACGCCAGTAATAGACAGCCAAATCATGAGTGAACTCCCCTTTACAATTGCTACAAAGAGAATAAAATACCTAGGAATACAACTTAGAAGGGATGTGAAGGACCTCTTGAAGGAGAACTACAAACCACTGCTCAAGGAAATAAGAGAGGACACAGACAAATGGAAAAACATTCCATGCTCATGGATAGGAAGAATCAATATCATGAAAATGGCTATACTGCCCAAAGTAATTTATAGAGTCAATGCTATCCCCATCAAGCTACCACTGACTTTCTTCACAGAATTAGAAAAAACTACTTTAAAGTTCATATGGAACCAAAAATGAGCCTGCATTGCCAAGTCAATCCTAAGCCAAAAGAACAAAGCTGGAGGCATTATGCTACCTGACTTCAAACTATACTACAAGGCTATAGTAACCAAAACAGCATGGTACTGGTACCAAAACAGATATATAGACGAATAGAACAGAACAGAGGCCTCAGAAATAACACCACACATCTACAACCATCTGATCTTTGACAAACCTGACAAAAAGAAGCAATGGGGAAAGGATTCCCTATTTAATAAATGGTGTTGGCAAACTGGCTAGCCATATGCAGAAAATTGAAACTGGACCCCTTCCTTACACCTTATACAAAAATTTACTCAAGATGGATTAAAGACTTAAACATAAGACCTAAAACCATAAAAACCCTAGAAGAAAATCTAGACAATACCATTTAGGACATAGGCATGGGCAAAGATTTCATGACTAAAACACCAAAAGCAATGGCAACAAAAGCCAAAATTGACAAGTGGCATCTAATTAAACTAAAGAGCTTCTGCACAGCAAAAGAAGCTATCATCAGAGTGAACAGGCAACCTATAGAATAGGAGAAAATTTTTGCCATCTATCCATCTGACTAAGGGCTAATATCCAAAATCTACAAAGAACTTAAACAAATTTACAAGAAAAAAAAAACCATCAAAAAGCGGGCGAAGGATATGAACAGACACTTCTCAAAAGAAGACATTTATGCAGCCAACCAACATATGAAAAAAAGCTCATCATCACTGGTCATTAGAGAAATGCAAATCAAAACCACAATGAGATACCATCTCACACCAGTTAGAATGGCAATCATTAAAAAGTCAGGAAACAACAGATGCTGGAGAGGATGTGGAGAAGTAGGAATGCTTTTACACTGTTGGTGGAAATGTAAATTAGTTCAACCATTGTGGAAGACATTGTGTCGATTCCTCAAGGATCTAGAACTAGAAATACCATTTGACCCAGCAATCCCATTACTGGCTATAAACCCAAGGATTATAAATCATTCTACTATAAAGACACATGCGCACGTATGGTTTTTTCTTTCTTTCTTTCTTTCTTTTTTTTTTTTTGAGATGGAGTTTCACTCTTGTTGCCCAAGCTGGAGTGCAATGGAGTGATCCCAGCTCACTGTGACCTCCACCTCCCGTGTTCAAGTGATTCTCCTGCCTCAGCCTCCTGAGTAGCTGGGATTACAGGCGCATGCCACCATGTTCAGCTAATTTTTCCATTTTTTATTAGAAACGGGGTTTCACCCTGTTTGCCAGGCTAGTCTCGACCTCCTGACCTCAGGTGATCCACCTGCCTCAGCCTCCCAAAGTGCTGGGATTACAGGCATGAGCCACTGCGCCCAGCCACACACATATGTTTATTGCAGCACTGTTGACAATAGCAAAGATTTGGAACCAACCCAAATGCCCATCAGTCATAGACTAGATAACAAAAATGTGGCACATATACACCATGGAATACTATGCAGCCATAAAAAAGGATGAGTTTATGTCCTTTGCAGGGATGTGGATGAAGCTGGAAACCATCATTCTCAGTCAACTAACACAGGAACAGAAAACCAAACACCACATGTTCTCATTCATAAGTGGGAGGTAAACAATGAGAACACATGGACACAGGGAGGGGAACATCACACACCTGGGCCTGTTGGGGGTCGGGGGACTAGGGGAGGGATAGCATTAGGAGAAATACCTAATGTAGATGATGGGTTGATGGGTGCAGCACACCGCCATGGCACGTGTATACTTATGTAACAAACCTGCACCTTCTGCGCCTGTATCCCAGAGCTTAAAGTATAATAAATAATTAAAACTTCAAAAAAAGATTAGATTAGATTCAATATTAGAAATATCAGTGTGGGAAGAAAATTTACTTTCTTATATTAAAACTACCTGACCAATCACCTGAGCCCAAGAAGTTAAGGCTACAGTGAGCTGTGATTGCACCACTGCACTCCAGCCTGGGCAACAGAGTGAAACTCTATCTCAAAAACAAACAAAACTGCCTGGCCAGCTAATCTGTCACCTTTCCACACAGCCTTACCCTAGAACAAATCAATAATTCATTACCCCAGTCAAAAGGGAGGTATTTTTCCTTACAAAATGAATGTCAGAATTTTTATGTAATGGTGTATAGTTCTTCAACTTTTTGAAGCTAAATATTACACCAAAACCTGTCAGCAAAGATCAGACACCCTCTCTCATGTCCAGTCATTCAGCCACTGCCAGGTATATTGTTAGCCCAAGTATATATTTAAACTCTGCCTCATTTAAGATTAAAATAGTCTACTTTTTTGTTTTCCACTTGTCTCTGTGTTGCCTCTTCATACCAGTTGCCTATAGGTTTCTCAGCCCAGAGGACAGGTGATCAACTGGGAGTACCTTAAGGCTTCCTTGACTCTATAAGGGAATGGACTCTATTAGGGAGTCTATAAGGAACTCTATAAGGGAGTACCTCAAGGCTTCCAGGTGCTTCTGTAAGAAAGACACCTGTGATCTCCCCTTCTAAGTACCTTAAGCTGCTCATCTTCCTCTTCCATTCCCCTCCCACAGCCAAAATATGGAGAGATTAGAGGTAGCTAGCAAAGCAATGCAGATATGTTTTCTGGGAACTTTGTAACATAGTAATGTCCTGTACTGAGTGGCACACTCCTACTACATCAAGATAAATAGCTTAGATCTGGTCTCGGCTAAGACCTGTGTGAGAATCAGACTTTCTTCTTTGGTGCAAGGCTCATGTTTCCTGAGTTTCACAACTCTCTCTCACTCTGTCTCTCTCTCTCTCCCTCTCTCTGTCTCTCTCTCTCGCTATATATATATATATATATGTATATTATTCAGTTAGACGTTATATCTTTGATTATGACCACTAGAAGATGTCAGGGTGTGAGAGTCCTTCTGTCCTGGTGTCTAAGTACAGGATATTTTACCATTTAAGAGAGCAAATGAGTTACTGTTTGTTATTGATTATAAAGCACCTACTTCACCACTCCTTTGTCTTTTATATCTAAGGTGCTAACGATATGTTTTGTTCTGGTTCTAATTACTGCAAAACAATCTCCTTGATATTCCAGGGAGTTATAAATCTGCAGATAGAATTCATATATGTTCTCCAATTGGGCCTGGCCTAAATAAAGACCACAGCACAAGCCTGTTTTCCATGGCATAAATTTTCTTTTTTTTATTTTTTATTTTATTTTATTATTATTATACTTTAAGTTTTAGGGTACATGTGTACAATGTGCAGGTTAGTTACATATATATACATGTGCCATGCTGGTGTGCTGCACCCATTAACTCGTCATTTAGCATTAGGTATATCTCCTAAAGCTATCCCTCCCCCCTCCCCCCACCCCACAACAGTCCCCAGAGTGTGATGTTCCCCTTCCTGTGTCCATGTGTTCTCATTGTTCAATTCCCACCTATGAGTGAGAATATGCAGTGTTTGGTTTTTTGTTCTTGTGATAGTTTACTGAGAATGATGATTTCCAATTTCATCCATGTCCCTACAAAGGACATGAACTCATCATTTTTTATGGCAGCATAGTATTCCATGGTGTATATGTGCCACATTTTCTTAATCCAGTCTATCATTGTTGGACATTTGGGTTGGTTCCAAGTCTTTGCTATTGTGAATAGTGCCGCAATAAACATACGTGTGCATGTGTCTTTATAGCAGCATGATTTATAGTCCTTTGGGTATATACCCAGTAATGGGATGGCTGGGTCAAATGGTATTTCTAGTTCTAGATCCCTGAGGAATCGCCACACTGACTTCCACAATGGTTGAACTAGTTTACAGTCCCACCAACAGTGTAAAAGTGTTCCTACTTCTCCACATCCTCTCCAGCACCTGTTGTTTCCTGACTTTTTAATGATTGCCATTCTAACTGGTGTGAGATGGTATCTCATTGTGGTTTTGATTTGCATTTCTCTGATGGCCATGGCATAAATTTTCACTCACTCTAAGCCAGTGTCTGTTGCCTGATGGAGCAGTCAAGAAAACAGCCTTCCCTCCCCAACCTGCCATTTGGGAAGGGTGCATTCTCATCTTTTTGTCTTAAGATGGCACTCCATTTCTCTTTGTAAATCCTGAGTTAATGGCATAAGGGGACTGAGAAGTGAAAAAAGTCTTCATGCTGCTTCCACTTAGACAAGAGAAAATAATGAGAACCAGCATGTATCAAAGGCCTATTGTGTGTTCCAGGCGCTCTACTAGAAACTTTATGTAAAAATTTCCCTCATACCAGTATCAAGACATAAGTAACAGCATCATCCCCATTTTATAGATGGGGAAACAGAGAATTAGGCAGTAACTTGCCAAAGTTTATGTGTCAGGTAAGTGGTAAAGCTTGGATTTGAACTCGTGTCTAATTCCAAAACCCATTCTCTTTTTCCTATAGTGCTCTGCCTCCCAAAGGCTGTGGAACTGTTCTATTATCAGATTGTTCTCAAGAAACTACCTTATGGTCTGCCAGAGCTTACATCCTAGAAGAAAAGCCTAACATGCACACTCCCACTCCCCTTGCTTGGGTGTCTAGGTGGCTGAACTCTAAGCCCACGTCAATAGTCCTCAAGAGTTTATGGCTAACTAAATACACACATTTCCCATCCTCTTGAATTTACTCTTGAGACTACCAGGCATCACTTATGAAGAAAATAATTTATGAAGTCTTCATATTTCATGGTTGCAAATGAGAATCTCTATTCTGGGGAAATGGTACAGCTCTCAGAACTGGATCACAGAGCTGAAGCTGGTGCTGCTTGAAGGAACTCAGCTCTCTCTGCCATACTTTCTTGAGTTTGGAACCAAAATTGGAAAGCTAAAAACTTGATTATAGAGACAAACAAAAGTATAAATCCATTTTATGAACAAAAACAACTGTGGATCTTAAGCCACATTGAGCAGATTTTTCTTTATACCCCATTCTCTTGCCAGCAAATGCTATATGCAAGTTATGAAAGCCTCCAATTGCCTGGATCCCAGTAGATTATCTTGTTTTGGTTTCCTTTTTGGTTTTTCTTGCTCCATGCCTAAGTGCTGTAGTCAGTGGCCAGGGAGGAGCCCACCCATGGCAGAGATGCTAAAGTGCCTTCTCAGCCTCTCACCACCTTATATCATTGTCTGAGCATGAAAGATAGACGCACACCCTAACTCTGTGCTAACCACAGCTTCATTTGCTTTTGCAGGCTGCACTCCTCAATTCTTTCCCAACCATCTTTGACGAGCTGCTGCAAATGTTCACCGTGCAAGAGGTGGCAGAGTTTGTGAGAGGGACACTGGGGAGCATGCCCAGCACTGTGCATATTGGGCAGTCAATGGACGTGGTCAAGCTGCAGTCCATTGCCAGGACAGTGGATAGCCGCCTGTTTTCTTTCTCAGGTAAATCAAGTTGGGATGAGAGTCCTCCTTCCTTCCAGGGGTGATAGCAAAGTGATAATCAAAGGATCAGTTTCCTCAACGATTATACAAGAAACCAGTGACCCTTAAGATACAGAATTTTTTGGTAAACTATAATAGAGAATGCAGCCAAGACCTAGGCCTACTGCCTTACTCACAGTTTATTCCTAGGAATCTACACATATGGGCATGTCACTGGGGTGGTGCTGAGTCCATTCAGGCTACTGTAACAGAATACCATAGACTGGGTGGCATGTAAACAGCAAACTTTCTCATAGTTCTGGAGGTTAGGAAGTCTAAGATCAAAGCACCAGTAGATTCAATGTCTGATGAGGCCCACTTCCTGGTTCATAGACAGCTGTCTTCTCTCTGTGTTCTCACATAGCAGAAGGGGCAAGGCAGCTCTCTGGGGTCTCTTTTTTTAAAAGGTCGCTAATCTTGTTCATGAGGGCCCTGCCTCCAGGCCCACAGCTTCCAAGAACAGAGCCTGCCATACCCTCAGGAAAGGAAGGAGAGGAAAAGAGAAGGGACTATCTCAAGGAAATAAGGATAAGCCAAGAAAATAAAAGAGGCCCTACAGACCACTTGAGGTCAGGAGTTCAAGACTAGCCTGGCAAACAGGGTGAAACCCTATCTCTACTGAAAATACAAAAAATTAGCCAGGCGTGGTGGTGGGCACCTGTAATCCCAGCTACTCAGGAGGCTGAGGCAGGAGAATTGCTCGAACCCAGGAGGCGGAGGTGGCAGTAAGCCAAGATCACGCCATTGTACTCCAGCCTGGGCAACAGAGCGAGACTGTCTCAGAAAAGAAAAAAAAAAAAGAGGCCCTGAAAGGGGGCCCTGAGGACCCTGTGCTTTCTTGTTTCCTTGCCATACCATTCGATACTTTTTCCAGTCTTTGGAGAACCAACAAGGATTAGAGAGAAAAATGGACAGGGAGCTCTTTATGCTCCCCAAGGGGTCAGGACAATCTAATATGTTAGCAGCCTAGTCTGTCTTTCACAAAGAACTTCTGGTTTTATTCCTGAAGCCACATCATATGTGATCAAGTTCTGCCTTGCAGGGACAACCAAATGCTCAATGGCCATATATTAAGATCAATATGAGCCTGATTCTTTAAGAATAATATCACTGTGCTAGGATAAACTTCTGAGGCACAGAAATAAATCTGAAACACCAGCAAAACAATTATTAGAATTTTTATAATTTTTGGTGGTTAATTTTTTAGGTTTGACTTTTTTTTTTTTTTTTTTTTTTTGAGACGGAGTCTCACTCTGTTGCCCAGGCTAGAGTCCAGTGGCATGATCTCAGCTCATCACAACCTCCGCCTCCCAGGTTCAAACAATTCTTCTGCCTCAGCCTCCCAAGTAGTTGGGACTACAGGCATGCACCACCATGCCTGGCTAATTTTTTTTTTTTATTTTTAGTAGAGATGGGGTTTCATCATATTGGCCAGGCTGGTCTCGAACTCCTGACCTCATGATCCGCCCGCCTCAGCCTCCCAAAGTGCTGGGATTACAGGTGTGAAACACCGCGCCCGGCCAGGTTTGACTTTTAAAGTACAAGAACAAAAATTTCTCAACTCAGTGCTACACACATTTGTAATACTAAATAGATGTTCCCTTTGACTTAGCTCTGCCAGCGTGTGATATTGCTAGTAGTAGTAAAGCTGCCACCAAGAAAGTCATCTTTTTTCCACCAGGAACTGTTTATGCTGGTAAACAGTTCTGTCTTCGCCAGCTCCTATACTGAAGATTTTATTAATGGTTTGGGCACACTGTCACTGAAGGCCACTGTACACACTTGAGCTTTGTGCACTGCTTAAAGAAAATGCTTTTGGCTGGGCACAGTGACTCACGCCTGTAATCCCAGCACTTTGGGAGGCCAAGGCAGGTGGATCACAACATCAGGAGATCGAGACATCCTGGTGAACGTGGTGAAACCCCATCTCTACTAAAAATACAAAGTTTAGCCAGGCATAGTGGTGGGCGCCTGTAGTCCCAGCTACTCAGGAGGCTGAGGCAGGAGAATGGCGTGAATCCAGGAGGCGGAATTTGCAGTGAGCCGAGATCGCACCACCGCACTCCAGCCTGGGCGACAGAGTGAGACTCTGTCTCAAAAAAAAAAAAAAAAAAAAGAAAATGCTTTCAAAATATGTGGGAAGGGGAACAGGAGACTGCTCTCACTGACATACTTTATTTCTAGTATCTCTGCATGTACTTGCTGCTTCACACAAACACTTCAGAAAAATTTTCTTAATATTTATGTGGCCCTGGACTATGTAATTGGATTTTAGATGACAAACACCACCAAAATTTCATTTGCATCTCACTTTCATTGAATGCCTGAGTTGCAGCATCTTCCCTGAAGCAAAAGGTTCTTTACCAGTGATGTCCTTTAACCAGCACTGGTATTCTCAAAGTATAAGTTTGGTCTCTTCTTCAGCAGGTTCTAGTAACTAACCACTGTTTTTTTCTGTAAGCAGCTATTGGTTGTTACAAATACTAAGTATGTTGGTATTTTCATCTACACAGTACAGTATCAACTTTTTTTATTCAAGCAGCCTTTTAAATCTAGACTAGCTAGTATTCTATTTTGTTTGAACATATTCTAAGCATTTGACAAGGCAGTGCCCAAATCTCTTATATGTCATGTAATTTGTCTTTGCCTGAAAAAGATTTGCTGTCTGAATTTCATGTGGAACTCTTAACAAAGGACAGATATGAACGATAAATCTAAAATGCCATGGCTTGTTTGTGTTACTGATAATCTGACTAAATCATGCTGGCCACATATGATGGGACCTGCAGAGTCACACAATCACTGACCACGTAGGAATACAGGGTGCCAGAAACGCATTCACACTTGTATTTCACTTGTCTCCTAACCTCCCTTGTGAAGTAAATGTATTATAGAAGAGGCCCTTACACCCCATTCTACAGATGAGGAAAATAAAGCTCATGAGAAGAGTCAACTTGCCTGAGGTCTCAGAACGGGTTAATAAGGGAGCTTGAAGTAGGACAGCCTTCCTGAATTTAGAATTCTAAATATAGTCAGCTCCTGATGAAAGTGCTATTCGGTAACAGTGGGAGAAATCATTTGAAGTGTTCAGTAGGATTGGTGATAAATGTTGGCTAATTATCAAAGTCTTGTGACAAGACAAAGGTCATGCTTCAATTGTGTTCATTGCTGTGTACACACTGAGCAGCAATCTAACAAGCCTGTGGGGGAAAGGGAGCAGGCCTGTTGGCTGTGGCAAGGTAAACGCTCACAGGGGTGGAAGTGTCAGACCACCTATCTAGCCAGGGCATAAAGAGGGACGATCTATAATCCATTTCAAGCCTGCAAGTTCAGTCAGCGTAGTTCATACTAAGTATACCATTTAAATGGAATTTTCACTGTAAACTGTGCTTTTAATTTGGAGTCTAATCATTAAAGAGATTTCATTTGGGACCAGGTGTGGTGGCTCACACCTGTAATCTTAGCATTTGGGGAGGACAAGGAGGGAGGATCGTTTGAGCCCAGGAGTTCAAGACTAGCTGGGCAGCATAGTGAGACCTCATCTCTACAAAAAATTAAAAAATTATCCAAGTGTGGTGCCATACACCTGTGGTCCCATCTGCATGGGAGGCTGAGGTAGGAGGATTGCTCTAGCAATCCTAGAAAGTTGAAGCTGCAGGGAGCCATGATCATGCCCCTGCATTCCAGCCTGGGTGACAGAATGAGACCCTGTTTCCAAAAAAAGATACTTCATTTGGAAGCAGACTCCTAACATTCATCCTGCACAAAATGTCATGGATGCTTGGTATTGAAATGAGAACAAAGGAAAGATGGAAGAATAATGTCATGTGATGGCTTATAATCTCCAGGCAGTGAGCTTTCAGGCCCTTGTAAGGTAAGGAGATTACCTTCACTTTTGCTCTAGTCTGAACCCCACCTGCTTTGAGAATAGCTAAGTCCCACAATGCCACTGGCTTCCCGCAGTAGCTAGTTCTTCTCTAAAGTTTTCTTCACCTTTGTATTTTCTCTCCCAGAATCCCGCCGCATCCTGCTTCCTGTGGTTCTCCATCACATTCACCTTCACCTGAGGCAGCAGAAAGAGCTGCTAATTTGCTCAGGGATTCTTGGCAGCATCTTCTCCATCGTCAAGACCAGCTCTCTGGTAGTGGCCCCACACCCACTCCACCCTGCTCAGCTCTTCCCTAGTCTTGTGTTACTTTAGCCAGAGGCAGACCAACAAAGATCACTTTGTACACTTTTCAGTCACAGATGCTTTCATCAGTGACAGAAAGGTGCCCAAGTGAATGGAGGCCTGTGTGTTCCCAGCAGGTTTCTCAGTACAATACATTCTTGCTATTTTTAAAGGTTGCACTACCATAAATCTACCCAGAAATATAGTTATCTGTAGTACCACAAAGCCCAATTCTGTGTCATGCTGTTTCCATCAATAGGTTTTAATTCTGGATTCTTGGGAGTTTTCTGAGAATGTTCAGGCATGAGCACAGGGAGGCAGACCCAGACTTGAGAGGTAGCTTGCTTATTCAGGCTCTTCTGTTAGCTTCCTGACAGCTTGATTCCACCCATATGGCGTTCCTATACTGTGCCAAATGAGGTCAGGGCATACGAGAGGTTAATGTTGCCTCCGAGGATGGTAGAATTGTGCTTTAGGGGTCAGGTTTCAACTGATATTGCTTTTACCCATTTTCTTTCCTCTTTATTTTTTCTTTTTAAAAGAAATCGGTGGTAGGAGGGGATGAACTGAGGTAGGCAAAGAGAGAAGGAAAGATATGAATTAGGCACAGGTGAGGGTAGGAATTTATTTTAGTGATACTTGTTTCATGTACTTTTGATAATAGAAGAAAGGCATATTACTTATAGAAAATTCAGAAACTATAGAAAAGCATAAGGAAAGAAATGTAGAACAAAAATGGATTTTTAAATTATACCATTTTATGAAGTTGCTAGAGAATAGAATTTCACATGCATTTAAAATGAAGGGCAGTTGCCAGGTGATAAGAATATACAAGGATAGGCTATCCACATGGAGTGGGAGAGGCACCTAAAAAAAGAGTATATTTTGTTCGAGCAGGGGACAGGGACTCAATAGGATACTCTGATGTTCAAACTTAAAGTGCCATCTGGTGACAGGGGTCTAGCTTGGCAGAGAGTGACTATGATGGTGATAATGGCCCTATTATTTGATCTTGGCTCCAGGTAAGACTTGGCAGCTCCTCTTCCCACCAGGCCTCAGAGAAGCCACACCAAGCACATAAGATCTACTCGTAGCCCAAGGTTGTATTGAGGGGTGGACAGCTTATTGCTAAAGGAAAGAGAGAAATTGAAGCAAAAAAAGAGGAGGAATGGAACACGAGTGGGAACCAGTAAAAACTTGGAGGTGACGGTTTGGTTGTGTTTGTGGGGCTAGAGTCAGTGTAATTAGTTGCTTATAACTACCCAAAGATACATCACTGAAAAGTGTTATGATCAGTTTGACAGATAGGAAAGATGACTTTGGTCCCGAGAGCGGCTCAAATTCTTCATGTGGAATGGGGCAGAGTATAGCTAAAATGGATGGATGGGTAGAGGGACAATGAAACTGAAGCTCAATGAGAGCAGAGATATTATCTCTCTTGTTCACCTCTATATATTCAGGTTCTCAAACAGTGACTGGCACATGGTAAATGTTTAGTGAATGATAAATTGATGGATGGGTGAAAGATAGACACCAGGACCAGTAATAGTATAAACATCTTAGACAAGGGGCAACAGGAATCTCTTTGTGAGATAATTAAAATCATGCTACAGAATTTGAGATGAATGTGAGAAGTCTATAATAGGATAATAGACTCTTCCTAAATTAGGAAGTGGCCCTTAGTGAGGAGACATGCTCCATTGTTTTTGTGAGGTGGCCAGAGAAAGATGCACTGAGGCTGGAGTCCTTCAAATGGACCCTGTAACATGAGCAAGAGAGCTGAGGAGCTACAAGTGGACCCAGGCATATCTAGGCAGCAGTCCCAGCTGGCAAAAATTGAGGGCACCCAAGAGGAAAACCCTGAGGAGAAAACAGCGTGCTCAGAAAGATGAGCTACTTCTGTGCATTAGTGCTATGCACTAGTGAAGGTGCTGCTGCCACACTCTGTAGTGTGAATTCGTCACCATTTCTCAAACTTTATCATTTCCGAAAGTGTCAGCAGAGTTTTGCCTTCTCCTGACTATTCTAGGGAAATCAAAGAAAACATTTAACTCAAGATCTTTGCTTCTGCCCTGTATATCAAAATTAATGTATCTGCTTGAGATTCAAAGTTGCAGGTGGTGTTGAGTTAGGGTAAGGCCCCAGCCACCATGCCTGGGCAGCAGTGGCAGTTGTGCCTCACCTCCTCTCAAAGCCATTGTCCTGGGTTCCTTGACGCTACACGTTGGTGAGACTGAGAGCTTGGTGTTGGGAATCCAGAAGACTACTGCTGATGTGGCTGACCTAGTAAGTGCTGCCAGCTGTACTTCAGCCTGGCTTGGTGCTAATGGTGTGCTCTCTTGCTGCTCGCTTCAGGAGGCAGATGTCATGGAGGAAGTAGAGATGATGGTGGAGAGCCTCCTGGACGTGCTCTTGCAGACTCTGCTCACCATCATGAGCAAATCGCACGCTCAGGAGGCGGTAAGAGGGCAGCGGTGCCCGCAGTGCACAGCCGAGATCACTGTTAGTAACTAACATCCAGGTTTTCTTGCCTTCTTTTCTAACCCGGGGCTTCTCCACAGCACTCCGCCACCCATCTTACCATCCCACCACCTTCATCTCAGCCTTCCCTCCTGCATGGTTGTCAGCATGCTGCCCTCTTCCCTTCTTGAGTCTGACTCTCCTCTCTACTCTGAAAGCTCTAGGTTCATATTCCCAGGACTCTTCTTTAGGGCAGATCTGGGGAATGTTTCTTGTCTTGTTTTCCTGCATACTTTGAGCCAAGTCATTTTCTATATTGTGGAATGAAGCCGGGCTGTATGTAAGATGTGGTAAGAGGTTGAAGGTGAAAAACAGACTATTTCTTCTAGGAACCCCCTCATACAGGTTCTCCTAAATGATGTACAGGACAGAATAATTTTCTCAGAATTGACTTCTATCTACAAATTAGTTGCTTTTGTCCATTATGTTTGTATCTAAATTTTTAGCATTTGGAAAAATGTGATGAGGTAAATTTCACTGGCATTAGTGAATAATGATTTTTCTGTGATCTAATTAGAAGAGAAACAAACTGGGAAGGCTTCTTAGGAGGGGCAGAGAGACAATACCCTGGGCCCCTCATGCACCCCAACTCCAGAGTAGACTTACTTCTCAGCCCTGAGGTGGAGACATGATAAACAGTTTTCGTGGACTCTTTCCATTGGCAGATGGGAGATTACAGTGATCTCTCTGAAGAAAATCCTCTGGAGCAAGCCAAGCTACAGCGTGCTAGGGAGAGCAGGGAGCACTCAGGGAGCAGGTATGTGTTCTGGAGCACAGGGCTTGGAAAGAGTGTCTGCTCCTTTAGGAGCCTCTGTTGAAGGCACTCTCACTGTAAGTAAAAAACATATATATATATGTACCCTGGCATTTCCTGGTAACCCAGCCTTCTAACCAACACTTACACAGTGCTTGCTGTGGGCCAGACCCTGCTTTAAGCACTTGTCCAATATTAGCTCATTTAGCAATACTAAGGAAGTGATTCATTTTATGTAGATTATAATGAGGATGATAATAACTGTAATTTATTCAGTACCTTTTTACATAATGGACTTTATTCTTAATGCTTTATGTACATTAACCCATCTGACCCTCATGACAAATTACCTATAGCTTATTATGCCCATTTTTCAGATAAAAATGAGGTTCATGAACATATATATTTTGCACACATGTATTTTTAATAATTTCAGGCCAGGCGCAGTGGCTCATGCCTGTAATCCCAGCACTTTGGGAGGCCGAGGCAGATGGATCATCTGAGGTCAGGAGTTCCAGACTAGCCTGGCCAGCATGGCGAAACCCTGTCTCTACTAAAAATACAAAAAAAAATTAGCCAGGCGTAGTGGTGGGCGCCTGTAATCCCAGCTACTCGGGAGGCTGAGGCAGGAGAATCGCTTATACCTAGGAGGTGGAGGTTGCAGTGAGCCAAGATCATGCCATTGCGCTCCAGACTGGGCGACAAGAGCGAAACTCCGTCTCAAAAAACAACAATAATAATAATTTCAGAGACCTAGAAAGGGTTTGAGAGACTAAAACCTGTTGTCACTTTCATGAGTTTATAAACATTTGAAAATTGCCCAAGTGAAGTAAATGTTCTCCCTCCCTTTTAAGGAGGCAACTAAGAGGAGGCCATGCTTGACTGCCCCCTGCCAAAAGTTGCTGTAAGATGGTTTTTAAAGTCCTTAAAGCAGGATTTTATTCCATGTATCCCAGTTGGAACTTGAAGACATTTTGAACATTGATATTTCTCCTTTAATTTCTACTTGTCTTAAAGCCCATAGCTTGTCCCCTCAAAAAGGTCAGTTTTAACTCCTCTGCCTTTCAGACAGGCATATTGATCCACTGTGTTTTGTTTGCCCGGTCCAGTAACCCTGTGCAAATTCTAGGAGGTGCCAAAGAAGTCCTGGTAGAAGGGCTGCTCTAGCCCTGCAGGATCGGCAGAGTCCAAATTCTATCCAGAGAGGGTTAAGCTCTCCCCTGTTCCAAGTATCCTCTATAGACTTCAGTACAGTGCCTTGGCAGCAAAGGACTATTTAGCTAAAACTTTCCTAGGAAAAAAAGGGAGAATATTTGTCTCACTTTGCAGTACTACTTTATTATAGTTTGAGGATTTTCAATAGCCCCATGCTGCAGAGGGTTTATTTCCCCCCAATCCCTCCAGGCTTTCCTTAGCAGAAAGAAAGCTTTAGAGGGCTAGATTTGTCATCTTCCTTCCATGATCATTGGGGCCATCTCAGACCCTCCCTTCTCTCCTTGCCCTCTATGGATTGGGGGAACACAGCCCTTGCAACTGGCCATGCTAAGTGTTTTTTTGGGTTGGTCCCTAGGGCGAGTATGTGTCCTGCCTTCTCTCACTGCTCCGCCAGATGTGTGACACCCATTTCCAGCACCTCCTGGACAACTTCCAGAGCAAAGATGAACTCAAGGTAGGTAGTAGAACACCTTTCCTCTGGGAGAGGAAGTGTGCAGCCAGCACTCCCCAGGGGCTTTTTCCCTGTCATGGGGATGAATGCAAGTGACTAGCATTGCCACGGGTGTAGGATTCACCAGCCCTACTTTACAGCTGAGTGTTGGCCTCCAGAAGCAGAAAGCCAGCAGTGTCCCCACACAACTGGACCCTGGTAACACTGCCAAGTTTTCCTTGACTATTAGTGGCCCTGTGATCATGTGCCTCTATTAGAGGCTACTCTGTCCCACACTGGTTGTCAGACAACCAGGACTCCTTCCTTTCTCAGTAACTTGGCAGTTATCCTTATATTTTGTACCTGCAAATTAGGATTTGCTGTTTTAATACCTTTAATAATAATGATGATGTCAATTTCTTTCATTTAAATATATTTGTGGAAGATAACTTTAGAGAGCAAGGGTGTGCACTGCTCATTTGCTGCCACACTCTGGGTCTGGAGCACTGAGGGGCTTATTTTTATCACAGATTGTGATACATAATTTAAAAAGCCAAAGCGTACTACAAAGTTCATAATATAAAACACCTGTAGTCCTAGCTACTCTTGAGGCTAAAGTGAGAGGATCGATTGAGCCCAGAAATAATTTTTTTAAAAAATACAGTGGTTTCCTTGCTCAGCCTGACTCATGTCCAGTCCCTACTCCACAAAGGCAGCCACTTTCAATTCTTTCGCTATTCTTCAGGAAGCTTCTACTACTGTTTTTAGCTATTGTTAGTTATTATCTATTTTCCTCTTTCTATGGAAAATGAAGATGATTCTACAGAATCATTCCTCTCTCACACACACATCCTTCCTCCCATTCTCCCAATGTAGTTTTCGTATATTTTTGTTTGCATTGATTATATTGTTTATCTTTTCTTTATTACAGCTAAATAAGTACTGTGGTGAGCCAAGACTGTCCTGGGATTATATTTCTTTTCTTGTAGAACAGTGATGTCCAGTCTTTTGGCTTCCCTGGGCCACATTGGAAGAAGAATTGTCTTGGGCCACACATTAAATACACTAACACTAACGATAGCTGATGAGCTAAAAAATAAATAAATACATATATATATATCTCAATATTTTAAGGAAGTTTACAAATCTGTGTTGGGCCACATTCAAAGCCATCATGGGCTGCATATGGCCCATGGGCCGTGGGTTAGACAAGCTTGTTGTCGAACTTATTGTTTTTATAAAAATTAATTGCCTCTTTTTTTTATTTGCCTATGCTTTGTTTTGTTTTGGTCATCAAATCTGGTGAGGATTTCCCACTCTTGCTGTCATCTTTCTAATACATCTCTTCTTCCAGCTGGCCTTATGGTCAAATCTATCAGATGTCAGGTCACTTTTTTTTCCTAGAGATTTGCTCCCCCACTGCTTTTATTTGTTTCAGTCACTCTTTTGTGTTGGAGACTCTCCTCCTACAGACTTTCCTGTAGACTCCTGGATGATAGTGTGTATCTAAAAGTGAAGTCCTTTAGTGCTGATTACAAACTCTATGTATAGGCAGGGCTCTCTCTAGCAGGCTTCCCTGTAGATGGCCAAAGAGATCTGCCCTTTTGGTCAGAGCATTCCCTAATTCCTGTGTCTGGAGGACTTGGACTTCTTCATTCCCCAGAGAGGAGTCTTCCACTTCTCCTGTGTTGGGCACAGCAGTTCGATGTCGCAAAAGATCTACACTGAGACAAAGGATTCCTCAGCAAGGCTAGTTTACTTTCTGCAGAAAGAGTGCACTCGCCAGCAGTCCAGCCACAAGAGCACACACAAACAAAGGAGACAGGGTCATTTATAACCTGACACATTCACCCTACTGCTGTGTCTGGTTTCCATTGGCTGGAACGGGACCTCACATTCTATACCCGACCCAATTGGCTAGCAACTTAGAACTTCCCAAAAGAGGCAAAGGCAGGGGAGAACAAAGGAAGAGAGGAAGTAACTTGTGGAATGCTGAGAGAGGCACAAACACTTCCAAATAAGGGAGAGGAATAGGCTGTGTCCTAATTAAGCTATAATTATACCATAAAATTCATACTTTTAAAGTGTACAATTTAATGCTTCTGATTATATCCATCTTAAAAAGACTCATCACAAATGGTGACATCAAGTTAATAATTTAAGATTTCCAACCAGGCGCAGTGGATCTCACCTGTAATCCCAACACTTTGGGAGGCTGAGGCAGGCGGAGGTAGATCACCTGAGGTCAGGAGATTGAGACCAGCCTGACCTGACCAACATAGAGAAACCCTGTCTCTACTAAAAATACAAAATTATACGGGTATGGTGGTATAATGATACAAGTGGTAGCCTGTAATCCCAGCTACTCGGGAGGCTGAGGCAGGAGAACCGCCTGAACCTGGGAGGTGGAGGTTGCGGTGAGCCAAGATTGCGCCATTGCACTCCAGCCTGGGCAACAAGAGCGAAACTCTGTCTCGAAAAAAAAGAAAAGAAAAGAAAAGAAAAGAAAAAAGAAAAAAAACTTCCCACAAAGAAAAGCCCAGGACCAGATGCCTTAATTGGTGAATTCTACCAAATTTTTAAATAAGAATTAATATCAATCCTTTGCAAACTATCCCAAAAAGCAGAAGAGGACAGAACATTTACCTACTCATTTTATGAGGTCAGTAATAAATACTGTGATAAGAAACCTGGACAAAGACATCACAAGAAAAGCAAACTACAAACCAATACCCCTTATGAATATAAACACAAAAATCTCCAGCAAAATACTAGCAAACTGAATCCACCAACATAGTAAAAGAATTATATAACATGATCAGGTAGGATTTATCCCAGAAATGCAAGGTTGACTTAACGTGTGAAAATTGTCAAGGAATGACGTGAGCCACACAGAAAAATATGAAGTTCCTGACTTTCCCTCTACCCACAGACACCAAATAAACATCTATTCATTAATCACTTCCCTCTGAGAGAAAGAGACCCATTGAAAGATCCTTACCCGCCAGGCAACTGAGGAAACATCCACATTGAATGGGTAGGAAAAGCTGAGAGGCACACTCAGGCACAGACCCCACCCCTGGCACTGCACCATAAAATCAGGAAAGGAATCCTTAACATTTACTTGCTCCCTGTGGAGAGGAGGGTTTGGACCTCACATATACCACCCTAATTCTAAGATTTGCCATGGTTTGGCTCCTCATTCACCAACTCTGGGAGGGGAGGAAATTTGACACATGTAGGTATCTCTAGATCACAGGGAAAAAGCAGCAATTTTATATGGGCACACAAGGACTTCCAGGGCTTTATCCTCTAGAAGCAGTGCAGAGAAAGGCTCCAAAAATGCAGCTCCATGTGTCTCTCAGGAACAGACAAACTCTTTCTGTGGACATGTGGCAGTCTGGCTTCTTACTGACTTAGACTGGGGAGTTAAAGAAGCAGACAAGTAGTAGCTTGCTACTAGCCTGAGCAGCAGATTGGCACTTCCTGAGCCTCCTCCCCCAGCTCACCTTAGTGATAATTTCAGACAAACTCCTCTCCTGGAAGGAGTTTGTCCACACATTGAGCATCCCAGCTTTTATAGCTTCTACCCAAGGGACTGCATCCTAAACCTCCCCGTTCTAGGAACAAAGGGGACTGGCATACGTGTGTCCGTAGACTACATGAAAAAGGTCGTGGTTTCGTATGGGCATGCAAGCACTTCTGGGGCTTTATCCTCCTGAAACAGTGCAGAGAAGGGGCTTAAAAACACAGTTCCTCTGTTTCTCCCTGGAAGGGGTGTATGACTACTTGGTGGTCTGGCTTCTAACACACTTACATTTGTGAGTTAAAGGGACAGGCAAGTATTGGCCCACCAGTAGCCTGAGAAGCAGATTGGTACTTCGCAGGCCTTCACCCCTAGCTCATCCCAGGAACAACTGCAGGCCTATTAATCCCTCCTGGAAAGAATTGTCCATATATTGAGTGCTCCAACTTTTACAGCTTCTACCCGAAGGACTGCATCCTAAACCTCCTAGCATTGGGAGCAAGGGAAGCTGCATATATATGAGTCTGTCTAGACCTCAGGAAAAAAAAATTGCAGTTTTATATGAACACATAAATACTTCCAGGGTCTTCATCTGCCAGGATCAGTGCAGAAAAGTGGCTTTAAAAACTCACCTCCCTGTTTCTCCCTGGAAGGGGTTTATGCCATGCATCAAGTACCCCAACTTTTATAGTTACCTCCCGAAGGACTCCATCCTAAACCTCTTAGTTCTAGGAGCAGAAAGAACTAGGCATTTATTAATCTCCCTAGATCACAGAACAAAGAGATGGTTTTAAATGGGCACACAAACACTTCCAGGAGCTCATACCCCTTTGGAGCAGTGCAGAAAAGGGGCAGGAACATGCAGCTCCGATTTTTCTCTTTAGAAGGGTCTCATGGCACATAATTCCAGTGGCTGCTTTATGGCTTGGCTTATATTGAACTTGTTTCAGGGAGCTAATGGAGCAAACAAACAATAACCATTTAGCAGCCTGAGCCAGAGCTCAGCACTTCATGAGCCTTTCCTTTGGCTCACCGCAGTGATAAGTTCAAGTGTACCCATTCTTCCTGGAAGGCATTTGGCCACACATTAAGTGCCACAACTTCTATAGCTCCCACCCCAGAGACTATCTCCTTAATAACCTAATCCTGGGAAAATGGGGCTTTGCATTCCTGAGTGGCCCTAGATCACAGAAAGCCAAGAGGTAGACATACAACGTTTGCAACAGATCCTCTTCCCCAGCTTAGTGCAGCGACAGTGGGATATAAATGCCCATGTTCAGCTTTACCATGAAGATACAATGAACTGGAGCATGCATCCAACACTTTAACATTTGCAGCTACATAACAAGAGTCTGGCTCCTAAGTTATCAGTTTCAGAGTATGGAGAGGACATGGCACATCCTAAGCTCCAGGACGCCACCCAAAACAGAGACAGCAGTCTGGACAAACACAAAGATTTGAGAGGCATCTTAGAATTTCTGGATGGATGGATTGGTGAGATCCTTCTACACAAGGTCAATCTGACAAGACTGGGATAAATAATTGTCTTATCTCATATGCAAAAATGAACCACAGAGCATCAAGGAAAATAAACAGGAGTATATTTCAAACAAAAGAATAAGATAAATCTCCAGAAACCAGCCCAAGTGAAGTGTAGATATGTGATCATCCAACAGGGAATTCAAAATAATGTTCATAAAGATGCTCACTGAGGTCAGGAGAGCAATGAAAGAATAAACTGAGAATTTCAACAAAGAAACAGAAAGTATACATAAGTACCAAACAAATCATAGAGCTGAAGAATACTCTAAACTGAAAATTTCAATAAAAGGATTCAGCAGCAGACTAGATCAAGCAGAAGAAAGGATTAGTGAAATCAAAAACAGGTCACTGAAAATTATATAATCTGAGGAACAAAAAAGAAATTTTAAAAAGAGGGTAAGGCTGGGTGCGGTGCCTCACACCTGTAATCCCAGCACTTTGGGAGGCCAAGGTGGGCAGATCACGAGGTCAGGAGTTTGAGACCTATCTGGCCAACATAGCAAAACCCCGTCTCTACTAAAAATTAAAAAAATTAGCTGGGCGTGGTGGTGGGTGCCTGTAATCCCAGCTACTTAGGAGGCTGAGGCAGGAGAATCGCTTGAACCCAGGAGGCAGAGGTTGCAGTGAGCCAAGATCATGCCATTGCACTCCAGCCCAGGCAACAGTGCATGACTCCATCTCAAATGAAAAAAGAGTTTAGTTTGGAAGTTCTAGCCAAAGCAATCAGGCAAGAGAAAGAAAACGCATCCAAATGGGAAGAGAGGAAGTCAAACTATCTCTGTTTACAGATGTTATAATTCTATACCTAGGAAACCCCCATAACCTCTCCCCAAAAGTTCCTAGATCTGATAAACAACTTCAGCAAAGTTTCAGGATACAAAAATCGATGTAAAAAATCAGTAGCATTTTTATACACCAAAAACATTCAAGCTGAGCCAAATCAAGAATGTAATTCCATTCACAATAGCCACAAAAAGAATAAAGTATCTAGGAATAAAACTAACCAGAGAGGTAAAAGATCTCTACAAGGAGAATTACAAAACTGCTAAAATAAATCAGAGATTACACAAACAAATGGAAAAACATTCCATGTTCATGGCTAGGAAGAATGAAGAATCAATATTGTTAAAATGACCATACAACTCAAAGCAATTTACAGATTCATTGCTATTCCTATTAAATTACCAATGACATTTCTCACAGAATTAAAAAAAAAAACTTTTTTTAATTGATATGGAATAAAAAAAAACCTGAATAGCCAAAGCAGTCCTAAGCAAAAAGAACAAAGCTGGAGGCATGACATTACCTGACTTCAAACTATACTACAAGGCTACAGTAACCAAAACAGCATGGTACGGATACAAAAAACAGACACATAGACCAAAGGAACAGAATACAGAGCCCAGAAATAAAGCTTCATACCTACAACAATCTCATTTACAACAAAGTTGACAAAAACAAGCAATGGGGAAAAGACTCGCTATTCAATAAATGGTGCTGGGATAACTGGCTAGCCATATGCAGATTGAAACTGGACCCCTTCCTCACACCATATACAAAATTAACTCAAGATGGATTAAAGACTTAAATGTAAAACCTAAAATTATAAAAACTCTGGAAGATTTTCAAATAACTTAAAAAAGAGCTACCTGGACATAGGCCCTGACAAAGATTTCATGACAAAGACACCAAAAGCAATTTGCAACAAAAGCAAAAATTGATGAATGTGATCTAATTAAAGAGCTTCTGCACAGAAAAACTCTCAACAGAATAAACAGGCAAGCCACAGAATGGGAGAAAATATTTGCAAACTATGCATCTGACAAAGGTCTGATAACCAGAATCTGTAAGGAACTTAAATTCACAAGCAAAAAAACAACTCTGTTAAAAAGTGGGCAAAAGACATGAAGAGACACTTTTCAAAAGAGGACATACAGCAAACAAGCACATGAAAAAATGTTCAATATCACTAATCACTGGAGAAATACAAATGAAAACCACAGCAAGATACTATCTGAGACCACTCAGAATAGCTGTTATTAAAGTCAAAAAAATATCGGGAGGCTGAGGCAGCAAGATCACTTGAGCCCAGGAATTCAAGACCAGCCTGGGCAACATAGCAAGACCCCATCTTGACAAAAAAAAAAAAAAAAATTACCCAGACATGGTGACATGTGCCTGTGGTCCAAGCTATTTGGGAGGCTGAGGTAAAAAGATCGCTTGGGCCCAGGAAATCAAGGCTGCAGTGAGCTGATTGTACCACAGTTCTCCCACCTGGGTGACAGGACAAGACCCTGTCTCAAAATAGTAAAAATTAAAATTAAAAAATTAAAAGTCAAAAAATAACAAATGCTAGTGAGGTTGCAGAGAAGAGAGAACACTTATACACTGCTGGTGGGAATGTAAATTAGTCCAGCCATTATGGAAAGCAGTTTTGTGATTTCTCAACTTAAAAAAGAACTACCATTCAACCCAGCAATCCCATTACTGGATATATACCCAAAGGAAAATAAATAATTCTACCATAAAGACACATGCACATGTATGTGTTCATCACAGAACTATTCACAATAGCAAAGACATGGAATCAACCTAAATGCCCATCAGTGGTAGACTAGATAAAGAAAGTGTGGTACATATACACGTTGGGATACCACACAGCCATTTTAAAAGAATGAGATCATGTCCTTTGCAGCAACATGGATGGGGCTGGAGGCCATTGTCCTAAGTGAACTAACACAGAAAACCAAATACCACATGTTCTCTCTTGTAAGTGGAAGCTAAACATTGAGTACTCATGGACATAAGAAGAGAACAACAGGCAGCCTCAGTGGCTCATGCCTGTAATCCCAGCACTTTGGGAGGCTGATGCAAGGGGATCATTTGTGGTCAGGAGTTCGAGACCAGCCTGGTCAACATGGTGAAACACCGTCTCTACTAAAAATACAAAAATGAGTCGGGCATGGTGGCACATGCCTGTAATCGCAGCTACTCAGGAGGCTGAGGCAGGAGAATCACTTGAACCTAGGAGGCAGAGGTTGCAGTGAGCCAAGATCGTAGCACTGCCCTCTAGCCTAGGTGACAAAGTGAGACTCCGTCTCAAAAAAAAAAAAAAAAAAATTAAGAGAACAACAGACATCAGGGCCTATCTAACAGTGGAGGGTGGGAGGAGGGTGAGGATAAAAAAACTACCTATCAGGTACTATGCTTATTGCTGGGGCCATATAATAATCTGGACACCAAACCTCCATGATGCTCAATTTACCTATATAACAAACCTGCACATGTACCCCTGAACCTAAAATAAAATAAAGAAAAAAGTTAACATAAAGACTTTTAAATACCTTTTACTCAGAGTAACAAGTGACAAAAACTCACTTAGAATGAGGGAGTAAATAACTAATGGCCTAGTTTTCCTGAAAATGAGTTTGAAAGAAAAGGAGCAGAGGAAATGGTCCTGAAGAAAGAAACTGAGAGCACGAAAGGCTGACTTCCTTGATAGCAGTATGCTTGTCTGACTGCAGGTAAAGACTACTCATAAGCCAACAGATTTTATTTTTTATTTCCTAAGCTGAAACAACCTAGCCTAGGAGAGGTGTTTGTGTGTGTGTGTGTGTGTGTGTGTGTGTACGTGCACATGTGTGTGTATTTAAAGTAAATGGGTGGAGGAAGTAAAGAGACAGAGGAAGGGGAGTAGCCTGGAGGAAGAGAGATGAGAGACTTGAGTGTAAATGACTTAGGACAGGAGTGACAAAATAGAGAAACAGCTCTAGGTTATTTAAAAAAAGAACGTATATACCATGGAATTCTACACAGCCATAAAAAAGAATGAGATTATGTTTTTTGCAGCAACATGGATGGGGCTAGAGGCCATTATCCTAAGCAAACTAATGCAGGAACAGCAAACCAAATGCTGCATGTTCTCACTTATAAGTGGGAGCTATACATGGACACAAAGAAGGGAACCACAGATACTAGGGCCTATTTGAAGGTGGAGGGTAGGAGGAGGGGAATTAAAGTATAGAGTTATGCAATCAAAGTTGTTATCAGCCTAAAATGCTATTAGTATAAGATGTTTTATGTAAGCCACTGAGTAACTACTAAGCAAAAGCCTGCAATTAATATACAAAAGATAAAAGAATCAAAGCATACCACTAGACAGCCATCCAGCCACAAAGGAAGAAAGCAATACAGGAAGAAAAGAACAAAGGATCTACAAACAAACAACCAGAAAACAATTAAAACAGCACTAGTAAATAAGTCCTTGCCTATTGGTAATTACTTTGAATGTAAATAGATTAAATTCTCCAATCAAAAGATGTAGAGTTCCTTAATGGATTTTTTTTTAAAGGCCCAACTATATGCTGCCTACAGTAGCCTCACTTCACCTTAAAGGACATTCATACACTGAAAGTGAAGGGATGAAAAAAGAAACTACCATCAGAGTGAACAGGCAACCTACAGAATGGGAGAACATTTTTGCAATGTACTCATCTGACAAAGGGCTAATATCCAGAATCTACAAAGAACTCAAACAAATTTACAAGAAAAAACAACCCTATCAAAAAGTGGGTGAAGGATATGAACAGACACTTCTCAAAAGAAGACATTTATGCAGCCAACAGACACATGAAAAAATGCTCATCATCACTCGCCATCAGAGAAATGCAAATCAAAACCACAATGAGATATCATCTCACACCAGTTAGAATGGCAATCATTAAAAAGTCAGGAAACAACAGGTGCTGGAGAGGATGTGGAGAAATAGGAACACTTTTACACTGTTGGTGGGACTGTAAACTAGTTCAACCATTGTGGAAGACAGTGTGGCAATTCTTCAGGGATCTAGAAATGGAAATACCATTTGACCCAGCCATCCCATTACTGGGTATATACCCAAAGGAATATAAATCATGCTGCTATAAAGGCATATGCACATGTATGTTTATTGCGGCACTACTCACAATAGCAAAGACTTGGAACCAACCCAAATGTCCAACAATGATAGACTGGATTAAGAAAATGTGGCACATGTACACCATGGAATACTATGCAGCCATAAAAAATGATGAGTTCATGTCCTTTGTAGGGACATGGATGAAGCTGGAAACCATCATTCTCAGCAAACTATTGCAAGGACAAAAATCCAAACACCACATGTTCTCACTCATAGGTGGGAATTGAACAATGAGAACACTTGGACACAGGAAGGGGAACATCACACTCTGGGGCCTGTTGTGGGGTTGGGGGAGAGGGGAGGGATAGCATTAGGAGATATACCTAATGTAAATGACTAGTTACTGGGTGCAGCACACCAACATGGCACATGTATACATATGTAACAAACCTGCACATTGTGCACATGTACCCTAGAACTTAAAGTATAATATATATATAAAAGAAAAAAGACATTTCATGCAAATGGAAACAAAAAGAGCAGGGGTAGCTATACTATTTCAGACAAAGTTGACTTTAGGTCAAAAATTATAAAAAGAGACAGTGGGCTGGGCACGGTGGCTCATGCCTGTAATCCCAGCACTGTGGGAGGCCAAGGTAGGTGGATCACAAGGTCAGGAGTTCAAGACCAGCCTGGCCAAGATGTGAAACCCTGTCTCTACTAAAAATACAAAAATTAGCCAGGCGTGGCGGTGGACACCTGTAATCCCAGGTACTTGGGAGGCTGAGGCAGAGAATTGCCTGAACCCGGGAGGTGGAGGTTGCAGTGAGCCAAGATCGTGCCACTGCACTCCAGCCTGGGTGACGAGTGAAACTCTATCTCAAAAATAAAAATAACAAAAATAATAAATATCTAGGGATAAAAATGGAAACAAATCTTACAGAATGCAGTAAAAGCAGCTCTGGGAGGGAAGTTTATAGCAATAAATGCCTACATCAAATAAGAAGCAAGATCTCAAATAAACAACCCAATGTCACACCTCAAGAAACTAGTAAAATAAGAAAAAACTAACCCCAAAGTTAACAGAAGGAAAGAAATAAGAAATATCAGAGTAGAAGTAAATGAAATGGACACTAAAAAAAGAAAAAGAAAAGAAAAATCAACTAAACAAGTTTATTTTCTGAAAAGCAAAACAAAATTGACAGTTTTAGCTAGACTAGAAGAAGAGAGAAGAGTCAAGTCAGAAATGAAAGAGAAGACGTTACAACTGATAACAGAAATATAAAGGATCATAAGAGACTGCTACAAATAATTATATGCCAGCAGATTGGACAACCTAGGAGAAAATGATAAATTCCTAGAAACGTGTATCTACTAAGACTTAATCATGAAGAGATTGGAAATCTGAACAGACTAATAACTAGTAAAGAACTTGAATCAGTAATTAAGAGGCTCCCATCAAAGAAAAGCCCAGGACTAGATGGCTTCACAGTTGAATTCTGCCAAACATTTACAGACAAACTAATAATAATCCTTCCCAAACTTTTCTTAAAAATTGAAGAGGTGGGAATATTTTCAAACTCATTTCATGGGGCTAGCATTACCCTGATACTAAAGCCAGACAAAGACAAGCAAAGAAAAGCAAGCTATAGGTCAGTAACATGGATTAATATGATGCAAAAGTCCTCAACAAAAGACTTGCAAACTATATTCAACAGTACATTAAAAGGATTATTCACCATGATCAAGTGGGATTTATCACTGGAATACAAGATTGGTTCAACATACTCAAATCAATAAATGTGATTCACCATAATTAACAGAATGAAGGAGAAAAAACATGATCATCTCAATAAATGCAGGCAAAGCATATAAAAAATTGTTCATTTCTTGATTTTAAAATTCCCAGCAAATTACATGTAGAAAGAATGTTCTTCAAAACAATAAATATCATATATGATAAGCCCATAGTTAACTTCACACTCAGCAGTGAAAAACTGAAAGCATTTTTTTTTAAGATCAGGAACAAGACAGGGATGCCCACTCTGACTACTACTGTTCAACACAATACTAAATACTTCTGTAATAAATACTTCTGTCCTAGCCAGAGCAGTTAGGCAAGAGAAAGAAAAGGCATCCAAATAGGAAATGATGGAGTAGAATTGTCTCTGTTCGCCAATGACATGGTCATATGTATAGAAAATTTCAAAGACTCTACAAAAAAAACCTGTTAGAACTGAAAAACAGATTCAGTAAAGTTGCAGGAAACAACACCTAATTAGTTGTGTTTCTATACAATAACAACAAACTGTCTAAAAAAGAGATTATGAAAACAAGCCAGGTGTGGTGGCTCACACTTGTAGTACCAGCTCTTTGGGACGCTGAGATGGGAGGATCACTTGAGCCCAGGAGTTTGAGACCAGCCTGGGCAACATAGTGAGACCTCCTCTCTACAAAAATAAAGAAGTTACGAAAATCATCCTGTTTACAATAGTATTTTTAAAAAACAAAATACTTAGGAGTTAAAAATTTTTTTTTCTTGAGACAGGGCCTCCCTCTGTCTCCCAGACTGGAGTGCAGTGGTATAATCTTGGCTCAGTGCAACCTCCACCTCCCAGGTTATAGAGATTCTCCCACCTCAGCCTCCTGAGTAGCTGGGTTTACAGGTGCATGCCACCACGCCCAGCTCATTTTTTTGTATTTTTTGGTAGAGATGGGGTTTTACCATGTTGGCCAGGTTTCAGGGGTACATTTAACCAAGGAAATTAAAGATCTACATGTATACTGACAACTATAAAATATTGATTAAGGAAATTAAAGATTACGCAAATAAATGGACAGATATCTCATGTTTATGGATTGGAAGGATTAATATTGTTAAGATGTTTATACTCCCTAAAGCAATCTACAGATTCAATGCAATCTCTATCAAAATTCCAATGTCATTCCTCACAGAAATAGAAAAAAACAATCCTAAAATGTGTATGGAATCAAAAAAGACCCCAAATAGCCAAAGCAACCTTGACCAAAAAGAACAAAGCTGGAGGCATCACCCTACCATATTTCAAAGCATATTACAAAACTATAGTGATCAAAACACCATGGTATTGGCATAAAAACAGACACATTGACCAATAGAATAGGATAGTGAGCCCAGAAATAAACCCACACATCTACCATTAATTGATTTTTGACAAAGATGCCAAGAACACACAATGAAAAAAGGAGAGTCTCATCAATAAGTGATGTTAGGAAAATTGGATAAACCACATATAAAAGAATGAAAGTAGACCTTTATCTCATCCCCCTATACAAGAATCAACTGAAAATGGATTGAAGACCTGAAATGATAAAGCTACTAGAAGAAAACATAGGGGAAAACCTATGACATTGATCTAGGCAGAGATTTCTTGGGTATGATCCCTAAAGCACTGGCAATGAAAATAAAAATAGAAAATGGGATTGCATCAAACTAAAAAGCTTCTCCACAGTGAAGAAAACAATAGAATGAAGAGAACACCTACAGATTGGGAGAAAATATTTGCAAATTACATGTCAGATAAGGGACTAATATCCAAAATATACAAGGAACCTCAAGCTACTCAATAACAAGACTACAAATAACCCTATTTTTAAAATGGGCAAAGGACTTGAGTAGACATTTCTTAAAAAAAGACATCAGATATATGAAAAAATGCTCAGCATTTCTAGTCATCAGAAAACACAAAGTAAAACCACAGTGAGATATCACGTCACATTTGTTAGATAAGCTATAATCAAAAAGATGAAAGATAACTGTTGGTGAGGATATGGAGAAAAGGGAACTCTTGTACACTGTTAGTGATATCATAAATACAGCCATTTTGGAAAACAGTATGAAGTTTTCTCAAACTAAAAATAGAATTACCATATAATCCAACAATTCCACTTCTGGGTATATACCCAAAGGAATTAAAATCAGTATGTCAAAGAGATATGTACACTCCCATGTTCATTGCAGTGTTACTCAGAATAGCAGAGACATGGAAAAAACCTAGGTGTCTATCAGCAGATGAATAGATGTTTAACATGTGGTATATATACACAGGCAATACTATTCAGCCTTAAAAGAAGTAGGAAATTTTGTCATTTCCAGCAACATGGATGAACCTGGAGGACATTATGTTAAGTGAAGTAAACCAGGCACAGACAAATATGATCTCACTTATGTGTAGAATCTAAAAAAATTGAACTTGAGGCTGGGCGCGGTAGCTCACGCCTGTAATCCCAGCACTTTGGGAGGCCAAGGCAGGTGGATCACGAGGTCAGGAGATCGAGCCCATACTGGCTAACATGGTGAAACCCAGTCTCTACTAAAAATACAAAAAATTAGCCAGGCGTGGTGGCAGGTGCCTGTAGTCCCAGCTACTCGGGAGGCTGAGGCAGGAAGATGGCGTGAACCCAGGAGGCGGAGCTTGCAGTGAGCCAAGATCGCACCACTGCACTCCAGCCTGGGCGACAGAGAGAGACTCTATCTAAAAAAAAAAAAAAAAATTGAACTCGAAAAGTACGTAGTAGAATGATGGTTACCAGAGGCTAGGGGTGGGAGCAGTAGACAGAGAAAGGGGAGACGTTGGTCAGTGGGTGCAAAGTTTCAGTTCAGGTGTTCTGTTGCACAGCATGGTGACAATAGTTAATAATGGAGTGTATATTTCAAAATAGCTAAAACAGTATTTTCAGTGTTCTCACCACAAAAAAATGATAAATATCTGAGGTGATGAATATGCTAATTAGCCCGATTTGTTCATTCCACAATGTATACTTGTATTGACACATCAGATTGTGTTTAATAATTATATACAATTATTATTTGTCAATTAAAATAAAAATTTTTTAAATCAGTGTAATACACCCTTAAATGATATAAAGGACAAAACCACATGGTCATCTCAGTGAATGTTGTCTTAGTCCATTTTGTGTTTCTGTAAAGGAATACCTGAGGCTGATTAGTTTATAAAGAAAAGGTTTATTTGGCTTACAGTTCTAATGTCTGAAAAAGTTTAAGATTGGGTCTCTGGCAAAGGTCTCAGGCTGCTTCCACTCATGGCAGAAGGTGAAGGAGAGCCAGTGTGTGCAGAGATATCATTGTGAGAGAGAAAGCAAGAAAGAGGGGGAAGGTGCCAGGCTCTGTTTAACAACCAGCTTTCATGGGAACTAATAGAGCGAGAGCTCACTTTTCCCCAAGGGAAGGCATTTATCTGTTCTTCATGGATCCACCCCTGTGGCCCAAACACCTCCCATTATGTTCTACCTCCAACATTGGGGATGAGATTTCAACATGAGGTTTTGAGGGGACATATCCAAACCATAGCAAATGTAGAAAAAGCATTAAAAAAAAATCTGCCAACAATTTTGATGTTTGTTTTGTAATAAAATCACTGAACAAACTAAAAATACAAGCAAACTTCTTCAACCTTATAAAGGGCATCTATGAAAAACACACACCTAACATCATACTTCATAACAAAAGATTAATTTCTTTCCCCTAAGATCAGGAACAAGGGCAAGATGTGTGCTCTAGCCATTTTTATTTATTATACTGGAGAGTCTAGCTGGGGCAATAAGGCATTGGGAGGTGGAGGGTAACCCTTCAGATTAGAAAGGAAGAAGGGAAACTATCTCTATTCACAGATGACCTGATTCTTTTTTTTTAGGAGGTGAGGTCTCATTCTGTCCTCCAGGCTGGAGTACCCTGGCACGATCATAGCTCACTGCAGCTTCAAACTCCTGGGCTCAAGTGATCCTTCTGCCTCAGCCTCCCAAGTAGCTGGAACTACAGGCACTGACAACTTGCCTGGCTAACTTTTTAAATTTTTTTTAAGAGATGGAGTCTCACTATGTTGCTCAAGCTAACTTGATTTTATATACAGAAAATTCTAAGGCATCCACAAGAAAATTATCAAAAGTTACAAACAAGTTCAAGATTTCAGGACATAAGATCAATATCCAAAAATCTATAGTTCTATACACCAGCAATAAATGATTCAAAAAATGAAATTAAGAAAAAATTCCAGTTACAATATCATCAAAATGAATAAAAAAGAACTTCCAGCTGCATTTTTGCAGAGATTGACAGTCTGAGCCTTCAATTCATGTGGAAATACTGGGGACTCAGCCAAAACAACCTGGAAAAAGAACAAAATTGAAAGAGTCACAGTTCCCATTTTCAAAACTTACTACAAAGTAACAGTAATCAAGATTTGAACTAACATAAAGATAGATACATAGATCAACAAAACGGAGAGTCCAAAAATAAACTTACTTAAATTGGTTTTGTTTTTTTTTTTGAGACAGAGTCTTGCTCTGTCGCCCAGGCTGGAGTGAGTGCAGTGGCGCCATCTTGGCTCACTGCAAGCTCCGCCTCCTGGGTTCACCCCATTCTCCTGCCTCTTGAGTAGCTGGGACTACAGGTGCCCGCCACCATGCCCAGCTATTTTTTTGTATTTTTAGTAGAGATGGGGTTTCACTGTGTTAGCCAGAATGGTCTCGATCTCCTGACCTCGTGATCTGCCCGCCTTGGCCTCCCAAAGTAAATTGATTTTGTATAATAGTGCCAAGATAATTCAGTAAGGAAAAAAGTGTCTTTTCAACAAATGGTTCTGGGACAACTTAATATCCACATGTGGGGCCCGGTGCAGTGGCTCACACCTGTAATCCCAGCACTTTGGGAGTCCGAGGCAGGCAGATCACCTGAGGTCAGGAGTTCGATACCACCCTGGCCAACATGGGGAAACCCGTCTTTACTAAAAATTTAAAAATTAGCCAGGCATGGTGGCGGGCACTTGTAATCCCAGCTACTCAGGAGGCTGAGGCTTGAGAATCGCTTGAATCCAGGAGGCAGAGGTTGCAGTGAGCTGAGATCGCGCCACTGCACTCCAGCCTGGGGGATAGAGTGAGACTCTGTCTCAAAAAAAAAAAAAAATCCACATGTAAAAGAATGATATTGCACCTCTACCTTATACTATTTACAAAATTAACTTGGAATAGATTTTAGACCTAACTGTAAAAGCTAAAACTATGAAACTCTTGGAAGAAAATGCAGTATATCTTGTTGCGTTAAGCAGTGGTTTCGTAGATATAACACCAAAGTGCAAACAACAAAAGAAAAAAATAGGTAAGTTAGACTTCATCAAAGTTAAAAATTTTGTGCTTCAAAGGCTACCATCAAGATAACCCACAGAATGGGAGAAAATATTTGCAAATCATACATCTAGTAAACACCATGTGGTCTAGAATATATTCAAAAAGACACCTACTACTCAAAGATAGAAAACCCAATTTAAAAATGGGCAAAGGATTTGAATAGACATTTCCCCAGAGAAGACAGACATATAGCCAATATGCACAAGAAAAGATACTCCACATTATTACTCATTAAGGAAATGTAAATTAAATCTACAAGATAGCACTTCACACTGAGAGTAGATATAACAGGCCAGGCATGGTAGCTCATACCTGTAATCCTAGCACTTTGGGAGGTTAAGTCAGGAGGCATTAAGTCAGGAGTTGGAGACAAGCCTGGACAATAGGGCAAGACCCTGTCTTTACAAAAAAAAAAATAATAATTTTTTTTTAGTTAGTTGAGTGTAATGGTGCATGCCTGTAGTCCCAGTTTAGTCCCAGCTAACTTTGTTGAGACTTTCTTTACTCAAGAGACTGAGGCAGGAGGATCCCTTGAGTTCAGGAGTCGATGCTATGGTGAACTATGATTGTGCCACTGCACTCCAGCCTGGGCAACAGAGTGAGACCCCATCTCAAAAACAAAAAAAGAGAGTAGATATAATGAAGAAGACAAATATTGGTATTAATTCTTTAAACATTTCATAGATTTTAGTAGTGAAACCATCTTGTCCTAGAATTTTCTTTGTGAAAACCTTTTTAATTATTGGATCTTTCACTTATGAATAGGTATACTCAGATTTTCTATTTCTTCATGAATGAACTTTGGTAGCTTGTAACTTCCTAAGAATTTGTCAATTTCATCTAGGTTATATAATTTGTTGGCATGCATTTGTTCATACTAGAACCATGTAATCCTTTCTGATTTTATAACATTGATAATGATGTCACTTCTTTTGTTCCGAATTTGACTAATTTGAATTCTCTTTTTCTTTCTTGGTCAATGCAGCTAAAACTTTGTCCATCTTGTTGATCTTTTCAAAGAACCAATTTTTTTAATTTTGATTTTAAGTTCTAGGGTATATGTGCAGGATGTGCATGTTTGTGACATAGGTAAATGTGTGCCATGGTGGTTTCCTGCACCTATCAACCCATTACCTAGGTATTAAGCCCAGCATGCATTAGCTATTTTTCCTAATGCTCTCCCTCCCCCCACCTCACTCCCCAACAAGCCCCAGTCTATGTTGTTTTCCTCCCTATGTCCATGTGATCTCATTGTTCAGCACCCACTTATAAGTGAGAACATACAGTATTTGGTTTTCTGTTCCTGTGTTAGTTTGCTGAGGATAATGGCTTCCAGCTCCATCCATGTCCCTGCAAAGGACATGATTTCATTCCTTTCTATGGCTGCATAGTATTCCATGGTGTATATGTAACCTATTTTCTTTATCCAGTGTATTGTTGATGGGCATTTATGTTGATTCCATGTCTTTGCTATTGTGAACAGTGCTGCAATGAACATACAAGTGCATGTATCTTTGTAATATGTAATAGAATGATTTATAATCCTTTGGGTATATACCCAGTAATAGGATTGCTGGGCCAAATGGTATTTCTGCTTCTAGGTCTTTGAGGAATCACCACACTGTCTTCCACAATGGTTGAACTAATTTACATTCCCACCAACAGTGTAAAAGCATTCCCATTTCTCCACAGCCTCACCAGCATCTGTTGTTTCTTGACATTTTTAATAATTGTCATTCTGACTGGCGTGAGATGCTGTATCATTGCGGGTTTCATTTGCATTTCTGTAATGATCAGTGATGTTCAGCTTTTTTTTTCACGTTTATGGGCCGCATAAGTGTCTTCTTTTGAGAAGTGTCTGTTCATCTCCTTCGCCCACTTGTTAATGGGGTTGTTTTTTTCTTGTAAGTTTGTTTAAGTTATTTGTAGATTCTGGATATTAGACCTTTGTCAGATGGATAGATTGCAGAAATTTTCTCCCATTCTGTAGATTGTCTGTTTACTCTAATGTTAGTTTCTTTTGCTGTGCAGAAGCTCTTTAGTTTAGTTAGATCCCATTTGTCAATTTTTGCTTTTGATGAAATTGCTTTTGATGTTTTTATCATAAAATCTTTGCTGGTGCCTATGTCCTGAATGGTATTGCCTAGATTTTCTTCTAGGGTTTTTATAGTTTTGGGTTTGACATTTAAGTCTTTGATCCATCTTCAGTTAATTTTTATATAAAGTGTAAGGAAGGTGTCCAGCTTCAATTTTCTGCATATGGCTAGCCAGTTTACCCAGCACCATTTATTAAATAGGGAATCCTTTCCCTGTTGCTTTTGTCAAGTTTGTTGAAGATCGGATGGTTGTAGATATGCAGTTTTATTTCTGAGATCTCTATTCTGTTCCATTGGTCTGTGTGTTTGTTTTGGTACCATTACCATGTTGTTTTGGTTCCTGTAGCCTTGTAGTATAGTTTGAAGTCAGGTAGTGTGATGCCTACAGTTTTGTTCTTTTTGCTTAGGATTATCTTGGCTATACAGGCTCTTTTTTGGTTCCATATGACTTTTAAAGTAGTTTTTTCTAATTCTGTGAAGAATGTCAATGGTAGTTTAATGGGAATAGCATTGAATCTATAAATTACTTTGGGCAGTATGGCCATTTTCACAATATTGATTCTTCCTATCCATGAGCATGGAATGTTTTTCCATTTGTTTGTGTCCTCTCTGATTTCCTTGAGCAGCGGTTTGTAGTTCTTCTTGAAGAAGTCCTTACTTCCCTTGTTAGGTGTATTCCTAGGTATTTTATTCTTTTTGTAGCAGTTGTGAATGGGAGTTCATTCATGATTTGGCTGTCTCCTTGGGTGTATATGAATGCTTGTGATTTTTGCACATTGATTTTCTATCCTGAGACTTTGCTGAAGTTGCTTATCAGCTTAATGAGCTTTTAGACTGAGACAGTGGGGTTTTCTAGATATAGAATCATGTCATCTGCAAACAGAGACAGTTTGACTTCTTCACTTCCTATTTGAATACCCTTTATTTGTTTCTCTTGCCTGATTGCCCTGGCCAGAACTTCCAGTACTGTTGAATAGGAGTGGTGAGAGAGGGCATCCTTGTCTTGTGCCGGTTTTCAAGGGGAATGCTTCCAGCTTTTGCCCATTCAGTATAATATTGGCTGTGGGTTTGTCATAAATGCCACTTATTATTTTGCAGTGTGTTCCATCAATACCTAGTTTATTGAGAGTTTTTTATCATGAAAGGATGTTGAATTTTATCAAAGGTCTTTTCTACATCTATTGAGATAATCATGTTGTTTTTATCTTTTGCTCTGTTTATGTGCTGAATTACCTTTATTGATTTGTGTATGTTGAACCAGCCTTGCATCCCAGGGATGAAGCCAACCTGATCATGGTAGATAAGCTATTTGATGTGCTGGTGGATTTGGTTTGCCAGTATTTTATTGAGGACTTTTGCACCAGTGTTCATCAGGGATATTGGCCTGAAGTTTTCTTTTTCTTATTGTATCTCTACCAGGTTTTAGTATCAGGATGATGCTGGCCTCATAAAATGAGTTAGGGAGAAGTCCGTCCTTTTCAATTGCTTGAATAATTTCAGAAGAAATGGTACCAGCTCCTCTTTGTACCTCTGGTAGAATTCAGCTGTGAATCCATCTGGTCCTGGGCTTTTTTAGTTAGTAGGCTGTTTATTACTGCCTCAGTTTCAGAGCTTTTTATTGCTCTGTTCAGGGATTCAACTTCTTCCTGGTTTAGTCTTGGGAGGCTGTACGTGTCCAGGAATTTATCCATTTCTTCTAGATTTTCTAATTTACATGCCTAAAGGTGTTAATAGTATTTTCCGATGGTTGTTTGTATTTCTGCAGGATCAGTGGTGATATCCCCTTTGTCATTTTTATTGTGTCTATTTGATTCTTCTCTCTTTTCTTCTTTATTTAATCTAGCTAGCAGTCCATTTATGTTATTAATTTTTTCAAAAAGCCAGCTCCTGGATTCATTGATTTTTTTTTGAAGGCTTTTTCATGTCTCTATCTCCTTTAGTTCTGCTCTCATCTTGGATATTTCCTGTCTTCTGCTAGCTTTTGGGTTTGTTTGCTCTTGGTTCTCTAGTTCTTTTAGTTGTGATATTAGAAAGATTTATTTGAGATCTTTCTAGCTTTTTGATGTGGGCATTTAGTGCTATAAATTTCCCTCTTAACACTTTTTTAGCTGCATCCCAGAGATTCTGGTACATTATCTCTTTGTTCCCATTGGTTTCAAATAACTTCTTGATTTTGGTTTTAAGTAACTTCTTGATTTCTGCCTTACTTTCATTATTTACCCAGTAGTCACTCAGGAGCAGCTTGTTCAATTTCAGTGTAGTTGTGTGGTTTTGAGTGAGTTTCTTAATCTTGAGTTCTAATTGATAGCACTGTGTTCTGAGATCCTGTTTGTTATTATTTCATTTCTTTTGCATTCACTGAGGAATGTTTTACTTCCAATTATGTGATCAATTTTAGAGTAAGTGCCATGTGGTGCCAAGAAGAATGTATATTCTGTTGTTTTTGGGTGGAGAGTTCTGTAGATATCTATCAGGTCCACTTGATCCAGAGCTCAGTTCAAATCCTGAATATCCTTATTAATTTCCTGTCTCAGTGATCTGTCTAATATTGACAGTGGAGTGTTAAAGTCTCCCACTATTATTGTGTGTGAGAGTCTAAGTCTCTTTATAGGTCTTTAACAACTTGTTTTATCAGTCTGGGTGCTTCTGTATTGGATGCATATATATTTAGGATAGCCCTTCTTGTTGCATTGATCCCTTTACCATTCTGTAATGCCCTTCTTTATCTTTTTTTGTCTTTGTTGGTTTAAAGTCTGTTTTGTCAGAAACTAGGATTGCAACCCCTGCTTTTTTCTGCTTTCCATTTGCTCGGTAAATTTTCCTCCATCCCTTTATTTTGAGACTACGTGTGTCTTTGCACATGAGATGGGTCTCTCGACTACAGTACACCAATGGATCTTGACTCTTTATACAATTTGCCATTCTGTGTCTTTTAATTGGGGCATTTAGCCTATTTACGTTTATGGTTAATATTGTTATGTGTGAATTTGATTCTGTTATCATGATGCTAGCTGATTATTTTGCAGACTTGTTGATGTAGTTGCTTCATAGTGTCATTGGCCTTTGTACTTTTTTTTTGCAGTGACTAGTAATGTTTTCCTTTCCATATTTAGTGCTTCCTTCAGGAGTTCTTGCAAGGCAGGCCTGGTGGTGACAAATTCCCTCCTCATTTGGTTGTCTGAAAAGGATTTTATTTCTCCTTCACTTATGAAGCTTAGTTTGGCCAGATATGAAACTCTGGGCTGGAAATTCTTTTCTTTAAGAATGTTGAATATTGGCCCCCAATCTCTTCTGGCTTATAGGGTTTCTGCTGAAAGGTCTGCTGTTAGTCTGATGGGCTTCCCTTTGTAGGTGACCTGGCCTTTCTCTCTGGCTGCCCTTAACATTTTTTCCTTCATTTCAACCTTGGAGAATCTGATGATCATGTGTCTTGGGGTTGATCTTCTTGTGGAGTATCTTACTGGGGTTCTCTGGATTTCCTGAATTTGAATGTTGGCCTGTCTTGTTAGGTTGGGGAAGTTCTCCTGCGTGATATCCTGAAGTATGTTTTTCAACTTGGTTCTGTTCTTCCTGTCTCTTTCAGGTACCCCCATCAGTCGTAGGTTCAGTCTTTTTACATATTCTCATAGCTTTTGTTTGTTCCTTTTCATTTTTTTCTTCTCTAATCTTGTCTTGCCTTATTTCAGCAAGATAGTCTTCAAGCTCTGAAATTCTTTTCTCTGCTTGGTCCATTCGGTTATTGATGCTTGTGTTTACACTGTGAAGTTCTCATGTTTTATTTTCAGCTCCGTGAGGTAATTTATGTTCCTCTCTAAACTAGCTCTTCTGGTTAACAGCTCCTGTAATGTTTTATCATGGTTCTTGCTTCTTTGCATTGAGTTAGAACATGCTCCTTTAGCTCAGAGAAGTTTGTTATTACTCACCTTCTGAAGCCTACTTTTGTCAATTCATTCATCTCAGCCTCTGCCCAGGTCTTTGCCCTTGCTGGAGAGGTATTGCAATCATTTGGAGGAGAAGAGACTTTCTGCCTTTTTGAGTTTTCAGTGTTTTTTCACTGATTCTTTCTCATCTTCATGAGTTTGTGTGGCTTCAGTCTTTGAGGCTGCTGACCTTTGGATGGGGTTTTTGTGAGGACTTTTTTGTTGATGCTGTTGTTGTTGCTTTCTGTTTGTTTTTCTTTCAACAATTAGGCCCCTTTTTGTAGGGCTGCTCTGGTTTGCCGAGGGTTCACTCCAGACCCTATTCACCTGGGTCCCTCCCACACCCAGAGGTGTCACCTGAGGAGGCTGCAGAACAGCAAAGATAGCTGCCTGCTTCTTCCTCTGAGATCTCTGTCCCTGAGAGGCACTGACCTTATGCCAGCGGGAATGCTCCTATATAAGGTGTCTGGCAACCCCTATTGGAGGATCTGACCCAGTCAGGGGGCACAGAATCTGGGACCCACTTAATGAAGCACTCTGGCTGCCCCTTGGCAGAAGGGGTGTGCTGTGCTGGGGGGAATCCCACTTGTCTGGGCTGCCTGGATTCCTCAGAACTAGCAGGGGGAAAGACTAAGTCTACTGATCTGCGGAGACCATAGCCGCCCCTCAGTCCCAGGAGATCAAAGTTCTGTCCCTAAACCCCTGGCTGGAGTTGCTGAAATTCCTGCAGGGAGGCCCCACCTAGTGAAGAAGAATGGGTCAGGGTCCGACCTAAAGTGGCAGCCTGGCCACAGTCTGCCACAGCCAGTGTGGCAGTTTGGATCCAAACCGTCCGGTTTCCCCAGCACCAGCAGGGGAAAAACTGAAGACTGGAGCTACAGTGATGGCTGCTGCCCCTCCCCCAGTGAGCTAATCATCTTAGGCAGCAGGCAGCCATAGTGATGCCTGCTGCCCCTCTCCTGGGGAGCTCATTTGTCTTAGGCAGCAGGCAGCTATAGTGATGATAACCTCTCCTCCCCCTCAGGAGCTCAGTTGTCTTAGACAGCAGGCAGCTGTAGTGATGGCTGCCAACCCTCACTTGGGGGGAACTCTATTGTCTTAGCCTCCAGCTGAGTGGCCGCTGAGAATCTGCACAGCTGTGTGCTTGGGATCCAAGGTCCTGGTGGCGTGGGCTCACAAGTAGGATCTCCTGATCTATGGGTTGCACAGATCTGTGGAAAAAGCATGGTTTCCCAGTCTGGGTAGCACGGTCCCTCACTGCCTCCCTTGGCTGGTGGTGGGGGGCCCCCTTACCCCATGTGGCTCCCAGGTGAGCCATCGCACCACCCTGCTTTTCCTCACTCTCCGTGGGTCATGCAAACCACCTAGTCAGTCCCAGTGAGAGAACCTAGACACCTTGGTTGCCACTGCAGGGTTCACTCACCTTTTTGGTTCTTCTCTGTGGGACCCTCCAACTGCAGCTGTTTCAAGCTGGCCATCCTCACCCCTCTGATTTTACTTCTTTTGAATTTATTGGGACTTTCTTATGGCCTAACATATGATCTGTCCTAGAGAAGGGAATGCACATATTTTTCCTTCTATGTGCATTTGAGGAAAACGTGTGTATTTTGTTGTTAGATGGAGTGTTCTATAGACGTCTGTTAGAACTAGATAGTTTATAATATTGCTCAAGTTTTTTATTTCTTTGCTGATCTTCTGTCTAGTTTTTCTGACTGTTAGTGGTATATCAAAGGTCTTCAACTATTGTTGAATTGTCTACTGTTACTTTCCATTCTGTCAGTTTTTGCATTATATATTTTGAGGCTGTGCTTTTAGGTTGCATATATGTTTATAATTACGACTTCCAGACATAATTGACCCCTTTATCATTATAAAAATATCCTTCTTTGTCTCTAACAAAAATTTTTGTCTTAATGTCTATATTGTCTGATGTTAATATAGCCATACCAGTTCTCGTTTGGGTACTATTTTCATGGTATATATTTTTCCATTCTTTTACTTTCAATGTATTTATACTTTTGAATCTAAAGTGTGTACCTTGTAGATATAGTTTGATCATATTTTTAAATTAGTTTTTCCCAGCTCCATCTTTTAGTTGGGGTGTTTAATTCATTTATGTTTACTGTAATTGCCAATAAAGGTAATTGGTAGGTTTTACACCTGCCATTTTGCTATGTGCTTTATATAGGTCTTATGCCACCTTTGTTCCTCTGTTCCTCCATTACTGCCTTCTTTTGTGTTAAATGTATTTAGTATGCCATTTTAATTCCCTCAGTGTGTGTGTGTCTCTGTGTGTGTGTGTGTGTGTGTGTGTGTGTGTGTTTATTATAGGGCAGGTCTACAAATAGAAAATTCTCTCTGTTTTTACCTGAGAATGTCTTGATTTCTTCTTCTTTTTTTTTTTTTTTTTTTTTTTTTTTTTGAGACAGGGTCTTGCCCTGTCACACAGGCTGGGGTGCTGTGGCACAATAATAGCTCACTGCCACCTCAGTCTTCCCAGGCTCAAGTGATTCTCCCACCTCAGCCTCCTAAGTCATTGGGACTACATGTGCACACCACCACACCAGCTAGTTTTTTTTTTCTTTTTTTTTTTTTAATTTATTGTTGTAGAGATGGGGTCTCGCTATGTTGCTCAGGCTAGTATCAAGTTCCTAGGCTCAAGCAATCCTCCCATCTCAGCATCTCAAAGTGCTAGGATTACAGACATGAGCCACTGTGCTTTGCAGTTTCTTTAGTTTTGAATGGTAGTTTTGCTCGCTATAGGATTCTTTGTTGATGGTCTTTCATTTCAGACTTTGAATATTTCTGCTGTCTGCCTTCTGGCCTCCACTATATCTGATGATATCACCTGTTCATATAATTGAGGGTTGTTTGTTGTTTTTCTCTTGTTGCTTTCAAGATTCTCTTTATTTTTGGCTTTTGACATTTTTGATTCTAATGTGGCTATATGTGAATCTCTTTGATTTTATCCCCTGTAGAGTTTGTTGAGCTTCTTGGCTGTGTAAAGATTTTTTCATCAATTTTGGAAAGTTTTTGCCCATTATTTCTTCCTGTTTCTCTTTCTCTTTTCCTTCTGGCACTACCACTGTGTGTGTGTTTATACCCTTAATGATGCCCTACAGGTATCTGAGGCTCTGTTCATTTGTCTTCATTCTTTTTTCTTTTTGTTTTTCCTACTTGAGATAATCTCAGTTAACTTGGCTTCAAATTTGCTAATTCTTCTACTAGCTCAGATCTGCTGCTGAGCCCCTTTAGTGAATTTTTCATTTCAGTTATTGTATTCTTCAATCCTAGAATTTATATTTGGTGTACTTTAAGTAATTTCTACCCTTTTTGTTGGCATCCTCTATTTGGTGAGTCATTGTTCTTACACTTTCCTTTAATTCTTTAAGTGTGATTTCCTTCATTTCTTTGTTTAAAGTATTTTCCAAGCAAATCCAATGTTTGAGCTACCTCAGGAAAAGTTTTTATTTACTTCTTTTTGCCTGTGTATGGGCCATACTTTCCTATTTTTTTATATCTTATAATATTTTGTTGAAAACTGGACATTTTAAATAATTTGGCAACTCTGGAAATCAGATCCCTTCCCCATATCCCCAGGGCTTGTTATTGTTGCTTTTTATTGCTTTATGTTGTTGATGCTTTTTTCTTTTTTTAGTGACATTATTGGACTCATTGCTTTTTTGGGGTTTTTTTAGACAGGGTCTTGCTGTATTGCTCAGGCTGTAGTGCAGTGATGTGATCAGAGCTCACTACGACCTTGCCTGGACTCAGGAAATCCTCCTACCTCAACCTGCTGAGTAGCTTGGACTACAGGCATGCACCACCACATGCAGCTAATTTTTTAATTTTTTCTAAAGATGGGGATCTTGCTATGTTTCCCAAGCTGGTCTCAAACTCCTGGCCTCAAGTGATCCTCTTGCCTCAGCCTCCCAAAGCACTGGGATTACAGGTGTGAGCCACCATGCCTGGACCCATTCTTTAATATCTGTATTTTTTAACTATATGCAATCACTGAAGTCTCCATGTAGTTAATTAATGATCAGCTAATAACTGAACAGAGATTTTCTTAAATGCCTTAAATCAATAACTCTCCGCATTTTGTAAAGGATTTTTTTATATGTATGTGTTGGGGCTCACTGTCATTGCTCCAGCACTTTTCAGTTCGGCTGTAGCCTTCACTTCCTGCTTGCCCAGAGCCTCAAGGTCAGCACAGGTGAGAGATTAGGCCTTCTCAGGCCTTCCCTAGGAATGTGCACAGCCCTGCACTCATGTGTGGCCTTCTAGATTCCCAGGAATATGTCAGAGCTTTTCAAGGCCTCCTATGGATATTTCATTCCTCAGATTTTCCTTATAATTTTTTTTTTTAGCCATTCTCTGGTTTGCCCAAAATGACATGGCTGCTTCATGCAGCTGGGATGTTAAATTATATGGTTTTTTTGTTTGTTTGTTTGTTTTTTCTCCAACAAATGCCTTGGGTATAGAGTTTTCCTCACTGAGTGAGCTCTGAGTCAGGTTAAATTAAGACAAGCCCTATGAATGGAGTTTTTCCAAGAAGCTGCCAAGCAGGTCAAATAATAACAATTCTGGGGGGTCGGGACTTTTGTAGGAGTTCCAAAACCATTCTGTCCCTTCTAATGGCTGCTAGGCTCTGATTTTCATGACTTTCATGATTCTACAGCAGCTTGTTTTTAAGGCTACTGTGGAGGTGGGAGGGGAAGGGAATAGTGCAAGTTAAAAATGCAACAAAACTCGTTGTTATTATTCATCCATTTTTCTTGAGTAAACATTTCTTGGATTGTCACAAGCCTTTGGTTAACCAGTATTAGCCACCCCATTGCTTTCATGGACAAGCAGATTTTCAGAGGTCTTTACTCTGCCATTCCTAAAGTACCTCTCCCATCATTGTGTTCTTAATATCCAAAAAAGCATGTTCTTACAATCAGATGCTCAGGGGCCATGCCCCAGAAAATGAAGCCCATGGACTCAGTCGGACACCAGTTTGGCTAGACCTTAGTCTGTCCCATGCTTTGGGCTTTGTGGGTATAAAGTGGGTATAGAACTGCTTTGGGCACTGTGGGTATAGAGCTACCTCTGTTCTGCCCAGTTTGGGTCTGCTTCCATCTGGCCTGTGAGAGTACCCAGAACTCACTCTCATGTAGCCCTCTAAGAGAGAAACAACTCACAGAGAGAACCAGATCTAACTCACTGGTCCCACCCATTGTCATGATCTAGTGGCCAGGAGTGGCCTATTGAGGAGATGCATATTGTGGTGGTGGTGTCTCACATCAGCTTTCCCCTGCTGTCAGGAATTTCTGCTGAAGATTTTTTGCGTATTCCGGAACCTGATGAAGATGAGTGTCTTCCCTCGGGACTGGATGGTAATGAGACTGCTCACAAGCAAGTGAGTATGGAAGGGCTCTGTATCAGCATCACTGAGCTGTTCTCAGACTAAGAAGAGTATGTGTATTTCAGAGAGGGAGCACATGAGTAAGACAAATAAAGGCCAGGGCCGTGGGAACAGAGAGGAGAGGGCAAATGAGAAAAATATTTTTGTGCTTAGTAGATGATGGCACAGTAAGGATAGAGAAGGAAATTTTCAGGATGTGAAATATAATATCCAGAGAAGGGTTCTTCCTTGAGGAAGGCCGCTCAGTGACCCATTGGTCTCTGCTGCCCTGTAGGTTTGGGCATTATCCCAAGCGTCCTTCTCAATTTGAATTGTGTTGTCTACTAGGCAGTGCTTGCCTCCCATAGACAGTGCCAGTTATGCACCTGAGACCTAGCTGCAAGGCTCTGACCACTTCTGATTACTGACATAGAATTTACTCTAAAGATAACCCTAACCTGACTGCCTCATTTATATTTCTAGCTTGTGCTTCCTTCTGGCAAACCAGACAAATGATGCATGTGGTAAGGGGCTGGGCATCTAGTCTCTCTATATTCAGAAGAAGGCTACTTGGCCTCCACACTGTAGCCCATTGCCTCCTCCCACTGATCTGCCTCTTATATTGACATATAAAATACAGTGAAAGTGTTTGTTAGATATATTAGCAAGATACTAGCATGGTCTTTCCACTTTACACCTTTTATAAGCACTGTAACTTTTTCCAAAATACAAATGTTTTATAAAGACTAGAAGGTTGATTGTAAACAAAGTTGCACAGATACTTCCTCAAATAGTGACTTTTCCATTTGAATCTTTCTTGTTTCTATCTCTTAGCTCTATTCAGAGCAGTTCAGGCTCCCCAGCTTGTCCTGCAAGAGCAGCTTTTTCTTTCAAAGCTTTGACCCTTTAAATTTTTCACCCCCTCTAGTAGTGGACTAGTCTTTCTAATGCAGTTTTTGTCATGTTCTTCTGCATCTAAGCAGAGGTGGCCACTGTGAGACGTAAGTAACAGTGCCAGGTAGCCAAGTAACTTGCCAGGTAGCCAAGGCCCTATGTAATGAAACGTACTGTCCCACTAGACTTCTCTCCACTTCACTCTCTTGTTCCAGCAGGACAACCTCCCATTGTCCCTTCTATGTGCCCAGGCTAAGATTGAGAGTGATTACTCAAGCTAGACCGAAAGAGCTGAATTCAAATGACACATAGATGAAAATAATAGTATATGACAAAAGCAAAGATTTATTAACTATATAAACCCCTGTTATCCAGTATAATAATAAAATTATGTTCTAAGTCCTACAAAGTGATCATAATATCTCTTGATTACTCAGAGGTCCCCAAAATACTAGAACTACTCTGAACTGGGAGAAACCTTAAAGAACCATCGATCTCCTACCACCTTTTATAGGCAGGGAAAATGAGACCCAGAGAGAAGTATGAAGGCCAGGTAATGACAGAACTAGGTCTAGAACCCACTGATGTCCTGTGCTGTCCTGCCAACTGTGGGGCATTTCTCCAAGACTGGTTTTCTGTAGAGATTTTTTCTATAGAGTTTGTACTATTTTCTCTTTCCTTTATAGTCGCATCTTACATGGGAACAAATTGTACTCAAGAAGTTTGCACACAGGCTATAGACAGCTGATACCAAGCCATCAGATGCCATTGTTAGTCTTTTAATTCTGCCAATGCCTTGTTTCCTTACTGCAGTATTATAGTCACTACTGTCCAGTACCTGTCCTCTGCACTGCACAAGAATTTCACAGAGACTGACTTTGACTTTAAGGTAGGCACTCCTGAAATCCATCACTATTATTGCAATAACCTTAGAAAGCCAAAACCAAGCTCACTTGTTTTTTGCTTTATTAATAGATTCATAGTATCAAACAGCTTCCAAGCCTGATGATGATTAGAATATGACCTGGGATACCCCTGTTGGAAGTGTTGGTAGCCAAACTCCATGAGTATGCTTTCTAGTCCAGAATCAACACAATTGGCTTCAGAAGGAGTTAAGGGGGAAAAAAAGAAAAATTATTGTTCGCAAAGATATTTAAAAGGGAAAAAAATGAGGATCTTAAGATTGTAAAATGGGTTCTATGCTACATGCATGTATTTAGTAACTCTCCCTACAAGATTAAGTTCTTAGACTGTCACGTTTTCTCTTTCTCTGTCTCTCTAGGTGTGGAATTCTTATTTTAGCCTGGCAGTTCTATTCATAAATCAGCCAAGCCTTCAGCTAGAAATTATCACCTCAGCCAAAAGGAAGAAGATTCTAGATAAGTAAGATAAACGTCTTATATTCATCTCCTTACCACTTGGCCAAATAGCGCTATGTTTTGTTGAGAGTTCTTTCAGAGGTCCACAAGGTTCTCAGCTGGGTGGTTTCCCAGGGGCCCAAGTGTGGGAGTTCAGTCGAGAGCCCAATGGCTTAGTGCATTGGGAAGCATTAGAAACAAACAGTGCTGAAGTACTGGCCTCATGGGTTTGCAGCCCTATCTTCCTGAACCTTCTCCCGCTAACGGTTGGCTCCTGTATTACTATTCTTAGGTATGGGGACATGCGTGTAATGATGGCCTATGAACTGTTCAGCATGTGGCAGAATTTGGGTAGGTTTTTTCTCCCTGTTCTTCCCTTCTATATATTACATAGCCAAATAGAAAGTAGCAAGACTAATAACGTCTCCCAGGCTTTATGAATGTTAATTGAGACCCAAGAGATCCTTACATATCTTTCACATAACACCTCAGATGGATAGTGTAGCACATGTGCATAAAGCCCTTGGCAAGGAGAGTTTGTCTGAGAAATAAGACCTCAGTAATACATATGCCAAATCCCTTTTTTTAGGAACTAGAGTCAAAAGGAAAAAAAGAAAAGGAGGGCTGTAGTAGTTTTTTCCAATTTGAGAACCCATTCCTATAAGATCCTCCATGCTCTTCACTTCCCAGTCTAGATGTTGCAGGCTCAAAAGCTTAGATCTGAGATACCCAATACATGAGCAAAGGTGGCTATTAATTTTAATAAAGATTAAAACATTTCTTGGATCTCTGGTATTCATGCATCCAGATCAGATACTTGACACCAGTTGCATGGAGTAACATATAAGAGGAGAAATGCAACCTCTGAGTGAGATCAGTTTTGGCTTCCCTTTTTTGCACAGCTTCTGCTTTGAATGCTTTGAAAATAGCCACTGCTTTGAATCTAAATTTGTCAGATCAGTGTTTTTGGTAGAATTTCTGGGTTGCCCTGGTGACTGAGTGGGCCATCCTGTGATATTGTAGAGTTCTGAGTGCCATGTCAAGATGCTAGAGAACTATTATTATTTCAAGCGAAGTCTGCTTTCAGCTGAGCTCATGGCTCTGAAGCTGTAGGAATGATGGTTATAAAATCTCCAGTCCTCTGTTAACCATCCCCACCACTAACCTAGAGGCAGCAAGTGAGATATGAAGTATTTCTGCCGGCGAGAGGGCCTTCTATTCATGAGTGGGGATGCATTTCCCCAAGCAGAGTTTCCAGCACTCTGGTTCCCTGTATCCAGCACAGTTTGGAAATGGATTTTAACCCAAAGTTGACTCTGAAATTCCCAGGAATGTAAGAGACTGGCTACTGTGCCAAGTACCAAAATTGGAATATGCTGAACCAGCCTCAGGGCTAAACATTTGCTTCTTAGACAGGTTTTCAAAATGGAGTTTTTTTTAATGCCAGATTTGCCTGATAAAGCCTTTTCTGCCTCATTTCTTTTGGTGGAAATGACATTCTCTGGTCCCCAAGAAATGGTTTTACTTGGCCGTAGCATTCATTGCACAGACCCACAGTTTATCTCCTCCTTAGTCTCTGAAGGACTGAGAGCAGAGCTCTGAAAGATGGTTCACTCTGTTTTACCATTGCAAGGAAGAGAAAAATCCTATCCCACCATCCACAGGACTGTCTCTGGCTTCTGGTAACATACCCTAGATGGCACACCAATGAGAGGGAAACCCACATCACACACTTAACATGGAAATGCTTCATTAAGGAAGTTGGGGGTTGAGCTGAGCCAAGTAGGTGTAATGGTACCATCAGAAATGCAATATGAACACAAAGGGAGTTCAGGGTGGGTAAAGAGAAAATCTCCAAGCCAGCCTTTTAGGGTAGGGCTGTGCAGGAGGCTCCTGCTAGCTCAGGAGGAGGACTTCTTTGGCATACATGAACATAGGCAGTGTAAAAGTCCATGGACTTATTAGACCTCTGGTGGCTAGACCAGGGACTGGATATCCTCATCACTTAAATGTCTCTGGGCTAGAGCTAGAAACTCCAAGGAGAGTGCATTGTATTTAAGCAGAAATATATGGGTTTTTCTTGTTAAATAAACACTGTGAATAGACTATCTGACACTCATAGGTTACTCAGAAACTTATTCTGTCTAGAGTAGCAAACTCTGTTCCTTCATCTCAGAGAGATTTTGAGGTAGTTTGTGGGACCTGTCAGGAAATTCTTTGGAAAAGCAGTTGTGTGACTGTTGTGCATTTGCTTTAACTGGGCTAGGCCAACTTTATCCGTAAACTCTAAAAAGTTGAGGGAGAGTATCTCAGAAAACCATAGGGGAGAGCTTGCTTTGCTCTCGGAAGCTTCCAGTATAGATTGTAGCATGTGTTGTGGCCCCATTTGGGAATCTTCCATGGAAGGAGCAAGGCAGGCATAAACTAATTTGGGTTTTGTTTTTCAGGTGAACATAAGATCCACTTTATTCCGGGAATGATTGGTCCTTTTCTGGGTGTGACACTGGTCCCACAGCCAGAAGTACGGAATATCATGATTCCCATCTTTCATGACATGATGGACTGGGAGCAGAGAAAAAATGGCAACTTCAAACAGGTAAGACACCTGGCAGTGTTCGGGGTATCCTCTGGAATGGATCCCTTCTGCTTAGGAACGTGGCCTAGATGACCAAGCCATGATTCTAGTGGGGATGGGCTGTAGCTTGGCTAATTTGAATCCTGTTCAAGGGTTTTCCCTTACTTGCTGGCCAAAATTGACTTGTGGATTTTCTTCATGAAGTTAGAGGCCAGAAAATAATGAGGCCAGGAAAGAATGAACATCACTATAGCTTTCTGATCAAGGAGAGAATGATTGAGACTGTAGCCTCCCAGTTTCATTCATGATAGGCCCTGGGAGTGTGATGTCATTCCTTTACCGAGGATTTTCACTGTATAATCCAGGCATTTCTGGGACTGCAGCCCAGACCAGATGACTTCTCATGGCTCAGGGTAGCCCAGCATTTTGTAGACTACTGCACAGAGGGGTTGGTCCGGGAGATACAGGCCCCTTGGCTTCCAACTGAGTGGCTTCAGGCTGTCCTCCTGTGTAGTTCTTTTGCCACCACTAAGTGTAGGAGATGGCTCCTGCCTTTATATCTGTAGCTCCAGGGGATAGTACCAGGACAAATAGGGGCTAATGATGAGGAAGCCAATTTTAGCTAATAAAATAAATAACTTGCTAACAGCAAAAACTGTCCACTATAAGCAGGCCTGCTTTGGGAGATTGAGATTTTCTCTCTTGGCAGATGATCTTCAAGCAGAAGCTCCCAGGAAACCTCTAGGGGAATTTTCTGTATAGGCTTGGGAATTGTACTAGTTCCCCACTAAGCTCCTTCCGAGCTGTGATTCTGGGATGAACCAGTGGTCTTAGAATAGGTGACTGTAACAGTGAGAAGTAGACCAGGCAAACAGTAATTTTTAAATATTTATTTATTTTTAAATTTACATAGAGTAAAATGTATTCTTTTTGATTTACAGTTCTATGTGTTTTGGCAAATGCATAGTTGTGTAACCACTACCACAATCAAGAGTTTTTGAATACTTAAAAATTCAGTCTTGCTGTCTATTTGTAGTCAAACCCTTCCCCTGTTCTTAACAAATGCAACCATAGGTCTGTTCTTCATCACTATAGTTGTGCCTTTTCTAGACTGTCATATAAATGGAATCAAGCAAAGTGCAGCCTTTTGAGACTGGCCCCTTTCACTTAGCATAATGCTTTGAGAAATTCATCCATGTCACTGCATGTATCAGTAGCTTTTCTATGCTGAGTAGTATTTAGTTCATTCATTCACCATTTGAAAGACATTTGGGTTATTTCCTTTTTTGTGGATTATAAACAAAGCTACTAAAAACATTTCTTTACAGGTTTTTGTATGCATATAAGCTTTCATTTTTCTTGAGTGAATACTTAGGAATAGGATTGTTGGGCCTTGTGACAAGTGTATAATTAGCTTTCGAAGAGGTTCTCAAACTCTTCTAAAACAGCTATACCATTTTGAAGTCCCAGCAGCAGTATATAATCGATTGCTCCACATACTAACCAGTACTTAGTATTATCTGTTCGTTTGTTTTAGCCATTCTAATAGGTGTGTAGTTGTATATCATTGTGGTTTTCATTTCTATTTCCCTAGTGACCAGTGATGTTGAGCATCTTTTCGTGTGCTTATATACCATCCTTATATTTCTTTGGTGAAATGAGTTCAAAGCTTTTGTTCATTTTCATTTGAGTTGTTGCTTTCCTTATTGTTGAATTTTAGGGTTCTTTATATATTCTGTATGTAAGTCCTTTGTTGAGCATATGATTTACAGATATTTTCTGCAAATCTTTAGCTTATCTTTTCATTTACTAAACAATATCTTTCTTAGAACAAAAGTTTTTAATTTTTATGAAGTCCAATTTGTCAGTGTTTTTCTTTTATAGATCATGCTTTTGGGGTCATACCCCAAGAACTTTTTCTTAACATAGGGCCACAAAAATTTTTCTCCTGTCTTTTCTTCTAGAAGTTTTATAATTTTACATTTTAAATTTAGATCTGTGATCTATTTTGAGTTGATTTCTGTATAAGGTATGAAGGATGGGTCAGGTTCTTTTTTTTATTTTGCAACAAGATGTCCAATTATTCCAGCATCTTTTGTTGAAAAGAGTATCCTTTCTTCAGTTGTCTTTCTGCCTTGGTCAAAAATCAATTGCCAAAAAAAAAGAAAAACAAATGGGTTTGGACAAGGAGAAGCTTAAAAAAAAGAAAAAGAAAAAAGAACTTTGAAACTTTGTATTCAAAGTTAGGAGGAATAAGCTTTAGTGAGCTATTGCACCACATGGTGACTATGGTTAATAATAATGTATTGTACAAAAATTAGCCAGGCGTGGTGACACGTGCCTGTACTCCCAGCTACTCAAGAGGCTGAGGCAGGGGAATCGCTTGAACCCAGGAGGTGGAAGTTGCAGTGAGCCAAGATCGCACCACTGCACTCTAGACTAGGCAACAGAGCGAGACTCCATCTCAAAATAATAATAATAATAATAATAATAATGTATATTTTAAAATTGCTAAAAGAGTAGACTTTAAATGTTCTCATTGCAAAAAAAATTAGGTGAGGTGACAGATATGTTAACTAGCTTGATTTAATCATTTCACAATGTATACATATATCAAAATATCATATTGTACTCCATAAATAGATATAATTATTGTCACTTAAAACTACTTAAAAAATCAATTGACCATATTTGTGTGAATCTCTTTCTAGACTCTAGTCTTTCCGTAGATCAGTATGTTTATTCTTTCATCAATACCATGCTATCGTATTATAGTAGCTTTATAGTTAGTCTTTTTTTTTTTTTTTTTAATTATTATTTTTTAATTTATGAAGTATTTGTTGATCATTCTTGGGTGTTTCTCGGAGAGGGGGATATGGCAGGGTCATAGGATAATAGTGGAGAGAAGGTCAGGAGATAAACACCTGAACAAAGGTCTCTGGTTTTCCTAGGCAGAGGTCCCTGCGGCCTTCTGCAGTGTTTGTGCCCCTGGGTACTTGAAATTAGGGAGTGGTGATGACTCTTAAAGAGCATGCTGCCTTCAAGCATCTGTTTAACAAAGCACATCTTGCACCGCCCTTAATCCATTTAACCCTGAGTTGACACAGCACATGTTTCAGAGAGCACGGGGCTGGGGGAAAGGCCATAGATCAACAGCATCCCAAGGCAGAAGAATTTCTCCTAGTCAGAACAAAATGGAGTCTCCTATGCCCACCTCTTTCTACACAGACACAGCAACAATCTGATCTCTCCTTCCTTTCCCCACACTTCCTCCTCTTCTCTTCAACAAAACCGCCATCGTCCTCATGGCCCGCTCCCGATGGTCGCTGTCTCTTCGGAGCTGTTGGGTACACCTCCCAGACAGGGCAGCCGGGCAAAGGCGCTCCTTACCTCCCAGACAGGGCGGCCGGGCAGAGGCGCTCCTCGCTTCCCAGACGGGGCCGCCCGGGCAGAGGCGCTCCTCTCCTCCCAGACGGGGCGGCCGGGCAGAGGCGCTCCTCACTTCCCCGATGGGGCTGCCCGGGCAGAGGCGCTCCTCACTTCCCCGACGGGGCCGCCCGGGCAGAGGCGCTCCTTACTTCCTCCCAGACCGGGTGGCAGCTGGGCAGAGGCGCTCCTCACCTCCCAGACGGGGCGGCCGAGCAGAGGCGCTCCTCACTTCCCAGAGGGGGCGGCCGGGCAGAGGCACTCCTCACTTCCCAGACGGTGTGGCGGCTGGGCAGAGGCGCTCCTCCCTTCCCAGATGGGGCAGCCAGGCAGAGGCGCTCCTCACTTCCTCCCAGACGGGGTGGCGGCCAGGCAGAGGCGCTCCTCACTTCCCAGAGGGGGCGGCCGGGCAGAGGTGCTCCTCACTTCCTCCCAGACGGGGTGGCAGCCGGGCAGAGGCACTCCTCACCTCTCAGACGGGGCGGCCGAGCAGAGGTGCTCCTCATCTCCCAGACGGGGCAGCCGGGCAGAGGTGCTCCTCACTTCCTCCCAGACGGGGTGACGGCCGGGCAGAGGCACTCCTCACCTCCCAGACGGGGTGGCCGGGCAGAGGCGCTCCTCACCTCCCAGACGGAGTGGTCAGGCAGAGGCGCTCCTCACTTCCCATATGGGGTGGCGGCCGGGCAGAGGCGCTCCTCACTTCCCAGATGGGGCAGCCGGGCACAGGCGCTCCTCACTTCCTCCCAGACGGGGTGGCGGCCAGGCAGAGGCACTCCTCACCTCCCAGACGGGGCGGCCGGGCAGAGGTGCTCCTCATCTCCCAGACGGGGCAGCCGGGCAGAGGTGCTTCTCACTTCCTCCCAGACGGGGTGGCAGCTGGGCAGAGGCACTCCTCACCTCCCAGACGGGGCGGCCGGGCAGAGGCGCTCCTCAGTTCCCATACGGGGTGGCGGCCGGGCAGAGGCGCTCCTCACTTCCTCCCAGACGGGGTGGCAGCCAGGCAGAGGCGCTCCTCACTTCCCAGACGGGGTGGCCGGGCAGAGGCGCTCCTCACTTCCCAGACGGGGTGGCCAGGCAGAGGCACTCCTCACCTCCCAGACGGGGCGGCCGGGCAGAGGCGCTCCTCACTTCCCATACGGGGTGGCAGCCGGGCAGAGGCGCTCCTCACTTCCCAGATGGGGCAGCCGGGCAGAGGCGCTCCTCACTTCCTCCCAGACGGGGTGGCAGCCAGGCAGAGGCGCTCCTCACTTCCCAGACGGGGCGGCCGGGCAGAGGTGCTCCTCACTTCCTCCCAGACGGGGTGGCGGCCGGGCAGAGGTGCTCCTCACCTCCCAGACGGGGCGGCCGGGCAGAGGCGCTCCTCCCTTCCCAGACGGAGTGGCCAGGCAGAGGCGCTCCTCACCTCCCAGAGTGGGCGGCCGGGCAGAGGCGCTCCTCACTTCCCAGATGGGGCAGCCGGGCACAGGCGCTCCTCACTTCCTCCCAGACAGGGTGGCGGCCAGGCAGAGGCACTCCTCACCTCCCAGACGGGGCGGCTGGGCAGAGGCACTCCTCACCTCCCAGAGTGGGCGGCCGGGCAGAGGCGCTCCTCACTTCCCAAAGTGGGCGGCCGGGCAGAGGCGCTCCTCACTTCCCAGAGTGGGCGGCCGGGCAGAGGCGCTCCTCACTTCCCATAGGGGGTGGCAGCCGGGCAGAGGCGCTCCTCACTTCCCAGATGGGGCAGCTGGGCAGAGGTGCTCCTCACTTCCTCCCAGACGGGGTGGTGGCCAGGCAGAGGCGCTCCTCACCTCCCAGGTGGGGCGGCCGGGCAGAGGCACTCCTCACCTCCCAGACGGGGCGGCCAGGCAGAGGCGCTCCTCACCTCCCAGAAGGGGCGGCTGGGCAGAGGCGCTCCTCACTTCCCATATGGGGTGGCAGCCGGGCAGAGGCGCTCCTCACTTCCCAGATGGGGTGGCGGCCAGGCAGAGGCGCTCCTCACTTCCCAGATGGGGCAACCGGGCAGAGGCGCTCCTCACTTCCTCCCAGACGGGGTGGCAGCCAGGCAGAGGCGCTCCTCACCTCCCAGACGGGGCGGCCGGGCAGAGGTGCTCCTCATCTCCCAGACGGGGCAGCCGGGCAGAGGCGCTCCTCACTTCCTCCCAGACGGGGTGGCAGCCGGGCAGAGGTGCTCCTCACATCCCAGACGATGGGCGGCCGGGCAGAGGTGCTCCTCACTTCCCAGATAGGGCGGCCGGGCAGAGGGGCTCCTCACATCCCAGACGATGGGCGGCCAGGCAGAGATGCTCCTCACTTCCTAGACAGGGTGGCGGCGGGGCAGAGGCTGTAATCTTAGCACTTTGAGAGGCCAAGGCAGGAGGCTGGTAGGTGGAGGTTGCAGCGAGCCGAGATCACACCACTGCACTCCAGCCTGAGCACCATTGAGCGTTGAGTTAGCAAGACTCCGTCTGCAATCCCAGCACCTCGGGAGGCCGAGGCAGGCAGATCACTCGAGGCCAGGAGCTGGAGACCAGCCCGGTCAACACGGCGAAACCCCGTCTCCACCAAAAATACAAAAACCATTCAGGCGTGGCGGTGCGCGCCTGCAATCCCAGGCACTCGGCAGGCCAAGGCAGGAGAGTCACAGGAGCCCGAGGCAGGGAGGCCGCAGCGAGCCGAGATCATGGCAGCACAGTCCAGCCTCGATAACAGCGGGAGACCGAAAAAAGAAGGAGAGGGAGACCGAAGAAGGGAGAGGGAGACCGAGAGGGAGACCGAAGAAGGGAGAGGGAGAGGGGGAGGGGGAGGGGGAGGGGGAGGGGGAGGGGGAGGGGGAGGGGGAGGGGGAGGGGGAGGGGGAGGGGGAGGGGGAGGGGGAGGGGGAGGGGGAGGGGGAGGGGGAGAGGGAGAGGGAGAGGGAGCTATAGTTAGTCTTAAAACTACATGGTGTGAGTCTGTCTTCCAGTTTTGTTCTTTTTTTTTCAGTATTGTGTTAGCTATCTAATTCTTTTTCCTTTTTTAAATAAATTTAGAATCAGCATGTCGATATCTATAACATTCCTGCTGAGATTTTGACTGGGATTGCAGTGATTCTATAAATCAAATTGGGGGCCAGGCACAGTGGCTATGCCTGTAATCCCAGCACTTTGGGAGGCCAAGGCCAGTGGATCATTTGAGATCAGGAATTTGAGAGCAGCCTGGCCAACACAGTGAAACTCCATCTCTACTAAAAACATAAAAATTAACCGGGCGTCGTGGCAGGTGCCTGTAATCCCAGCTACTTAGGAGGCTGAGGCAGGAGAATTGCTCGAACCCGGGAAAGGGAGATTGCAGTGAGCTGAGATCACACCACTGCACACCAGTCTGGGCAACAGAGCAAGACTCTGTCTCAAAAAATTTATATATATATATATATATATATATATATATATATATATAAAAATCAAATTGGGAAGAATTGATGTCTTAATAGTCCATGAAAACAGTATATCTTTCCATTTATTTAGGTGTTCTTTTATTTCTTTCATCAGTGTTTTGTATACAGATCTTACACATATGTTACTAGATTTATATGTATTTCCTGTTTTTTGGTGCTCTTCTAAATAATTCCATACAACTGAATGATGTTGATTCCTTGAACAAATTGTAGACTCCCTTTATTGTCAAGTATGCAGCATTTCAAAAAATTGTTCTACATGAACTTGAAAACAATGGGTATTCTGTGGGTGAGGGAGTAAAATTTATGTTTATCTAGTAGCTCAAGCTCCTTAATTGTATTGTTTGAACTTCTGTAGCCTTACTAATGCTTTGCTACTTGATCCATTGGTTTTAAGAAAGTTCAATTAAAATGTTCCACTTTGTTTATATAAATATATAAATGATTGCAATTTTTAAATTTTGTTTTATTTTTGTTTCTAGGATATAGAAATTCAACTGATTTTTATATATTAACATTATATTCTGTACCCTTGCTAAATTTACTTATTAGTTCTGGAAGATTTTTGCAGATTCCTTGGGATTTTCTATTTAGACAATCATGTCATCTGAGAATAGAGTTTTATTTCTTCCTTTCTACTCTATATATATCTTATTTTTCTTGCCATATCACATCAGCCAGGACCTCCCGGATGATGTTAAATAAGAGCAATGAGAAACTTGCTTTGTTCTTAGGAGAAAGTATTCACCAGTGTTTTACCAGTGAATATGATACTATCCTTATGTGCTTCTCTATTAAACAAATAAATAAATATGATACTAGCTCTAAGTTTTTTATAGATTCTTTTTATCATGGGTAAATAGTATTTAAGATAAATCAATTTGGGAGTGTGTAGCTCTAATGCCTCCAGGTCTTTGGGAAATAATAACTTCAAACAAAAAAGGAACTGTTACTTTTCTGTATTGTTACAACTTGTGCCTTCTAAATGTGCAAAATGCACAACACCTGATTTAAAAAAAAAAACCCAGTTACCAAGAAGTGGATAACATTGCAGAGCTGCACTGTGGGTCATCTGAGTCAGCTGAAAATGGGGCTGGGTTACATTCCACCATCACTAACACTGACCAGCCTAAAAATACTTTTTCTAATTATAGAACAATATTTACTTAATGTAGAAAAATTTAAAATGCAATAGTGGGCCAGGTGTGGTGGCTCACACCGGTAATCCCAGCACTTTGGGAGGCCGAGGCGGGTGGATCACAAGGTCAAGAGGTCCAGACCATCCTGGCCAACATGGTGAAACCCTGTCTCTACTAAAACTACAAAAATTAGCTGGGCGTGGTGGTATGTGCCTGTGGTCCTAGCTACTCAAGAGGCTGAGGCAGGATAATCACTTGAACCTGGGAGGTGGAGTTTGTAGTGAGCTGAGATTGCACCGCTGCACTTCACCCTGGTGACAGAGCAAGACTCCATCTCAAAAAAAAAAAAAAAAACGCAATAGCTATAATGAAAAATTTTAACCCATAATCCTACCATTGTTAAGAACTTGGAGAGGAAGCAGTTTATGTCTTTTTTCTTCTCAATACATAGGCTTTTTTTAACTTAGAAAATTAAATTGTTAGAGGGCTGGCAAGATGGCCAAATAGGAACAGCTCCGGTCTGCAGCTCCCAAGATCAACACAGAAGGTGGGTGATTCCTGCATTTCCAGCTGAGGTACCCAGCTCATCTCATTGGGACTGGTTGAACAGTGGGTGCAGCCCACAGAGGGCGAGCCAAAGCAGGGTGGGGCGTCACCTCTCCCGGGAAGCACAAGGGGTCGGGGAATTCCCTTCCCTAGCCAAGGGAAGCCATGAGGGACTGTGAACTGTGCAATCCAGCCCAGATACTGCACTTACCCCATGGTCTTCGCCACCCGCACACCAGGAGATTCCCTCCGGTGCCTGTGCCACCAGGGCCTTGGGTTTCAAGCACAAAACTAGGTGGCCGTTTGGGCAGACACCGAGCTAGCTGCAGGAGTTTTTTTGTTTTTTTTTTCATACCCCAGGGCACCTGGAACACCAGTGAGACAGAACCCTTCACTCCCCTGGAAAGGGGGCTAAAGCCAGGGAGCCAAGGGATCTGGCTTGGTGCATCCCACCCCCACGGAGCCCAGCAAGCTAAGATCCACTGGCTTGAAATTCTCACTGCCAGCACAGCAGTCCAAGGTCGACCTGGGACACTCGAGCCTGGTTGGGAGAGGGGCTTCTGCCATTGCTGAGGCTTGAGTAGGCGGTTTTACCCTCACAGTGGAAACAAAGCTGCCAGGAAGTTTGAACTGGGTGGAGCCCACCGCAGCTCAGCAAGGCTGCTGCGGCCAGAATGCCTCTCTAGATTCCTCCTCTCTGGGCAGGGCATCTCTGAAAAAAAGGCAGCAGCCCCAGTCACGGCTTATAGATAAAACCCCCATCTCCCTGGGACAGAGCACCTGGGGGAAGGGGCAGCTGTGGGCACAGCTTCAGCAGACTTAAACGTCCCTGCCTGATGGCTCTGAAGAGAGCAGCGAATCTCCCACCATAGTGTTTGAGCTCTGCTAAGGGTCAGACTGCCTCCTCAAGTGGGTCCCTGACCCCCATGTCTCCTGACTGGGAGACATCTCCCAGTAGGGGCCAACAGATACCTCATACAGGAGAGCTCTGGCTGGCATCTCGTGGGTGCCCTTCTGGGATGAAGCTTCCAGAGGAATGAACAGGCAGCAATCTTTGCTGTTCTGCAGCCTCCACTGGTGATACCCAGGCAAACAGGGTCTGGAGTGGACGTCCAGCAAACTCCAGCAGACCTGCAGCAGAGGGGCCTGACAGTTAGAAGAAAAACTAACAAACAGAAAGGAATAGCATCAACATCAACAAAAAGGACGTCCACACAGAGACCTCATCTGAAGGTCACGAATATCAAAGGCCAACGGTAGATAAATCCACGAAGATGGAGAGAAAACACCGCAAAAAGGATGAAAATTCCAAAAACCAGAATGCCTCTTCTCCTCCAGAGGATCACAACTCTTAGCCAGCAAGGGAACAAACCTGGACGGAAAATGAATTTGACAAATTGACAGAAGTAGGCTCCGGAAGGTGAGTAATAACAAACTCCTCCAAGCTAAAGGAGCATGTTCTAACCTAATGCAAGGAAGCCAAGAACCTTGAAAAAGGTTAGATGAATTGCTAACTGGAATAACCAGTTTAGAGAACATAAATGACCTGATGGAGCTAAAAAACACAGCATGAGAACTATATGAAGCATGCACAAGTATCAATAGCCAAACTGATCAAGCGGAAGAAAGAATATCAGAGATTGAAGATCAACTTAATAAAATAAAGTGAGAAGACAAGGTTAGAGAAAAAAGAATGAAAAGGAATGAACAAAGCCTCCAAGAGATATGGGACTTTGTGAAAAGACCAAATCTACGTTTGATTGGTGTACCTGAAAGTGACAGGGAGAATGGAACCAAGTTGGAAAACACTCTTCAGGATATTATCCAGCAGAACTTCCCCAACCTAGCAAGACAGGCCAGCATTCAAATTCAGGAAATCCAGAGAATGCCACAAATATACTCCTCGAGAAGAGCAACCCCAAGACACATAATCGTCAGATTCACCAAGGTTGAAATGAAGGGAAAACTGTTAAGGGCAGCCAGAGAGAAAGGTCAGGTTACCCACAAGGGGAAGCCCATCAGACTAACAGTGGATCTCTCTGCAGAAACCCTACAAGCCAGAAAAGCCAGAAGAGAGTGGGGGCCAATATTCAACATTCTTTTTTTTTTGTTTTTGTTTTTGTTTTGAGATGGATTCTTGCTTGGTTGCCCAGGCTGGAGTGCAGTGGTGCAATCTCGGCTCACTGCAAGTTCTGCCTCCTGGCTTCATGCCATTCTCCTGCCTCAGCCTCCAGAGAAGCTGGGACTACAGGTGCCCGCCACTATGCCCAGCTAATTTTTTTGTATTTTTAGCAGAGACGGGGTTTGGTCTCGATCTCCTGACCTCATGATCTGCCCACCTCACCCTCCCAAAGTGCTGGGATTACAGGCATGAGCCACCATGACCAGCCAACATTCTTAAAGAAAAGAATTTTCAAGAATTTCATATCCAGCCAAACTAAGCTTCATAAGTGAAAGAAAAATAAAATATTTTACAGACAAGCACATGTGGAGAGATTTTGTCACCACCAGGCCTGCATTACAAGAGTTCCTGAAGGAAGCACTAAATATGGAAAGGAGTAACCAGTACCAGCCACTGCAAAAACATACCAAATTGTAAAGACCATCAACACTATGAAGAAACTGCTTCAACTAACAGGCAAAATAACTAGCTAGCATCATAATGACAGGATCAAATTCACACATAACAATATTAACCTTAAATGTAAATGGGCTAAATGCCCCATTTAAAAGACACAGACTGGCAAATTGGTTAAAGAGTCAAGACCCATCGGTGTGCTGTATTCAAGAGACCCATCTCACATGCAAAGACACACATAGGCTCAAAATAGAGGCATGGAGGAATATTCACCAAGCAAACAGAAAGCAAAAAAAAAAAAGCAGGGGTTGCAATCCTAGTCTCTGATAAAACAGGCTTTAAACCAACAAAGACCAAAAGAGACAAAGAACCGCATTACATAATGGTAAAGAGATCAATGCAACAAGAAGCACTAAGAGACAAATAACTGCATTACATCATGGTAAAGAGATCAATGCAACAAGAAGCACTAACTATCCTAAATATATATGCACCCAATACAGGAGCACCCAGAATCATAAAGTAAATTCTTATAGAACTACAAAGAGACTTAGACTCCCACACAATAATAGTGGGAGTCTTTAACACCCCACTGTCTATATTAGACAGATTAACAAGACAGAAAATTAACAAGGATATCCAGGACTTGAACTCAGCACGGGACCAAGTGGACCTAGTAGACATCTACAGAACTCTCCACCCCAAATCAACAGAATATACATTCTTCTTAGCACCACATTGCACATATTCTAAAATTGACCACATAATTGGAAGTAAAACACTCCTTGGCAAATGCAAGAGAATGGAAATCATAACAGTCTCTCAGACCACAGATTAAGAAACTCACTCAAAACCGTACAACTACATGGAAACTGAACAACCTGCTCCTGAATGACTACTGGGTTAATAGCGAAATGAAGGCAAAAATAAAGATGTGCTTTGAAACCAATGAGAACAAAGACACAACATACCAGAATCTCTGGGACACATTTAAAGCAGTGTGTAGAAGGAAATTTATAGCACCAAATGCCCACAAGATAAAGCAGGAAAGATCTACAATTGACACTCTAACATCACAATTAAAAAAACTAGAGAAGCAAGAGCAAACAAATTCAAAAACTAGCAGAAGACAAGAAATAACTAAGATCAGAGCAGAACTGAAGGAGATGGAGACACACAAAAACCCTGCAAGAAATCAGTGAATCCAGGAGGCGGTTTTTTGAAAAGATCAACAAGACAGAATAATATGAGCTATTTATGACAAACCCACAGCAAATATCATAACTGAATGGCCAAAAACTGGAAGCATTTCCTTTGAAAACCGGCATAAGACATAGATGCCCTCTCTCACCACTCCTGTTCAACGTAGTATTGGAAGTTCTGGCCAGGGCGATCAGGCAAGATAAAGAAAGAAAGGGTATTCAAATAGGAAGAGAGGAAGTCAAATTGTCTCTGTATGCAGATGACATGATTGTGTATTTAGAAAAACCCCATTGTCTCGTCCAAAATCTCCTTAAGCTGATAAGCAACTTCAGCAAAGTCTCAAGATACAAAATCAATGTGTAAAAATCACAAGCATTCCTATACACCAATAACAGACAAACAGAGAGCCAAATTATGAGTGAACTCCCATTCACAATTGCTACAAAGAGAATAAAATACCTAGGAATACAAATTACAAGGGATGTGAAGGACTCCTTCAAGGAGAACTACAAACCACTGCTCAAGGAAATAAGAGAGGATACAAATAAATGGAAAAACATTCCATGCTCGTGGATAAGAAGAATCAATATCATGAAATGGCCATACTGCCCAAACTAATTTGTAGATTCTATGCTATCTCCATCAAGCTACCATTGACTTTCTTCATGGAATTAGAAAAAAACTACTTTAAATTTCATGTGGAACCAAAAAAGAGCCTACATAGCCAAGATAATCTTAGGCAAAAAGAACAAAGCTGGAGGCACCATGCTACCTGACTTCAAACTATACTACAAGGCTACAGTAACCAAAACAGCATGGTACTGGTACCAAAACAGATATATAGACCAATGGAACTGAACAGAGGCCTCAGAAATAACAACATGCATCTACAACCATCTGATCTTTGACAAACCTGACAAAAACAAGCAATGGGGAAAGGATTCCCTATTTAATAAATTGTGTTGGGAAAACTAGCTAGCCATATGCAGAAAGCTGAAACTGGAACCCTTCCTTACACCTTATACAGATATTAACTCAACGTGGATTAAAGACTTTAAATGTAAGACGTAAAACCTTAAAAACCCTAGAAGAAAACCTAGGCAATACCATTCAGGACATATGCATGGGCAAAGATTTCATGACTAAAACACCAAAAGCAATAGCAGCAAAAGCCAGAATTGACAAATGGGATCTAATTAAACTAAAGAGCTTCTGCACAGCAAAAGAAACTATCATCAGAGTGAACAGACAACCTACAGAATAGGAGAAAAATTTTGCAATCTATCCATCTGACAAACAGCTAACATCCAAAATCTACAAAGAACTTAAACAAATTTACAAGAAAAAAAAACCCTATCAAAAAGTGAGCAAAGAAGATGAATAGACACTTCTCAAAATAAGACATGTATGTGGCCAACAAACATATGTAAAAAAAGCTCATCATCACTGGTCATTAGAGAAGTGCAAATCAAAACCACAATGAGATACCATCTCATACCAGTTAGAATGACAATCATTAAAAAGTCAGGAAACAACAGATGCTGGAGAGGATGTGGAGAAATAGGAACATTTTTACACTGTTGGTGGGAGTGTAAATTACTTCAACCATTGCGGAAGACAGTGTGGCAGTTCCTCAAGGATCTAGAACCGGAAATACCATTTGATCCAGCAATCACATTACTGGCTATATACCCAAAGGATTATAAATCATTCTACTATAAAGACACATGCACACGTATGTTTACTGCGGCACTATTCACAATAGCAAAGACTTGGAACCAACCCAAATGCCCATCAATGATAGGCTGGATAAAGAAAATGTGGCACATATACACCATGGAATACTATGCAGCCATAAAAAAGGATGAGTTCATGTCCTTTGCAGGGATATGTATGAAGCTGGAAACCGTCATTCTCAGCAAACTAATAAAAGAACAGAAAACCAAACACCGCATGTTCTCACTCATAAGTGGGAGCTGAACAATGAGAACACGTGGACACAGGGAGGGGAACATCACACACCAGGGCCTGTAGGGGGATGAGGGGCTAGGGGAGGGATAGCATTAGAAGAAATACCTAATGTAGAAGACAGGTTGATGGCTGCAGCAAACCACCATGGCACAGGTATACCTATGTAACAAAATTGCCCGTTCTGCACGTGTACCCCAGAACCTAAAGTATTAAAAAAAAAAAAAAAGGCCAAAAAAATGAAATTGCTGTATATATTGGTTTGTAATATCCCTTTTTTGGTAACAACTTGTCATGACTACCTCTTCATGTGAATTAATGCTCCCCTATACTACCCTGTCAGTTTAGAGGCTGTATGGTATTCCATTGTATGGCTGGACTGTAATGTATTTTGTTAAGCTCCTAATTTTATTTTTATTTATTTATTTATTTTTTTTTTTGAGATGGAGTCTCGCTGTGTCACCCAGGCTGGAGTGCAGTGGCACCATCTCGGCTCACTGGAACCTCTGCCTCCCAGGTTCAAGTGATTCTCCTGCCTCAGCCTCCTGAGTAGCTGGGTTTATAGGTGCATGCCACCACACCCAGCTAATTTTTGTAGTTTTAGTAGAAACCCAGTTTCTACTAAACCCAGTTTCTACTAAAACTACAAAACTACCAGCCTGTTGGTCAGGCTGGTCTCGAGCTCCTGACCTCATGATCTGCCCACCTGGGCCTCCCAAAATGCTGGGATTACAGGCGTGAGCCCCCACGCCTGGCATGTTTTTTTTTGTTTTGTTTTGTTTTGTTTTTTTGAGACGGAGTTTCCCTCTTGTTGCCCAGGCTGGAGTGCAATCGCATGATCTTGGCTCACTGCAACCTCCTCCTCCCAGGTTCAAGCAATTCTCCTGCCTCAGCCTCCCAAGTAGCTGGGATTACAGGTGTGTGCCACCATGTCCAGCTCATTTTTTTTGTATTTTTAGTAGAGATGGGGTTTCACCATGTTGGTCAGGCTGGTCTCAAACTCCTGACCTCATGCCTCCATCTTCCAAAGTGCTGGGATTACAGGCATGACCCACCTCTCCCAGCCCCTAATTTTAGCAACTCAGGTTCATTCCAAATTTTTGTTGTTAATATTGCAAAAAACATTTATTCTCATTTTCTTAGGTAAATTTCTCGACCTGTAATCACTAGATCAAAGAGTCAGAAACCTTTCTTAAGTTTTTATAGCACAATTTTTTGAAATCCGGACCACCTTTTATGTGTATGTTCCATCTAAGCAATCACCATGCTGAGCCGTGTCAGCTGTCATACCTGCCTCCTCTGCCAGATGATGGGCTCTTAGGGACCAGGATTATTTATTGTGCATTTTTATATCTCAGAACCCACCATGGTGCCTGGGACATGGTAGGCTCATAGAGATGAAAATCAAAACTAGCATTTATTGAGTACTTCCCAAGATCCATGGCACAGTGACACCAAAGAGGAATGTTACCACCATTCCTATTTCACAAATGTAGAAACTTGGGCTTAGAGAGGTAAATATCAGAACTATGCAGCTCATTATATCACAGGACAAATATTTGTTGAATGAAGATGTCACTTCAGGAGTATTGTTTCTATGGAATAAAAGTAACTGCAAACTTGATGGTCAGTGTCACTAATTATGACATAATATGTTTGAAGAACTTATTTTGTTTGACTTACAGATGTTGATTTTGCATGCATTGATATTCAGTGTCCCATGTTTCAGATTTCTAGATTTCTCCTAATAACTTCTCCTTTATGAGCTCTGTAGGGGTGATTATGTAATGTCCCCCATATCCTTCCATCACCAGCTTTTTTTTTTTTTTTTTGAGATGGAGTCTCACTCTGTTGCCCAGGCTGGAATGCAGTGGCACGATCTCGGCTCACTGCAACCTCTACCTCCTGGGTTCAAGTGATTCTCCTGCCTCAGCCTCCTGAGTAGCTGGGACTATTGGCAGGTGCCACCACGCCTGGCTAATTTTTTTTGTATTTTTAGTAGAGATGGAGTTTCACCATGTTGGTCAGGCTGGTCTCAAACTCCTGACCTCAGGTGATCTGCCCGCCTCAGCCTTCCAAAGTGCTGGGATTACAGGCATGAGCCACCACATCCAGCCCCATCACCAGCTTCTTTGCCTAATACAAAGTTCAAAACACTTGAATAGGTATCAGAAGCATGTGGAAGACTCATTAAAACACCGCTTGTGTGCTCCCACCCTGAGTTTCCGATCCAACAACTAGAGGAGGCCTGAGAATTTTAATTTCTAACAAGATCTCTGGTAAAACTGCTGCTGCTGGCCCAGAGACCCATTTTGAGAAACATTTAGGCTCCAATGGACTGTTGTACCCTGTTTACACTGTTGTACTCTCTGCTGCTCCAGGTCCCCTCCCCATGTTTTTGCTCTGTTCTGAAGGCACAATCTACCTATACCACCGTGTGTGAAGAGAGATCCCTTGTTATAATCAGGCCTGTCTCTTGGGGGCCTTTTAGCTAGCAGGTTGACCCAGTGAGGCAAGAAAAGCTCTGAAGTGGGACTAATCCACCTTGGCTTCTAGATGCAGCTCTACCTGACTTGACATAACCCCAGGCAAGTCCCTGCTTATGCCTCTTCTCTACACAGAGAGAGTGAGACGGCTTCAATCCCTAAGGACCCCAGGTCTCAGACTTTCTGTTTCTTCTCAAATGTATATTCAAGCAACTCACTCATCCCTGCCCTGGCCATGTAGCAGACCACTATTAAAAAAAAAAAAGAGGCTATATTTATTGCTCTGTCCTCATTTTCGGGTCATCAGACTTCAGAGGCCCTAATTGCCTTCATTGAATTTACTAATTCAGTTATTCTTTTATTATTTCTTAGCCTTAGGATTCTTTGCTCTCTGTAGAGTGAGAAAGGCTTCTGTTTATAGTACGTTATTTCATGCAGCCATACCGTGACTTTTTTGTTTATATGAAATAATAAATAATATCACAGTACCACAGTTTAAAGGTTAACAAAGGGGTCCAGCGTGGTGGCTCACACCTGTAATCCCAGCAGTTTGGGAGGCTGAGGCAGGTGGATCATCTGAGGTCAGGAATTCAATACCAGCCTGGGCAACATGGTGAAACCCCATCTCTACTAAAAATACAAAAATTAGCTGGGCATGGTGATGCATGCTTGTAAGCCCAGCTACTCAGGAGGCTGAGGTAGGAGAATCGCTTGAACCTGGAAGGTGGAGGTTGCAGTGAGCCGAGATTGCGCCTGTGCACTCCAGCCTGACATAGTGAGACTCCATCTCAAAATAAATAAATAAAGGTTAATAAAAGGTTAAAACAATTTTATATCATATCACTTACAACCAGTTTCTCACCGCAGAGTAAATCCAGTGAGACCTATTAGAAAAGTGGCTGAGATCAGGATAAATAGCCAACGCATCTGAGGCCTAATACCTAGGTGATGGGTTGATAGGTGCAGCAGACCACCATGGCACATGCTTACCCATGTAACAAACCTGGCACAGGTACCAATCAATCAACAATCAAACAATCAAGCACAGGTATCCCCTGAACTTAAAATTAAATTAAATTTAAAAAAAAGAAAAGTGACTGAGTACTGCTGAATGCCCTTGCAAATCCACGGGGTAGGAACAAATATAGTCTTGCTCCTTATGATTTAGGTATCCAATAACAAATGAAGGGGCCCAGTGATGGTCCAGTGATAGGAACAGCAGCCTCAAGGGCTCTAGGTTCTGTGGGTACAAACAATAGAGCCTGTTATCCTGAAGGAAATTCTCTGGAGGAAACACTCAAATCTCATTCAGCTCCATTTAATGCCAGTCATTAGAGTGAGGACAAGCTCCCCAGAAAGCATCCTTTTTGACTGGCTGAATACAGAGTAAAGTTCTAACCAAATGTATTTTATGCATACAAATTCTTTTGAATTAATGTTTTTAAAGGGGGAAAAAACATCTGAAAAAGGCCTCTTTTGAATCCAAAGTACTTTTCTCTGTAGGGAATCCTTGCCTTTTGCCCTTAGATTGGAAAGAGTACCTGAGACTTTTAAGTCCTCTTTTTCAAACCACTAGGGTGGGAGGCCTTCTTGATTTGGGGAGCAGAGTGGTTTCTTGGTGCTATAGGTGAGATACTGTCTTCCCTAGGATTTCTTTGGAGCAAGGACAGGATCAGAAACTAGTTTCCCACCATCCTCACCCACCACAGGAACTGGATTTCCCATTCTTCTTCTGAGGTCATCTCAAGTTTATGAAGTCTCTGCTTCCTTCTAGGTGGAGGCCGAGTTGATTGACAAGCTGGACAGCATGGTGTCAGAAGGGAAAGGTGACGAGAGCTACAGGGAGCTCTTCAGCCTACTGTAAGCTGCTCCAGCCCCAGGCACACCACACTGGGGGATGGGATGAAGTGGGCCAATGAAAAGTAGAGGTTGCAACTGCACTGGCAGGCTTTAGAGGTTGGTTATCAAGAGAGACCTGGGTTGTTCCTGATGGTAGCAATGCTCAACTTCTGTCAACAAGAAACCAAGCTCTTTCAGGGATTCCCATAGTTGACTGAAAAGATAGAAAACAGGTAATCTCTGAGCTCCTAGATTTGCTGACAGGAAAAGGATCATTGTATGTCTTCATAACATGCACTGCATCTGGATGGGGGGCAGATGGTTCATGGAGACTCAGTTCTGGGCTCAATGCTGGCATTTCAAGGTGGGGGATAAATCCTCCTTTGAAAGACAGGTTCCTGTTTGCCCTGCTTTGTAAGGTAGTACAATCAGCTTGAAAAACATTGCAGTGAGCTCTTGAACAAGCTGCAACACTCTTTCCAGGCCAGTTTTCATGTTTGTGGAATGAGATGGTTGTACTGAATGATGTCAGGGTTCTTCTGGGTCCTCCATTCCATGGTTTCTGGCTTGAGTTGATGGAGGCCAAGAGACCTGAAGAGACCCAGGGGAACTGTGGCCCTCCCAAGTAGATAGTGATGTTGCTATTTTATCTTCCTAAAAAATGAAATCTTAAGACATTTACAGCTCTAGAATACCCTCCCCATCTTACTTATTTCCAACTTTGAGATGTTCTTTGTTTTAGTACCATTTTGAAGACAAACTTCTAGCATATTTTTTCAGGAATAATACTATCTATTTGCTTAGAACTTTCTAGTGTGCAAAATGTATTGGCATTTCTTACCTTATTTGATCCTCATGACATACTTGCAAGGTGTGCAGAGTAGAAATTATCTTCCCTCCCACTTGAGAGATAAAGAACTGGGCCCAGGGAAGTGCCAGCATGCACTCAGTTGCACGATCAGTAAGAGGCAGCTCTGGAAGGAGGGCCCAGATCTTCTAATTTCAAAATGGGGGAGTCTTTCTGCTATACTATGCCCATTTTGTTTCTTGAGGAGTCATGAGGTAAAATGTAAATTTATTTTAAATTTAAATAATTATAATTTGTGAAAACGAATCCATACTTTAGTATTTCTTTTTTAGCCGAAGATTTGTCTAATTGTGGAAACAAGGCAGTGTTCCTTGGCCACTAACAAATGACTACTACAAAGGAAAAAGTACAAAAATAATCTGCAGTTACTAATTACCTGACCAAATCATGTTTATAAGCTCTTTTAAAATCAGTCTAAGAACTGAGAACCACTGATAACATGGAGCAGCATTTTCCAATTTGTGCTTTTGGAAGTTGTTTGTAGGTATGCTAAAAAAAAAAAAAAAAAAAAAAAAAAAAAAAGTAAATCATGGGTGAATTAGTTTAGAAAGGATTCAACTAAGCAAAATTGAACAAGCCTCTTTATTGTAGGACTTCTCAAAGCCTTTGTTGTGCAAAAGGATATGAGCCGGGTGCAGTGGTACGCACCTGTAATCCCAGCTACTTGGGAGGCTAAGGTGGGAGGATTGCTTGAGCCCAGGAGTTCGAGACTATCCTGAGCAACATAGCAGGACCCCATCTCAAAAAATAAAAAAAAAAGGATATGAAAAATCTCCAAAAGGAGGGTATAGTGATCAGCATTTCCCAATTTTTCATGCTTGTGTGCTCACAGAACATTTCCACCTGTCCTCTAGGACAGAGACCTCTGTAGAACACAATCGAAAAATGCTGGTACATTTCTCAACGGATAAAGCCACAGAAGTCAGATTCAGTGTTCTTACCTTCTCTAACAACAGGAGTCACCTGGAAAACCCTCACTTTCTCAGAAGCCTGGCCTAGGAAGTATGTTCTGTGCAAGGAGACAGTCATCATTGTAGCAGCAGCATTAACAGCAGTCAGGCTGTGGGTTTGAGTCCCCAGTGCTAGACCCCTAGCTGGGTCTGCCACCCCAGGTGACTCTCATGACCTTAGAGAGCAAGGAATAGTGTGGAAAGGAATCAGGAATAGGGTTGTAAGGAGTGAAGGATGGACCTGGGCTCATCACTGGAACAAGCAGAAAGAGTTCAAGTCATTGTCCATTAGGAAAGACCTGTGGGATGGCAGAGGATCTCAGAAGCCAGGCTTTTGGAGAAGCCAGGGGCTGCCCTGAGGTACCAGGAGCATGGGGTTGTCAAGTAAGAAAAGAACCTGGGCATTTAGCTCCTGGCTCTGGCACATTTCACTTGGGAGCATTCCCTGTGACAGTAGGATGGCCAAGTATAGCTCCTGGACTTGCTCACTTTCCCTCATGTTGGGGCCCCAAGACTAGTGGGATCTTTCCCTTAGTTTCCATGAAGGTGATGGGTTTAGGCTGGGTATGGTGGCTCATGCCCATAATCCAAGCACTTGGGGAGGCCGAGGCAGGAGAATCACTTGAGGCTAGGAGTTCAAGGCCAGACAGGGCAACATAGCAAGACCCCATCTTAAAAAAGAAAAATTAAAATTTTGAAAAACAGAGCTTGGTGAGGATGGCTCTGGGCAGTGATAAAGACAGTCAGCCATTGGCAAAGTCAGGCTTATCCCTCAGTGGGCTCTTGTTCAACTACTCCTTCAGAACAGAACAGAAGTGAGTTACAGTGTATGCCTAAGGTGGCTGGAGCCGAGCCCCTCCCTCCCCCCACCTCAGTGGCATCCTTAGGAACTTGTACATGGAAATAGAAGATGTGTTTTCATTTGTTGCTGCCAGTTCAGTAACCTCCTTATCTTTGCTTTCTGCTGCATGGAGTAGAACCCAGCTGTTTGGGCCCTACCCCAGGTAAGACTGCAGTGTGGTAAGTCTGCTGTCTCCAGATCCATCACAGCCTCCATGGGCTCTTGGACTTCACTCTTGTGCCCAGGAGAAGGCTCATGAATTGTGTTTGCTTTCTCCACCCGTCCACCAATAGCCTGCTGGAGAAAGTTGAACAAGAAACATGGCGCGAGACCGGCATTTCCTTTGTGACCTCAGTCACCCGTCTCATGGAACGTCTTCTTGACTACAGGTATCTTCTCAGCCACCCGCTCCCCTCTTCCCTTGTCAGGATACTCTCTCTAGCAAGGGAATCCCCCTGACCTGAAAACTGAGACCATGTGCCCTTCATGGGGAGGACTGTTGTGATATTGGGTGCCATCACCAGTCAATAGGAATCTGCTGATGACCAAGGAGAGACAGAGACAGAGACTTTTCCCAGGGGTAGGCTAGGGCCTCCTGGGATTCCCCACTAAAATGTGGGCACATGTACCCTGGAGGGATCTCAGGGACATGTAGTCATCTGGCCTTCCATCCAGAAGGGTCAAGGCTCAGAGGAATGGGCACAGCAAGAGGGAAGAGTAAAGCTGTCTCCAGAGCAGGGCAGGGAACAGCAGTAGGTCCTTAGTGCAGACCCTCCTCAGAACCATATGGCAGATGAGCAGAGAAGTATCACCTGGAGGACTTGAAGTTGGCTTTTCCAGGGACTAGGGACCCCACTTTTCAATGCCTATATTCTTTATCTAAAATCTATTTATTTCTGTCCCCTGGTCGTGGCCAGAATAGATTAGAGGAAACAGCCTGTGAGCTCAGAGATCTTCATATTATGTTCAGTCTGGGAGTTCATGTGGAATAAGAATTTTTTTTTTTTTTTTGGAGATAGTCTTGCTTTGTCACCCAGACTGGAGGGCAATCATGGCTCACTGCAGCCTCGAAGTCCTAGGCTCAAGCGATCCTTCCACCTCGGCCTCCTGAGTAGCTGGGGCTACAAGCCCATGCCACTGTGCCCGGCTAATTTTTTGTTTTTTTGTTTTTGTAGAGACAAGTTCCCACTGTGTTGCCCAGGCTGGTCTCAAATTCCTGGGCTCAAGTGATCCTCCCACCTCGACCTCCCAAAGTGCTGGGATTACAGGCCTGAGCTGCTGCACCCAGCCAGAATTAGAATTTCTTAATGAAAGTCTGCCTTCTCAGTTGTATCATGGCTTTTGCATTAGTCCAAACATGACAATGAAACCACAACTGCAGCCTTACTCATTCTCTCAGCAGGGTTCAGGTGATAGCTAAAGGTGCCTTTTGGGAGCCTGGAGGAAGGTGAGGAGAAATGATAAATGAAACCCAGCTCCAAGCAATAGTTGCCTTCTCTGTGCTATAAGCTGTGCAAATGCCAAATGAGGGGAGCATTTTCAGCTCATGGATCAGGAAATGGGAGAGTTAAGCCTGGCTCCAGTTGCTGCTGAAGTAGAAGATGCTGCTATGCAAAAGATTCAGGTGTCCAGTGCACTGGCCTGGATATGGAAATGGAATTCCTGAGAAATGTGCTCACGTCTTAAGCATCCCCCCATTCTGTAGCACAGCTATGCTTGTGCGAACTTCAGCCCATTTTTCCTGGGCCTTTCGAGTTCAAAGCTGGCCTTGGGGCCCCTTTTACAGCAGGAGACTTCTTTGTTCACACCAGGTCGGTAGCTTCTCCTGCAGCTGCAATTAGACAGGGAAGAGAGGTGGGCAAAGCGCTGCACCTCCCCCTTTCCAAAACATTTTCTGAAGTTTGGCTTTATTCACCGTGGCCTAACGAAGGAGCAGAAAATAATTTCTTAGGCTCCAAGACCTTGTTCTAGCTGCCTGTTTGATTTCTTTAGCTGCCTTCTACAAGCAGCTCAAACTCATGCCCAAAACCAACTTCATTCTCTATTTCTTGTCTCGGTGGTGGTATCTACAAAAAGTCCAAAGTCTTTAATATGGCATTACTGGCCTTTGCTCACTTCTCCAGACCAATCTTCTGCTAGTCCCCAGTACTCATGCCCTACACCCCAGCCTCCCAGTGTTGCTCCTTGCTAACATGCAAGGAAACCGCATAATGTTGATGATGGCCCCTGTCTATTGAAAATCTACCACATGAGTGTTCTACATACATTTTCTCTAATCACATAAGCATCCTCATTCTTTTTATCCATGGAGAAAACTAAAGTGTACATGTGTAACAAACCTGCAGGTTGTGCACATGTACCCTAGAACTTAAAGTATAAAAAAAAAAAAAGCCAAAAAATAAAAAAGAAGAAGTACCGCTGCTAGAATTTGAACCCAGATCTAGCTGACTCAAGAACCATGCCCTATCTCTGTGTCCATGTTGTCACCACTTAATCACTTGTATTTTCCCTTCAGGTTTCTCTGTATGCTGTGTTCTCTCCCAAGAGTGGTCTTCCAACTCACCCCTATTAAGGAAGCTTTCCCAAGCCAGGAGCTTACCTTTCCGTGCATATGTTGAATGATGATCATTTGTCATCTTTCTGTCTTACCTTACAAAAGAGGACCAGCTCCTTGAGGATAGGAACCTTGTCCTTATCTCCCTGTTCCCCTGTATGGGGGCCAGCTCCTGGCAGGTGCATAGTAAATAATGAGTGATAAACTTGTTGGAAAGAACATGCAGGAACCAAGCAACTCTTTTCCTCTACCTCAATGCAGTTAGTTCAAGAACTTACTAAGAAAAGAGTTGTTGGCCAGGCACAGTGGCACATGCCTGTAATCCCAGCACTGTGGGAGACCAAGGCAGGCAAATTGCTTAAGCTCAGGAGTTTGAGACCAGCCTGGGCAATATGGCGAAACCCCATCTCTATGAAAAATTGGAAAAGTAGCCAGGCGTGGTGACATGCACCTGTGGTCCCAGCTACTTTGGAGGCTGAGGTGGGCCAATCACTTTAGCCGGGGAGGTCGAGGATGCAGTGAGCTGAGATTGCACCACTAAACTCCAGCTTGGGTGACAAAATGAGACCCTGTCTCAAAAAAAAAAGAAAAAGAAAATAGTTGTTGATATGACTCAAGGGAAGGACATCAAACAAAAAGGAAAAAATAATTTTCCTTTTTGTTTTAAAATATATACATTTTAAAAATATATACAAAGTTTTAAAATATATACATTGATTAAACAAATAATCAGTAGATTGTACTCTAGAATTACCTGAACCTGTTATGTAAGACTCAATTTTACACTGGCAAAACTTTAGATACTCAGAGGAATACCTCTTCAACTTTTATATCAATGTCTTTAACTTTTGTGTGAATCTCAGACACTCTGTGTCAGACATGAAGATTCTCACTGGTAGTAACTATATTTCCCAGGTTAGGAAGCAGAGCCCTAGAAGGGTTTTTTTTGTGCCTGGAACAGACAGGGACAGAGCTAGAGTTGCCAAGCCCTTGTGGCTCAAAGTGGAACCTCTACCTGGAACGGGCAACTGAGGGTTATGAAGCCGGCCTTTCCCAGGCCCCTCAGGTTGCAATGAGGGCTTCCTGGTCACTGATGTAGTCCCCAGCCAGCCCACTACCCAGGTGAGCCAGATGCTTCAGAAGCCTCTTTCTGGAGTCTTCCCTGCTTACGCTTCAGAGAAAGAGCAAGAGGAAAGCAACAGCTGCACCTAAGTCAGACTTTAAAAGGCATCCACCATGAAGTAGCCACACAGAAGTGATGCAGAGCTACACAAAAAAAGAGTCTGCTGTCAGCAGTGCAGAGGAGAAGCAGTCATAGAGCACAGAAGTGTGTAGGATGCCCCTGGTATCACAGTGTTGAGGCCAGTTCCTTTCTGTTTAAGGGACTTAGCTATGAAGTTCTGGTTATGGCCAAATAGAAGTTAATCCTTGGTAAATGTTTCAGATGCTTAATAGAAAACACAAATCACTAAATGCCAAAGTGGCTAGGTAAGATCTCACTGCCCTTCATGGGGCCAACTTACTGGGGAGACAGATGCCTTCTACCATTGTGTGGGTTGCTTGGAACAACTTGGCCATCTGACCTCAGGCTCACTCCTCGAAAAGTCAAGCAGCTTCCTGGCCCTGCTAGCGCTAAAGGGACAGGTTCTGCAGAGGGATGTTCAGGACCCTCATGTCTGGCTACATAGGAACCAAATATCTTATGTGGTGAATGTGCTGATAGGTCAAACCCCCCTAGAAAGGAGGGCCTTGGTTCCAAACCTCACAAACCTGTCAACTCTGACAGGAGACTTCCACAGGAAGGACATTTGGCTTTGCAGAATATCATGAGAGGAGTATGGATTTTCAACATCCTTTTCTTTCAAAGAAGTCATCCCAAGGTTCTTCCTCTGCATGATGGGAAGGTGGGGAGAACTGAGTTTGTCAAATGACCATCCAGAGGCTCAGTGACTTGGCCTAGGGACCCTGACTCCCGGTTGTACTGCTCTTCACTGGGCCCTGTGCCTGTCAGTGGAGCAAAGCCAAAGACACTCTCCAACCTGACCCTAGAAATCTGTATAAACCCCTTTCTGCAGCTCTTCCCCAGAGCTGCTAATACACAGCTGCACAAGAAACTAGATCTTCTCTATAGCAGTGTGGGCTGCTATGGAAGGAGACACATCAGGCAGATGGCACTCTGGCTGGCATAGGAGATGTCTTGCTGGATTCACCAGTCTGGTTCTCATTCTCCTTCATCTCCTTGTGCCAGGCTTCTGCTCCTTTCTAGAGGAGCTTGGCTTTGACCAACCCTCTCCCTATCTTGGAAAAGATCCATTCTCAGTGTTCCTATTTTCCTGTCTCTCACAGGCCATCCCTGATCCCTCCTACACCCAGACCCTGCTAGGTATGAATGCAGCTCAGTCCTGGCTGATGCTTTAAGCACGAGACCTGCTACTTCTGGTGATAGATGGCTCCAAACACTAGTACACAGGAAGGAAACCGTAGGGAGAAATGTCAACTAGGTGGTGAACATGTACAGAGCCCTGAAGCTAGGGCCGTGAAGTGGAGGGTCTTGGCTTCTATTCAGCACTCCTACAAAATGAAACCTGCCTTTTAAGGAGAATTCTGTGCCTCCCTTTTTGGGAAGTTGAGGATTTGGCCTTCCACTTAATTCATACACCCTTTTGTGCCAAGGACATTGGTAGGTGCCACTTAATACCCTGAAGTAGCTCTGGGCTCTCTCTGTGCTCTGCCACCAGAATAAGGGGCTCAGTTGAACAGAGATCTTTGAGCCCTGAGAGTGGTTCCAAAGCTAAAGGAGCTCACAGTAGAGTCCTTATCTATGGAAGCAGTTCCTGTTGGAGGCCATGTCAATCTGGGATTTGGTCATACTAATGCCCCAGTGATAGTACAGTTCTTTGTGTTGTCTCAAGGCCCCACTTCATATCTGGTGCTCATCTGTGCTCTCTCTTCCAGGGACTGCATGAAAGGAGAGGAAACAGAGAATAAGAAGATCGGCTGCACTGTTAACCTGATGGTGAGAGGACATGGGCCCTGACTTCTCTCTGCCTACTGAAATGGTTTCTGTCCTGCACTGTGATTGGCTTGGCCCTTCTACAATACATGGCTGCAGGCCTAAGGGTTTGAATCAGGACATCAGCCCTGTTACTGGTATCTTAGAGGCCTGCACTTCCCCAAACACATTCCTACTTGGGGAAGTAATGAAACGAGCTTCTCTTTGGATAGAACTCTAGCCTGGCCTCTTGGCAAGGACCCACTAACCCTGACATACCCCAATTCACAGTCAACCCTGACTCCTCATCTGCCCTGATGCTTTTCCTCTTAACACTACCCAGGGCTCCCATAGACCTGCCAGTGGTTCCACCCACAGCAGGTGTTCCTTCTGGCTGGTGCTTTCTCCTTCTGGTGCTGTCTGCCTCCAGGGCCTGCCCTCCCCCTCCTGCCCAGCACATCCACGGCTTTGGCCAGCTGCCCAGAGCTTGGCTATGGCTTCCACAGGTAGTTGACAGGTGTTTCCTTCTCTTTATTGTAGAATTTTTACAAATCTGAGATTAACAAGGAAGAAATGTATATCCGCTACATCCATAAGCTTTGTGACATGCACTTGCAGGCCGAAAACTACACAGGTAAGTGGGGAGAAGAGAGAGCCATGCCTGACCATGAGGACAAACTGAAGGGATTTGTATAATAGGCAGAGAAAGGCTTCAGGCTGGTGCCTGCCAGATCTCAGCAGAATGTTGGGGCTTGTGCTATCCCCTCACGTCACTCATTTCCCTCAACTCCTTTGTGGCAGAGAGAAAGCAGGCAGAACTTCCACTTGTGCCTTTGTGCCATGTCATCTGCTACTTGAGGCTGTTTCACTCTTCTTCCCTCCTATCCACCCCTCTGAAGTCTCAAGGGTGACCTCCAAATTCTGGTGCACCAGGTTCAGAGCATCCTGAGCTCACTGTCACTCCTTATGAACAGAGAGCCTTTTTTAGGACTTTCAAAGCTGGAGCTAAGTTTATAAAAAGGAATATCCCCCTAACCCTGGAACTTCCAGAACTCACTAGCAGACCTTCCTTGCAGGCTAGGCTCTTCAGACCCTGCAACTGCATAGCAGCCTCACATTGTGCACCCAGTGTAGAGTATGAAGAACATTCATCTGACTTCTTGACAGGCCAGACAGGGCTCCTTTCATTGTATCTACAATTTAATCCAATATCAAGGCCTTTTCTAACTAGAACAAATTTTAAAGCATTCAAAGTGGCTGTCACATCTGTTTACTGAGAACTACGCTGAATCGGGGTTGCGTGCATGCACGTGTGTCCTGTCTGATTGACTTATGCCATCGTTCCCCTCAAAGAGCCATTTTCTCCACTGTGGTGACCAGCCATTATGTCTTAGCTCTTAGGCAATAGGACTTGAATTTGTGTGATAGACCAGGAAATTTAAGCTATCCTTGTCTGCAAACACTATTGCAATTAGGTAGATTTGTAGAAACAGAGAATCCTCCTTCTTTATCTCTAGCCGTTAGAGAGTGTTTGGCATAGATGGTATCTTATCTGATAGCACAGCTTGGCAAGAATTAAATCTAAAATGAATGACTGGGCTTTGAATCTTAAATTCAGCTGACTAATAAAATAAAATGACTGGGCTGAGTCTACCATTCTCTGCATCCACTTGCACCCAGGATCCCAACAACCCTCTGAGAGGGCAGTGAAGAGAAAGACTTTGATAAATGTTACGTATCAGTAGAAGCATTTGCTAAACTCCTAGGGAACTTGGCCATGACTGAGAGGCTGGGTCAGGGATTTTAACAGAGAAAGAGTGCTAAGCCTTGTCTCTGATGGCTCAGGGAATGACATCTGAAAAGAATATAGGCAAGGAAGAAAAAGACGTTCCATGGTTTCCTAAGCTCCAGAGGGAGGCCCTGAGTTCCACAGGGCTTGTCCCTAGAGAGAAAAGGCTTCCTGATCCCATGAAGAGGCGTGTACATTCCTTGGCAGGAAGTTCCAGTGGCAAGGGCACAGGCAAAGAGGCAAGGATGAGGAGGAGCCTAAAGAGTGGACACAGGCAAGTGGGCCTAGCTAAAACTGGAAGTGGGTCAATAAATGGTTAGAAATGAGATTCTTCATAGTCATGGGGAGTAGATTTGAGTAGGGCCTTGAAAGCCAGGCAGAAGCACAGAAGCTAGAACTAATTAACTTGCCAGTAGGAGATGCCCACTAAAAATGAACAAATAGAACAGAAGAGAGAAAATTGTGTAATGAGGCCCCTGAGCCGTGGCTGTGATTCAGTATGACTCATCCCTTGGAATGTAGGGAGCCATGGTATTTCACTGCTGTTGTTTTACATAACCTTCTCTAATTGTTCCACACATAGAGTAAGATGTTGCCAGCCCTTCACTCTGGGTCTAGTATCAATTTAGGTTCCTTTTGTAATGGAGCCCTAAGAGCCAGTTCTGAGAAGGTTGGAAAGGAAGCTGTAGTCAGTTGAGCAAAAAGGAACCCAAGAGCTCTCTCTGATGTGTCAACGTCTCCCAAAGCAAGGCAACCTGTGCACAGATTTTTGGGTAGCTGAACCATTCTTTATTAATCTGGAGGCCGGAACAGGTGACCAGGCCATGGAAGGAAGGTGTCTACCAGAATATTTGGCTCCTTCATGCTGCGGACGAGGGTTATTGGCTTGCTGAGCAGCCCTACTGTTTCATCTTTGGTATCCAGTGTCCCTGACCTGGGCTGCACATGACTTGCACTGGCATTCTGCCCAGCATAGTCCTCTGACACCAGGCTGCTCCTGGGCCCCTGAGCAAGGGAAGCCCCTGGACCTCCGTGCTGACTGTCCCCACAGAGGCCGCATTTACCCTGCTCCTTTACTGTGAGCTGCTGCAGTGGGAGGACCGGCCACTACGGGAATTCCTCCACTACCCATCGCAGACAGAGTGGCAGCGGAAGGAGGGACTGTGCCGGAAGATCATTCACTACTTCAACAAAGGCAAGGTACGCATCATTAGGCAAGCTCTTTAGCCCTTCAGCTTCTGCTGTGATGCATGGCATCTTGACACCATAGGGTTAACAGCAGCTGCAGGGGGTAGTGTGTGGGGTGGTGAGTGGGTGGGTGCCTATCTATGTGCCTAAGATGTGGAGGCAGCATGATTTTCTCTGAGGGAGAAAAAGACAACAGCCTAATTCTGTGGCTTGAAAGCCATATCCAGATTGTAGGTGTTAGAGACTACCCCACATACCAGCTTTGCATATCTATAAATACGAATGCTTCTACAGCAGGGGCTTCTGGAACCCTGTTTGTTTTTACTGGATTTACTTAAAGAACTGATATGGCTTTCTAATCTGCTGCCATATAAAATATGAGTGGTAGAAATGAATGGATTTTAACCACAGCCAAAGGAGGCCTAAACTGCCTCTTACTGGTATGTGTTCTTTTCTTAGATTTCCCTTCCCTACAGCACAGCCTGGGCTCCTCTCATGTTGGGGTTATTTTCCATCAAACTACTTTCTATGGGATTGGCAGCATTGTCAACACTGGTTTAGGCTTCCTTGGGACTTCCCAGCCATTCTCCTCCCATCTCTGGGAGAGCTCTACGTGGGGCCCTCTGACTACCTACTGTTAGATGTGGCCCTTGTGCTGGAAAAACTTGTTAAAGCCATTTTCTCTTTACTAAGCTTTGAGCACATTTTAAAGCTGAAATAGGGTCATTCATGGAACTACAGTAGCTGAGCCCCTGACTCAAATGGAAATTGGTTTTTGAGATGAGTTTTTTCATCAAAAAGAAAGATTTAAACATTAATGGCTTTTGCCTATAAATCAGAAAACATTCTTCAGTTTTACATAACATGGGGGACTTCTGTGTTTGTCAAAAATATTCACTCAGAAAACATTTCCCCATACAGAGAATGCACTGGTAAGCAAGAACCTTTCCAAAAGCACAGAAACTCTTATGTAACCTAGCCCAGAAAGGATGCCCATGCTCAGCTCTCAGCCAGCCCATGCGACTGATCCACACACAATGCTGACCCAAAGCCTCTGGTCCTTGCTGATCCAGGGCCTGACACAGAGCCCCTCACGTGCAGTTTTAGGCCTATTTTCCTGGCACCTGGCTAACCTGGAGCTGCCCCTCACCCACATGCCCAACAAGCCCTCCTAGCTCACAGGGCATGACATAAGCATGGTGTGAGTACGCATGTGTGCTTCTAGTGCATTCATTCTCATTTCTTTCCATGGGCACAGAGTACAGAGTGGAGAGTTATCCTAATCTGACTGAGTCTACCCGTGGGATGCATGAGCATTGATGGTCCCCTCTTCATCCCACATTATAGTAATGCATAGAAAAGCAGGATTAAACTTTAACATGGACTAGGGAGTAAAACACAAAGTGTGCCTGAGTACTGTAGATGGACAAGAAGGAGAGAAGGACTAGGAGGCTCCATAGGCCACCTTCTCAGGAATCTCCTCACTTCTCCTGCAATCCTGTCTTTGCCCTGAATTGCTGGAGGAGCAGAGTCTATGCTGAGTAGAGACCACTCAGTGAGCCCTCTCATGAGCTCATCCTCAAAGGGGCAGTTATCAGACCCACTGTCTTAGGCGCACACAGGAGGCCTACCTTGTCTGTTCCTGTGCCTCAGCTCCTGATGAAACTATTAGGTGAGATTAACCAGTTCTTCTTGAAAATATTCTGAGTTTTCAAGAAGAAAACCGTGGTTCTAGAAAAGCAAAACCCAGATGCTATGGGAAAAAAATGCTCCTGTGGGGCAGGGATGCTTGGCACCAGGAGAAAAGCCACCTTGGCAACAAGAGAAGGGCAAAGAAAGAAAGGAGGAGCAGGTAGTGAGTTTCTAGCTCTCAACACTGCCAGCACACCCTACCTCACAAGGCAAGCCCCTCCTGGCTTTTCTTCCAGACACTACCCCCAAGAGCTGCCCCATAGGGACTGCTCATTTAGGTGATGATGGCCCCATGTAGGGCTAAAGATGCCCTGCCTGCTGACAGTAGCTTCCAGTGAAACAAATGTCCTCCAGTGGGATCAAGGCTCATCTGTCTTGCTGGCATCTCTTCCCTAGTTTGTAACCATGCTGCTCCAAGGCACTCACTCCAAGGCCTCTACTCCAGTTATCTTTAGAATGAACAAGGACGAAAAGTAGTAGAAGAGAAGTGATTGGATTTCAGAGACTGGTAAGGCATTTTGGAGTAGCTTTGCTTTCTGCCTGAAGGAAGGAAACCAAAGGAAAAGATGTAGATGGGGATGCATTGCACCTGTAGTACATTTGCTACCTCTGTGCAGAGGCAGCTCTCAAAGCCCCCAGACCCACCATTGTTCCAGTATACCCCTCAAAGTTGGCACATGCTCTCTGGTATCTGCCTTAGACAACACAATCTCCCTTGGTCCCATGTTTATGTCCTGGGTACCCAGGAGGATTAGCCATGGCTAATAACATGGCCATAGCCTAGTCCTGAGCCATTCTCTCCTGTAGTGAGGTGGTTGACTTACAAACCTGCTACAAGTTGGACTGGGCTCTGGTCCACAGAGAGTCAGCTCTCCCAGGCCAGACAAGGAGAGAGGGAAACTCCAAAGAGACAGGATGTGGCAGGGTGAGAGTTGAGAGAAGGAAGGGGTGATGTGAAGATCAGAGCTGGTCCTGCATCTCTAGGTGGAGGAAGCAGGCAGGAGGAGAAGCTGGACAGAGGCTAGCAAACCATCAGGGCTAGACCAGCCACTTCTCTGGGAGAAGGCTTGGGCTCTCCTGCTTGAGGGTTTACCATGGTCCACACTCATTTGAAGGAATGACTGTTACTTCTAATATGTAATGTGCAAACAGACTGCCAGACTGGTGGCCCATGCTTTTCCCTTCCTTTGCCATTTGATTAGAATGAGCCCTAAGTCAGTACAACTTTTTGAGCTGTCCCTGCGAGGGAGCAACAAGGATATATAAAAGCACATATTAGGCCAGGCAAGGTGGCTCACGCCTGCAATCCCAACACTTTGGGAGGCCAAGGTGGGCGGATCACTTGAGGTCAGGAGTTCAAGACCAGCCTGGCCAACATGGTGAAACCTCGTCTCTACTGAAAATACAAAAATTAGCCGGGTGTGGTGGCGCACGCCTGTAGTCCCAGCTATTTGGGTGGCTGAGTCATGAGAATCACTTGAAAATGGGAGGCGGAGGTTACAGTGAGCTGAGATTGCACCACTGCACTCCATCCTAAGTGACAGAGCAGCTCTCTCTGAAACAAAACAAAACAAAAGCACAAATCTGCAGGAGCTGGTAGAAGTGACTGGATTTCAGACACTGGTAGGGAGTTTTAGAGTTAGCTTTGCCTCCTGCCTGAAGGAGGGAAACCAAGGCAAAAGATGTGGATGGGGATGCATTGCGCCTGTAGTATATTTACTAACTCTGTGCAGAGGCAGCTCTCAAAGCCCCCAAGCCCACCAGTGTTCCAGCATACCCCTCAAGGTTTGCAGAGTGTCTTAAAATTTTTGGTCCTGGCTCATTCTAAAGATAATTGTGGTGGAGAGGGGTGCCTTGCAGCATCAGGGTTACAAGCTAGGGCAGAGATGCCGGCAAGATAGATGAGCATTGATCCCAAAGGAGAAGACCTGTTTTTTACTGGAAGCTACTGTTAGCAGACAGGGCATCTTTAGCCCCACATACAGCCATTCATCTAAATGAGCAGTCTCCCATGGATTGGCTCTTGGCAGGCTGGCCAGAAGTCTGTATACAACTCAGCTGTAAACTTAGCTAGCCCCCATGAAGCTGCCAGCCAGGCAGACCCTGTTGTGGGTCCATTGCTGAAATCTGCCCAAGCGGCACTTGGAGAGGACTGATATACGCCCCCTTGAAAGCTGTGATAATGGGGGTACAAGAGGCTTTCTAGCTCACTGAGGCACAGGCATTATATTAAAGCAAGGAGTCAGGGTCTATTTAAAATTCTGTTTGGCTGGGCATGGTGGCTCATGCCTGTAATGTCAACACTTTTGAGAGGCCAAGGTGGTAGGATGGCTTGAGACTATGAGTTTGAGACCAGCCGAGGTAACATAGCGAGACCCCATCTCTATAAAATATTTTAAAAACTAGCCAGGCATGGTGGCACACACCTAGCCCCACCTGTAGTCCTAGCTACTCAGGAGGTTGAGGCAAGAGAATCTCTTGAGCCCAAGCATTCAAGGTTGCAGTGAACTGTGATCCTGTGATCATGCCAGTGCATTCTAGCCTGGGTGACAGAGCAAGACCTTGTTTCTAAAACAAACAAACAACAAAAAACACACACACACACACACACACAACAACAACAGAAACCTCTTTGGTTTGTTTTAATCTTTTTAATTGGTCCTGCGGTTTCAATCCATATGGTGTTAATTTCTTTGAAGGATAGAAAAATGTACTCTTTTGAGAAACACAACTCCAAATGAAACAATGTTTTCCTTCTCCCTGATGCTATTTCAAAGAGTATTCTTACAAATATAGTCCTTATGTTTAATGATTTATGCTGAATTATTTACCAGTGAAATTATATCTGAGATTTGTTTCAAATACTATGGGGAAGAATAAGTGAATAGGGTATGAATAATACAAGATTGGCTGTGAGTTGGTCATTGTTGAAGCTGGATGATGGATAGGGGTTTATTCTTCTAGTCGCTCTACTTTTCTATATGCTTAAATTTCCTATAATAAAACATTTTTATTAGTATTGAGAAGTTGGGGAGCCTGGGTAAATTATCAAGTAAACTAATGACCCTCAATCTAACCAAAAGAGGTATATATATTTTTAATTATACTTTAAGTTCTAGGGTGCATGTGCACAATGTGCAGGTTTGTTACATATGTATACTGTGCCATGTTGGTGTGCTGCACCCGTTAACTCGTCATTTACATTAGGTATATCTCCTAATGCTATCCCTCCCCGCTACCCCTACCTCACAACAGTTCCCAGTGTGTGATGTTCCCCACCCTGTGTCCAAGTGTTCTCATTGCTCAATTCTCACCTGTGAGTGAGAACATGTGGTGTTTGGTTTTCTGTCCTTGCGATTGTTTGCTCAGAATAATGGATTCCAGCTTCATCCATATCCCTACAAAGGACGTGAACTCATCCTTTTTTATGGCAGCATAGTATTCCATGGTGTATATGTGCCATATTTTCTTAATCCAGTCTGTCATTGATGGACATTTGGGTTGGTTCCAAGTCTTTGCTGTTGTGAATAGTACCGCAGTAAACATATGTGTGCATGTGTCTTTATAGTAGCATGATTTATAATCCTTTGGGTATGTGTCCAGTAATGGGATGGCTGGGTCAAATGGTATTTCTAGTTCTAGATCCTTGAGGAATCGCCACACTGTCTTCCACAATGGTTGAACTAGTTTACAGTCCCACCAACAGTGTAAAAGTGTTCCTATTTCTCCAAATCCTCTCTAGCACCTGTTGTTTCCTGACTTTTTAATGATCGCCATTCTAACTGGCGTGAGATGGTATCTCATTGTGGTTTTGATTTGCATTTCTCTGATGGCCAGTGATGATGAGCATTTTTTCATGTGTCTGTTGGCTGCATAAATGTATTCTTTTGAGAAGTGTCTGTTCATATCTTTCACCCACTTTTTGATGGGATTGTTTGATTTTTTTCTTGTAAATTTGTTTAAGTTCTTTGTAGATTCTGGATATTAGCCATTTGTCAGATGGGTAGATTGTAAAAATATTCTCCCATTCTGTAGGTTGCCTGTTCACTCTGATGGTAGTTTCTTTTGCTGTGCAGAAGCTCTTTAGTTTAATTAGATCCCATTTGTCAATTTTGGCTTTTGTTGCCATTGCTTTTGGTGTTTTAGTCATGAAGTCCTTGCCCATGCCTATGTCCTGAATGGTATTGCCTAGGTTTTCTTCTAGGGTTTTTATGGTTTTAGGTCTAACATTTAAGTCTTTAATCCATCTTCAACTAAATTTTGTACAAGGTGTAAGGAAGGGTCCAGTTTCAGCTTTCTACATATGGCTAGCCAGTTTTCCCAGCACCATTTATTAAATAGGGAATCCTTTCCCCATTGCTTGTTTTTGTCAGGTTTGTCAAAGATCAGATGGTTGTAGATGTGTGGTATTATTTCTGAGGACTCTGTTCTGTTCCATTGGTCCATATCTCTGTTTTGGTACCTGTACCATGCTGTTTTGGTCACTGTAGCCTTGTAGTATAGTTTGAAGTCAGGTAGTGTGATGCCTCCAGCTTTGTTCTTTTTGCTTAGGATTGTCTTGGCAATGTGGGCTCTTTTTGGTTCCATATGAACTTTAAAGTAGTTTTTCCAATTCTGTGAAGAAAGTTATTGGTAGCTTGATGGGGATGGCATTGAATCTATAAATTACCTTGGGCAGTATGGCCATTTTCACAATATGATTCTTCCTATCCATGAGCATGGAATGTTCTTCCATTTGTTTGTGTCCTCTTTTATTTCATTGAGCAGTGGTTTGTAGTTCTTCTTGAAGAGGTCCTTCACATCCCTTGTAAGCTGGATTCCTAGGTATTTTATTCTCTTTGAAGCAATTGTGAATGGGAGTTCACTCACGATTTGGCTCTCTGTTTGTCTGTTATTGGTGTATAGGAATGCTTGTGATTTTTGCACATTGATTTTGTATCCTGAGACTTTGCTGAAGTTGCTTTTCAGCTTAAGGAGATTTTGGGCTGAGACAGTGGGGTTTTCTAAGTATACAATCATGTCATCTGAAAACAGGGACAATTTGACTTCCAAAAGAGGTATATATATATATTTTTTTTAAGGAGGAAATGGATAATATCGCCTCTTAATGAAGGCCACTGCAGCCTTCTCTCAGGCTGTTGCATGGGCATGTTGCTGTAACAGGAGCCATACCACAGAAAGCCTGGAATCTAACTAGGCAAGGATCATCTGAAGCCTAATTTAAGGTCAAATAGTTCCATAAAGGAAATTGTCAGACCTACTGCCAAGTCCTTGAGTGGGCATTTTCTTCTTGGTTTCCATACTTGTTTCTGAGCTTAAACGATCTTAATCGGGGAACAGCACACTCTGGGGACTGTTGTGGGGTGGGGGGAGGGGGGAGGGATAGCATTAGGAGATATACCTAATGCTAAATGGCGAGTTAATGGGTGCAGCACACCAGCATGGCACGTGTATACATATGTAACTAACTTGCACATTGTGCACATGTACCCTAAAACTTAAAGTATAATAATAATAAAAAAAGAGAAAAACAAATAAATAAAATAAATAAAAATAAAAATTAGTGTTTCATTATCTCATCAAATAAATCTTTATTGAGTACCTGATACATCCCTGGCATTGTTCTAGTCTCTGAGAACAAAATAAACAGGGTCCCTGCCTTCATTCTGTTTACCATCTGATTGAGACTAATACAACAAAAAAAGTACGTAATTTTTTTAAATTAAGATAACTTCATAGTAACAGAACAGAAATGGACAAGGAAGTGCCTATTCTTGACAAAGCAGTCAGGGAAGGCCTCTTGGAGGTGGAGACATTTGAGCAGAGACCTAAAAACTATGCTTGAGCTAGAAAGCCACACAGCTGTGTCATGCCCCCCAAATTGGTTTTGAGGTATATGTTCTTTGTGACAGATGAGTTGGAGCTGGCGGGAGACCTTTTGTTGTGTGTCTTCTGATGTGTTTAATGTGGGCTTAGGCTATTCTGAGGATGAGATGCTGAAGCCCTGTTTCTATTTCTGACACAGAGCTGGGAGTTTGGGATCCCACTGTGCAGGGAGCTGGCGTGTCAGTACGAGAGCCTCTATGATTACCAGAGCCTCAGCTGGATTCGGGTGAGCTGTGCCCCTCCCCCCACCCCAGCCCTGACTGGCATCAGTTTCTAAATGAGCGTTCTCTATGGGCCCAGCCCTTGGTTTAGTGCTGTGGACAATACAAGAGAAACAAAAGCCAAGACTCCAGCCCTCAGGACACTTGCAGTCTGACTAGGAAACCAAAAATAACACCTGACAAATAATTGTATGATCTAGACCCCAAGAGCCACTGGTGCTCAGAGAAGGGAGAAGTGGCATAGGCAGGATAGGATGGTGGTTTCAAGAAGGAGATGGCAGCTCAACTTCACAGAGAAGCTTTTCCTGGAATGGTTTTGTTTATGGATGCTTCATCCAAAATCTTTTTAAGAGCTTTCCCCACTTTGCTTATGGTCACTTTTAAGCATGTTGTATTTGCTGCCTTCTTTGATGCAGAATATTAAAAAATTAAATCAAATGCCTGATGGGCTTTGAAGGTCTGCACCAAATTTTTCCTGGTTGCTGATACTGTGCTCTGAATCATAATGGCTGCTGATTTCATCAGCAAAAAAGAGGCTAGCAGTCTCAACTCACCCTTTCTGCACCCTCATCCTTGTGGCTAACTCTCCTGTTCTATGATCCAGATTGGTGTTTGGGCATGTTCCTCTAGCAGTGGCTTCTTAACCAGTTCTGGCAGGCTGGCTTGATTGAATACATTAGAGCTATCTTCCCAATCAAAGTTGCAGTGAGTTTTTTTCTGAATGTGAAGCCAGGTCAGCCACAAGTAAAAAAGTTACAGACCTTGGAATGCTAGACATCATGGATATTAGTTAGCTTTTCAAGTTTAAAATATCTTAACTTGGAGTGAGTACCAGTGCTGTTGGCATCTGAGCCTTCCTCACTACAGTTGTTAGCATCTTTAGTCAGATGATAGATGAACAAGAGTTGGACTGATGCAAAATGGTTGTGAGAATTGCTGGTAGCCAGCTACAAGCAACCTAGTCAGAGGTCAACTGGTGTAGTGAGTATTGGTCAAAACCAGAAATCCCCAGGCAGAAAATGTCCATGTTAAAAGTGTGCCTCCCAAGTACAGTAAGCCCAGATCTCTATAGGGCTGAGTCCATTCCCTAGGAAGGACATTCACAGCAGCTGCACATGGCTGCAGTGGGCAGGCCTGTCCCCATCCCACCATCAGACAGTGATGATGGAGGGCTTTCTCTTCCATGATGAAACTCCCTGGAGAGAGGCTGGTCATGTCTAGAGGCTCACTTACTTCTTATCTAGATTGAGTTGCCATGATCCCTTTCCAGAAGACAGTGTCCAGTTGGGCCTGGGAGAACTTGCTTTGGATACCAACAGCAGTCAAGCCAACCTGAAGACCTTTCTCATTCACAGAAAATGGAGGCCAGCTACTATGACAACATTATGGAGCAGCAACGCCTGGAGCCTGAGTTCTTCCGGGTCGGCTTCTATGGCAGGAAGTTTCCTTTCTTTCTTCGGGTGAGTCCATTCAGATGGTCACAAGAACTTTTATATTTTATACATAATTCACTTAAAACCTGTATTCTTTTCTTTTTGCCTTTTCTACTGAAGGCAAACCCTTTTTTTGCCTTTTCTACTGAATACTTCTTTCCAGAGGATAGACCAGTTAACAGCAGGCATTTGGTTTTATTTGACTGGACTGGCTGCCAACTTCAGACTCTGTTTTAGTCTGCTCTGTTATTCTGTAGCTACCAGGAATGTGTGAGGGTGGCTTTCTTACCAAATCAATGGAGTTTCTTCGGGAAGTGACCAGGGTCTAAGAGTGTGCCATAGGTGCCTTCCAACTTCTGCCTCCAGTGCCTGAAACCTCCACTGTGACTCTTCTCAGCCATATAGGGCACCAGTAAAGCCCTGACCTTAACAGTAGACTGGCCTCTTAGGGTTTGTCATCTAAGATGATGGTTTTTCCTCTGTCTGCACTGTAGCCTGTGCAGCCAGGATGGAGAACTGCTGGTATGAGAGAATCTGAAGAACACAGCCTGTGGCTCCTAGGATCCTAAGGGAGCTGCCAAGCACTGGGTTTGGCTGTAGAAAGCCTCTTCTGGGCAGCCAGTTCTCTGACCCAGGATGACAACAGCCTTTTCTCCCTACCATTCCCTGGCAGGCTGAACTAGAATATAAAAAGAGTGGAAAGGATGACTGAGCATAGATCTACTGACACCAGTTGTGATTTTCTTATTTATTCAGCACAACTCAGAGGCTCCAGGAGTAGTCAACATACACTATAGGCTGAATCTCATAGAGATGTGTTCTCAGATGGTCTAAATGAAGCTGCCCTGATGTGTGGGCCCTGGAGCAGTTGAGACCTAATCTCTGATCACCCCAAGTTCCAATATCTTTAACTAAAGTTCACTGTCTGCAAGTCTCAGCAAGTAGCTGGGAAAATTCCCTTTGATATGTTTGGGATCCTGTCTTCTTGGAGAAATTGGGTTAGCCAATGAACAATAACAAGCTTGTTATCACATCAAGAGTCAACCGGGCTTAATAGCTCCTTTAAAAAAAGCTAGTCTGCTGGCGGCAGAGTCCAGGCTAACCACATGGCAGAAGTAAGGCAGGTCAACTTGCACTTTTCTTGGGCAGTAATCATTCTAGGCTAGAAGGGAAAACAGTCTGTGTGAGCACTGGCAATATGACAGGGACAGCAAGCTCACTGCCTAATTGTGATCCCCAGGAAGGCTCTAACTCTATTCCACAGGAGTGTTTCTAGTAGCAGAATGGGAATGACTAGAGAGACTTTTTTTTTTTTTTTTTTTTGAGACAGAGTTTCACTCTTGTTGCCCAGGCTGGAGTACAATGGCACAATCTTGGCTCACCGCAACCTCCACCTCCCAGGTTCAAGCGATTCTCCTGCCTCAGCCTTCCCAAGTAGCTGGGATTACAGGCATGCACCACCACGCCTGGCTAATTTTGTATTTTTAGTAGAGATGGGGTTTCTCCATGTTGGTCAGGCTGGTCTCGAACTCCCGACCTCATGTGATCTGCCCGCCTCGGCCTCCCAAAGTGCTGGGATTACAGGCATGAGCCAATGCGCCCGGCCAGGAATGAGTAGAGAGACTTTCTTAAGAGGACTGGGCCTCCTTCATCTCTAGTGACCATCCAGCCCAGGCATTTCAGAAGTGGCATATTTGCTAGCCCCATCAGCATAGATCATATAAGAACAATGGAAGTGGTGGAAGTCAGCAAAAGAAGTAGAAGCAATTGTACGAGAATTAGAAACCAAAAGCATTTCCAGAAAGTCCTTTGACAAACTAATGATTCTAGTCTTGTAACTTGCCTTTTTCTCATTTTATCTTTTCAGATTATGCTTTCTTGTCATTTTCTTCTTCCTGTATAGATCCACAATTTGTACATCAAAAATGAAAATTCACTGTAAAACATCATTATTTTGGATATTACAGAATCAGGCCCTGGTATCCCCTGTTTCTGTTCTGCCAAGCAGGAATGCTCCATTGTAGTCCAACCTGTTTCCCACCCTTTCATGTTCATGTCACAGGACACATTAGTGTCTCAGGGTTGTTGGAGCTTTCTGACAGGTAGGACCTGGCATAAAACCTGCATCTAAGCCATCCACATCATGTTCACAAGTAACAGTCCAAATGTTCAAATGTGGTTTCAAAGACCCTGGTAATGGAGGAAGAATAACAAGGGGTGTTAGGAAATATCACCCATCAATCCATTCCCATCTTCACACAAGATGCAATCTCAAGGAGAGGTATAATGCATGTATAATTCATGCATACAAATTTCCTCAGCCAACCCACATGCTACCTTCCCTTATTTCAGCTGCTCAGTTCATCTGTGGCAGAATAATAAGTCCCAGTGGAGGTAGCTCTTTGCCTTGCAGATGGTGAGAACCAGGTACAAAGCAGTGGCAGCCAGCTCTGTCTTTTGTGGGGATGCTGGGGCTCTTGCCCAAGTGAATATGAAACCAACAGTCAGCCTCAAAGTCAACACTGTGTGTGTTCTTCCTGCTGGGCCTTCCCCAGAAGGCTAGGCTACTCTCCTACCATCCCTGAATGCACAGGCCATCTATTACTTTAGCTCTGTCAGCTTGGTTTCTCTGGGCCATCTGCCTGCCTCACCTCACAAATGTGATTATCTATTAATCTGCAGAGTCAGGAAAACATCCAACCCTCCCTTCTTGAGGGAATTTATATTTCTCATCATTTGACCCATGAACAAACGTTGGTGAGGGTTGTACATATAAATGATATGAAAAGGCTAGTTCTTCACAAGTACTTTCTTTGTCAGTTTTATTTATCAAGCAAAAGATGTAGAAATATCTCTGTCCTTTGACTACTGGTCTGTTCCACTGGAGAGGCCAGCCTGCTCCTCCTGACCTTCACTTCCCTTCTGGCGTTAATCAGAATCAGAATCCCTTCCATTCTGATTCATCCAGACACATGGCCCAGGCTGGGCGCCGTGGCTCATGCCTGTAATCCCAGCACTTTGGAAGGCTGAGGCAGGTGGATCACCTGAGGTCAGGAGCTCGAGACCAGCCTGGCCAACATGGTGAAACCCCATCTCTGCTAAAAATACAAAAATTAGCCAGGCATGGTGCCAGATACCTGTAATCCCAGTTACTTGAGAGGCTGAAGTGGGAGAATCACTTGAACCTGGGAGGCATAGATTGCAGTGAGCCCAGATTGCACCACTGCACTGCAGCCTGGGCAAGAGAGTGAGACTCTATCTCAAAAAAACGAAAAAACAATACAGACACATGGCCCAGCCTTAGCCAAGTTCTCCCATAGTGAGAGAGGAAGTAAAAATGAGACAGAAATCCTGTTTCAAGAAGGTCAGGGTCTTCTAAGGCCTGCCCTGTGATTAACCCTGTCCTAGGAAGCATATGGCTGGCCCTGTGACGCCGCTCTCTCTCTTTCTTCCTTTGAAGACATGCCAAGAGGGGCTGGCAGTGCCTGATACCATTTTGTTGAAATGGGTCTGGCCAGGCAGTTTGGTGGGCAGACTGTATCACCAGTGGGTTTCAGGGGAACTTCCCCCAGCCACCCACTCATGACCAGGTATGACATAGGCAGAGCAAGCAGAGTTGGGGGTGCCTCATCCACAAAGAGAAAAACTGAGACATAACCAAAAGTAAATCTGACATAACATAAAGTTTTAAGAAATCTGTACTTAGAATGATGTTTATTTGTTCTGCTGACATGTTTGCAAAGGAATTTGCTGCCAAAGGGTTATTAATGCAATAAACAGTTACTGAATACCTACTGGGCACTGGGCAACATTAGACTGTTTCTCCCAACTAATAAAAGTGATCCTTCAGAATCACACACTTGATCACCACCCCCCCCCATTTAAAATTATTTGGTGGCACCCATAGCAATCACTCCTTGGTAACATTGGAGTCAGAGTCAGGGTCTTCCAAGGCCTGCCCAGTGATTAACCCTGTCCTGGGAAGCATATGGCTGGCCCTGTGATGCCTCTCTCTTTCTTCCTTTGAAGACATGCCAAGAGGGGCTGGCAGTGCCCCCCTGCCCAACTGCTTCTACCAGTTCTCTACACAGACACCTTCTTTCCTGCTCCGCCTTTTCCTGTCTTGATTGTTGTTGCCCTGGTTGTCACGGTACCCACATAGCTTGCCCTTCTCCACTCATACCATACCATACCATACCAGCCTGACCTAGGTGGACCTTTGAGAACATTTTTTAAACATAGCTTTTTCTAAAATCCCATCTCCCACCTTGCTGTCTTTCCTGCATAAGGTTTTTCTCCTTCCAAGCTTCTTGCAGCCTGTACCCTTCCCTTGGGGCTGCCACACCACAGTGTAATTCTCGCTTTGTTTTTCTTCTGCCTCCTTGAGTGCAGTGCCCTGTGCCTGTCCCAGGGCCTGATACAGAGAAGGCTCCTAAGATATGTTTGTGCTATATGTAGCTACTGACTCTAGGGTGGAGGTGGGGGGCTACAAGCAAAGCATACGTAGAGTGTGCTCTTCTGTTTGTGGCAGAACAAAGAATACGTGTGCCGTGGCCATGACTATGAGAGGCTGGAGGCCTTCCAGCAGAGGATGCTCAGCGAGTTTCCGCAGGCTGTCGCCATGCAGCACCCCAACCATCCTGATGACGCCATCCTACAGTGCGATGCCCAGTGTATCTTTTGATGCTGGGTGGGAGGAGGAGGGCAGGGGCCCTGGGAGGTGAGGTCCACCCAGTCAGCTGCCCCTTTACCACATTGCCAACCATACAGGTTAGATATCCCATAGTCCTAAACCTGAGTGTGTCCTCATTGCTTAGCACACACTTAGCAAGGCACTAACGCCTCAAAGAGGAAGCAGTGGCGCGCCCTTAGCAGTGGGTGTTCTAGTCATCAGTGGGGCTTCAGGAGGGCCTTTATCCCTCAGGCTGGCTGCTTCCAACAGCTTAATCCTCACCCTGCCCTATGAGGAGTCTGCCCAGGCAGCCAGGAGCAATCACTGTACAGGGTGACTTGGGGTCCTATCAGGGCTCTTGTCACAGGGATACCACCTGTGCTGTGCCCTGCTCCACTCCCATGTGTACTATTATTGTCCCTTCTCTTCATCAGGTGGACTGGGGCAGGGCCCAAGGATGTGCAGAGCAGGAGAAGATGGGGAGTTCCTTTGGTTTGGTGGCACTTGGAAGTCTGAATGGAAACACTGCCCTTCCCCTCACCTTTCACACACAGCTTCCTTGGGGACCACATGACAGTTGCCATGACTATGGCAAGCTTGTTTCCGAGAAGGGAGGGCAAGTGGACTCTTATCTGCTTTTTTTCCACAAAGATTTCAAACAGTATTTTATTTATAAGTTGTTCTTCAGTAAATATGCTTTACCTGTAGTGGGGAAGCCCAGACCCTTGCAGCCTTCTCTCACTCCCATGGGGTGGATGCCTGCATTCCCCTCTTTCCCTTTGTTTCTTAAAGGGGCACCAGAGAACACTTGGCTGTTGACATCTCACCTTGGCTGAGTGCTCATGAAACTCAACTGCTAGAGCAGGGAGAGGGAGAGAGCAGATAGAGATTTACCTAACTGTGCTTGGGTCTGATCTGCCCCTAGAAATGCCACTGCCTCCCCCACTGGGCTGTCAGCAAGGAGCAGGGGCTATGGTGCACTTCTCCCCTTTCAGGAGATAACAGGGGTCAGCCTCTCAGGTCCAGCTCTGGCAAGTCTGTGTTTCTCCTTCACTTCCTGCCCAGACTTGCAGATCTATGCAGTGACGCCCATTCCAGATTATGTGGATGTTCTGCAGATGGATAGGGTACCAGATCGAGTCAAGAGCTTCTATCGCGTCAACAATGTGAGGAAGTTCCGGTATGACAGGCCTTTTCACAAAGGCCCCAAGGACAAGGAGAATGAATTCAAGGTGAACAAATCTAGGAAAACGGGCAGTACACACAGCAAGTCCAGGGGCAAGCTCAACTTTCTTGGGAACTCACCACTGTTTTATCCCTCAGGTAGGCAGGGTGTGGCAAAACTTGCCTAACTTCCCACACTTGCCTGTTCCCTCCCTACAGAGCCTGTGGATTGAACGTACCACACTGACCCTGACCCACAGCTTGCCTGGCATCTCTCGGTGGTTTGAAGTGGAGAGGAGGGAACTGGTGAGACATGTCTCAGAGGAAGCTGAGCTTCACAACTGCTCCATCAGCCCCAGCTCTTGGGGTCCTTCTCTAAGGACTAAAGAAAAAGAGAGTGTCGGCCACCTGCCTGGCCAAGGCTCCCACTGGTCAACCCTGTGCTAGGATCTTTGTGTACCTTCTCTTATCTAATCCATACAACACCCCTGAGCAGCAGGTATTTTTAGCCTTCTACTTTACATATGAGAAAACTATTCTCTGAGATTCAAGAAACCAGAGTGCTCTGATTTCAGAACTAGTGTTCTTCACTATTTGCTGTACTTCCAAGTGCCTATAAATCAGACAACAGAAGTGGAAAGGGTCCAGGGAGTCTCAAGTTCACAGGAACAAGGAAGGGGAATCAATACCACAGATCTTAGACCCCAGCTCTCAGGAAGATGATGAGGGGTTATCATCATTTCTGGGATGACTCTGTGTGCTGTGTGCCCCTAGGTGGAGGTGAGCCCTCTGGAGAATGCCATCCAAGTGGTTGAGAATAAGAACCAGGAGCTACGCTCCCTGATCAGCCAGTATCAACACAAGCAGGTGCATGGCAACATCAACCTGCTAAGCATGTGCCTGAATGGTGTCATTGATGCAGCTGTCAATGGAGGCATTGCACGCTATCAGGAGGTAAGCTGTGGCCACAGGCCAAACCCATGCAGGCAGCCTGGCTGGGAAGGCGGCTCACAGGCTTCTCTTTTCAAGATTATAGTCTCCTTAGGTAGCCTTCCCTACATGCCCTCTCTTGGCATGGTCCTGGAATGAGGCCCTAAGCTCCCTATCACTCCCTATTTCTTTGGCACAGTTCTCTGGTAGGGCCTTTTCTTCATTTTTATTCTCTGAACTCTGAGATGGGTAATCTGTAATCCTGATTATGGGAGGATGTTAAGTGCCCTCCAAGAGGAGCCTTGGAGCCCAGCCCGTCAGGAGAAGTGAGTCGTAGGCTGGATAAGGGGCTAGCCCCTACTCCCAGTCCGCCAGTCCTGCCTGCCCTACCTAGGCCATCCAGGCTCCGTGAGGGACTGGGGTCAGCATCCAGACTTAGATGGCTTGGCCACGTTCAATCCTTCTCAGACAAGAAAACACACCTCTAATTGCCAGAAGTTCAAACAGGCTAGACTGGTGTATGTGCCTATGAGGAGACAGCCTGGCTGCTTTTTAGGTGGCATTAGTGGACTCAAGTCTCCTGGGCCCCATTTAAGTAGTAGTCCTGGGAAGAGTCTTCCTGACTTGGCCTTTCCTTTCACAGGCCTTCTTTGATAAAGATTACATCAACAAGCACCCAGGAGATGCTGAGAAGATCACCCAGCTCAAGGAGCTTATGCAGGAGCAGGTATGTCTTGGAGAGCTTGGGGACCAGCAGCCAGGTGAGAAAAGCCATGCACTACAAGATGGTTTCAGTTCTCAGGGGCTGCTCATGGTTCACAGAGTGGCCTTGTTTGTGACTCTGATAGGTTCATGTCCTTGGAGTTGGGCTAGCAGTTCATGAGAAGTTTGTGCACCCAGAAATGCGGCCTCTGCATAAGAAGCTAATTGATCAGTTCCAGATGATGCGGGCCAGTCTCTACCATGTAAGTTGATCCCTGTCCTGCCCCTGCTGCAGTAGAACCAGGTGTCACTTCCTCCAGACCTACGCCACAAACCAAAGGAAAATAGGAGGGAGGGAGCCTGGGTGGGGGCCGGGTGGGGGAGAGAGGCTGTCTTCCCTACAGAGGGACAGGGGGCAAGGATGGATGCTATATCCAGGGGAAGGATGCTGAGGATCCTCTCACTCACTCACTCCCAAAGGAGGAGCCAGATTCAAGGGCAGGGAACATTTTTCAGGGCACTGTGCTAGTAAACAGGTTTTCATATGTGAAGGAAAAGAGCTAAAGTATATGGCCCACATGTAGGGATCTTTTTGGAGATGTTTTTCATCCCAAGAATCAAAAGAGAGAGGCATGGCCTGAGCCAGCCTTCTCTCCCCATCTCCCTCCTCCTCCTCTCTCCGTGTCCTTCTTCATTCTTTTTCCTCCCTCTGATCGTTCTCTTTTCCCTCTTTTTACTCTTCCTCCCAACTCCCTTTTCTCCCTCTTTCCCTCCCTCCCTCTTCTTCCCAACTTCCTCTATCATGTCTCGTGATCCAAGCTCACATCTGAGATAGCCTAGGATGAGCAGTAGTTTCATGCTAGCAGTTCTTAAAGGAGTCAGGCAGGTCCTGGGGCTGGACCAGGCTCCTGAAAGTCTCCCTAACTCTGGCCCAGCTCTTCAGCCTCCACAGTAGGGTTTGGCCCAAGGACTTAAACACACAAACAGGACTTATATTCCAGGACCAGTATTCCTTGGCAGGGTCTTAGAGGAAATGCTGACTGGCTGAGGATAGAGCCCCCTATTCACATACCCAAACCTCATTTTCAACTGTGGGGCTGACTCCAAATGTTTTCTAGAGATCCCTTCCTGCTAAACCAGCTGGCTCCCAGATCTTAAGGGATATGAGCCCAATTACCTGCTGCTACCTGGCACCCAAGCCAAGTTCTCTTCTCATCACCCAGGACCACTGGATAGAAGTGGCAGGGAGACAAGAAGTAGAGCTGTTAGATGCTGCACGAGGTTGTCAAGAGCAAAAAATTCCCCCTCTAGGGATAACCATGGTCACAGGAGCCCTGAGGCAGGTTGAACCACTTAAACTCGTGGGCCTGACCCATTTGGGGCGGACCTGCTTTGTTCTTGGATGCTGCAGGTTCTGGTCATCTCCATCCCTCCAGGCTCCCAATGCAGGTCTCAGCGTGTGTGGACAAGTGTGGACAGCATGAAAAGAGAAAAAGAAGCTTGTAGTTTGAGAGGTAGGGGCACATTTTCCAGAGGAAAGCCTGGAGATCCTGAGATTTCTCCCTGTGTTAGGATTCTCCCATGGTATTTCAAGGTGAAATATGCAGGGAAGCTCTTTTACATCTCCGCCTTAAAATTGGAGTGTCCATTTAGTTAAGAACTTGGGCAGTATCGCTGAGTCTGGTGGGTGTTCATTCCACTACCTCTCATTCCAGGGTCTTCTGCCTATTTGACTGGTCTCTGCTGTGTGCAAACTTCCCCATCACAGCAGGTGACCCAAGCAGGCTGGAGCCTGGCCAGTGGGGAGGTTCTTTGCCATGTGTGTTGCAGCAAAAAGCACAAAACACTTTCCTATATACATCACGTTCTTCCGTGTGCACACATATCCTTTCTCCAGCTACAGAAATACATTTTAGCCCTCTGTATGCTTTGGAAGAAGCGGGTGGAAACCCCGGTGCTTTTTCACACCAAGCTCAGAAATATCCCCAGTGGACTTAGGGCCCCTGTTCACTACAGATTTTGAAGGACTTGAGGAAACCTTAACAGTTGTTTCCTCTGAGTTGCACACAGGGACACAAACAAACATGCTGTCACCCAGTAGCGTTTGAGATCAGAAGTGTCTGCCCAGAAATCTACATACTTAATATGAATTAATTAAGCTAAAATAGAGCTGTGCTATTTTTCAGTTACATACATCAGGATTTTATGTTCTGTCTCCCCGTAGACTGTGTCACAGACAACCCAGGTCACTAAGAGCTGGGCCATTTAGCAGTCTAATAAAACCTGACACTAATCCTTATGTAATTGGTGCCCACCGATTGACAACTAATAATAAGCTCTTTCTCTCCTTCTTCCCAGATCTTGTTCTACTTATTCCGTAGCGAGAAAACCTGTTAACACACTCCTATGAGCTCAGACCAGCTTCAGTTCATTCCAGATGTGCTTCTCTTACTGTGGAGTCAACCTGGGGCCTCGCACACGGCATTTGGTCTAGGTTCCAGTGCAGTTAGGAGGGTGTTTTAGTCTTGAAGGGGGCATTGCCCAAAGGAAGTCAGCAGTTCAGGTTCAGCCAACCATATGATTCTTTTTTGTTTCTTTTACATTTTTGATCACCAGTCAGTTATTCCCTTACATCCCTTAGTTACTTATTTGTTCTTTACTCTCTATGAAGGGGCATTCATTTCTCAACAGGAGTTTCCAGGTTTGGATAAGCTAAGTCCTGCATGTTCAGGCACCAGCACCCCACGGGGAAATGTTCTGGCATCCCATAGCCCCATGAGTCCGGAGAGCATCAAGATGACCCACCGGCACAGGTATGGCCTTAGGGCTGGGGAGGGTTCCCTCTGGAGAGGTGAGTCTAAATTGTCAAGGGTCAGAGGAAAGAGTCCTTGTGTATACTCATATTCCCTCTTACCCATGCACACAGCAAACACTTATGTGGCTCCTGCCATAGGACCCACACCCTGCATTCAGTCAGTCACTATCCTGGGTAAGAGAAGTATATACATGATACTGTGGGAACATGGAGGAGGGAGCATTTGGGGTAACTCTTGAAGAATAAGTAGATGTTTGCTAGGGGTTAGGAGGGTGATAGGGCAAGATCTAGGCAAATTGACTGACACATGCAGAAGCCTCAAGATATGAACAAGCCAGCCTGGTCAGCACTCCGAGTAGAGCCAAGTGGCTGGAGTGCAGGATTCCAGGGCATGGAAAGGGGATAGGACCAGCTCTGAATGGGCCTTGTTCATACAGGCCTTTGGACTTGATCCCAAGGAGAATGAGGATCACCAAGTCAGTTTTAAGGAAGAAACAGCATAGTGATGTGAACATCAAAGACTGGTTTGCCTGAGCTCAACTGAGAATACTGAAAGCCTCTAGGCCAAGAAGGCCAGGTTGGAGGAGGAGACTAGTGAGAGGAGCCCCTCACTTAGGCTTGTTTTCCAGTGTGAGCAGCAACTCAGCACAGAGTGGGCACTTAGTAAATAAGGAACAAATGAATGAGAAGCTTTCCTGGTATTGCTAGAGGAGAGCTGTTGACAAGCCTTTTGGCCACAGATGTGGAAGGAGGCCCGTAGATAGTTCACAGCCAGCTATTTTGGTAGTTTCCCACACTAGGAAGAAGCCTCTGACCAAGGAGCAGATCCCATCATGGTGTGGGGGGGGTGGGGGAGTGGGCACTGACCCAGACTAATACCCCATAGAAAGGGGGACCTGAGATCTTTGACCTGATTTGGCATATCTCTTATTCCTCCTGAGAACCTGCTAATGTCAGTAAACTGAGTGGCCATAAGCCATGTAGCTGTAGGTAGAGGCTTGTCCAGTGTACCACACCATTGTCTCTCCCAGTCCAAGGGCTCCTGGGTAGCAGGGTACAGCTCAGGACTGCTCCAGGCCTCAGATGGGTATGAGCATTGGCTATGGAACCCTCCAAACCGGCGGTAGCTGAAACCAGGGATGACTGTTCCACACATTCCCCCTGCCACCTGCCGTGGGCCTGACTCCTCCCTATTTCCCACTCTTGCTCACAGCCCCATGAACTTGATGGGCACAGGTCGCCATTCATCATCCTCTCTCTCCTCACATGCGTCTAGTGAAGCAGGAAACATGGTGATGCTGGGCGACGGCTCCATGGGCGATGCTCCCGAGGACCTGTACCACCACATGCAGGTACAGAGCTGTCCAGGGAGAGTGGGCCAGGGCACCATGCCTACAGAACTCACCTTGCTGTTGCAATGTCTAGTCTGAGGGCTTGGCAACCCTGCCTAATTCTCTAGCTCCTGAATTCAGAACACCCCTCACAAGAGCTAGAAAGTTGCCGTTCCTCCACACACCATCCTAAGTCTCGGTTCCCAGGCCTTATTTCCCAAGAAGAAAATCCAGCTTCAGTCCTGGTTGCTTTAGGAGATCCCATGGGAAAGATCCTCTGCCAGATTGCCCCCTTGCCTGGCATTCCTGTTGGCTTAGTCTTGCTTCCTCCATGGTCACCATAGTATGGCCAGCCCAACAACTTTGTTCCATACGGGTGGTGTGGGTGGCCCCTAGTTGCCCAGCCATTAGCCTGGCCTCCATCAGGGCTCAGGGTATAGCATAAGGCACTGGGGCAGAGCACCTCAGGGCATGAAAAAGCAAACTCTGTGCCAGCCCTAAAGTCCTGGCCATTCAGACCTCTATCCTGCTGATTTTTCTCCCTTTGCAGCTCGCGTATCCCCACCCCAGGTACCAGGGCTCAGTCACCAACGTCTCTGTTCTGTCCTCGTCCCAGGCAAGCCCTTCTTCCTCCAGCCTGAGTTCCACTCACTCAGCACCATCCCAGATGATTACCTCTGCCCCTTCCAGTGCCCGAGGTAAGGATGGCAGGGTGCTACTTGCAGAATGGAGAAGAGAGGTCTTCATCAACCCCACTCGGCTTCCTCTCATCTGTGGCTGTGTCTTTGAGCAGCCCTGTGACTTAGAGAATACTCATTTGTGCTTTTACCACTAAGGACTCGAGAATTCCTGCCTCCAGGCCTCTTCCCTGGCTGGCTTTAGACTCCACTCTGAGCAGTGGCTGCCGCTGTGCAGCCATTGCATTTCTACCTCAGTCACAGGATACACAGCTTAGAAGAAAGCTCACTTCTTTCCCATTGAAAGTTTTGCTAGAGCAAAGATCAAAGTCAAGGCAAAAGTGAGTCTTTTGTCTTGAGGAATCAGGCATGATGACAAAGTATGAAAAGTAAATTGGGAGACTAAAATTAACCCTGGAAAATGTTATTCTAAAACAGTAACAGCAACCAAAAAATTTTTCTTCAGTTGGGAAAGGCTTTCTCAGGAGAGATGGCTCTGTAAAAACCTATTTACTTTGCCAATTATCACTTGATTTCTTGTTCAGTTGAATAAATATTGTTCTTTGAGAGGCAGCATCTTTGCTTCTTTTTCACATTCTAATCCTAGTTCCCAAGTAAAAGTTGATTCTGTCCTTGTAGACAGAAACATTTGCAATGGAATGGAAATTAGCTGTGGTACATAGGATCTAGTGCTTCCCAGGGTTGGCTTTGCAGGGCAGTGACAGTGGTCTGAGCTTGCCAGCCAGTCACTTGCTCTTGCTTCCAGGCTTCAGAAGGAGGGAGTCTCTTTGTTCTTCTCATTATTATGAAACCAAAGAAAAATATCACAAATTTATTTATTTATTTTCATTATTATACTTTAAGTTCTGTGGTACATGTGCACAACGTGCAGGTTTGTTACATATGTATACATGTGCCATGTTGGTGTGCTGTACCCATTAACTTGTCATTTACATTAGGTATATCTCCTAATGCTATCCCTCCCCGCTACCCCTACCCCACAACAGGCCCCAGTGTGTGATGTTCCCCACCCTGTGTCCAAGTGTTCTCATTGTTCAATTCTCACCTGTGAGTGAGAACATGTGGTGTTTGGTTTTCTGTCCTTGCGATTGTTTGCTCAGAATAATGGATTCCAGCTTCATCCATATCCCTACAAAGGACGTGAACTCATCCTTTTTTATGGCAGCATAGTATTCCATGGTGTATATGTGCCATATTTTCTTAATCCAGTCTATCATTGATGGACATTTGGGTTGGTTCCAAGTCTTTGCTGTTGTGAATAGTACCACAGTAAACATACGTGTGCATGTGTCTTTATAGTAGCATGATTTATAATCCTTTGGGTATATGTCCAGTAATGGGATGGCTGGGTCAAATGGTATTTCTAGTTCTAGATCCTTGAGGAATCGCCACACTGTCTTCCACAATGGTTGAACTAGTTTACAGTCCCACCAACAGTGTAAAAGTGTTCCTATTTCTCCAAATCCTCTCTAGCACCTGTTGTTTCCTGACTTTTTAATGATCGCCATTCTAACTGGTGTGAGATGGTATCTCATTGTGGTTTTGATTTGCATTTCTCTGATGGCCAGTGATGATGAGCATTTTTTCATGTGTCTTTTGGCTGCATAAATGTATTCTTTTGAGAAGTGTCTGTTCATATCCTTTGCCCACTTTTTGATGGGGTTGTTTGATTTTTTTCTTGTAAATTTGTTTAAGTTCTTTGTAGATTCTGGATACTAGTCTTTTGTCAGATGGGTAGATTGTAAAAATATTCTCCCATTCTGTAGGTTGCCTGTTCACTTTGATGGTAGTTTCTTTTGCTGTGCAGAAGCTCTTTAGTTTAGATCCCATTTGTCAATTTTGGCTTTTGTTGCCATTGCTTTTGGTGTTTTAGTCATGAAGTCCTTGCCCATGCCTATGTCCTGAATGGTATTGCCTAGGTTTTCTTCTAGGGTTTTTATGGTTTTAGGTCTAACATTTAAGTCTTTAATCCATCTTCAACTAAATTTTGTACAAGGTGTAAGGAAGGGATCCAGTTTCAGCTTTCTACATATGACTAGCCAGTTTTCCCAGCACCATTTATTAAATAGGGAATCCTTTCCCCATTGCTTGTTTTTGTCAGGTTTGTCAAAGATCAGATGGTTGTAGATGTGTGGTATTATTTTCGAGGGCTCAATTCTGTTCCATTGGTCTATATCTCTGTTTTGGTACCACTACCATGCTGTTTTGGTTACTGTAGACTTTTAGTATAGTTTGAAGCCAGACAGTATGATGCCTCCAGCTTTGTTCTTTTTGCTTAGGATTGTCTTGGCAATGTGGGCTCTTTTTTGGTTCCATATGAACTTTAAAATAGTTTTTTCCAGTTCTGTGAAGAAAGTTATTGGTAGCTTGATGGGGATGGCATTGAATCTATAAATTACCTTGGCAGTATGGCCATTTTCACAATATTGATTCTTCCTATCCGTGAGCATGGAATGTTCTTCCATTTGTTTGTGTCCTCTTTTATTTCGTTGAGCAGTGGCTTGTAGTTCTCCTTGAAGAGGTCCTTCACATCCCTTATTAGTTGGATTCCTAGGCATTTTATTCTCTTTGAAGCAATTGTGAATGGGAGTTCACTCCTGATTTGGCTCTCTGTTTGTCTGTTATTGGTGTATAGGAATGCTTGTGATTTTTGCACATTGATTTTGTATCCTGAGACTTTGCTGAAGTTGTTTATCAGCTTAAGGAGATTTTGGACTGAGACAGTGGGGTTTTCTAAATACAATCAGGTCATCTGCAAACAGGGACAATTTGACTTCCTCTTTTCCTAATTGAATACCCTTTATTTCTTTCTCTTGCCTGATTGCCCTGGCCAGAACCTCCAACACTATGTTGAATAGCAATGGTGAGAGAGGGCATCCCTGTCCTGTGCCAGTGTTCAAAGGGAATGCTTCCAGTTTTTGTCCATTCAGTATGATATTGGCTGTGGGTTTATCATAAGTAGCTCTTATTATTTTGAGATATGTCCCATCAATACCTAGTTTATTGAGAGTTTTTAGCATGAAGGGCTGTTTAATTTTGTCAAAGGCTTTTTCTGCATCTATTGAGATAGTCATGTGGTTTTTGTCTTTGGTTCTGTTTATATGATGGATTACGTTTATTGATTTGCATATGTTGAACCAGCCTTGCATCCCAGGGATGAAGCTCACTTGATCGTGGTGGATAAGCTTTTTGATGTGCTGCTGGATTCAGTTTGCCAGTATTTTATTGAGGATTTTTGCATCAATGTTCATCAGGGATATTGGTCTAAAATTCTCTTTTTTTGTTGTGTCTCTGCCAGGCTTTGGTATCAGGATGATGTTGGCCTCATAAAATGAATTAGGGAGGATTCCCTCTTTTTCTTTTGATTGGAATTGTTTCAGAAGGAATGGTACCAGCTCCTCTTTGTACCTCTGGTCGAATTCGGCTGTGAATCCATCTGGTCTTGGACTTTTTTTGGTTGGTAGGCTATTAATTATTGCCTCAATTTCAGAACCTGTTATTGGTCTATTGAGGGATTCAACTTCTTCCTGGTTTAGTCTTGGGAGGGCGTATGTGTCCAGGAATTTATCCATTTCTTCTAGATTTTCTAGTTTATTTGCATAGAGGTGTTTATAGTATTCTCTGATGGTAGTTTGTATTTCTGTGGGATCGGTGTTGATATCCCCTTTATCATTTTTTATGCATCTATTTGATTCTTCTCTCTTTTCTTCTTTATTAGTCTTGCTAGCGGTCTATCAATTTTGTTTATCTTTTCAAAAAAAAACCAGCTCCTGGATTCATTGATTTTTTGAAGGGTTTTTTGTGTCCCTATCTCCTTCAGTTCTTCTCTGATCTTAGTTATTTCTTGCCTTCTGCTAGCTTTTGAATGTGTTTGCTCTTGCTTCTCTAGTTCTTTTAATTCTGATGTTAGGGTGTCAATTTTAGATCTTTCCTGCTTTCTCTTGTGGGTATTTAGTGCTATAAATTTCCCTCTACACACTGCTTTAAATGTGTCCCAGAGATTCTGGTATGTTGTGTCTTTGTTCTCGTTGGTTTCAAAGAATATCTTTATTTCTGCCTTCATTTGGTTATATACCCAGTAGTCATTCAGGAGCAGGTTGTTCAGTTTCCATGTAGTTGAGTGGTTTTAAGTGAGTTTCTTAATCCCGAGTTCTAGTTTGATTGCACTGTGGTCCGAGAGACCATTTGTTATAATTTCTGTTCTTTTACATTTGCTGAGGAGTGCCTTACTTCCAACTATGTGGTCAATGTTGGAATAGGTGTGGTGTGGTGCTGAGAAGAATGTATATTCTGTTGATTTGGGGTGGAGAGTTCTGTAGATGTCTATTAGGTCCATTTGATGCAGAGCTGAGTTCAATTCCTGGATATCCTTATTAACTTTCTGTCTCATTGATCTGTCTAGTATTAACAGTGGGGTGTTAAAGTCTCCCATTATTATTGTGTGGGAGTCTAAGTCTCTTTGTAGGTCTCTAAAGACTTGCTTTATGAATCTGGGTGCTCTTGTATTGGGTGCATATATATTTAGGATAGTTAGCTCTTCCTGTTGAATTGATCCCTTTACCATTATGTAATGGCCTTCTTTATCTCTTTTGATCTTTGTTGGTTTAAAGTCTGTTTTATCAGAGACTAGGATTGCAACCCCTGCCTTTTTTTGTTTTCCATTTGTTTGGTAGATCTTCCTCCATCCCTTTATTTTGAGCCCATGTGTGTTTCTGCATGTGAGATGGTTCTCCTGAATGCAGCACACTGATGGGTCTTGACTTTTTATCCAATTTGCCAGTCTGTGTCTTTTAATTGGAGCAGTTAGCCCATTTACATTTAAGGTTCATATTGTTATGTGTGAATTTGATCCTGTCATTATGATGTTAGCTGGTTATTTTGCTCATTAGTTGATGCAGTTTCTTCATAGCATCGATGGTCTTTACAATTTGGCATGTTTTTGCAGTGGCTGGTACCGGTTGTTCCTTTCCGTGTTTAGTGCTTCCTTCAGGAGCTCTTGTAAGGTAGGTCTGGTGGTGACAAAATCTCTCAGCATTTGCTTGTCTGTAAAGGATTTTATTTCTCCTTCACTTACGAAGCTTAGTTTGGCTGGATATGAAATTCTGGTTTGAAAATTCTTTTCTTTAAGAATGTTGAATATTGGCCCCCACTCTCTTCTGGTTTGTAGAGTTTCTGCTGAGAGATCAGCTGTTAGTCTGATGGGCTTCCCTTTGTGAGTAACCCAACCTTTCTGTCTGGCGGCCCTTAACATTTTTTCCTTCATTTCAACTTTGGTTAATCTGACAATTATGTGTCTTGGAGTTGCTCTTCTCGAGGAATATCTTTGTGGTGTTCTCTGTATTTCCTGAATTTGAATGTTGGCCTGCCTCGCTAGGTTGGGGAAGTTCTCCTGGATAATATCCTGAAAAGTGTTTTCCAATTTGGTTCCATTCTCCCCATCATGAATAGGAACAGAACCAGTCTGCAGCTCCCAGCGTGAGTGATGCAGAAGACAGGTGATTTCTGCATTTCCAACTGAGGTACTGGGTGCATCTCATAGGGGCTTGTCAGACACTGGGTGTGGCCCACAGAGCAGGGCGGGGTATCACCTCACCCGGGAAGTGCAAGGGGTCGGGGAGTCACCTTTCCTAGCAAAGGGAAGCCGTGACAGACAGTACCTGGAAAATCGGGACACTCCCACCCTAATACTGCACTTTTCCTATGGCCTTAGCAAAGGGCACACCAGGAGATTATATCCTGTGCCTGACTCAGGGGATCCCACGCCCACGGAGCCTCTCTCACTGCTAGCATAGCAGTCTGAGATCAAACTGCAAGGAGGCAGTGAGGCTGCGGGAAGGCGTCTTGAGTAGGTAAACAGCCTGCCTCTGTAGACTCCACCTCTGGGGGCAGGGCCTAGCTGAACAAAAGGCAGCAGAAACTTCTGCAGATTTAAACGTCCCTGTCTGACAGCTTTGAAGAGAGTAGTGGTTCTCCCAGCACAGAGTTTAAGATCTGAGAACAGACAGACTGCCTCCTCAAGTGGGTCCCTGACCCCCCAGGAGCCTCCCAGTAGGGGGCGACTGACACCTCATATGGCAGGGTGCCCCTCTGAGACAAAGCTTCCAGAGTGAAGGATCAGACAGCAACATTTGCTGTTCTGCAGCCTCCACTGGTGACACCCAGGCAAACAGGGTCTGGAGTGGACCTCCAGCAAACTCCAACAGACCTGCAGCTAAGGGTCCTGACTGTTAGAAGGAAAACTAACAAACAGAAAGGACATCTACACAAAAACCCCATCTGTACGTCACCATTATCAAAGACCAAAGGTAGATAAAACCACAAAGATGGGGAGAAACCAAAGCAGAAAAGCTGAAAATTCTAAAAATCGGAGCACCTCTTCTCCTCCAAAGGAACGCAGCTCCTCGCAGCAATGGAACAAAGCTGGATGGAGAATGACTTTGACGAGTTGAGAGAAGAAGGCTTCAGACGATCGGTAATAACAAACTTCTCCGAGCTAAAGGAGGATGTTTGAACCCATTGCAAAGAAGCTAAAAACCTTGAAAAAAGAGTAGATGAATGGCTAACTAGAATAAACAGTGTAGAGAAGTCCTTAAATGACCTGATGGAGCTGAAAACCATGGCATGAGAATGACGTGATGCATGCACAAGCTTCAGTAGCCGATTCGATCAACTGGAAGAAAGGGTATCAGTGATTGAAGATCAAATGAATGAAATGAAGCAAAAAGAGAAGTTTAGAGAAAAAAGAGTAAAAAGAAATGAACAAAGCCTCCTAGAAATACGGGACTATGTGAAAATCTACGTCTGTTTGGTGTAATACCACAAATGTATGACATGGGAAGTCATTAAGAAAAGAAGCTCTCCAAAGCACACAAACCCATGAAGCCCACAGTAGGAGTGATGGAGAGAAGCCCACAGTAGGAGTGATGGAGAGAAGCCCACAGTAGGAGTGATGGCTGTATGGCACAGTGAAAAGATGCAGTGACCACCTGGGAAAAGCCTTGGCAGATTGTGGAGGGAAGTGGAGTAAGGTTGCAGCAGGCACAGTCAGACTTCACCTGAAGTATTCAGAACAAGCCCTCATTTCCAGGGCAAGGGAATTAAGGCCACCTAGCCAGTTCATGGCCAAGCTAAGTTTGGTGCACAGATCTTTACACTCACCAGCCCTCACTCTCATGCCCATTCCACTGCCCATATTGCCTCCCTAGCATGGACTCTGAGGTCAGAAAAGGGGAGCCAGCATTTGAAAGCAGACATTTCTAGTACTAAATAGGACAAATGAACCAAAAGATTGGTGCATGCTGAAGATTTGTCAGTATGTGAAGGCTGCAGACATAGAGAAGGAGCAGTGATATGTGTTATCAAGAAGGCACACTGAAAGACGGCCTTGGGAATAAGAAGAAAAGAAACCCTGAGCTATGAATGCCACAGTTGAGGTTGGCATTTACAGTGTCTTCAGGTAAATAGTCCTGAATAGAGCTGCAGAAACAGATTCTGTAATCCCTTCTGGTTTTGTTTTTTTCCCTAACCTAAAGTGTCTCTAAGATATGTTCTGACATATCTAAGACTTTATCTGGTATTCTTGCTGAGGACAGATCTCTGAATCATGATGACTGATAAACACGGAAGGCAACCAAGGATGGACATTTGAACTCAATTGCACTCTGACATTGGTCAGACACTTCCTCTAGGCTGTTCCAAATACTTAGTGTCCTGAAAAGAAGAAAGAGGAGGAATAAGCAGGCTCTGCTATTGGGGACCTCACAGGCTGGCGGTTACCACCTTTTCCTTCCAGCCGTTGACTGATTTATTCACCTATCAAGCTTTTACTGAATGCTCAGTGAGGAACCTGCATGGCTCTTGCCTTGGGGACAGGTGGTGCACTATGTCAGTGCTGAATAGAGAGAAATTATCTTCTCCTTGTTTGGAAATAACTCATTTTTACTTCAAATGCCTTGGTTATCTGTTGCTGCGTAATAAACCACCCCCAAAACTTCTTAAAACAATCTATTATCATCTCTTATTCTGTGGGTTTACAGGGCTCACTGAGCAATTCTCACTTGGTGTCAGATGACACTGGCTGGAATCATTTAAAAGCTCAGCTGGGCTGGATATTCGAGATGGCTCACATACATGGCTGGCAATTCATGCTGGTGGTCAGCTCGGGGTGCGACTGGGGCTGTCAACTTGAGCTCCTACATATGACCTTTCCTTGTGACTTAGGCTTCTCACAGCATGGCAGCTGATTTTCCCCAGAGAAAGCATTCCAAGAGACCCAGGAAGAAGCCTTAAGGCTCCTTTTTACCCAGCCTTGGATGTCCCAGGAAGTCCCCACATTTCTGTTGTCTTCTCAAGTCACTAATGTCAACCCAGATACCAGAAAGAGGAATGAGATTACACCTCATGTTGTAAGGAATGGCGTGTGTGTTTTGGGACGGTAGGTGTTGATGGTCACCATTTTTGAGATGAGCTGTCACAATGGCCAAACTCAAGAATATCACACAGAGGAAGGCTGAGAGAAGCCCCTTCCCTTTTGGGGGTAAACATTAAGTGCAAAAATAAACAACTGGGCCCAAAGAGAATAGTGACAAGATCAGAGGCAGTAAGAAAGAAAGCAAGTCCCTTCTAGACCACAACTTCCATACAATCCATGTGCAGGCTCATCTGGAGGAAGGTGCAGGTCCTACATCTATCAAGCACAGTATTAGGCCCTGGGAGACAAAATAGAAGGGTCTGTATGACATGGCATCATAGAGAAAGACTGATACTTTCAAATGTATGTAATAGGTGTTGCAGTAGATGCACTCTGAGCAAAGAAGGGAGGAAACAGTCCACTCTGTTTGAAGTTTGTGTTTGGTATTACCAGGGAGAGGAAAGCTTTCGTAAAGGTGATCTTGAGGGAAGTCCTTTGCATTGGGGTTACTTCCCCCACTCCCAAGAGTGGTCATGAGACCAGTGGTCTTCCTTGCCATACCCATCGACATTGCTGTGATTCCTGTTGCTTTGGAAATGTCTGAGAGGAATGGCCTGCAAGGCCCCTCACACGGATCAGGATATTGAGTATGCAGATGTGGGGTTTTCTTTATGAGCCAGGCTGTGAGCTCCATGAGGTGAGAGACCATGGACAACCTGAGCAAGACAGTATACCAGGTTCCAATCACATGCTTGGTGTGGAATAGGCATTAGATATGGGTTTGATGTTACTGAGTTGGTCTAAAGGTGCTGTGTGTTTTTCGGTGCATACTGAACAGAGAGTAGTCCTGTCTAGAGCTGTGGGCTGCAATGCTCAGGAAGCATTCTGAGAGTTTCTTGCTGGGAAAGCACTATATCGGTCAGTGAGAATAGGTGCTTTTTTCACCTAAACTCTTGTGAGTTGACAGCTCCCCCTGCTGATCAAAAGGCTGATTGGAGCTAGGAAACAGGGATTTTGAATAATCCTTAAGTAATTCGTTGACACTGGGGTTTACTAGACTACAACTCACATAATTCAGAAGTCCCATGAACACAGAAACCCTTGTGTTGTTCAAATGTTTTCATGAAAAGTAACCATCACCTTCACCTACCATGGGATTGGCTGCCCAGGGCAGAGGGCAGGGGGAGGGAAGTGAAGTGGTAGAGTTAAAAATTTTAGTGGTGGCACAGAGCACCCCTTTGTGGCCACCATAGCCCAGAGAGACCACCATAACATGAGTCTGAATCTTCAGCAGAGCCCCTGAGCCCTGGCTACAGCCTTCAGGCTTCTGTATCTCCATCCTAACCTCGTCACACGGATCAGGATATTGAGTATGCAGATGTGGGGTTTTCTTTATGAGCCAGGCTGGCTGTGAGCTCCATGAGGTGAGAGACCATGGACAACCTGAGCAAGACAGTATACCAGGTTCCAATCACTTGCTTGGTGTGGAATGGGCATTAGATATGGGTTTGATGTTACTGAGTTGGTCTAAAGGTGCTGTGTGTTTTTCGGTGCATACTGAACAGAGAGTAGTCCTGTCTAGAGCTATGGGCTGCAATGCTCAGGAAGCATTCTGAGAGCTTCTTGCTGGGAAAGCACTATATCGGTCAGTGAGAATAGGTGCTTTTTTCATTTCTCTTTACATAGCCATCTTCTTGAGGTTGCCTAAGAGTACAGGTTCTAAAAGAGAACATAGAAACCAGTAAAATCACAAAATAGCAATTCAGGTCGAGTTTAAAAAATCATATTTTAGTCATTCTCTTACAAGTGAAAGGACATTTTTTAACAACTGGGTCTTAAAGCCAGCCCTGAGGTTCTACAAACAGGATCACTCAGACCAACTGTGGAAAAAGTTACATTACTGGTATTTATTATGCTGACTTCTTCAAAGTATTTTAGCTTCATCTTCTTGGACTGAAATGAATACAAGAGGAATTTCTCAAGGACTCCTGTGGCAAGCTGGCTGAAGAAGACGTATTTTTAGCTGTGTCCTGACAGTGCTGGCACTGCACACTCAAAAGAAAGCCCCAGAGACCCTGAGTTCCAGAGACACAGAGCCTCTAGGAGCTGCAGATTGACCCCAGCTGCAGATTCAGCTGGAGCCCATGGGTTGGTCTAAACTACCCAACTTCACTCAGAGGACACCCCAGAGAGGGGTTTCAACCATAAGAGCCAGGCAGAGGCTTGAGGTCCAGGTGATCCTCCTGTGAGGGGGCTCCAATTCCCCCAGTGGTTTCTCATGGATATGCGGGTATCTGGTACAATGAGCACATTTGGAGGGCCTTCCAAATTACCCATTCCCCCAGGAAAGCCAGCAAGTTACTCTTACTGCTTCTGTGGAAGATCTTCTCAAGGACCATGGGTTGACAAGTTCCTGGACCTATGGCTATGGCCTGAATCCATGGGGACTGAGTCACACCACATGTGGCATGGTGTGGCCTCCATAACAGTCCCTCAGACTAGGGGAAATCACTGCAGAGGCCTCACAGGAGTAGAACTTGAGTCAAGTCAACTAAAGAGCCTGAGTTAAAGCCCCATAATTTCCACATTAGTTCCATGAACCCTGAGTTCACGGAAGGGCAAGTGTCACAGAGCAAAACCCCGGAGAGCAACCTGTGTGCAGAGCCCTGGCCCCCAGCCAGCCTGGCTCTAGGGCTGCAGTAGGACTGGCAGGAAGGCAGAGGCCAGGTGCTGGGACCTAGAATCTGGGAGGGAGAAGCCTCTGAGAAAAGTTGGTAGGGAGCCAGGTGAGAACAGGGCCAGTGGTGTCAGGAGAAGGTAAGTGCATAAAGACACAGTATGTCAAGTAATAACAGTGTGGCTATGTTATCTGAGTGTCTCTGTCTCTGTGTGAGTGTCTCCATTGCAAACTGGCCTGTTCCCCAGGAGAGCCCAGCATACAGGCCACACCCATTTCCTGATAGTGCTGGATGCAGGGAGCTCCTAGCCACCCTGCTCCAGTTCTTAACTCTCCTCACCCTCTGCTTCTGAGCATGGTGGGGGCTCTGTCAGCGGATCTGCATCTCACCAGCCTGCCGTATGTCAGCCTTGGCTGGGACATGAGGTGCAGCCACTGCCACCATCTAACAACCAGGCTCTGCTTCATTCCTCCTGTGCTTGCTGAGTTCATCCTCACCCTAACTGCAAGGGACACCTACTCTGGTTCCCTAGTCCTGAGGACGCTTGACTGCTGGACCCTCCATCTGTGGCTTGTCATCTGTGCTTGATTGTTCTCACTTGGTTACAGGCTCTCCCTCTCTGCCAGATAAGTACCGCCATGCCCGTGAAATGATGTTGTTGCTGCCCACATACCGGGACCGCCCAAGCAGTGCCATGTATCCAGCAGCCATCCTGGAGAACGGACAGGTAATAGACCCACCACACTGACTGTCCTCTGCTGCAAGTGTGTTAGCCTGTGCTTCCCTCCTTGCATTTGCTGGGCCTTCTGCATTGTCCTACATGCCTCTCTCATTCCGCTGTAAAATCCCGCAAAAGGCTGCTGGGCTCCTGGATGTGGAGTGCAGTGAACCTGAGGACCAGCAATCCAGACAGAGTGTAGGCATGAGTAGAATGGTGGCAGGAACCACCGTTGGAACCAGCATTGCTCATGTAGCTATCTGTCCTTCCCACCAGATTCCTGGACTCCTCATCCCTAAACAGTCTAGCAGAGTTAATTGGTTCTTTGCAGCCTGTTCTGAGAAGGCAGTGGTGGACACATTGGTCTGGAAGATGTTCTTCCTCCCTATTTGTGGGGCATCCTCACTGGAGCAAACTCTGCCTCTTTTATTCATCCATCCAACTGAAGTCCCTCACTACCTGCTGGGGCTGTTCTACATGCCATTTGCACAGCTCTCCAAATGCTCTGCTGGGGACCTTGATGAAGAAGCTGTAGGGATTAACTCCCTCCCTTGGGCAGTCTGCCCCTGCCCTTCTATCAGGGTCCATAAAAGTCACCTCTCAGTGACCATTACCTAGCCTCAGAATGCCAGGAGTTTCTTAGTGGTACCTCCCTGTGCATGATTGGCTCTGCCAGGCAGAGGGATGAGGTCTGCTTGGCAGCTGCCCATCAAAACAGCAAGTCCTGTCTGTGACTCTAGGCTTGATACTGTCCTTTTCTCTACCTTCGGTGCTAGCACAGGCCTGTGCAGGGCCTCTCCAGGAGGCTAAACCTGTCAGTGCTCATGGGGAAGTGGGGATCTCTCTGGCCAGAAAAAAGGATGCATACCGATGCTCCCAGGTAGCTATGTTCTGTTTCTTGGCCCTACATAAGACAGCCTGGGTCCTAGCCAGATACTGGAGGATGGTATCGCAAATATTGTGTATAGAAGCATTGAGAACCAGACACCCTGGACAGTCTTTCCTAGGGCTGGCCTGGAGGTCTCAGTATATCTCAAGTGTGAGCTGTGCCACTGCTTTGTTTTCCCTGTCTGATCTTGTAGTGTCCTGTCTCTTGTGGCCCATAACACTACCTTCCAAGATATAACTGGTTGTTTTCACTCGCTATAATGTTTATCTCCTTCCTTCAGCCGCCGAATTTCCAGCGAGCCCTGTTCCAGCAAGTGGTCGGAGCCTGCAAACCCTGCAGTGATCCCAATCTGTCTGTGGCTGAAAAAGGTATTGTTCCCCAGGTGGCCTTCCCCTCATGTCTGTCCCCATCCTGAGTGTCTGACTCTTGTCCCTGAGTACCAGCTGGCCAGGGCTAAGCCATACTTCAACACTCAGGTCTGTCTGTCTGTCCAGAATTCTGACTAGTTCTTGTGCTATTTAACCAATGTCTGGCTTGATGCTAAGGTTTATATCCTGTATACCTCCTTCCTCAGGGCCTGCCCTCAAAGAGGTCCCAGCTGCCTCCTGCCCTGAGCCCACCTTTATGGAAACTTGGGCTTCTGTGTGCAAACTGTAGACAACTACTTCCCTAGACTCCTCCCAGCCACCCCTAGAATTCAGCAGGCCTTGTGGCCCCTTTGGTCCCTCTCAGCTTGGGCCCTCAGGGATCTTTCCTTGGAGCTCAGAACAGGCCGTGGCCAAACAAGCCCCAAGAGGAAGGGGAAAGACATGCTATTTCCCAAAGACAGGCTTCTCCAAGTGAAGCCCAGGGTGCCCCAAAGGAGTCCAGTCCTCCTGTAGCCACTCTGGCCAGCAGCTGCTGTGAATCCATCTTTTATTGCAAGGCCACCAACCGTACTGTGAGACTGAGCAATCCTCCTTAGACATGTGGCTGTTTAGAGAGTGGGGATTTTACCCTGTGTTCTGCTTCTGCAAGCCGATGGAAGAAGCAGACTCAGACCTCAGACACGGAGATCTGAGTTAATTTTAACAGAGTAATACTAAGTGCTGAGCCTTCCTGCCACCCAGAACCTGGCCTCATATCCGCCCCTCTCCTCACAGGTTCTCTGCCTAGCTGCTCCATGTATTGGAGTTTAGGGCATATTCAGTTCCCACCAATACAACCTGTCATCCCCTATTCCATCAGAACACGTCCCTCCAAAGCTGTCATCATCACGTTATCATCGTATCTGTTCATCAAGTGCTATGTGCTGTCCCCACTGTTATGCTCTGCCTTTGCTCATCATGGAGGACATACCTCTGTGTCCTCTTTAAAGAGACAAAACACTGATGGGCACTGAAGCTGGGTGCCCCGCCACAAAGGGCCTGGAGACTGGCTGAAGATGCCATCATAGCTTCAAGGTTGTATATCCCGAAAACATGCAGCTTCTTGGACTTGTGCACCTGTGACCCAAAACAGAGTGCCCTTTTCGCCTGGAGGGCCAGAATCCACAGTGGCATTTCTTCAGCTGAGATGCAGAGCAACGTCAGAAGTAGCCAAGAGTCTAGACAGGCTTAGAGCTCAAACAAGTGCTGGTGGCCAGACCAGGACCCTAGCCCAACCAGACACATTAGCGCCTCAGGCCAAGGCCAGACTACGACTACATCAAGGAGCTGGACATGCCCACCCCTAGGTGTGGAAGGAAAGGAGGGTTGTCTCAGAACAGAGGCTGAGCCCAGAGCAAGCATAGCCGTACCACAAGGCTAGCATTTAGAAGGCAGCTAATCAGACATTTGCCCAGTGGCAACACACAGGCCAGAGTATAGCTCCCTAAGTCTCTTCCTGGATCCTCCAGGGCAGGAACTGTACATACTTGTCATCATTCTCTTGTCCGTCAGGGTTCTGAGTCCCATGAGGACTACATCTCTCACTTACAGGTATCTCTTTTTGCCATGTAGTGACTCCCAGATCAGGCAAGCCTGCCTTCAGGACCATGGGCTATGCACTGGCGGCCTCAGGCCAGTGCTGGACAGTTGTTAATGGTGAGGGAGGGAGGCGACAGGATACACTTGGGATCACCCCTCTTTTCCTAGGATAAGTCATTCTATATTAGCCTTCCCTCTAGCCCCAGTGCACTTGTGCTACATGGCAAAGGTCTACTGGCCCCACTGCTCACAGACATCAGGCTGCAGGGCAAACTTGATGGCTTCTGGTTTATGTGGGAGTCACTCAGGCAGGCACCCTTTTGTAAACCATTACAGCCCTGTAAGCTTTCTTCTCCCGTAGACTTCCTGCCCTAGAGCTCCTTTGAGCACTTGTGAGTGAACATCTGCACCCCATAATTCTTCCAGGGCTAGGTGTGCATCTGAGATCCTGGGCTGTCAGAACCCCTTTAGGGAAGCTGCCCAGACCCATTTCCAAGCTTCCTATTCCCTGATATTTCTTTGGTGGCTTTTTATGGAGAAGGTACTTTTTTTGGCAGAGAGGGGAAGGTACAGCGAGCCTCAGCACCAAGAAGCTCATGCTGCATCTTGTAGAGAGTGTGGGTGAGTGGGCCTGTTCTTGGGATGGCTCAGGCTCTCTAAGGAGGCTATTTGGTGAAATCCACCTGATGCTCATCAGATGCAGAATTCTTTCCTCCTTTCAGGCAACAGCTAAGTGTCTTGCCTGCAACTCAATCGCTGGCACACCCCTCCTTCCTGCCGCCAGCCATCAACCATACCAGGAGATGGGGCAATTCTCAGAACTGAGGCTGTTTAGACAGTGGAGTTTTACCCTGTATTCTGCTGCAAGCTCACGCCAGTTCCTGAGCAATGAGGAAGAAGAGGATGATGGATGTCACAGTCTTATCCCTGGACAGCTGAGGGGGCCCAGCCCCTCTGGCCACATCCTTTTCAAAGGACAGATCTAGCTTCTTCCCTTCCAAAGCCTCTCAGCTCCCATTAGGCCCTGAAATTCCCATCTCTGTGTCTAGACCAGGAAGAACCCAAACCTCAGCCACCTCAGGCTCAATGTAGCTACCACAGCCTTAGAACAAATCCAGTGACAGCACCTGGATTGTGAGCCGCTTCTCTGCTGCTAATAGCCCAAAGGGGAGAGTTGCCTGGCTCCAACAGAGAAAGGACATATTTCTTTTTGCTGGTATTTGTTCTCTAGGAGGAGCTGGCCAAGAGAATTCACATGTCCACTGCTGCTTCTGCAGAGTGGCACCCTCAGACCCCAAGGTCCAGCCATCATTCCTCTCTCCTCCTGAAAAGTCTGTCATCTCAACTGTGGCTGAGGGGACAGTATTCTGGCAGTGGACTCCTTCTTTAACACAGAAGGGCACTCTGTGCTTCCGTTTATCCTGGGCCCACTGCACGCCTGCATCCATGGCATGTGGGTGCTAGGAACTGGGGTTCCGTAGACGCCAAAGGGTACTCATCAGCTCCACAGCCCTCCCTCCTCCTGTTAGGAAGCAGTGGGTCCAGCTGGATCTGAGCTGCAGTTTCTTCCAACAGGTACCTGTCCTTGTTCCCTGCTTTTCCCACTGAGCCTGGGCAGTAGGAGAGCTGACTCTAGACTTTGGCAAGGAGCTCTTGTCCTGTGCTCTCTCTATATCCTCTCATTCTCATCTCTACTCTTCTGTCCTGTTTTCTCTTCTCCTCCTGGCAGATCCCAGAGGCTGCAGGCATTCACTCCTTGCTGCACATTCAGCTGTCTCATCCTCAATACTCTTTAGACATAAGCTCACTCTGTTGCCCTCCTCTTAAGCAGCTTCAATCCCTGGCCACTCTCCCCTGTGGGCCACAGTGCCTTGCTTGGCCAGTGTTTTGAGTTCCAGGTGCTGGCATGCCCCACATGTGTGCTGGATACGTGGGGCACACTGGAGAAGCCACAAGCTGTACTTCTCCCAGAGGGTGGCTCGAGAAGTAACCTCCCTTCATGCCATCTGTTTCCACCCTTCAGCTGTGCCAGCAGCCCCCAGCAGCTGGAGTCTGGATAGCGGAGCCCAAGAGGCCCAGCCCTTCCTGTCTGCCCATATGGGGAGCATCCTGGCCCCCCCAGTGCCTCCCCGAAGCCTGCTGCATGGTAAGAAGACCTCCAGCGGGTCCCCCAATAGTCCCTGGTCTCAGACTCTGCTCAAGGGCCACAGCAACAGCCATCTAAGCTGAGAAGATGAGCCATTCTCTGGGCCGACTCAGCCAAAGCCAAAACACCCCCACCACAGGAAGGATCCTGCTGGGCTTTGGGGTCAGTGAGGTTTCCGAGTACAGCAGGTTAGCTCAGGAAGGCCATCCCAACCAGAAGGCCGAAGACAATGGAATTGACTGTGCCAGGCACACTTCTCACCAGACTGTCTCATCGCCTAGCAGTGGGCTAGAGCTGCCGCTGCCTGAGGCCTGTTCCACAGACTCTGAAGCACTCAACTTTTCTGACTTCCTGTGTGGAGTGAGTTTCTTTTACCCCAGCAGCCTGTGTTTTGGAGAAAGCCAGTGTAAAGAGAGGTTTATCCATAGCCCTCAATGCTGAGGGGTCCCCAAGGGACTCTTCTCATGCTTGCCCAGTTGGCCCAGCAAGATGGTGCTGGCAGGAAGCCTGTACAGGGCCCCCCGCTGAGGCTCTGGTTCTGTTCCCTTTGCAGGTCATTACTCCCTACACTTTGACGCCTTCCACCACCCTCTGGGTGATACCCCCCCAGCCCTCCCTGCCCGGACCCTGCGCAAGGTAATGTACTGAAGCGGCAGCCCCACCAGGCTGTGAGATGAGTCATCTCGTCTGCTCTAGAACCACCCTTGGGGTCTACAGGAGGAACTGGAGCCCTCCCCTTCACCTCTCTCCCCAGCCTGGCAGAAGCTGGGGGTGGCCAGAGCCACACTTGAGCTGCAGGTGCACACTTGTGTCCTGCAGCAAATGTGATGGGGGCAGGGAGATCAGAGGGTCCTGCAGACAACAACACACAGTACCAAGAGTGTGTGGGCAGTGAGCACTGGGAAACCTGGGGGCTCTCAGCCAGCACCAAGGTATCAACACACCGTAGTTCGCTAGCTAAACAAATGTTCCTGTGGTGGATCAGAGCATTTCAAACTAGAATTCAGTAAAAGCAAGAACTTTATGAAAAACTCAGGAGAGTAAAATTTCCTACCTGTTAGCTTGTCTGCAAATTGGAAAAGACTGAGTCTATCACAGATTTTAGCAGCAGAATACATTCCTCTGGTCCATGGCCCACCAGGGTTCTTTCTGCCCCCCCTCAACAGGCCTGATGACCAAGCCTTTATGTCAGTATCCCAGAGCCACCGACAGCAGCCTGGGACCTGGGACCAGGGGGCACCAATGCCCAGCAGCCAGGGCAGGGCAATTTTTTGGCCACAGAAATGCAGATGATTCTGGAGTTCCACTGGCTTGGGGGTGGTGGGAGGAGCTGGGAGCTTGCTGCTGAAGAAACAAGAAACATGCTGTTGATGAGGGTTAAAGTTCATTCCTAAGCAGGCTCTTGGTGTTCCCATGGCGGGCAAGTCAGCCTGTCTGGAGAGAGGGATTCTAACATACCCACCCTTTCCTTCGCAGTCTCCTCTCCACCCTATCCCAGCCTCCCCCACAAGCCCCCAGTCAGGTCTGGACGGCAGCAACTCTACGCTGTCCGGCAGTGCCAGCAGCGGCGTGTCCTCCTTGAGTGAGAGTAACTTTGGGCACTCCTCGGAGGCCCCACCTCGCACTGACACCATGGACTCCATGCCAAGCCAGGCCTGGAATGCTGACGAAGATCTTGAGCCACCCTACCTCCCTGTCCACTACAGCCTCTCTGAGTCTGCCGTCCTGGACTCCATCAAGGCCCAGCCATGCCGAAGCCACTCAGCCCCAGGGTGCGTCATCCCTCAGGACCCCATGGACCCGCCTGCGCTGCCACCCAAGCCCTACCACCCGCGCCTGCCGGCCCTGGAGCACGATGAGGGGGTGCTGCTGCGTGAAGAGACTGAGAGGCCTCGAGGCCTGCACCGCAAGGCTCCATTGCCTCCTGGGAGCGCTAAGGAGGAGCAGGCCCGCATGGCCTGGGAGCACGGCCGAGGGGAGCAGTGAGGGGCAACGAGGCGGCTGGGATGCCGCCCTCAGTAAGCAGCTTGCCAATCACTCCAGGTCTGAAAAGCAAGTCCCCCAGCCCCACCCCAGGGAGCCAGAGAGGCTTGGCACTCAGGAGAGAACCACCCCCAAGTCTCCGTTCTACTGCCGTGAACTCATGTGTTGCCATGTACAGAGGCCACAGCAGCATGAAGGGTTGTGGCTTCCCTTTTTATTTTTTTACATTTCCATTTCTATGGGTTTTCCTTTCTTTCCTTTATGCAGTAGATGCTTTCTTCCTCCTGCAGTTCTGGACCATGTGGAGCTATATGGAGAAATTGCACAGACAGAATCACTTTGCCACACTGCAGGGCCCAGGAGTGGGAGCCCAGGCCCTCCCTCCAGGGTAGAGATGCACAGAATGGAAATTGCACTAAGGACCTCTTCCTTTGCTGTATGGACAGAAGAGTTCATGGTTGCATTCAGGGATTGCAAAGACCATATAGACATGTCACAGGTGGAAAAAGGGCCACAAGCCGTTTTGCACAAATGCCTGCCCACCTGCCCCTCTTCCATCCAGGAGTGTGCTACTGAGGGGCTGGCTGGACCAACCTGCTGGCTCAGGCATGTGAGTGGCCTAACTGCATGCCCAGGGCACTGCAAGGGTTCAATGGGCCAGCTGTCTCCTACTCCACCTTGGATTTTTCTCTCCATCACATTATTTCTGACCATTTGCTCCCTTCCATTCTTGAAACACCTCATGCCCCACAGGAGCCCCAGTGGTGACTGGATCTGCAAGGGTTATCTCCCATCCTCTGGGGTTTGAGTGGAGGTATGGAGCCAGAGGGGCTATCCTAGCTACCTTCCTCCTAGGGGGAGCTGGTCCCCTTCCTATGTGGTAGAGAGACTGATGTAAGAGTGTGGGGTGTGGCAGGCGCCGGAAATCCTCGAAGCTTTCAGAAGCGTCCAGAATGCCTACCATCAGCTCCTGAATCAGGGATTTTCAGCACTACCTCTGAGCCATGGGGTTGGCTGCCCAGCCAGGCTTCCAGGCCCTGAGGACATGTGGTCAGGTTCAGCAGGCTCCTGGGTAAAAAGGGTGGGAGGGGGCTTCTCCTTTTGGAAGCAGATAGCCATGCAGGTAGAACTGTCATCTCCCAAGCGGCCACATACAGCAACCCACTCCAAGCCATGGGGACCACCACTCAGGGTTCGGGGCTGGCAGGAGGGTAGTTTCTCCAGTCTCCCCAGTCTGTTGGTGTCTTTACGGGAAACTATAAAGCAGAGCAGTGGTGTCTTTAGAGGAAACTCATTCAAGTCAGGGCACTGATTTCCTCTGTTTATTATTTGGGGGGATAGGGTCAGGTGGGTATAGTAGTACTTTACCAGGGTGCTTTTAAGTTACTTTAAAAAAAAAAAAAGCCTACAAAATATTTTTTTCTTTTATTTGCTCGAGTTCACATTAATGATGGTCACAAGGCTGCCTTGTTGGGCAGGCGTGTTGCCCCCAGTTCCTCTTCTGCTGGCCTGTGTGACCACAGCCAGGCCCTGGGCCTGAGCCCCTTGTCCCTTCTCCACTGCCCCTTTCCAGACAGTAAAGGCCATGGTCAGTGTGTTTTTCTCTTGTAAACAAACCCCAGCTTGTTTAACAGAAATGGTAATAACCTACTGGGAAAGATGGAGGTCTAAATTACCTCCAGGGTTTTTCTGGGGGTTTATCACCAGTGTGGGTCCCTTCTGATACCACCAGGTTCACTCCAGGCAGAGTGGCGTGGAAGGCTGCTGAGGATGTGGGTCAGTCACAGCAGCCCTCCCCTCAAAGGGCTGGCCTGCTTCTCAACCTACATTCATTTGCAAGCTTCAATCTCTGGAGGACCATCTGGTGTTCACAGGTGTTAGAGGGTTAGGGGTTAGGGGTTAGTTTTGGATTTGATTCATAGGTAGAAGGGCTTAGATTTTAAGGCACTTCTGAACGTCAATCCCTGGACAAGGCAGTCATCACATAAGAACAGCTACCTTCTCCACTTGGTGGCACAAGAGGTAGGGAGCGGAGTATGGGTTCATTTGGCTTCGCATTATGCAAGGTGAAACTGTTTGTTTTCCCTCTCCATTTTCCCTAACTGAATGAAAAGGACACATTCTGAAATCCCTTTTGTTGGAGAATTAGTCAGTCTGAGGGGAAATGGGAGGCCAGAGATGAGAACCCTTTGAAAAGATTGTAAAATACTGATTTTCATTCTTTCAAGCTTATTTGTAAATACCTATTTGAATGCTGTGTATTTGTACAGGAATTTGAGCAAAAAATGTATAGAGTGTGATGTCCAATTGGTATTCAGCACTATAAATGTGTTTTTAACCTCCCGCATTCTGTGCTTATTTAAAACAAGGAAACTTCTAACCATTTCTTTTGTGTATTCATGTTTAAAGAAAAAAAGTGATTTAAAAATGATCTTACCTGTAGCAGAAAAGCAAAGTTAAAGGAAACAAAATTTGTACCATTGTCCCAAGAGGTATTTTACTGTATATATTGTGTTAGCATGTTCAAAATCCAAAAAGTAATGTGAATTTTAGATGTAAATATCTGCCACTTGATTTTTTCCCCCCTTTCCCCACTTCCTTGACTGCTGTGATGTGAATTAAAGATAAATACGTGATACTGATCCACTGAATTCACTGAATGGGAGCAGAGGATGTGCCCCTCTCCAACCCTTGTCGCCGGGCTCCAAGCCCTTTTTAGCCCCATAGACATGTCCTTTTTGCACTGAGTACAGCAAACCCTTCCCGCATTCTGCCTTCAAGGCAGGCAGCCAGGAGGGCACTTGAAAGGAGGGCAGTCGAAAAGGAAACATCCTCCAGTGCTTCTCTAGTGATTCCCGGGACCCCACTCAGGAGGCCCCTAGGCAGCCGGGGAGCCCGAGGGCCTAGCCGGGGAGGCAGGAGGAGGCTGGCCAGCCACCAAGCCACGCTTCAGAGCTTGTAAGGGCACCTCCCGAGCCCCTCACCTTCCCACTCTGAGGCGACCCCATGTCCTTGACCGATGATCCGGCCCGGGTGCTTCCCTCCATGGTCTAGAGTGGCGGCCCAGCTTTGAGCTTGGCGCGCCTTAAGCCCTTCCTTCGGATGTCCCGCAGTCCGTCCACTCCACACGTCTCCTATCAGCCTATGCACGGCGGGCTCCGGTCAGGTGGAGGATCAGCAGGTGGGCTTTCAAAGGTTGGGCCCGTTGCCCACGCGAATGAAAGAAGAAAAAAGAAAAGCAACTTCTTTGAGCCTTGCCTGCGGGCGGCCGCCCGCCCTTCCTATCTAACCTGTTGTCTTGGCTGACCCCAGAACTCCTGCACCACGAGTCGGAGTCCGGGCGAGGAGATCAGCAGGGTTTTTCGAGCGAGCCTGGGGCCCAGGGCAGGGGTACGCGGGTCAACAGATGGAAGGCGTGGCCGAACCCCATTCAGCTAGCAGTACCCAGCCTCAGCCAGAGTCTCTGCCCTTACCCAAGATGGCGGCCCACACCGCTTCCGTCGCTGCTGTAGTCGCTTCCTGCGGCCGGCCCGGGTTCAATCAGCGGCCGACAACTGTCTAGGGCTCAGACACCACCAGCCAATGAGGGAGGGCAGCGTGGAGCCGCCCGTCTGGGCTCGCGGCTCGTGGACCAATGGGAAAGTGGCGTGTGGGAGGGCGCCGGGGGCCCCCCGCCAATGGGGAGCTACGGCGCGTGGCCGGGACTTGGAGGCGGTGCGGCGCGGCGGGTGCGGTTCAGTCGGTCGGCGGCGGCAGCGGAGGAGGAGGAGGATGAGGAGGATGTGGGCCACGCAGGGGCTGGCGGTGGCGCTGACTCTGAGCGTGCTGCCGGGCAGCCGGGCGCTGCGGCCGGGCGACTGCGAAGGTGCGGAATAGGGGGCCTGGGGCCGCGCTCCGTGACCGTTCTGGGGGCGGCGCTGAACCCCACAACATCACCAGACGGCCGGGGCCAAGAGGGCGGGGGCGGGGGCGACAGCAGGTCCCAGTGGGGCCTGCATGAGGAGGCTCCGGCGCCCGCCCTAGTAAATCTTCCCTGGCCCTAGAAAACATTGGTCCGACGAAGAAAAGTTGAGACTAGATCCCGTTGAAAACTTGGCCTGAAATCTACATCACGCCTGAGTTATTGTCCCCACCACCATCTAGAGGTTACCGCTCCCCGTCCGGCGTCGGGAGCTCCAGGGCTGGCCGTGGGTGCTGGCACCCTGTCTGTTGGGATCACGAAGCTGCACCTCTGGGTCCGCTGTTGTATTTGGAAATTAGCAGCAGCATTTTGATCATTTTTCTCTTCACCTTCCAGTCTCTCTATTTATGAGGTCACAGTGAGTCCCGTCTCAAGGACACGTGTTCACCATGGGCTTAAACTTGATGAAAGGAGCAGGGAGGAGTCGTTTATAGGTCATTGGGTGATGCTTGGTCCTTTGATGCCCTGGGTGTACCAGGGGACTCCCCGCCACTTGGAACCGGGTTCTGTCTACCTGTAGACACCTGAGAAAAATCGGTGATGGAAAAGCTTACCTTTAATAATTCATCTCCGTGTCTCCTATTAAAATTGCTGGCGGAGTTCTTTCCTGGTGGATTGGAACAGCTTGGTGATTGCTGAGCATCTCCCGTCCCTCTCTTTTCCAGTTTGTATTTCTTATCTGGGAAGATTTTACCAGGACCTCAAAGACAGAGATGTCACATTCTCACCAGCCACTATTGAAAATGAACTTATAAAGTTCTGCCGGGAAGCAAGAGGCAAAGAGAATCGGTTGGTAAGTAGCTGGTGACCCTCACCAACTGGCCCTGGCTCATGTTAACCCTCGGCTTCACCAGCCGTTTGATAAAAGGCCTTGCCCACCTCTCTATTCAGGAAGCCAGCTACTCTCTCCATAAACTAATGTGAGGCTGAAGTGCTTCTATGTCCTTCCCAAAGCGACAGGTGTTCTGCAACTGTTATTTTTTTTTTTAATCCTGTTAGTCTTTATTAAGCACCTACTATGTGCTGGGCACTGGGAATATCAGGGGAAAGAAGTGACAGTCGGGCACACAAATAATGCAGTGTCTGGGTGTCATGAAGAAAATGGACCAGCAGGTGCTGATTTAGAGTGGCCAAGAAGTCTCTCTGAGGAAGGGTTATTGAAGTGGGGTAAGACCATCCCATACAGGGAACAGCAGTGTGAGTGCCCAGAGGCCTGAAAGAGTTTGGCATGTATGTGGACAGGAGAAGGTGACAGGGTGCGCACAGGATAAGCAAGGGCTGAATCTAAGACAAAAGCCCTAGTGAAGCAATGGGTTTTCTAACTTGAATTTCTCTGGCAGTCTCTGGCTTTTCTCTCTGTTAAAGGTTTGAACCCTGGTGACACTTAAATTCATTTGGTGACTTTCAGCTTGGACTGAGCATGTGTTAAGAGTCCAGGGTTTACACTGGCTGAATGTGACTACCAGTACAGGCAGGGCACCGAAAAACGCAGCTGTGGGCCAGGTGCGGTGGCTCATGCCTGTCATCCTAGCACTTTGGGAGGCCAAGGTGGGAGGATTGCTTGAGCTTAGGAGTTTGAGATCAGCCTGGGCAAAGTGGTGAAATCCTGTCTGCACAAAAGAAATTTTAGGCTAGGCGCGGTGGCTCACACCTGCAATCCCAACACTTTGGGAGACCGAGGTGGGTGGATCACCTGAGGTCAGGAGTTCAAGACCAGCCTGGCCAACATGGCAAAACCCTATCTCTACTAAAAAATATAAAAATTAGCCAGGCATGGTGACGGGCGCCTGTAATCCCAGCTGCTCAGGAGGCTGAGGCAGGGAGAATTGCTTGAACCTGGGAGGCGGAGGTTGCAGTGAGCCGAGCCAAGATTGCACCACTGCACTCCAGCATGGGTGGCAGAGCAAAACTTTGTATAAAAAAAAAAAATTTTGTTTTAATTAGCTGGGTGTGGTGGCCCACACCGGTAGACCCAGCTAGTAGTGTGGCTGAGGGGGGAGGATCACCACCCAACAGATTGAAGCTGCAGGGAGCCGTGATCATGCCACTGCATTCCAGCCTGGGCGACAGGGAGCCCTATCTCAAAACAAAAGTAAGGCCCTACAGAGAGATGATGTTTCAGGGTGTCAGTATGTTTGGAGGAGATGGCTCTCAAGCACCTCCTGAAGGCCACTGTCCTTTCTTGCTCCAGTGCTACTATATCGGGGCCACAGATGATGCAGCCACCAAAATCATCAATGAGGTATCAAAGCCTCTGGCCCACCACATCCCTGTGGAGAAGATCTGTGAGAAGCTTAAGAAGAAGGACAGCCAGATCTGTGAGCTAAAGTATGGTGAGTATGGCTAGTCCTTTCTTAATGAATGCTCTGCACCTTCTGGGTTTGTTTCCCATCTGGGAGAGGAAAATGATGAGCTAGAGTCATGAGTGGATTGTATTGTATGACAGATGGTGCTAAATGATGGAGGGCTCTGGCATGGAAGTGGGTGGAGGTCAGAATAGGCCTTTTTGAAGGAGGTGAGGATTAGCCAAGAGGCCAGCTGATGGAAGAGCATTCCAGGCAGAGGATACAGGCAGGATAAAGGTGTCCAGTGGCATGGCAAGTCAGAGAGCATTGCAGGCTGGTGAGGGCTTTTAATCTGCGTGAAGTTAGGAGCATTAGGAGTTTTTGAGCAGAGAAGGGACATGGTACGACTTGGGTTTAACAGGCTGGTTCTGGCTGCAAGCTCTGAAGCCCCAGTGATCTTTACTATTCTGAAAAGAAACGCTATGTCCAAGCATGCAAGCCCAAGAGTTAGGAACTACAGCATCTCTCTTGCTAACTGGGTCTCTGGTTGTACATAGTCCCAGTCTTCAGAAACAGTCAGGGCCTCTTCTGAAAAACTTGAATGGCCAAGGACCTGTGTTCGCCTACTTGTGTCTTCCTGGTACAGGTCCAGTTGGCTCCAGGTCACTGTGGTCATGGAGAGTAAGTTCCTAACTCAAGGGCCTGAGCAGGGCTGCTCTTTGTCACCAGCCTGGAGCTTTTAGTATGTGGTGACTATGTCAGAGGCACTTGGAAGATGGGAACCACGTTTCTTCCATAAGGACAGTGTGGCCTCTGTCCCTATACTTGTTCACACTGCATATCTGTAGTAGACACAATATGTGGCCAGCCTTCCTGGTGAAGAGGCTAGTTCCCTCTTGTGGGGGCAGTAGGCACTGACATGCCTGTAAATGTGTCTGGAAATGTTTCTTTGTCTGAAACTAGTAGGGCTGGTTTGACTGTTCAGGGAGTGACATATTCTGGGACTACTGGGGGACTGCAGGTGTTCCACCCAGCCAGTGACTCTCCCTGCTCTCTCCTCCAGACAAGCAGATTGACCTGAGCACAGTGGACCTGAAGAAGCTCCGAGTTAAAGAGCTGAAGAAGATTCTGGATGACTGGGGGGAGACATGCAAAGGCTGTGCAGAAAAGTCTGACTACATCCGGAAGATAAATGAACTGATGCCTAAATATGCCCCCAAGGCAGCCAGTGCACGGACTGATTTGTAGTCTGCTCAATCTCTGTTGCACCTGAGGGGGAAAAAACAGTTCAACTGCTTGCTCCCAAAACAGCCTTTTTGTAATTTATTTTTTAAGTGGGGTCCTGACAATACTGTATCAGATGTGAAGCCTGGAGCTTTCCTGATGATGTTGGCCCTACAGTACCCCCATGAGGGGATTCCCTTCTTTCTGTTGCTGGTGTACTCTAGGACTTCAAAGTGTGTCTGGGATTTTTTTATTAAAGAAAAAGAATTTCTAGCTGTCCTTGCAGAATTATAGTGAATACCAAAATGGGGTTTTGCCCCAGGAGGCTCCTACCAGTTTATGCTTTCCAGTTGCAGAGTTTGGCGGGGGTATTCGTTCCCATTTATCTCTCAACCCACCAGTACTGAAAATACCAGAGCAGGACATAGGGGCTGGTGCCAGCTGATGTGTGTGGGTGTGTGCCACTAGAGGGCAGCAGGCACTCAGCAGAAAGGAGGTGAGGGGGTGGGTGCTGCACTTGATACCCTGCCCTTTGATACAGTATTTGTCTTACCCACCCAAGACAGCTGGAGGCCACAGTTCTAGGAGTGAGTCTGGGATACATTGGAGGGCCTTATGTTGTGGCTCAGTACAAGCAAGACGGTGTGTGGAGTGTGGTTTTCCACAAGGATATCTTCAATCAGTGCATGTCAGCACTGACATCTCTGAAGATGCCGTTGGCCTGGCCACCTACTTGCTCTTTTGTCCATTCCAAGCCTCTGATGTCTGTTCCAGTTTTTGCAAGTCTGGCAGGAGTCAGCTTATACAAAGAGGGAGTGGGAAGCAGCCTTTTGCCTTTGTTTACCCTAGATTAACAGTTGAGGTCCAGGGTTTTTCTGGAGTCTGCTTCTTAAGCCACTCTCTGTGGCATTGGTGCTTAGGAAACCCAGTTGTTAGTGTGAGCTGTGGCTCAATGAAGACACCTGTAGAAACCACCTGAAAGGACGGATTAAGAACCAGTGCTTTCCAAGGAATTGCTCTTGCCTCAGATCACTTGTGTTTCCTAAGCTCAGTTTACCTGTAGGAGGCCTTGCTGCTGTGGAACCCATTGCTTTCTTCCAAGACCTTTCCCCCTGCACCTGCCTAAGCTACTCCAGGAGCTGCTTTCTCATTGTGAGAAGAGGGCATGACTTGGTGTGCTCTTCCCCATCACAAGGATTCTGTGCCGGAAATTGGGTCAGGTTCTACCAGCAACTGCCCTCGGAGAATGAAAGTTTCCTCAATGGGCTTGAGCACCTGGGCACCCTTTCCCTCACCTCACCTGGGGAGAAGAGGTCGTCCTGAAGGGGATGAACAGGAGGGTACTGGCCAGCGAGGGGTCAGCGTGGCAAGCTGTGATAACTGCTGGCACTATCTGTGCATATGGCCTCTTCATCCTTGGCTCTTGTGGCCCTACCTTTCCAGCCTGCTCTCTGCCCAGATGCCCACAGAAGACGGTGGGACCCAAGAGTGGCGTTAAAGAGTCTATTCCAACTCCATCAACTGCAACTGCAGGCTTGTCTCTGCTTTTGGTTATTACCTGCCTGACAGCAATTGTCCTCACGGCCTTTTCGGGGACTGCTGCAGGTGAACCTGCACGTGGAGAATGCACAGAATGTGGGCCTTGGGTCGTGGACAGGGGCTAAGGATAGTCATGCATTAGTCCTTGGGGCTGTCAACCCTGGATCCCAGGCAGGAGATGCCAAGGAGGGTGATGTGGGTTTGCTCAAGCCTAATCCTAGGACTGAGGGGATACTACATAAAGAGACCACTGACTGGGTCAATGCCCCAGATCCCAACGCCCATGGAAGCTGCCACTCCTGCTCCAATCAGCGCAGGCTCCAGCGCCTGCAAGCGGAGATAGTTGGACCCAGAGCGGCAAAGCACGCCTGGGAGCACAAAGCGTTAGGTCGTCCCGCCGGCCTCTCAGGGTTCGCTACACTCCGCATAGCCTCCAGCATCGGCCATGCGGGCCGCGCGGTGGCGCCAGAGCGCGCGGCCCAGGCCCACTCATCCGGCACTCACAGGGTCACATGGCACTGGGCGACGCAGCGCGATGACACAAGCCCGGCGCGGGTCTTGCTCCGCCCGCCGCAGAGTCACGTAGCACGGCCGGCGCACCTTGATAACGCAATGCCCGGCCCCTCGGCGCCGCTCCCGCCCCGCCCCGCTGCCACCGCCGCGCCGAGTCCTTTTGTCCAAGATGGCGGCGCCGGGGGCGCTGCCTCCTCGGCCGCCGCCTCCGCCGCCGCCGCCGCTGTGAGAAAGCTACGGGCCGCCCGCCCGCCGCGCCAGCGCCATGAAGCGGCAGAGCGAGCGAGACTCTAGCCCGAGCGGGCGCGGCTCGTCATCGTCGGCCAAGCGTCCGCGGGAGCGCGAACGGGAGGCGGAGGCGGGCGGGCGGCGGGCGGCGCACAAGGCCTCTGGCGGCGCCAAGCACCCGGTTCCAGCGCGGGCCCGCGACAAACCCCGCAGCAGCGGAAGCGGCGGGGGCGGGCATCGCGACGGCCGCGGCACCGGGGACGCTAATCACCGCGCGAGTAGCGGGCGCTCCTCGGGCTCCGGCGCTGGCGGCGGGGGACGCGGCGGCAAGGCCTCGGGGGACCCGGGCGCCTCCGGCTTGTCGCCCCGCGCGTCTCCTCTGCCGCCGCCTCCGCCACCGCCTGGGGCCGACCCCGCGGGTCCCGGCTCATCCGCGGCCGCGCCTGAGTACAAGACGTTGCTCATCAGCAGCCTGAGCCCCGCGCTGCCCGCCGAACACCTCGAGGACCGGCTTTTCCACCAGTTCAAGCGCTTCGGCGAGATCAGCCTCCGCCTGTCGCACACGCCTGAGCTGGGCCGTGTGGCCTACGTGAACTTCCGGCACCCACAGGACGCGCGCGAGGCCCGCCAGCACGCCCTGGCCCGGCAGCTGCTGCTCTACGACCGCCCGCTCAAGGTAGAGCCCGTGTACTTGCGCGGCGGCGGCGGGAGCAGTCGGCGAAGTAGCAGCAGCAGCGCCGCCGCTTCCACGCCTCCCCCAGGGCCGCCCGCGCCCGCCGACCCGCTCGGCTACCTCCCGCTACACGGAGGCTACCAGTACAAGCAGCGCTCGCTGTCCCCCGTCGCTGTCCCGCCCCTGCGGGAGCCCCGTGCTCGTCACGCCGCCGCAGCCTTCGCCCTGGATGCTGCCGCTGCCGCCGCCGTGGGACTGTCCCGGGAGCGGGCCCTGGACTACTACGGGCTGTACGACGACCGTGGGCGCCCCTATGGTTACCCAGCTGTGTGCGAGGAGGACCTGATGCCCGAGGACGACCAGCGGGCCACGCGCAACCTCTTCATTGGGAACCTGGACCACAGCGTATCTGAGGTGGAGCTGCGAAGGGCCTTCGAGAAATACGGCATCATCGAGGAGGTGGTAATCAAGAGGCCTGCCCGTGGCCAGGGCGGTGCCTATGCCTTCCTCAAGTTCCAGAACCTGGACATGGCCCATAGGGCTAAGGTGGCCATGTCGGGCCGAGTGATTGGTCGCAACCCCATTAAGATAGGCTATGGCAAGGCCAACCCCACCACTCGTCTCTGGGTGGGTGGCCTGGGACCTAACACGTCACTGGCGGCTCTGGCCCGAGAGTTTGACCGCTTTGGGAGCATTCGGACCATTGATCACGTCAAAGGAGATAGCTTTGCCTATATTCAGTACGAGAGCTTGGACGCAGCCCAGGCCGCCTGTGCTAAAATGAGGGGTTTTCCCTTGGGTGGACCAGACCGCAGGCTCCGCGTGGATTTTGCCAAAGCAGAGGAGACTCGGTACCCCCAGCAGTACCAGCCCTCACCACTCCCTGTGCATTATGAGCTGCTCACAGATGGATACACCCGGCACCGCAACCTGGACGCCGACCTGGTGCGGGACAGGACGCCCCCACACCTTCTGTACTCAGACCGAGACCGGACTTTTTTGGAAGGGGACTGGACCAGCCCCAGTAAAAGCTCCGACCGCCGAAACAGCCTTGAGGGCTACAGTCGCTCAGTACGCAGCCGGAGTGGTGAGCGTTGGGGGGGAGATGGAGACCGTGGTTTGCCCAAGCCCTGGGAAGAGAGGCGGAAACGGAGAAGCCTTTCCAGTGACCGTGGGAGGACAACCCACTCCCCATATGAGGAACGGAGTAGGACCAAGGGCAGTGGGCAGCAGTCAGAGCGGGGCTCCGACCGCACCCCTGAGCGCAGCCGCAAGGAGAACCACTCCAGTGAAGGGACCAAGGAGTCCAGCAGCAACTCCCTCAGCAACAGCAGACATGGGGTTGAGGAACGGGGCCACCACCACCACCATCACGAGGCTGCAGACTCTTCCCACGGGAAGAAGGCAAGAGACAGCGAGCGCAATCACCGGACCACGGAGGCCGAGCCCAAGCCTCTGGAAGAGCCAAAACATGAGACCAAAAAGCTGAAGAATCTTTCAGAGTACGCTCAGACACTACAGCTAGGTTGGAATGGGCTTCTAGTGTTGAAAAACAGCTGCTTCCCCACGTCTATGCATATCCTAGAGGGGGACCAGGGGGTGATCAGCAGTCTCCTCAAAGACCACACTTCTGGGAGCAAGCTGACCCAGCTGAAGATCGCCCAGCGCCTTCGACTGGACCAGCCCAAGCTTGACGAGGTCACACGACGCATCAAGCAGGGGAGCCCCAACGGCTATGCGGTCCTCTTAGCCACCCAGGCAACCCCCAGTGGGCTTGGCACTGAGGGGATGCCCACAGTGGAGCCTGGTCTGCAGAGGCGGCTTCTCAGGAACCTGGTCTCCTACTTGAAACAGAAGCAGGCCGCAGGGGTGATCAGCTTGCCAGTGGGGGGGTCCAAGGGCAGAGACGGCACAGGCATGCTCTACGCCTTCCCACCCTGCGACTTTTCCCAGCAGTACCTCCAGTCAGCACTAAGGACATTGGGCAAGCTAGAAGAAGAACACATGGTGATAGTCATCGTCAGAGACACTGCCTAGCCCAAGCCTGTCTTTCCCAGCGTCATGTTTGTGTCACAAAAGCAGTTAGTTATTTTAAAATCTGATCCCCTCTCTACCCTACCACTTTGGTTTGAATTATCTCCTGGGTTATTTTGGTTCATTTGGGTGGGGATCAAAGTCCTGTCCACCACCAAAACTAAGTTCTTAGATTTTGGGGGATTTTTTTTTTTAAACAGTGATGAGAAGGGAATCCGGTTATGTTGATTTCTAGTGTACAAGATACTGTCTGCTGTGGTTCTGTATTTTTTTATTTTTTGACCAACTGTATGGAAAGTTGTCAGTAAAACCTTTGACAGAGGATGGATTTTTAAACCTGTTCAGAGTCCTGGTTTAATCAAGCTAAGAATCGAAGACTTCCCTAGTGCATGTACAGGAATGCCCTACGTCATCTGTCCAGCACCACTGCTGCACGGGTCACTCTTGGCCTCTCAGTTCTTCAGGTTCAGTCTGGACTCTACTCACACTCATTTTTATCTTGGCTGACACCAGGCAAGCTTCAGTTTGGGCTCTGGACGCTGCCACACAAGCCCGAGTAGAGCCCATGCAAAGGAAGGGATGGGGTGAACCCGAGGCCTGTGGTCAGCAGCTACTGATGGGTTTTTCTGCCTTAAACCACGTGTGTGTGTCCATCAGTTTGAGCTGTGGCTGTTTGGGACAGAGTGCCCACTCAGCATGTTTGGCAGCAGGTAGCCTTCAGCAGCTGTGTAGTCTTGTACAAGGAGAAGCTGTGCACTGTTGATGCCAGGGGGGTCTCAGGGCCCCTGATCTGTCCAGGCTCCTGGTTCGGCCTCCTTTCTAGCCTCACTCAGCCCAGGGATATCCAGTGTTGGGAGACAGAGTTGCCTCAGGTTCCCAGGGGCCCGGGAGTCCAAATACTGGAATGGAGGGTTGGAGACAGCCTTCCTTGGATTTACTCATGAACTTTGCCTAGATGTTTGTGATTTTTGGCTTTCTCTGGTCACTCAGGGCTGATGGGTAATAGAGCAGGCCCGTGCCCAGTCATACCTAGAGCTTTGTGGGGGGAATACTGAACCTCTAGACTGAAGTACTTACAGGGGAGCACAGTGGACTAGGGGATGCCCTTGGTAATGACGGTTTCCTAGGTGCAAAATCAGAGCATGTGCCTACACCTTGTGCCCTGATGCCGAGGTGGAGACCATTGGGAAATAATAATAGATATTTTTCTGGGGGGAAATCACAAGTCACTGAGGTGTTTGTTTGTTAGGCAGTGCTAGAGCTTGAAGCCACTCAAGCCAGTTGGGGAGGAAAGGGATGCAGAGGTACCCTCTAGCTGGGAGGAAGGGTGAGATTCTGTCTTCCCTGTCTCAAGTAAGTTACTGCGGACAGTGCAGGCCAGGGAGGAAAACCAGAGCACACAGTTGTCACCATGGAACACCCCAAATGCCACTCTTCAGAGTGTCTGGCACCTTGGGTGTTCAAACAGGGAACATTGTCAGGACTGAAGAGAACAGAAGCTCTGGTAAGCGAATGAGCCCCTAGATAACCAGGAACTCCAGATTCTGCTGGCCGTGGCATCCTCTCTCCAGGTCTGCTCCCTTACCGGAGCTAGGATGAGGTAGCATGAGTGACACCTGAGATTAGAGGCTGGGGCTCAGTGCAGGCTGTGGAGAGGCCACGCTGGTCCACAGGAACACTTGGCAGTGCACTCGTAGACCCCTCGGTGATGTGGAATGGACAGGCGCCTCGCAAGAGAGCAAGCACGTTCATGACAAAACAGCAACACAAAGATGTTAAGCATGTTTATTTATTTGCCTGTTTTTACTTGAGCTATGGTCACAGCTGCCAGCTGCCTAAGCAAGTCAGTTGGGTACAGCAGGACACGCCACCATTCCAGGGTAGCTGGTACCACCAGAAACAGGAGTGGGTCTTGTCCTGTTGAAGGCACACTGCAGTGGTTTTCCTGCAGCTCTCCAACAAATGCCTGAGTCACAGGCCAGAGCTGCCTTGGTATGTAAGTCCAAAACTTCTCTGGGCTACCTATCTTCCTTCATGAAGCAGGTGCTCAGGACCCAGAAGAATCTACCTCCCAGCTTTCTGAGACAGAACCAAGTAAAAGGAAACATGCTAGAAAACGTGCCTGGAGAAGACACTTCAACCTTTGCCTTATCCAACCCCGCTTCAGAGAAAGGTGTCCCATGGCCCCAAAAACAACTGCCAAGTTTTGGTGAGGAGTGACACCCTGGCATGACATTTCTTCTCTTTCCTGGCCCTCAACCACTTCCTTCCTTTGGCTCTTAAGACCTAGCAGGTTCTGTGAACTCTCAGGCCTTGGCCAGCACTAGTTAGGGGAGGTCAGGTGGTCAATGTCCTGGTGATTTTGTGAGACTGCCCCAGTGAGAAAACTCTTACTGCAGGCATCCAGTGCCCCCACCCGGGGTTCAGGCCCTGTCTAAGGTGTTGCTTAACGACAAGAAGGCAAAATTTGCCTCACTGGTGGTGTGCCACTGTTCTCATGCTGCCTCCTAAGTGACTCCGATTTTCAGCCCTGGTAGAATAAGGAAGACAGCTGATGCTTCCTTAGCCTCTTACCACATGTTCCTAAGGGTGTGTTGTCAAGCCAACCTGAATTCTGCCTCCCTATTGTAGTCCCTATCTCCCCCATAGAGACCTGTGGGTGCTCCCAGCAGAGTTGAGACTGGCTCCATTGAGTTAATGACTAGAATATAGTGCTTTCACTACTTCTTAATTGTTAACCTGTTTTCTTCTGATGCCATCAGTACCAGCAGTCAGACTATTCCACTGGTTAAGTGTTAACTACCATTAAAGCGAGGCATGAAGCAAAGAGCTGAGTGAGTCTTCTGCTCTCCAGAGGACTAAGAAATGCCTGTGTGACACAGACCCACTTCAGTGTATACGGCAAATTCTATAGTGCTTCTGAGCCCAGCAGAGCTTTACCTGCCCCTGGAGAGTTTTAGCCATCTTGTGTTTCTTGTTTACTTCACAACCAAATTTGTCCCCTCTTCTCTCTGTTAACGGAGAGAAGTCACTTTAGCTGGATAATACCTATGTAACAAACTGAGCAGCTGTTATTTGGGCAAAATCAAAGGAAGAAAGAGACTATGGTCTTCTATTTATTGTGGGAAGGAAAACAGGGTGGGGTGGGTGAGTGAAAAGGTGGAAATCCCTGGTACTTTGCCTGGTGGTTACACAGTTTTAACGATAGGCCAATTTTAGGGGCCTCTGAAGTATCTTTCTACAAACGCAGACCAAGCTCCACTACCCCTAACCTGCCAGGATGCTCAAGTCCACTGTCACAATCCCTTTCAGAAAACATTAGTGGCCGTTGCCCCAGCTACATAGATGGCCGAAATGCCTTCACTCCTTAGCTTTGCCAACTCCATCCTCCAAAACTTCCCAGAATACCTCCCTTTCCAGTTCCACCAAATCTGTACTTGGGAGCAGCCTGCTGGATCCAGAACATGAGAACAGAGAGCTGCGTCCACAGGGGACAAAGCCCTGACCTCTCCTCTCTCCACATTACCCGTACAAAAACAGGTCCTCCCCATGAGAGAGCTACAGGGCAGGGGCAGACACTGTGAGTATAAGCTACTTTCCTCCCTGGAGTGCTCTATGTGGGCAGAACATGCTCTCCCTGCCTCTCCTGGAAGGTGTCTTCTCTATGGCCTGGCTAGAGCTGCAAAAAAGGGACACACCCCACTTGGGTAAAAGAAAATAGGGAAAGGCCATAAACAAAGACAGACTTGTAGTTTATTTTGTATTTTTTTTAAATAAATACACTTTACATTAAAGAAAAAGGCCTTTGATTTGTAATTTCCACATTGGGGAGAAAGGGAAGAAAAAAAGATTTTTGAAAAACTGAATCACAAAGAAAAATAGAGGGAGTGAACTTATATCCTAAGTTCCCTCAACTCCACAAAACCAATATCCACAATGACCATGCTGCCCCCAAACCATGAAGGTGAGTGAATTTAGGCATTTACCCAGCAGACAGAGTGCCTTCCTCCCCACCTCTGGCACAAAGGAAAACAAATTAACCTGACAGCATATGAGGCAACAAAACAGGTTAAAAAATCATATATTATATTTATAATAAAATATTCTTAATCCTTATCAATTTAAGAAACCACGATTTTCCTTTTCATTTAAATACGTATGTAAAAATGCCTCTATATTGTTCTTTAGACATCATTTTCTTCCAAAGAAAATGAAGTGCAGGGACAAGAGACCTGGTGGATATAAGTTCATACCCTCAGTTATAAATGCCTGTTTTTTTTCCTTTTTAAAGTTTTATAAAAAACTATTTCTGTTCTTTAAGTAAAGAACATTATACAAAGAAAATATATTGTGAAATACCCCAGAGACATGTTTTTTTTTTCCCTTGAAAGATATGTCCATCCTAGGAAATGGTGGGGGGTGGGGGTGGGGGGTGCAGAGTAGGGCCTAGTCCCTGTTGTCATTTTTGTGGTGGTTATTGTTTCTGGAAGGACTCTCGGGTGCCAGTGAGGCTCTCTAAGCCATAATTTTCTGAATGCAGGGCATGCAGCTCCTTAAAAGACAGCCCTGGGAGAAAGAGAAGGGAATATGTTCTGAATTCATTTGACTCAGTTTCTCGCCTGCCAAGAATCTCTTCCAAGCAGTGATGGCTCCTCACTCATTCAGAGATAAGACGATGTCATCTTCCAAATCAGAGTTGTCAGAGCTGTCAGCTGAAAGGGAAGAAAAGGGAGAGACAAGATTACACACTAGGCTTATAGGAAGCTTTCATACGGAAGCACCTGCATTCACATACATTCATGCCCGAGCAAGGTTAACTACCAATTTCCAGAAAGAAGAAAACACATCAATTAACTCCTTGGAGCTGGCTCTGGAGAATACTCCTGTTGCTTGGCAGTTGTATTCTCCCTGAGACCTTTTGCTCTCCAAAGGGCCTGGACACAGTGCCCCTGCTTCCTGCCTGGGAGGTGCTGAAGGGATCAAGCGAGTGCCATCTGAAGCTTCCCCTTCAGATGGCTGCAAAGGGGCAGAGCTGAGGGGAGCAGTGAGTGAGCCTCCATGGCCTTTGACCTCTGGTGTCCTTCAAGGATAGGCACAGGCCTGCCTGACCCCAAGAGACCACTAGAAAGGCAGGCTAAGACCAGGCAAAAGTGAGAGATGTATCTTTTCTGAAACACCTTAGTCACTCCCTTCAATCCTCAGAAGACCTACCACCAAGGCAGAGATAGTCACCCTAGATTCATGCCTCTGTAATTTCGGAATATAGTCTGCAAATTATATTCCCAAAAAGGTGCAGGCCAATTTGCAGCAATACAGAAGAAGTAGCTACCCATCCAGAGACAGGAGGCCAGCGGGAGCAGTGTGACGCCCTGGAAGACAGCACTGTCTCTGATGGGGACCCTCTCTGCTTGACAATCTGCCTTCTCTGGCAGCACACGGACACATTAACACTTCTGGAAGGATCTGTTAAGGGGTGAAACTTAAGTGGTAGCAAAAAGGACCCTCAAGATGAGGTAGATATACCATGTCTGGCTGATCAAAATCAGAAAGAAACAGGGTATCTAGCTTGTAGGGACTCTAATATTCGCTGAGTCAAAGAAAAGGAAAGTTCTCAGTGCCCAATTTGATTCCTCGTAGCTCAGGAAGCTATGAAACCATTTTAACCAGGTCCCCCGTAAAACAGACAAACCCTGAGCTGGAGCCCTGCAAATGCCCCATGTGGTAAGGGGCAGACACTAGATGCAAAGAATCCCTCATCAGCCTTTTCCAGTGCCTAAGAAATCAACTCTTGGACAAACAGAGAAAGAACAATTCATGTTCCCAAACCTTCCTTCATTCATTATCCCCAAACACAATTTCCTTTAGGAGGAAAACTGAAGTGGACAAAGGAAAACCAAGAAAAGCATGGCAATGATATAAAAAAGTCTGGAAGTGAGCAAAAGAAATGGCTGACAAAACCAGTGTTCCTGGGTCTAAGTGGGCACAAGAGTGGCCTGACTGTATTGGTGATGTATTGGTGAAGAGTAGGAAAACAAGATGGAGATGGCAAAGAACTATTATCTAACACAGCTGAACAAAGCAAGCCTCAGCTCCTCTGCTATAAGAGCTCCAGGAGGAAGTGTCACAGGAGGGTGTGGGGCCTCCTCCCCAGAGCCAAGTCCAGCACTGTGTCCCCACCACATACCACAAACTTGCCTGGTCCCTGCGGCAGCATCCGCAGCATCCCCCAGGACTCATGCTCTCCACAAGCCAACAATGCCAGACCCACCGGCCTGAGACCCTTCTGCCCAGCAGCTATGCAGCTCTTAAGAACTAAGAATCTTAACCACGCTGTAGCACATCTAAGAACTGTAAATGCAGCTTAACGAGATGACAGCACAATCTTCTTTAAGCAAGTAACTGTCAGGCTCAAGGTCTGAGAGAAAACCTCCAGGGCTTGGGCACCAACTCCCCTCTGGTGGTCAGATCATAGGACGCCTTTCTCTACCTTCCTTATCCTTTCCCCATTCTCCAAGTGTTGAAGTGACCCAATTCCAAACCCTGGTTAGGACCTTCCATTCTGAAAGGTCACTAAGGCAGACAATCTAGGTATAATTAATCCCTGTGGTGTTTAACCTATCGCTCTACAACATACAGGTTTTGGAGGCAGGGCTGACAAGCAGAGACACATAAAGATCTCAGAATCAGGCAGGGCGCGGTGGCTCATGCCTGTATCCCAGCACTTTGGGAAGCCAAGGCAGGCGGATCACGACGTCAGGAGATCGAGACCATCCTGACTAACACGGTGAAACCCTGTCTCTGCTAAAAATACAAAAAATTAGCTGGGTGAGGTGGCGGGCACCTGTAGTCCCAGCTACTCAGGAGGCTGAGGCAGGAGAATGGCGTGAACCCGGGAGGCGGAGCTTGCAGTGAGCCAAGATTGCGCCACTGCACTCCAGCCTGGGCAACAGAGTGAGACTCCATCTCAAAAAAAAAAAAAAAAAAGATCTCAGAATCAAGCTGTTTCTCTTCCTAGGGCCAGGGCTCTGCATCTGGAATCAGGAAGTCCCTGCAGGGTCCAGGGCGTACGTAAAGGTACATGGGGGCGCATGGGTGTGGTTTTCTATAGTTTCTATGGCTTTCACCCTATCCTAAAAGGGCTCTTCATAAGCCCAGTAAGGTTCAGAGCTACTGCTCTAAAGGATTAGTGTGAGGCAAAACCATGGGTGCTAAGAATGCTCTGCTTGCTGACAGCAGCTGGCTCTTCTATGAAACACAGAAAGAGCCATGGAGTGTGCTCCAGATGCCACCTCTGCATCTCCACCTCAATTCTGAAGTCCACTCTGAGACGTCCTCAAGTTGTGATCCATTATTTTCATATCGTAAATATTCTCATAAAGTAACAACATTCTCACAACTGATAAAGTTTTCCAGATTACCTTTGGCTTGAAAGAAGGAATTTCCTGAACAGCTAAAAGAGGCAGTAATTGTACAGGCCAAATACAAACTGAGTGGCTTTATATTCAAATTAAGAATGGAAAAATTAAAGTGATGCTCTCTTATTTTGGGAGCACCACCATCAGCTGGCCTGCTGTTTGTTGACCCTGCGAACCTGCCCTGCTAACTACTTGTAATTGAAAGGAGGTATAACTTGTTTCCCATGTCTCACTATTCACATATGACAAAAACGTTCATTAAAACTTTGTCTGACCATGGCTTCGGCCTACTCCACTGAATCACCTCAGCCTCCAAGTATGAAAAAACAGAAGTTGATCAACAGCAGATGAACAGATAGAAGACACTCCCCTACCTTCCCACCCTCAAGCTTCCTCAAAATACAGCCTTGGTAAGAAGATTCGTGTACAGCTGCAGAGCTAACAGGCTCTTTGAGCTATTTGCTGATTTCTGCAGGATTCATTACCATAGTCAGGGGACAACTTGACTTCAGAAACCTAATGGGAAATAACTAGAAAAACTGGAGTTTGTGCCTCAAAATTTGGATTAAGAAAAAAAGGTAAATAAAAGGAAGTGAATAAACCAGAGGCCAAAGGGAAAATATTTGTCCCTTGGCCGTTAGGAGGGATTAGCCAAAGGGAGACAGGAAAGGGCTCCTCCACAAGAGGGCCTGCATTTCTTTATAATTCACCCCAAAAAGAACAGCACCCCATGAGGGGCTGCTTCTGACTGATTCTAGCCGTGGGCCTCGGCAGAGAGCTACACTTTGGCCTTTCATTCTAAGGCTAATCCTCTAAAGCAGGAGTTGACAAACTACAAGCCCACCACCTATTTTTGCAAAACAAAGTTTTATTAGAACACAGCCACAATCATTCATTTATGGATTGTCTATGACTGCTTTCTCAGTACAACAGCAGAGTCGAAGAGCTGCAACAAAGGCCATATAGCCTACAAAGCATTTTTTTTGTTTGTTTGAGATACGGAGTCTCACTCTATTAGCCCAGCCTGGAGTGCAGTGGCACGATCTTGGCTCACTGCAACCTCCGCCTCCCAGGTTCAAGTGATTCTCCTGCCTCAGCCTCCCAAGTAGCTGGGATTATAGGCATGTGCCACCACGCCCGGCTAATTTTGTATTTTTAGTAAAGACAGGATTTCATCATGTTGCCCAGGCTGGTCTCGAACTCCTGACCTCAGGTGATCCACCCACCTCGGCCTCCAAAGTGCTGGGATTACAGGTGTGAGCCACCGTGCCCGGCTGCATAAAATATTTACTGTCTGGTCTTACAGAAGAAGTCTGCCAATCTCTACTTGAAAGATAAGAGATGACAGCCATTTGGTTGGGTTCCATAGTCTGATAGGAGAGGAGGGCAGAGATGCAAAGGTGCTTTGCCTCAAGAGACCACAGTAGTGAATCAAACCATGGGGCACAGAACCATGGTATGGCTTGCCCTCTAAGTTGTAAGAGCACAAAAGAAGGGATCTTGCCCTGCGTGCCAAGGCTCAGCCTGAACTCTGCCCTATACTTACTGTCCCCCAGGATCAGTTCCACCTCCTCATCTGCATCAGAGTCTTCATCCTCCCCGTCCTCTCCCTCCTCTAGAAGGTTTGCTAGCTCCTCATCAGAGGGAGAGAAGTCATTGTCCCCATCTTCCCCTGCGTTCTCATTATTGTCGTCCTCCTCCAACTCCGCCTCCAGCAACTGGTCAGTGTCAAGCTCATCTAAATCATCAGTGTCATCATCATCTTCATCATCATCTTCTTCCTCCTGTTCTTCCTCTTCCTGGTAAGAAAGCATAAGGTTCATTAGTACAAACACAGAGGCCTGACCCATGTGGGCCACATGGCGAGTCGACCAAAGGGACAGGGTAGGAAACTGTCAGTAGATGGGGTAGTGATCTAGACAAGCACAGACTTTATGAGCCAGCCAGACTTGTCAGTGATGGCTGAGATAGGCACACGTCCCTCAAGACGGTCAAAGCACCCCTCAGACAAGGATTAATGGTCACACAGCCCTTATGCAAGGAAACAGACAACTCGCTTCACAGAAGTCTCTGCCATCAATATTCTAGGAGCCCAAGGGGGCTCTTCTTTCTCACCTGCATCAACCAAAGCAAGTGAAATCAGCTGAGGCACTAGAAAAAATCCTTTTACCTGGAATCTAAAATGCAACGCTTTAAACAAAATGGAAGAACATAGCTGCTCATTATCTCCTCAGCCCTTCAAGCTCTTGCCCTTGATCTTCTAACCAAGAATGTGGATAAGCTCCTAACCATGCTATCACAAACATTTGATCAAAACAACATTGCAACAAAAGACTTAAAATATAGAACACTAACAGAAACCCATATTTCCTGTTATAAGGCAAAAAGAAAAAAAAGTATGCTAGAGAAACTATCTTTCCATTCTTACAAGAACTTGCCAAAGGCAAGAAAATTACCAGAACATCAATGAAATACTTTGTTCTAGGGACCCTGGGCTTCGTAAATGGTACATTCTGGCATCTGCCACAGATTTCGGATTTGCATTAGAATCCCAAATGTTTCCCTTCAAAAGGGAGAGGACACAAAGATACCTCTTTGATTTGACAGGGATAACAGGCATTCCCAAGTAAACGTAGCTGCCACTCAAGACACTTATCTTTCTGCTCAAACATCAACTGTCAGCCTTGCCAATAGAAAAGGATTCTAATTGTTACAATAATAAAATGTAAAATTCATTTAATACATCAACCTAATGAAAGTCAAGACGGAATAAGCCTGACGTAAGCGCAAAAAATTTTTTTTTTGTTTTTATTATTTTAAAACTTATACTCAGTGGTTACATCTTTTTTCATTTTAAAGGTGTTATTGCCTGCCAAGCACTTAAAAAACAAGCATTTTGTGCTTACCCAGCCACTAGAAACCAGTGTGTAACATAAGCTAGGATCATTCAGCAGGGTAGCTCCGCTTTGCGGACTTCTGGTAATTTTGGAACCACCATTAGTGACTTTTTGATAAACTGTGTAATTCAGTAACGTAGACTCTTCAAAATTTCTGCCAGCTATGTTGGAAAAACTGAGCCCCTTTTAAATACCTAGTACTCCTAATACTTGTGCAAGTGCGTGTATGGTCTGTACCAGATTTTGTGGGAGCGTTTGTGTATGTGCCAACACACACACATAGAAGGCCTGAGACTGTTCCAAAGCCTTGGCCACACATCCCCTCCAGAGGTGAGTGGATAAATAACTACTAAGCATTCACCCGCCTCAAAGGAACTATGAGTGTCCGGAGTCAACAATTATAAACTGAAACACAGACAGGCTCTCAGCCCCTACAAGCACATAAGCTCATACAAATAACTGGGAAAGGAGAGTGGAGTCAAAATTCAGGGGATATCATCCAAGTGCTTACCAGATTACAACTTTTGCCTCTTTTTCCAGGCGTATTTTCAAAGACTTGACCAAAATTAGCTAATCCACTAACAAAGTGCCACAGTTAAAAATAAGTAAAGAAGAAAGTACCCAGGGCCCTGTGTCTCTTAATTAAGGCTTCGTGGACAGAACACTTACGTTTAAAATTTAAGATAGCACAACTAAAGGTCCACGGTTGAGTGGGTACATGAAAGGTTAAACTGCTCAAATAGGCATGGGCTAGCCAGAAAATTCATGAAGACAATTCTCTTTCATTTTGAAGAACATCGAGGCTTAGCTGATCTAGAAGAACTGAACAAAAAGCTTCCATATCAAGAGCAATCCTGGAAAATTTTCAAGCAGGGTCTAAGCTTTGAACTAGATACCATTCCAAACTCTTCCAGCAGCAGACAAACCCAAATTTTACTTAATTTTATAGCAGAAAAAACAGATGTATATATATTCATCCCAGAAGGCCACAAACACATCATATGTGACCATGAGAGAGACAAGGGGAAATTAGTAGGAAAGAGATCCACCCGAATCTCAAGTTGAGCACCTCACTTTGTTGTCTCTACTTTGTATTTAATGCCCAATGCTGATTTCTCACCATGTATTTTGTCACACATGGACATAGCCATAAACTCACTTTCCAAATTTTAAATCTGAAACCGGGATCATGAAGCAGAGGCTCACAAGACCTATCCAAAATGTTGTGGCAGAACCCAAAAGAGATTCTAGGAAGCAATTTTAGGCACATTCTCTGCTGGTCAAGTAACTGGTGGCATGAGCCCCTCTCCTTCAGAGCTAAAGAATAAAGCTGCCAATAATGAGTGGTCCAAAAAGTAAAAACTAAAAATAATTATTTAATGAAAAAGCAAAGCTTAGCTGGGCACAACGGCACACATCTGTAGTCCCAGCTAATCAGGAAGCTGAGGCAGAAGGATCACTTGATCCCAGGAATTCAAGGCTACATCGAACTACGATTGTGCCACTGCACTCCAGCCTGGGCAACAGAGTGAGATCCCATTTCTTTGAAAAAAAAAACAGGCCAGGCGCGGTGGCTCACACCTGTAATCCCAACACTTTGGGAGGCCGAGGCGGGCAGATCACGAGATAAGGAGATCGAGACCATCCTGGCTAACACGGTGAAACCCCGTCTCTATTAAAAATACAAAAAATTAGCTGGGTGTGGTGATGGGCACCTGTAGTCCCAGCTACTCAGGAGGCTGAGGCAGGAGAATGGCATGAACCCGGGAGGCGGAGCTTGCAGTGAGCCGAGATCGCGCCACTGCACTCCAACCTGGGCGACAGAGCGAGACTCCATCTCAAAAAAGAAAAAAACAAAAAAAAAAAAACCAAATTCTGCTAGAATCCTGACTCGACTCTGACAACATTTAGAAAATGTTTTGGATCCAGGGATATTGCTTTTTTTAAATTCTCTAAGACTTCTTTTAGGGCTTAGAGGAATTCAGGGCCAGGCCATTTTAAATTAAGGTACTAATAAATTTCCCTACAGAAAGAATTCTAAAACTCTTCTCTCCTTAATTCCACCTACATCAATTTCATGGTTACCCAAAGCCCCCAAACCCTGCAGATAAACAACTCACCCCTTTCCTTTACAGAAAATAGGTCAACTGGCATAAGCTCCCTCCACTGCTCTCTGGTCCCCTCTACATCTAAACCTGCCTTCAGCCCTGGTCTGAGGAGGAAGCATGCTGCCCACTCCTGCTCTGGATCTCAGCCAACCCTGAGACCCTGTTACCACAGACACTTTTCTCATCTCCACCTCACCACCACCTTCACACTGGCTTCTCACCTTCTATGCCAAGAGGTTCAGTTCTCCCAAACCTAATAAGCTCTCCATCTACATAGGCTTCAGATGCCTTTTACCTACACTTTGGCTGGGCGCAGTGGCTCACACCTGTAATCCCAGCACTTTGGGAGGCTGAGGCGGGTGGATCACCTGAGGTCAGGAGTTCGAGACCAGCCTGGACAACATGGTGAAACCTTGTCTCTACTAAAAATACAAAATTAGTCGGGTGTGGTGGCACACGCCTTTAGTCCCAACTACTTGGGAGGCTGAGACAGGAGAATTGCTTGAACCTAGGAGGTGGAGGCCTGGGCGAGACAGAGTGAGACTCCGTCTCAAAAAAAAAAAAGAAAGAAAGAAAAAAAAAAAACAGTCATTCAAATCTGATCCTGACCTTTATGTAACATGTCATATTTTGCTAAATGTATAAATGCCTACTTTTAAAAAAATACTTTTTCTGTCCTTAAAGGCTATAGGTTCACTTTAGGGTCATAAACGTTTGTTTTTCTTTCCTCACTGGCAGAATCTAACTCAAGTTACATTTTAATTATTTAGGAAAATGAGCCTTTCAGGAATCAACACATTCAGCTCTGACCAGGTGTGTGTAATCAGTAAAGACTCTTAACATCCGCTTCTAGGCAGTGAAGAACACACAGGAGGCACAGCACACAGTGTGTCCCAGATTCCAAAATGGAGTGGAAAACAGAAAGCATTATTCCTTTGTTGAGTTTTTTATTATAAATTTAAGGTTAAGTATAATTAGCTAAAATGTAGCCAGGCGCGGTGGCTCACGCCTGTAATCCCAGCACTCTGGGAGGCCGAGGCGGGCGGATCACCAGGTCAGGAGATCGAGACCATGCTGGTTAACACGGTGAAACCCCGTCTCTACTAAAAATACAAAAAATTAGCCGGGCGTGGTGGCAGGCGCCTGTAGTCCCAGCTACTCAGGAGGCTGAGGCGGGAGAATAGCGTGAGCCTGGGAGGCAGAGCTTGCAGTGAGCCAAGATCACGCCACTGTGATCCAGCCTGGGCGACAGAGCAAGACTCCATCTCAAAAAAAAAAAAAAAAAAAAAAAAATTAGCTAAAATGTATTGGCTTGTCAAAATCTAGGAGCAATGATCAATTACTTATCTTTGGTTTTGTAACTTTTCTAAAAGTCAAATCAAAGATGAATGAACTGATTTCTAAAAACACAGGCACCAGGCTGGGCGCGGTGGCTCATGCCTATAATCCCAGCACTTTGGGAGGCTGAGGTGGGCGGATCACCTGAGGTCAGGAGTTCGAGATCAGCCTGGCTAACATGGTGAAACCCCATCTCTACTAAAAATACAGAATTAGCCGGGTGTGGTGGCGGGCACCTACAATCCCAGCTACTCTGGAGGCTGAGGCAAGAGACTTGCCTGAACCTGGGAGGCGGAGGTGGCAGTGAGCCAAGATCGCAACACTGCACTCCAGCCTGGGTGACAGGGCGAGACTCCATCTCAAAAAAAAAAAAAAAAACAGATACCAAACTTCTAATGGATAATAATGAGCTTTGATAGGTGACTAGCTTATCTCTGCTTTCATCAAATGCCTGAAGGCAGGCAAACTAGCAGCCTCGGGAACCAAATATTTATGGCTGTCCAATACATTGTGTAGGTTTTCATTCATCTAGATACAGCTGTACTTTTCATCCTTTCCTCTTAATCTCCAAACTTATTTAAGCATAAGGAGAAAGGACAAATATTTTATGGCATGTCAATTATATCTCGATAAAGCTCTTTATGCTGGACTATTTTATTAGATGACGGCTGACCATTCAGGCTTCTGAATTTATTTTGCTATAATGAAAAGGCAAATTCAAAGGTGTTGGTCACAGGTGCCTGTATCCCTGAGCCACATAAGTCATATCTGGAACATCTGAGAAGACCTGAGAACAGATATCTAGACTAGGACAAAACTTTGAATAGCAAATGATTCATAGGAAAATGAAAAGTCTCTAGTTTTAAAATCAGGTGAAGCGTACAAAGCAAAGTAAAACTAGAGACTGGTTTTCCTACAAAGGAAAGTGAGTTTAAAAAAAATTCAAGCTGGCACACTGTGCATAAGAGGCAGTAGGAAGAAATCTGATGGAGATAGTAAAAACAGCCAAACTCGACCACAAGATTCTAGAAGGAGCATGGATCAACAGAATTAAGGTTACAAAAGAGACCTACTCAAATAGATACAGTATTATCCCACCCAAAACATCTCTAAATCAAAAATCAAAATGCCAAGGGCTTGAGGGGATAAGCAGTTCTCTAACAGAGGTCCTTCAAACATGAAATGCACCAGATCATCAATAAGAGCTGTAATATGAGTATGGAGTGAAACATGCCTAGATCCTAAGAAATCTGGAAGCCACAATAATAACTTAGCCATGTTGCACACCTACCCTGCCACCTAGTCTTCTCTGAGCTAGAGCTTCCGGCTCTTCTACAGGCTGGGCTCCAGAGCCACTCCTTAGAGCCCTCTTGAGCCTGCCGAGCCTGCCCCTCTCACTCTTGGCTGTCACGCTGAGGCAGCCTCTTGCTTTCCTTCCTGCATCCAAGTCAAAAGTCCTGACCACTACCGTATGCCCTTCCTAATCTCTTTCTCCCTTAACTTCTCAGAAGTTAAGCAGGACAAAAGAAGAAGAATTAGTCAGTCTTTTCCCTGACCCAAGCCTCCCTGGAGAGGGTGGGATAAGAGGAGTGTAACTCTTAAATTATTCCCTTATGGTGGCCTCTTGCTTCCACAGCCAGCCACCAATCTCCAGTGCCTTTGCCTCTCACCACTCCATGTCTGCAAGAATAAGGCCAACCTAGAGAATAGCCTTCCAACTCCCAAGGTGTCTAGGGCAATCTCAACTTTCCTCTGAGTTGACCTCCCCCTCAAAGACAGACACCAGGCATCACATGGACCCTGGTGAGGGTTCCCAGAGAAGACTGCCGCCCACTGCCTTATTAAATGCAAGGATATGGGAGGGCTGGAATAATGATGTTGACAAATAACCCAGTTTTGGCCTCAGATTTATACTTCAACATGTAACATCCAAGAAGCCTGATTCAGAACTGATACCTGGTAGTGATGAATAAACCCATGGAGGACAAAGCAGTCGACAGCCACCCATACCATTGTAATGTACGCGCAAATGGCCTGACAACTGCACCCTCTGTATGGACTCAAGAATAAACTACGTCTTGTTTCATGATAGCTAATGTGGAAAAAGTAGGCATTAAGGAGTGAGGTGTCTAAGGTAGCAAACTGAAGTGAGAATAAAAGAACAGGCAGTATTAACCCACTTAAGGCAACCACATGAAATCTGGAAGACCTAATACCAAGCTCTGCTACCCAGAAAGACTAGAAACATGTATAAACTGTAACAGCACAGCACTCAAGAAAACACTAAAATCCATATCACAAATAAATCAAAGATCTCAAGTATCCATCGGAAAACCTCTCCCTTCTACCCGTATCTCATAACTCACATGAGCTTTAGACACTGCTGGCTCCTCTCACCCATGAAACCAAGGCCCCTAATAGAGCCCATATAGCTGGAAAGCAGTAAAGGAAAGCCTTTCTACACTAGCAGATCCTTGGCAGCATTTGGTGAAGCTGTTTCAAACTCTACAGCCTAATTATCTTTTACCAGGCCCTGAGGAAGGCTCTGCTCTGATCCCACCGTGGCCACCAGCTGCCCACCACACAAGAGTCTCCTCACTCTGCTCAGAAGCCCATTTCTGCAGATCATGAATCATCTCGGGCCTCTAATAAAATGCATGCTTAGACAGTCAAAACAGTGAAGACCAAGAGAGCACACACAGGGGATTTTAGGTTGAGTCTCTGTTCTAGCTTTTTTACCCAGGTGTATTTGATCCAGGTATACTGTGTCATCTTTGATGTACAGGTGATGCAGTATTCAAAGAATTTGATTTACAGAACAAATTATATGCTCATAACCTGTAATGCCCAACAGTAAAACACATAGCTAAATCTCAAACTAGCTAAATCTCAACAAAACACTCTTGCTTAGTCAGTACTAAGTCCCATTAGAGAAAAACATGGGTCCTTTGCCCTAGTATTAAGACTTGCATCCTTACAAAAATTACCATTTTCAAATATTACCATTTTCAAAAATTCTTGCTTTTAAAGAATTATTTTAAATGTAAGTACAAGCTGTTTTGGAAGGACGCTAAGAGAAAGCTATTACATTAGCCCTAACCACTGAGCATGTTTTATCAAAAAGTAGGGGAAGGATGAGGGCAAGAGAGCTGTGGCAATGCAAACTGAGGGACGTGTACTTTCCCCGGTCTTGTGATGCCACTGCTTCTCATCCAGAGCACCTCTGTGCCCTTAAAGAGGAGACAAAGCTGGCTGGGCGTGGTGGCTCATGCCTGTAATCCCAGCACTTTGGGAGGCCAAGGCAGGTGGATCACCTGAGGTCAGGAGTTCCAGACCAGCCTGGCCAACATTGTGAAACCCCATCTCTACTAAAAAAAATACAAAAATTAGCTGGGTGCAGTGACATGTGCCTGTAATCCCAGCTACTCAGGAGGCCAAGACAGGAGAATTACTTGAACCCCAGAGGTGGAGGCTGCAGTGAGCCGAGATCGTGCCATTACACTCCAGCCTGGGTGACAAGAGAAAACTCCATCTCAAAAAAAAAAAAAAAAACAGAGAGACAAAGCACCAAGATTAAAGAATACAATAGTGGGGGGAAAACAGAAATGAACCCAAGAACTGGGGAAGAAAACATTTTTAGCTGCTGTAATATCTGAAGAGCAAAGCCAAATCCTAGTCATTCATTTTCAACTTTACAGTACTCACTCAGCAATAAATATTTCTCAGAAAATTAGACAAAAGAATCTGCCCTGGAAAGTGTACTCTTGGAAAGAGAATGTGGTGTGAGCCCTGTAGGCTGGAAAAAATCTGCTGAAACTCAGAAGTTTGAGAAACTCTTCAGAACCCATACTGACACACCACACAGGCAAGCACCTAGCATAATATAAACACAAATTAAAATTCCCTATGAAAGCAAAATGCAAAGACTGAGGGACATGATACTATCTACCCACATTTTATATATGTTTAATTTCTCAAAAGTATCAAAATCTTATCTTTACCTATAAGTTCAACTCTTACCCTAATAACAGACTATGCCATAAAACTGAGAAAATATAAACCAGAACTTTATAAAGGTTAAGCCATTTCTACAGTCCATCTCAGCAAAGTGACTGTTCTGTTTTTTATTGACATTGGGAGTATAAAGGGATGCTTATCTGAAGCCAGAACAGGGCACAAAGAAATCTCTGAATGAAAATCAGAGATTGCTAGGATGAGTGCGGTGGCTCACGCCTGTACTCCAAGCACTTTGAGAGGCCGACGTGGGCAGATCATCTGAGGTCGGGAGGTTCGAGACCAGCTTGGCCAACATGGTGAAACCCCGTCTCTACTAAAAATACACAAAAAATAGCCAGGCGTGGTGGTGGGCACCTGTAATCCCAGCTACTTGGGAGGCTGAGGCAGGAGAATCACTTGAACCCAGGAGGCAGAGACTGCAGTGAGCCAAGATCATGACATTTCCAGCCTGGGCGACAAGAGCAAAACCCCATTCTAAAAAAAAAAAAAAAAAAAGGGATTGCTAAGCTTTAAATTGCTCTGCAAATGGAATTCACGGGATCATCAGGTACTGGTTAAAATCTTGTAATAAAATTTCTTCTGAGTTTCAGTGATCAAGGGTACATGACAAGCCTTATGAATATGGCAACAGGTAGCAAAGGTTGAGTAGACCTTTAAAACCTCCTACAGCAAAAAGCAGAGCATAACCTCTATTAAGCACTGTTCAGCACAAAGAAATCTCAAAGACCACTGACCTGGTCCTCCTCTTCATCCTCATCCTCTGCCAGACGCTGCCTGCCCACTTCATACAGCCTGCATACTGTGTCCATGTTCAGGGCATCCATGCTGCCTTGATTCTGAAATAGAATATCCAGTCCATAAGGAGCAGTTACTTTTCAGAAGGTCCACATCCACGCCTCAGCCCTGACTGGTGCCCATGACCTTGACCCTGTAATTATCAAAGCTTCTGATACCCGAAATTCTTGAGCTGACTATGAAAATGTTATACCTAGGACACATAAAGGGGAAGAAAAACAGAATGAAAAGACTTGGTGAGGAACCATCACCCTTGGAACAAACCAGTCTTGCTCTGGTGAGAGATCCAGATTCCTCTGAGAAAGGGATGACAGTGTGAGTCCAGAAAAAAAGGAGACAGGATCCTCTAAGCTGTCTTATATTGGGATTTTCTTACTATTTCTCTTTGTACTGTACATCTCCCAAGCCCTATCAAATGAATAGGTTATCAATAATCTACCTTCAGGAATGTGTTGACTTTACATCTTATATCAGACAAAATGTCTGTAGTACAACTTGAAAATTATCCTAAACATCAGAACAAAAGAGCAGGGCCTCTGCAAGCTCCCTTTACCTCAATGACAGCAAGATAGCAGTCTTTGGTGTCTGTACACAGGTCAAAGATGTTCCGTTTCACATCAATGGTTGCTGGAAAATAGAATGTGAGACGATTGGGACTGGACTATTGCTGTGACCCTAAAACCTGGTTTTCCTCTAAAGGAATTCAGGATGATTGCTCAAAAGTATTTCCATAACTCCTCTGTTTTTCAATAAAAAATTACAGGCCTCCAGAAGATGAAGGATCTTAAATAAGGAACACCAAAACATGACAAAATGATCAATGTCTGTCCCTTCCTGCTTACCTATAGGTTTGTAGTCAGTTGCATTAAATGTTCGGAAGGATGACCCAAAGGGGCTTTTCATCCTCTCTTCCATTAAGTCATCTTCATCATCTGCCTGCAACATAGCTTGAGGGGGAGTAGGGGAGGAAACACTATTAGGAATCACAAACATCCCCTCTTCACAAGTGCAGAAAATGTTAATGGCCAATCAAAACAATCTACTTGCATATAGGTTTACATACAAATTCCCTTGTACAGAAATCTACTCTGCATCTAGTTAGCTCCTCTCAGAGCATCTTCCTTGCATATCCCACCTATTGTGACAAATAATATCCTCAGCCTCTCATCTACCTCCAAGAAATGTTACTGTACTTACAAGGCTTACAACACCACAAGAGGACAAATGCAAAAGCTCTTAAGTTCATAATGATACACTGGAAAATACTGCATGAAATTTCTTTCCATACAAGATTTCCTTGTTATCTTCAAAGTCAGCTGCCTTTCACCCTAAACCAACATTATTTTCATATTTTTTGTCACCATTCGTACTATCAACTTTTTATCTTTTATGTTACAGCTCTCACATGCTTTCCAATTCACAAGTGAGAGATGGTTCCAAAAAGAAGTATCATATTAAGTGAAAGGGTAGAGCAAAAGGAAAGAGAATAATGAAGGATAAGGTTTATTACCTCCATACATCACTGTTCCCGTGTGATTGAACACCACGCGACACTGATCCAGAGCAGGAACAGTATGCAAAAGATGAAAAGTTCGAAGGTCCCACTAGGAGGGGAATGGTCAAGGAAAACTATTTTACACAAAACTTATCTAATCTCATGGGAGGAAATTCTAAAATATCACTTTTTTTCCTCCTGCCAGGTATTGATAATTTAAAAGTCAATGAGATCAAGGTAAAACAAATACATGTAGAATGCATATTATTGAATGATGTCTCTGAAAATATCCTAGGGTATCCTCATATACAGGAATGCTTTATGAGCTCTTTTCCTCCCAAAAGTAGTACTTCATTTTCCTCTTATGTGGCAACTGATTTTTACAGAGCAAAAGTAAAATCCTTCTGAAGACAAATAAAAGCTAATTCAATTCTTGGAGAACTGGGAGGTAGGAAACTGGTCACTCTTACCAAATACATAGAAAACATGCTAGTGAAAGTTGTCAGTAATTACTAACATTGGCAACAGTGCTTTGGAGATTTCACTAACATTTCAAACTAAAGGACAGGCACCATATTATTACCAGTGTGGACACTTTAACCAGGTATTGGTGTAAAGACAGAACAAATTATTTCTGCACCACAAACCAGACAACAAATGGAAGGTAAGACATGAGTATAAAGGATACAATCTCAGTATTAATGATCACCTCCAGTCCATTCGGATGGAAAACACCACTGATGTTCATATTGAACTTGTCAAACTTGTGGATGGCCTGTGCAGAGCGGACATCCCAGAGGACACCATCATTTAAGACAAGATCATCTGTAGGATTAAAGGTGGCACAGTTCCTCTTGTAGTTGTTGGCAAGATCTGGGTTAAACAGAGTCAACAGCTTGTTGCCAGTCTGAATATCATAAATCTTTAGAGAAGAAGGGATGGGAAGAGAAAAATCAGACGAATCCATCCACTGACAAATTTAAAGAGAAAATGTGCAAAGCAGTTTCTAAGATTAACACACAAATTCTCCACATGGATCAATGATTACCACAGAATACTGCCTCCCAAAGTGCTGGGATTACAGGCGTGAGCCACCGCACCCAGCCAGGCACCTCTTTTTCTTGGGGTTCCATTCTGCCTTACTGGCCACTATATTTGATTTCCTTCCCAAGTTCCTCATGTGGCAACTCCTAAACACATGTCAGGGTTCTATATCCACAACTCTTCTCCAGTCCCCTTGATGATCTCATATAAGTTCATGGCTCTAAATACTATCAGCTGGGGACAGTGACTTATGCCTGTAATGCCAACACTTTGGGACACCAAGAAAAGTGGATCACTTGAGCCCAGGAGTTCAAGACCAGCCTGGCCAACGTTGGGGAAATGCCGTCTCTACAAAAATACAAAAAAATTAGCCAGGTGTGATGGTGCTCGCCTGTAGTCCCAGCTACTCAGGAGGCTGAGGTAAGAGGATTGCTTGAGTCCAGGCAGTCAAGGCTGTGGTGAGCTGTGATTGTGCCACTGCACTGCAGCCGGGGTGACAGAACAAGACCCCATCTCAAAAATAAATAAATAAATAAATACTGTCAATATGTGGACAAGTCCCATATTTATATTTCCCAACCCACACTTCTCTCCTCAACTCCCAATTTTTTGTTGTTTTTATTTTCAGAGACAGGGTCTCACTTGGTTACTCAGGCTGGACTACAGTGACATAATCATAGCTCACAGCAGCCTCCAACTCGTGGGCTCAAGCAACCCTCCTGTCTCAGCTTCCTGAGTAGCTGGGACTATAGGTCCCAAGCCCACCAAGCTCAGCCAATTTTGTTTATTTTTTGTAGAGATGGGGGGAGTCTCTCTATGTTGCCCAGGCTGGTCTCAAACTCCTGGCCTCCCACCTCAGCCTCCCAAAGTGCTGGGATTACAGGCATAAGCCACTAAGTCTGGCCAACTCCCAACTTTTGTATTCAATCCCCATTCTCTACTTGAATGTCTAAGAGAATCTCAAATTTCATGTGTCCAAAATCCCAGGGCCAAGGTCCTCCATTTCTCATAGCCTCTACCATGCCTACCCAGGCCCAAACCCACAGCTCCTCTCATGTGTCAGGTGGTACAACACCCTCTGACCTGGAAAGCTGCTCTTGCTTCTCTCACAAAAACCAGAGTCACACTTTAGGAACTTTACATCCACTCATGTATCCTCTACTCACCCTCCAGTGTCTTCATCTCACTCAAAAGAAAAGCTAAAGGCCCTAACTACCACCTACAAGATGCTACCAGATACAGGCCCCTCACTGACCTCAGCTCTCCTCCCACCTCCCAAGCAAGGGCTTTTCCCTTGCCATTTCCTGTGCCTTACGCTGTTCCTCCAGGTATCTTCCTGAATCTCGCGTTTCCTTCAAGGCTGTGCTTAAACATTACCCCATCAGTGATGCTTCTACCCTAGATTAAAAAGAAGTCCCCCCACACCACCACCAAGCATTTCCTACCTCTTACCCTGCTTTCATTTTCTCTGAAACACTTCCCACCTAAATTTACCGTATATTTGCTTCTTTATTGTCTCCCCAATGAGGGTCCATAAAGGCAGTGACTTCATTTCTAATCTAAAACTTACTAAGAATTCAAAAATATCTGTGGTGCTAATGACATCTTTCTCAATGCCACGTTTAGCCCTTATACATTTTTCCCATACAGCTCAGAACTATATCATCATACTTTTAGATTCTAACTGGAAGGACTACCATTGATTTCTAGTTGCCCAAAGGACTTAGGCCCTCACATTCTATCAAGAAGATTTCATTATGAACAAAATGGGTATAATCAGCTTGAAAATAGTGGTTCTTAAGTACTTACGTGGGCAATGTCTCCTTTTGTGCCGATGACCCGATCCTGGGAGTGCTTACTGAACTCAACATAGTGATCTTCTGTGAAGGAATGCCTATGGACAAACAACCGGAGCACTGAAGTGACAGATCTTCAGGACATATTCCTGCAACCAACTGAAACACGGGTGACCCCCAGCCTCTTGCACAATCACACTCACCTAAAGATCCTGGACTCCCAAAGAGGAAACAATCATACACTTAGATTACAAAGAAAATTCTTTCTATCAGCTTGTCCAAGCAGATACAAAATAATGAATGGGAATTTCTTAGAGAAATGACAAACAGGGCACATGTGCCTTTGAAACACGCAGCAAAGGGGCCAGGCATGGTAGCTAACTCCCACAATCCCAGCACTTTGGGAGGCTGAGGCAGGTGGATTGTCTGAGCTCAGGAGTTCGAGACCACCCTGGGCAACATGTCGAAACCCTATCTCTACCAAAAATGCAAAAAATTAGCCAGTCGTGGTGGCACATGCCTGTGGTCCCAGCTACTCAGCAGGCTGAGGTGAGAGGATCACTTGAGCCTGGGAGGTGGAGGTTGCAGTAGGTCATGCTTGTGCCACTGCACTCCAACCTAAGTGACAGAATGAGACCCCATCTAAAGAAGGAAAGAAAAGAAAAGGCCAGGTGCGGTGGCTCAGGCCTGTAATCCCAGCACTTTGGGAGGCCGAGGCCGGCGGATCACAAGGTCAGGAGATCGAGACCATCCTGGCTAACACGGTGAAACGCTGTCTCTACTAAAAATACAAAAAATTAGCCAGGCGTGGTGGCGGGCACCTCTAGTCCCAGCTGCTCGGGAGGCTAAGGCAGGAGAACGGTGTGAACCCAGGAGGCAGAGCTTGCAGTGAGCTGAGATCACGCCACTGCACTCCAGCCTGGGCGACAGAGCGAGACTCTGTCTCACAAAAAATAAAAAAAAGAAAAAAAAAAGAAAAGGAAAGGAGAGGAGAGGAGAAGAGAGGAGAGAGAAAAGGAGGGGAGGTGAGGGGGGAGAGGAGAGGAGAGGAGAGGAGATACAGCAAAGACTGCAATATCCTATGTGAACATGGGAAAATACATAGATTCTGGGTCGGGGTCTGCTGCATGAGAATGTATATACCTCATAAAAATATCTAGGAATTAAGAAAGATAAAGTCTTATTAAACATGAGTCTCAAATGAGGAAGAGAGAAGTTAACAATAACTGACAGCATCCTCTTTCCCCAAAAGGCTTCCAGTCTAAGAATCAAATGAAGGGGGGTATAAACTAGGTAAATAAAGCACAGACTAGGTTCCAAAAGCAGATACATACTTCATATCAAATACTGACTTCATTCCCCAAAGTGCAGACAAAGGCTGGCTCCAAGTAGCAGATGTCAGCAGCAAGGACCCATCCTAAAAGAAAAAGGCGCAAGGTGGGTAACCACGTATTTACATACATGCAGATGTCACTTCCTGCCATTAGCATTTTTAAAGATATGTATAAAAATGTTGTTGAATTAAAGAGACAATTTTATAACCCCCAGAAACCAAGAAATGGTCAGAAGCCACTAGGATTTGAATACATATATCTATAGTGTCCTAGAAAATAACTAAACTTAAGAGAATATTAAATCCTACTGAACTAGCCACAAAAATAGAATAGATAAAAGGGAGGGGGAAAAATGAGAAGATGTCAAAGATGGTTCCTTTCTTCCTAATAACTGCCATATTCCTCATTCTCCATCTGAAATATGAGTTAACCTCAACTAGATTTTCCAGCTGAGGACTCATTTAAAAGAGAGAGCTCAATAAAGGGTAAGCCTCCTTTACTCTAGTTCACCAATTCATCTTGGAAGAATGACTGAGAGCATCCTAGGAAGGAACCCTTACCCTGGAAGGTTCAAGATGTGTGATGGCTGAGTTGTGACAGTTATAGCTGGCCTCCTCCTGTCCACTAAACACATTATAGAGCTTCAGCTGCCCTGTGCAGGTGCCAAGCATCAGGAACCGCTCCCGTGCTGAGAATGCACAGCAGGTGAAGCCACTCTCATCTTCATTGGCTTCCCGGAACACTGAAATAGGACGGAATCTAAGCAAAAAAAAGAGAGAATCACAGGCAAAGAATGTGCAGGGACTCAGAAAAAGCAAACTGCTAGGATAGAAGAAAAAGCACAGAACATTAATGTTTCAAATGGCTTCTTCCAAAATCACAGTGACCTTCAGTGCTTCTTATTTTAAATAAGAAAAAGATTTCCACTTACCAATTTAAATAACAAAAATTCCCATGTTTAGGCCAGACGCAGTGGCTCACGCCTGTAATCCTAGCACTTTGGGAGGCCGAAGTGGGGGGATCAACTGAGGTCAGGAATTCAAGACCAGCCTGGCCAACATGGTAAAACCCCATCTCTACTAAAAATGCAAAAATTAGCTAGATATGGTGGCGCCTGCCTGTAATCCCAGCTACTCAGGAGGCTGAGGCAGGAGAATCACTTGAACCTAGGAGGCAGAGGTTGCAGTGAGCCAAGATAGCACCACTGTACTCCAGCCTAGGCGACAGAGAGACTCCGTCTCCAAAAAAAAAAAATTCCGATGTTTAAAACCTGTGATCCCATAACCTTTATGTAAGATTTGTCAAGAATCAGAACAGGAAGCAACTTGCACCAGCACAAGCTTGGGAGCCTCCTTATGGACAGTAATGAGGGGATGTGGGTTCTAGAAAACATACTAGTTGAGATGAGAACACAAAGGATTATTATCAATGTACTGCCAACAATCACACAAGGAACCCATGGTTGACAAAAGGTGGTACAATTACATTGTTCAAGTATTACACAAAGTGACAATCAGTGGTATTTCAGGCCAACTATGCTGATACTGCCCAGTTTGATTTAAATAAAAGAATCATTCCAATTCCCAGGGAGTAAGAAGGGACCTCTTCTTACCTGCTAAAGATAAGGTGCCTATCAAAGCATCCGCCATCCACCCCTCCATACTTTGGAAATGATGCCCTGCGGTTTAGCCTTGAGGTAAAGTTTATTGGCGCTTGCCGCCTCTGTTTTGGCTCAGGACATTGGTGAGGAGTAAAGAGGGAGAAAGGTGGGCAGGTGGCAACTGGATTCTTGCAGCGAGCATGTTGTTCTCTAAGATACTCTGTGATTATACTGTCCAGCGTAGGTGGGGAAGGAAGATGTCTGTCCAGCTGCTTTTTTATGGCTGGGCTTTGGCTGTAGGCACCATGGTCCGACTTCTGCCGCAACACTCTGATTTTCCTGCCATTGCAGGGTGATGGCCTCTCTCTGATAAAACTGATTCTACCAATCAAAGGGGAGTTGCCTGCATAAGATGGGCCAGGCAGAGCTAGCGGACCCTGGGGGGGCCGTGGCTGAGGATGAGCAGTAGGGGCAGAAGGGGCAGAGGCACCCACGGCAGCATGGCTGCCCAGTCGAGTTGCAATGCCATTAGCGATACGAGGGGTTCGGGGTAGAGAGACAGGAGAAGCAGCAGCAGTGACTGGGGTAAAGGCAGAAGAATGGGAGGCAGCAGTCATGGGCAGGTCAGCCTCTTTTGTCAGCACGGTTGCTGTTTCTCCAAGCCCTTTAGAGATAAGATGGTTTCGTATCAACAAAAGCAGCTCTTTCTCAGGGAAGGAGATCCTTGACTGGGCAACAACATCTGCTTTCTGCAGTCGTGCTAGGGAAACATCAGTGCCAATGAGAAGTGGTTTTCCTGACACCCGTTCAATGAGTTCAGCAGCATACTTGCAGAACTTGACGTGGTCACTGCGCTTGTCCTGCAGCACAGGCTCCTTCATCAGCTGCTGGATCTGGCAGCTGCTGAAAAGGGGCAGTTTACTGATGATCTGCCGGACAGTGCTACTGCGAGAGAGGCCCACCAGGGCCTTGCAGGCCAGGGCCCGGATTTGGTCTGCATCTGTGATGGGCATCTTAATGGACAGTAAGGACAGGAGCACCTTGATGCCGTTGTTGGACTGAACCACATTCCACATCTTGGCCAGGGTGTGCTCACTGCTTTTAGGGTTCTGAGGCAGCTTTCTCCGAGGAGTACCAGAGATAAATTTACCAATACTGGATATTCGGTTATCTGGGCCACACACACAATTGATGATAATCTGAAGTGCTGACTTCTGAATTTCAGCATCATGGATGAAGAACTCACCCTCAGCCACTCCCAAAATAATGCTGATACCTAATGGGAAAAAAAAATTATGTATTATTCACCATAAAACTAATGGCCAACTTCAATAGTTGTTCCAGAGTCAAAATTTGGTGTTCTACTCACTTTGTTTTACTTTAAAAAACGACATTACTTTTGTAAAAACTGCAAGGGTTTGTATAAAGTGCAGACAGTTCTACTACAATGTATTTTTATGGTATCTCATATGCAGTTATTAAATAGGGAAATCATGTCATAATTATGGAAAGTAATCAAGGTTCATGTGCAATTTTTTCTGGTTTTATTATTTTTTTGAGGTTGACTCTTGCTCTGTGGCCCAAGCTGGAGTGCACTGGTGTGATCTTGGCTCACTGCAACCTCCGCCTCCCGGGTTCAAGTGATTCTCCTGCCTCAGCCTCCCAAAGAGCTGGGATTACAGGCGCCCGTCACCACGCCCAGCTAATTTTTGTATTTTTAGTAGAGGTGGGGTTTCACCGTGTTGGCCAGGCTGGTCTGGAACTCCTGATCTCAGGTGATCCACCCGCCTCGGCCTCCCAAAGTGCTGGGATTACAGGTGTGAGCCACTGCGCTCGGCCTTTTCTGGTTTATTAATTTTAATACACTAAAACCTCAGGAACAGAGAAAGCCCTCAGTTGGGCTGCTACTGTGGAAGCAGAACCCTTTCCACTCTATTTTAAGAAAATTAAAAACAAGTGCCTGTGTCTTGGTCCTATCCTGCATCTTGTCCCGTCACATGACTTCCCATGCTCACCCCAGCAGTGCCCAGATCAGCCTTGCTCTTAATAAAGTATATTATCAAAGTATATTTTCTTTTATATATGTATGACAGTTTCTACCCATTTTGAGTTACCTGCCAATTACTGACTCAGGTTACAAAACTGCTTACTTTTTTTTCCCCCCTTTAACTCCTGGAAAGCTGTGATGCTTAAGTTTTTCACTATCTGCCTCAATCCATTTTTCCCATGAACTTTATTTTTAGTGCAAGACTCTTCAGAGTGTGAGCTTTTCAGGAAAGCTATAATATACCATTATAGCAGAAATGCCAGTACCACTCAGAAAACCTGAGGTTACTAGCATGACTCCCTTACATCAAACTATCTGGTCCTACATTTGTATTTTTATTTTTTGTTTTTTCTTAAATTAGTTCCTGATCTGCTGAATGGTATTCCTTATAACAGACAGACAAGGAGCCCCCCTCTACTACTTCTGTTCTAAAATCCAAAATTAGGTCAGGTAAGTAACCACAACCAGAGTGGCAAAGAAAAAACAAATCCAGACCAAGCAACAACAAAAATGGCAAAGTACAACCTACCTACAGTAGAAACTGTAGATCCAGCCTCATCCAACACGTCCACTGATTCTGCCAACTGGAGCTGGATTTTTGGCACCACAGTAAGAATAGCCAGGACATCCAAAGCAAAGCGCACAGTGTCATTCCTGGACAGGAAGAAGAATTAGTCAAAGGGAAATTAGAGTATAGCCACAACAATCGAGAGAGAGAGACAAACAGACACACACACGCACACACAGAGACAATAAATCAGAACCACTACCAGTGTGGCTCTATCTCAAGCTGTCGCATCGAGAGAGGATTTTATAGTCACCATGACATTACTTCCAAAAAATGTAGCAATGGAATTTTTACCTATTAAACTTCTATGATAAAAAACATAGAATAATCCTGAATCCTTTCATCCTAGTGAAAACATATAGAGACACATACTCTCAAAGTTTTGGTGAGAGTAGAAATTAGCACACTCTTTCCGGAAAGTAATCTGGAGGCCAGGCACGGTGGCTCAAGCCTATAATCCCAACACTTTAGGAGGCCAAGGTGGGAGGATCACTTGAACCCAGGAGTTTGAGACCAGACTGGGCAACATGGTTTTATCTTTTTCTATTAAAAAAAAAAATAAGATATTAGCTGGGTGTGGTAGCACGTGCCTGTAGTCCCAGCTTCTCAGGAGGCTGAGGTGGAAGGATCACCTATGCCCAGGAAGTTGAGGCTGTGGTGAGCCGTGATTACACCACTGCACTCCAGTCTGGGCAACAGAGTAAGAGCCTGTCTCGAAAAACAAAAAAAGAAAAATGAAAAAAAAAAAAAAGTAATCTGGAAATATGAAACAAGATTCTTAAAATGTTCATAAACCTTGTCCTAGAAATTTCACCTCTAACAATCTGTCCTAAAGAAATAATCAGGCCGGGGCCAGGCGTGGTGGCTCATGCCTGTAATCCTAGCACTTTGGGAGGCTGAGGCAGGCAGACTGCCTGAGCTCAGGAGTTCAAGACTAGCCTGGGCAACATGGCGAAACCCTGTCACTACTAAAATAAAAATTAAAAAAAAAAATTAGCCAGGCTTAGTGGTGGGCGCCTGTAGTCCCAGCTACTTGGGAGGTTGAGGCAGGAGAATTGCTTGAACCCAGGAGGCGGAAGTTGCAGTGAGCTGAGATTGAGCCACCGCACTCCAGCCCGGGCCACAGAGAGAGACTCCGTCTCCATAAAAAAAAAAAAAAAAAAAAAAAAAGAAAAGAAAAGAAAAAAGACTCAGGCCGGGTGCAGTGGCTCACACTGGTAATCACAACAATTTGGGAGGCTGAGGCAGGCAGATGACCTGAGGTCAGTAATTCAAGACCAGCCTGGCCAACATGTTGAAACCCCATCTCTACTAAAAAATACAAAAACCAGCCAGGCGTGGTGGTGGGCATCTGTAATCCCAGCTACTCAGGAGGCTGAGGCAGGGAGAATTGCTTGAATCTGGGAGGCAGAGGCTGCAGTGAGCCAAGATCACACCACTGCACTCCAGCTTGGTCAACACAGTGAGACTCCATTTCAAAAAAAAAAAAAGAAAGAAAGAATCAGAAGAATTTATGTATTAAGATGTTCATTAGCCACATTAAAATAGCAAAAGAATGAGAAAACCCACATAGACAAGAGCAACATATGTGTTAGAGTATAGTGCACTCATAAACTACAGCCATTGACAATCATTTTCAAAGAACCCTAAAGAATGAGGGAAAGGGTTCAAAATACAACATTAATGATATAAAAATTAAAAATGTAAGATATGAAATTAAAAATCTGACAATACCAAGTACTGGCAAGAAAGTAGAGAAATGTTAGATGTCTTTTGTAGTTAAAAAAGAAAAAATGGCTGGGTGTGGTGGGAGGCCAGGGCGGGTGGATCACGAGGTCAGGAGTTCAAGACCAGCCTGGCCAATATGGTGAAACCCTGTCTCTACTAAAAATACAAAAATTAGCTGGGCATGGTAGTGGGCGCCTGTAGTCCCAGTTACTCAGGAGGCTGAAGCAGGAGAATTGCTTGAACCCAGGAGGTGGAGGTTGCAATAAGCCGAGATTGCACCACTACTGCACTCCAGCCTGGGTAACAGAGCAAGACTCTGCCTCAAAAAAAAAAAAAAGAAAAAAAAAAAAGTAGAGAAATGAAAGCTCCTATATATTGCTGGTGGGGGATGACAATGGTATGAACATTTTTAGAAGCAATTTGGCAATATCCAATAAAGGTAAGAACACAGACACCCTACAAACCAGATGGTCTACATCATATCCTCAAGAGAGCCTCCAAAAGGTTCATGATACCATTTATTTAATAGCCAAAAAAAAACAAAAACACTAAATTAGCCATCAATGGCAGAATAAACTGCAGTATAGAAATACAGCATTTTAAATAAATATCAACATATATAAATCTCAAGAATATAAGGGTAAAAAAAGCAAGCTGTGAAAGATGAACTTAGGAAAATATTTATAATTTAAAAACATGCAAAGCAGTATGACATTATTATTTATGAACACACATATATATATAGTATAAAAACATGAGTGGGGAGAATATGGTTCCAATTCAGAAGATAGGTGATGCTGGGGAGGCAGAAAAAGAATTAAGCAAAAAGCAAATACAACAATATGCCAATCCTGGTTAATGATGGAGCAGTTGTTATACTATTCTCTGTGCCTTTCTATGTTTTGAAAATATTCATAAAAAAGATGAATTTGATTAAAAGTATAATATCAATTATGTGTATTTACAAATATTATGTAGTGAATGCTAAGAGTAATTTTCTCTTTAAAAGATTCTGCATATTCTAAAGCAGAAACATTTATTAATTTTATTTCTAAAAATAATTTTTTAAAATCAAGGACATATTTTTTCAATAATCCAAATACAGGCCAGACAGTGTTTCATGCCTATAATCCCAGCACATTGAGAGGCTGAGGCAGGCAGATCACTCAAGGCCAGGAGTTCGAGACCAGCCTGGCCAACATGGCAAAACCCCGTCTCTACTAAAAAATACAAAAATTAGCTGGGCTTGGTGGTGCGCGCCTGTAATCCCAGCTACTTCAGAGGCCGAGGCACAAGAATCTCTTGAACCTGGGAGGTGGAGGTTGGAGTGAGCCAAGATCCTGCCACTGCACTCCAGCCTGGGCAACAGAGCAAGATTCTGTCTCCAAAACCAACAAAAAAGTAAATAAACACAGATGTACCAGTTTAAAAAATGTATTTATACCCTTTCTAGTTGTTTCGTGAGCTGTCATCATCTTTTTTTTTTTTTTTTTTGGAAACAGAGTCTTGCTCTGTTGCCCAGGCTAAAGTGCAGTGGCACCATCTTGGCTCACTGCATTCTCTACCTCCTGGGCTCAAGCAATCCTCCCACCTCAGCCTCCCTAGTAGCTGGGACTACAGGCATGCAGCAACACACCAGGCTAATTTTTTTTATTTTTGGTAGAGATGGGGTTTCACCATATTGCCCAGGCTGGTCTCAAACTCCTGATCTCAAGCAATCTGCCCGCCTCAGCCTCCCTAAGTGCTGGGATTACAGGTATGAACCACCACGCCTGGCCTATTATCACTTTTTAAACAATTCTCCAAATAAATATAATAACCTACTTTTCCAATATTCTAAAACAGCACTTCTCAAAGTATAGTCTGGAGACCTCTAGAAGTCTGAGACCCTTTCAGAAGGTCCCGTGAAGTCAAAGCTATTTTCATAATAATAAGATGTTACTTTCCTTTTGCACTCTCATTCTCTCATTGCATAGTAAGAGAGTCTTCCAGTGATGATGTGATGTCACAAAAACTGAATACAGAAGCAGATATGAAATATTAGGCCAGACATTTTTTCAAACTTGCTAAAATTATCTGGTTTTATTTTGGAAATTTTTCATGAATAACGCAAACATGCAATGGGTTCACTTTTTTTTTTTGAGATGAAGACTTGCTCTGTCGCCTAGACTGGAGTACAGTGGCGTGATCTCCGCTCACTGCAACCTCTGCCTCTCGGGTTCAATCAATTCTCCTGCCTCAGCCTCCCAGGTAACTGGGACTACAGGTGCGTAACACCACACCCGGCTAATTTTTCTATTTTTAGTAGAGATGGGGTTTCACCATATTGCCCAGGCTGGTCTCAAACTCCGGACCTCAAGTGATCTGCCCACCTCGTCCTTCCAAAGTGCTGAAATTACAGGCATGAGCCACCATGCCTGGCCCACATTTTTAATGCATAAATATTTTTACATTTTGTTTTAATGTCTAATACTGATAGATATTAACACAAAAACAAAAGCCTTTTAGAGTTCTCAGTAATTATTAATATGGTAAAGGTATCCTGAAACCAAAAAGTTTAATAACACCTGTTCCAAGAGTACCTTACTATATTTAAACCCTGGGATTTAATAAACTTACTATATTCCCCTAAATAAGCCCCTCTCTTATCTTTATGGCAGTGAGTGAACAGGAAAAGAAGGTCAAGCACTCTGTTTATAAACTTTACTATCTTAAGACCCCATCTTTTTCAAAACACAGTTTTATTTCTTTTTATATCATCTTCAAATAGAACCTACCCAGTTTCCTGATTACATCAGCCACCCTTTTCTGGGCCTTGTCCTGCTCTGCCTTCAACTAATTTGTGAAAATCCTAACAGTGTGTTGAATTCCAAGAGTAAAAGGACAATTTTATATGAACGTAATATAAACATTATATATGGTTGTCAAGTAGTAGCAAGACATTTAAAGTCTAAGTACTAAAGAATCCTGGACTCCAGCCTCAAGACAACACTTTAACCCCAGCTCTGCAGCTGTGGCTGTGTAAATCATGTACTTCTCTGACAGTACAGATGCTAATCCTTGCCTACTATGCAAATTTTACAATCACCAAGACCATATATATGAACAAGCGTGCTGTAAATTAAAAATCATATTTTCATGCCTAATCTAATTTCTCAGATTCAAGTCCAAAATTTCAATTCCATTCAACAAATGTTTGTTAAGCATATACAATGCGCAAACCAACATCAACTTTAATAAAAAGATGCATCAAACTTCATTTGAAATCTCTCTCTGGTCCCACCTTGCATAATAGGTCTTCCAATTGCAGGCAATAGAAATAAGCTGCAATAAGAGTTGCACACAAGAAAGTTTGAGGAAGACTTCAGCTGGTTCCCAATATAGCTGCGCTGGGCCATATTCTATCAAAAATTCCATCATTTCCACAATCTGTTCATGAGTATATGAGCATGCCTATAAGGAGACATATATGGTATTATTATTATATATAACTCTACATCTGCCTACTACCTTCTTGAGCGCAGCTCACTGGCCAAGAGATTTTATTTTATTTACTTATTTCGAGACAGGGTCTCACTTTGCTGCCCAGGCTGGAGGGCAGTGGCTTGATCACGGCTCACTGTAGCCTCAATCTCTCAGGCTCAAGCTACCCTCCTGTCTCAGCATCCCAAGTAGCTAGAACCACAGGCACATGCCACCACACCCAGCTAATTATTTTATTTTTCGTAGAGACAGGGTCTCATTTTGTTGCCCATGCTGGAGTGCAGTGGCATGATCATAGCTCACTGCAGCCCTGAACTCTTAAGACTCAAGCGATCCTCCCACCTCAGCCTCCTGAAGTGCTGGAATTACAGGCATGAGCCACCATGCTTGTCCAAGGTTTTAATTATAAATTAAATAATAATACCTTTCAAATTCCACAATTCTTGAGTCAAAAGCCCATATGTGAAATAATGACCATATATTGCTTAATCTTTTATCTTATTTATAACTAGACTCACAATATGATTTGTCCAAAAAGATAACAAAAGTTTCCTTTGTGCATATAAGTTACAGCTTAAGAGAAAGAAGCATCATGTGACTGATTTCAATTTGTGACTTTTTTTTTCTTGAGAGTGGTTCTCACTCTGTTGCCCAGACTGGAGTGCCATAGCCTGATCACATGCAGCCTCAAACCCCCAGACTCGAGTGATTCTCCCACCTCAGCCACCATGCCCCTTTTTTTTTTTTTTTTTTTGAGACAGTCTCTGCCCAGACTGGAGTGCAGTGGTATGATCATAGCTCATTGCAGTCTTGAACTCCTGGGTTCAAATCATCCTCCCACCTCTGCCTTCCAAGTAGCTAGAACTACAGATGCACACCACAGGGCCCAGCCAATTTTTAAAATTTTTGTAAAGACAGGGTCTCACTATTGTTGCCCAGGCTGGTCTCAAGAAATCTGCTGGTGATTTTTTAAAAAACATGCAGCTACTCGTCATTATCCCAAAACATATCAAATTCCACAATGATAGCGAAGTGGAGTTATAAACACATTTCCAGAAAAGAAATTCTGCACAGAAGGCAAATCATCTAGTACTTTTTATACAAAAAAGCTCTTTGCCAGGTACAGTGGCTCACACCTGTAATTCTAGCACTTTGGGAGGTCGAGGTGGGAGGACTGCTTGAGTCCAGGAGTTCAAGACCAGCCAGGACAACATAGTGAGACCCCCACCTCCACGAAAAATTTAAAAATTAGCTGGGTGTGGTGGTGTGTGCCTATAGTCCCCCAACTACTCAGGAGGTTGAGGTGGGAGGATCACCTGAACCTGGGAGGTTAATGTTGCAATGAGCTGTGGTCACATCACTGCACTCCAGCCTGGGTGACAGAGGGAGACGTATCTCAAAAAGAAAAAAAGACAGCTTTTTTATACACACTTCAGTTAATCTTTTAGTTCCAGAATCCCAGCAACTTACAACTGGAAGCAAAATAATTCCCTGAAATTCATCTATTACATCCATTTTACAATTGTTCTGCCTTCATACAGGGAAGTATACTCCAACAATGGACATAGCACAGAGAGTCCACTGATCTGAATGTGAATTTCAGGACTGAGATGCTAGAGAGGGCTAACAGAACTTTCCCTTTCAAGGCAAGGTCCTCTCACCTTGTACGGGGGTTGCGGGTGGACAAGAATGCCACCCTCAGTCCTCTGAAGTGACTGCTTCACTTGTTCCAATTTAATGGCCAGGTGAGCCTCAAAGTATTTGCGCAAAGCCATGCAGGTATGTTTCCCAGTTTGGCGGCTAGCAAATATTTCATCATCACTCAGAAGTGCACCCTGATCTTCCAAATTTAGAATCTCCAAAGTACTGATCTATTAAGATGCAAAATTTGGGGCAAAAGAGGGGAAAAGGCAAAAAGAGTTAAGTAAAAAGATTTAAAAAAGGGAAAATATTTTAGTAAACTTTTTTTACTTTCCATACATATTCTGCTTATGTATCAGTAAACTTTTATGCTTAACAAGACTGACAAATATCAAAGCATATTTATGTATATCTATGTATACAGCATGTTAACAGTAGCTATATGAAAGCAAAACATTAAACTCATATCAAAAAATGAACAAGCTTTTAATCATATTAAAAAATGTACAGGAATAAAACTTGCTTTTAGAAAGATCAAGATCATCAACTGCCAATCCCTGTTATAAGACTACTATATCCAAGGCAAGTCTACAACGACACAGTGTCCTCTTAACTACTAAAGAAAAAGAGAAATTTGTGAAGAAACGGGAAAAAAAAAAAACTTCACAAAAAGAATGGCAGCAAAACTCCTCTAATCAGAAGCTTCCTTTCTTCAAGGGTGTGCTGTTAAAGGGCAGCCAACACAACCAGGACCCTTAATCCTAGTGAGAAAAGCACTGAAAGAACCTCACCAAGTTCACCAGACGACGAAGACCATCATAGCGGTCAAAGAGCTCCAAGACAGCCCGAAATGAGAAGCAAATTGAAAAAAACATGGTAGCATGGCAGCATCCTGAAGCATGAGAACACTCCATTAACCACAGGGTATAGTTCACCACATCAGACAGAACATTGTGGGGATGCATGCAAACCTGCAAAAAAATACAAATAAAACAATGCTTTTAAATTGCGGGCAAAGGAGCCCTCGAACAGGATGAAAAATTTGCCAGTATAGATATCTGCAGAATACAATGACCATTTCCAATCAAGTCACTCTTAGTACAAAGTTTAGGTAATAATACAAAGGCAATTTTAGAACACAATCCATTCCAAACCTGAAAACAACCTAAATTTAGATAAATATTTAAATACAACCTATACTTACTGAGTGCCAACAAATATTTACATCATTTAATGCTCACAAGGGCTCCATTATACAGGTATTAGATTCTCACTTAAAAGAAGAGGAAGAGGTAAGGAACTTCTGCAATGTGATAAAAGTGGCTCAGATTTCTGATCCTAAGTCTAGGAGTTTGGTATTCATTCTCTGGTTAATTCACACACATTTTGATGTCTACTATGGGTCACAAAATGAAACTGTAAAGCATCCCCAGGTTTCCTTGATATTTTTTTCTCTATCTTACCCATAAGTAATTTTGTATGTACACACACCGATTAGTTTATTACTCCCAAAAGACTACCTATCTTGCATAAATATCAAAAGAAAAACAAATTAAAACTGATATTATTAATAAGCAAAGATAAATAATGTCATAGCTTGAGAAGAAATTACCCATTTCACTCTACCAGAAAAAGACACACCAAATAAGAATATTAGAAAAATGTTCCAGAAATAGAAGTAACAAGAGCTTTGCTTTCCTAGGGGATCACAGGAGCCCATCGCTTTTCAAATGTATAACCCACAGCCTGGGCAAAATGGCAAAACCCTGCCTCTACAAAACATGCAAAAATTAGCCAGGTGTGGTGGTGTGCCCTTGTTGTCCCAGCTACTTGCGAGGATGGTTTGAACCCAGGAGGCCGAGGCTGCAGTGAGCCAAGATCATGCCACTGGACTCCAGCATAGGCGACAGAGCCAGACCCTGCCTCAAAACAAAAACAAAAAAACAAAAAACCACATACGTATGTATAACCCATTTACACTTTAAAAAAAATCACAACGCCAGGCACGGTGGCTTATGCCTGTAATCCCAGTACTTTGGGAGGCTGAGGCGGGTGGATCACTTAAGGTCAGGAGTTCAGGACCAGCCTAGCCAACATGGTAAAACCCCGTCTCTACTGAAAAAAAAAAAAAAAAATTGGCCAGGCGTGGTGGCACGTGCCTGTGATCCCAGCTATTCAGGAGGCTGAGACAGGAGAATCACTTGAACCCAGGGGGCAGAGGTTGCAGTGAGCCGAGATCCCGCCACTGCACTCCAGTCTGGGTGACAGAGCAAGACTCTGTCTCAAAAAAAAAAAAAAAATGATTATATATGAAAGAGTCTTAACTAGAAAAACAGCAGAACCAAATGGAAAACCTCTCTGCAGCCCTAGGAATAGTTGGGATGGTTTTATTATCTCCATAACAAACTATTTGTTAATATAAAACAAGCATCAGCTGAGTGTGGTAGCATGCCTATAATCTCAGCACTTTGGGAGGCCATGGTGGGAGGAATACTTGAGTCCAGGGGTCCAAGACTAGCCTGGGCAACATGGTGAAACCCAATCTCTACAAAAAGTACAAAAAAAAAAAAAAAAGAAGTACAAAAATTAGCCAGGTGTGGTGGTGCACGTCTGTGGTCCCAGCTACTTGGGAGGCTGAAGTGGGAGGATGGCTTGAGCCCGGGAGGTCAAGGCTACAATGGGCTGTGATCACACCACTGCACTACAGCCTACAGCCTGGACAACAGAGCGAGACCCTGTCATTAGAAAAAAAAAAAAAAGGCCGGGCGGGGTGGCTCACGCCTGTAATCCCAGCACTTTGGGTGGCCAAGGTGCGGGAATCACAAGGTCAGGAGTTCGAGACCAGCCTAGCCAACGTGGTGAAACCCTGTCTTTACTACAAATACAAAAATTAGCCGGGCACGGTGGCGGGCGCCTGTAATCCCAGCTACTTGGGAGGCTGAGGCAGGAAAATTGCTTGAACCTGGGAGTTGGAGGCTGCAGTGAGCCAAGATGGCACCACTGCACTCCAACCTGGGAGACAGAGCAAGATTCTGTCAAAAAAAAAAAAAAAAAAAAGTATAAAAAGTAGCCAGGCATGGTGGCACAAGCCTGTAGTCCTAGCTACCTGGCAGGCTGAGCACTTGGGCAATAGGGTGAGACCCTGTCTCTAAAAATACACAAACACATACACCCCTATATACGATATAAATGTGTGTGCGAATGAATCAGTGAGAGACTAGATCTGTTGTGTGTTTTTTTTTTTTAAACGGAGTCTTGCTCTGTAGCCCAGGCTGGAGTGCAATGCCACAGTCTCAGCTCATTGCAACCTCCGCCTCCTGGGTTCAAGCAATTCTCCTGCCTCAGCCTCCCAAGTAGCTAGGATTACAGGCACCTGCCACCATGCCCAGCTAATTTTTGTATTTTTAGTAGAGACGGGGTTACACCATGTTGGCCAGGCTGATCTTGAACTCCTGACCTCAGGTGATCCACCCACCTCGACCTCCCAAAGTGTTGTGATTACAGGCGTGAGCCACTGCACCCAGCCTGTTGTTTTTACAATAACTCATAAATGTCACTGCACTAAGACATCGGAAAAGTGCCTGAAGGCTAATCTTAATGCCACAGAAATGGCAAAAACTAAATAAAGCTCCCAGACTCCAATCCACCCAGCATTTTCCCAGTAGAGTCAGAAAAAAATAGAACCATTTCTAAACAATTTTACATTTTTAGAATGCTTTATAAAGACTAGACTTTCATGTTCCTTGCTTCATTAAAATTTATTCCTTCAACTACTGTTTTTTTCTTATCCAAAAGTCATTCTGCGAATGTGATCTTTTAAAGAGGTTGTCCCCAACCTAATCTCATCCCCACAAACCTGTATAGATGACTTACTCTTTCCATGGCATCCTGATTGTAGGATAGGTAATACAAACACATAGACACACCGGTTGCAGCCATAGAAGGACGAGGTATTTCCAGTAATTTCTGTACTCCACCATGCGCAACAAATTCTGTGGCAAATTTGTTATGGAGCAGGAGAGATGCTAGGTGCTAAAAAATGAGGACACAAATTACCACAAAATAATCTAGAAAATTAACAAAATCTCTTGACCTAATATTCAGTTAAGCTGTTAAATACAAAAGTCCTCTAAGGAGACAACCAACCCCTCACAAAAGAAAACCCAGTATTATTTAAAGTAAACAAAAAGACTAAGATTCCTTAACATTCGTCTTTTCTTTCCTAACACCAGGAAATATTTTTTTTTTGAGACGGAGTTTCGCTGTTCTTGCCCAGGCTGGAGTGCAATGGTGCAGTCTTGGCTCACTGCAACCTCCGCCTCCCAGGTGCAATTGATTCTCCTGCCTCAGCCTCCCAAGTAGCTGGGATTACAGGTACCCGCCACCACGTCCAGCTAATTTTTGTATTTTTTAGTAGAGACGGGGTTTCACCATGTTGGCCAGGCTGGTCTTGAACTCCTAACCTCAGGTGATCCACCCACCTGTGCCTCCTAAAGTGCTGGGATTACAGGCGTGAGCCACCATGCCCAGCCTGATTTTTTTATGAAGGTGAAAAATATTGCTGTAAGGGCTGGGTGCGGTGGCTCATGCCTGTAATCCCAGCACTTTGGGAGGCAGAGGTAGGCAGATCACTTGAGGTCAGGAGTTCGAGACCAGCCTGGCCAACATGGCGAAACCCCGTCTCTACTAAAAATAGAAAAAATTTGCCAGACGTGGTGGTGGGTGCCTGTAATCCCAGCTACTTGGGAGGCTGAGGCAGGAGGATCGCCTGAACCTGGGAGACGGAGGTTGCAGTGCGCCAAGATTGCACCACTGCACTCCAGCCTGGGCGAGAGAAGCAGACCCTGTCTCAAAAAAGAAAAAGAAAAAAAATTTACTATAAGTAATGATATTGGTCAGGCGGGTGTCTCACTCCTGTAATTCTAGTACTTTGAGAGGCCAAGGTGAAAAGACTGCTTGAAGCCAGGAGTTCAGGGCCAGCCTGGACAACATAGCACAACCCCATCTCCACAAAAAATTTAAAAATTAACCAAATGCAGTGGCGCATGCCTGTAGTCCCAGTTACTCAGGACGGTGAGGTAAGAGGATCGCTTGAGCCAGGGAGTTCAAGGCTGTAGTGAGCTAGGATCAATTGCACCACTGCACTCCAGCCTGGGTGACAAAGTAAGACCCTGTCAGTCAATCAGTCAATCAGTAACCCTACAACCATTTTACTATTACATATTTAGGTTGGTGAAAAACTGCAGTTTTTGCCTTTGAAAGCAATAGCAAAAACCACAATTACTTTTGTACCAACTTAATAGCTTCCCTAATGGACTTTTGCTAACTTTCCCATTTTAATCCTTTTAATATAAATAGCTCTATATCCTAGCTTTTGCTCAGTCACTGACTCATCAACTAATGAATTCCCAAAATCTGCCTTCCTTTAAATTGATCAATAT